>NC_044037.1:31195696-31941844 GCF_901765095.1 Microcaecilia unicolor | reverse complement strand
GGAGTTTCAGACAGTGGCTATACTCTTTTTGGAGGTCTACAGGAAGATGCAGCCAGGTGGGCTCACCTCTCTTGCATCTTCCCCAGAAGCATTAAATAATGAATAACTTTACAATAGCAGCATCCCAAGGCTATTCACTCAACAGTTTTTAGCAGCCCACATGATAATCTGACCAACGCACATGCTCCTAGAAAGGTGGTGTGTAGAATGGCAGCCAAAAAAAGGAGAGCTAAGAAACAGCCAAAAGGAGGCAACATGGATTATACAGCCAAGGAAGTCCCTCTGTGAATGGAGGTATATAGCATGCTCAACATTTTGGGTACTAGATGAAAAGAACACAGCAAACAGGGTTGGTGGGAGAAATTGATGGTGATTGAGCCAGTGAGTCACACAGACCCAAGAATGCTGGATAGGGAGAGGAGATGGAGCAGCCATACCAGAGAAAGGACTAGCCGAGGTGAAGTGGTTAACTGGTACGGTACTGTACAGGTGGTTCAAAGTAACTACAAGTCTGTGGCAATCACTGTTACACCCAGGTGACCAAAACACTGTGTAGGGATCTAGAGATATGGGACTCATTCCTCAGTCTGCAATGACATGTATATCTGGCAGATGGCATCAAAGGTTAGCAGAGACCTGGAGCTTTAATCAGATGCACTAGATAAATGGTCTTATAATACTACAAAGTTTGGTGTGCAGTAACCTGGCTGGATGCTAGAACAAAGAGACCATCAGAACACCACTTTCATGATATGTTCTTTGTAAGCGTCACACTGGCCATCTAAGGACCATGGACCTGAAACTGGAAAGTAATATTCTGGTTCAAAAATGGAGTTTTGGTGTAAGACTATAAAAGGAGTATCAATGCAACATGTGCTAGCAGTCACATTGCTTACAGAAATTATGCTGAAATGTCCATGGTAATAATAAGAGCAAAACAAATTCTAAAGATGCAGAATGTTGTAACTGATTCTCATTCATTCCAAGCTATCTCTTTTCAGGAGCTTGGCACCTGGAGTGCACAAAAAGGGAGTAGCAATACCAGAACAGCTGTAGCATTTTGGAGGTACCTAACTGCCTGTCACCACAGGGTGAGCTAGAACTGACAGAAGGCAACCCCAGCATCTTTGCCCTGCGGGCTACCTCAAGGGTCAGTACTTTTATCATTACTGTTTAGTATGTTTTTAAGCCCGCTGCTGAGGTTGAAAAAAAAATGTGAACTCTGATGCCATTCAAATTCTTATAGGTTCTGGGAAGGATTCATTGGGGAGTTTAAACGATGCTATTCTTGTTTGAAAGCTTTAACTAGGTGGTTCAGAGTGCATAAGCTTAGTCAATCCTGCAAAGTCAGAATGCTGGTGGTTTAATAGGAAGGGTAGAGCTTTGGGTGTCCAGCCCATTTGACACTACTCCTCTACTGGTTCAACTCATGGTGTGGTTTGTTGTTCCAAATGGATGACAAATTGACTTTTGATAACCAGATCTTTTCCATCATTTGATTTTGTTTTTCTATTTTGCACCTATTATAGTAGGTTTAAGCTTTATTTGAAGAGAATGAGATAGCTACTAAGATGCATGCACTTATTATAACTTGCCTGGACTATACCAACAGCTAGTATGCAGGGCTAAAAACCAAACAAACAAAAAAGGACAACTGCAATGCCTACAACTTATACAAAGTATAGCTGCAATGCTATTAACAGGTATGAGACCTTCTGACCACATTGGCTGCCGACTGAGAAACAAACCCTAACATGGTGTCTCTAGTTTCAATTTTCTTGGGTACTATGTACTAAATAAAACCCACACTACTTAGACTTGTTGCTCCTCTATCACCTGCAAAGAAAGCTTTGATCATCCCAATAGGCACTACTCACTGTTCCTTTAAAGGCTCACAATGTACTTGACAGACAGCCTTTGCAACATGGAACTCTTGCCCTTAGTTTAAGTGGCTAGAAAGCAATTACTTGAAAGTCTGTGAATCAGAGAAAATGTAGCTGTTCCCATCAAAGGCCATTTTATTAATTGTTGATTTTTATATTGACTATGAATAGAGACTTACCCAATATAATGAAGCAAAAATTCTTTTTCTAGTATTATTGATCTGCCTTAAATAATGGGCCTGATACTCAGCTGGCAGTAATCAATGTTTTGTTTACTGCCACCAGTACTAAACCCAGAAATTCAATGCTGGGCCATGTCCAAGCACTGGCATTGAATTTCCAGGTTTGAGGAGCTGGCTAACACAGCCTAAGTTATGGTTTGGTTATGGTTTATTCAAACTTGCTAGACCGTTCAAGCTGCCATGGCAGGTTTACAGACTAATAAAATAGAAAACAAGAAAAGAGTGCCATTTCATGATAGTTTCCTATCACAATGGAAATAAAGAAAAGGAAGCAGAGGAGAAACAGCTAGGGTAAAGGAAAAGTAGAGGACCTCTAGTGGCGAGTTCCATTTAACCTGACACTTCAAATGTCTGCCTAAACAGCCAAGCTTTTAGATTGGCTTTGGAAATCTTGAGGAAAGATTCTGTGCAGAGGGGGCGGGGAACCAAATGTGGGATTCAAGTTTTTTTTTTTTTTATAATATCGGGGCAGGCCAGGCCAGCATAAACAATATTGCAGCAATCCAGTTGTGATATGAAAAGAAAATCAGTTTGTGAAATGGATTGTGGTTGAAAAAAATGATGAAAAACAGGGAAAAAATAGGTCTTAGATAATTGTGAAATTTGTGGCTGAAAAGAAAGCACATAATCCCAGATGACCCCAAGATAGCAAACATTTGTGACCAGGGTGACTTGGGTCCCTAGTAAGTGTCAGCATTAGCCTAAATGAGGCTTTAGGGCCTACTCTGTGTCAGAGAGCAGCTCTGACATTTCTCTCTCCCCTCCTAGTCTGATCCCTGGGAATGAAGGACTAAATTAAGAAACAGTAGGACGTGCGTGACCTGAGCAGAGATAGCAGATAGCCTGCGCTCAGAACATCAGCCCTCAAACGTCCTCCACACCCTTAGTGTTTCCAAGCACTGGACCTTGCTTCAGTAGACCATGTACCAGTGGAAGACAGAGAGGACCCACATCTAGCAGTCAAATCAGGTCCGTGTACCATGGTCTCCTCAGCCAATCTGGGGCCATGAGAATTATTCCACCCCGGTGCAATGAGATCCTTTTCAACATGCGGCCTACCATGGGAAGACATATAGCAGATGTGTCTCCAGCCAGGGCTGAAGTACGGCATAGATCCCAAAGAACTTGGGTACTTTGGCATTCCTTTTCATCACCATCAAGTCTAGAAGCGGAGAACCCCATCAGTCCGCTATCAGCTGAAACCCCTGGCTAGACAGTGCCCATTCTCTCCGAGTGTCTGCTGAGAAAGTCTGTCTCCACATTCATTGACTCCACAATGTGAGCTGCCGACAAGCAAAGAAGATTTTTCTCTGCTCAACTCATGAGGGAGGCCGCCTCCACTGCCATCGGACAACTGCGTGTCCTGCTTTGCTTGTTGATATAAGCCACCACTATCGCATTGTCAGAGAAAACTTGGACTGGTGCCCCTGCCAGAAAGGAAGCAAAGTTGCATATAACATTCCGCACTGCCCTGAGCCCCAAGTGATTTATCGACCACTGAGATGCCTGTTCTGACCAGATGCCCTGTGACAGATGGAACTTGTAATGAGATCCCCAATCCAACTTGCTGGCATCTGTTTTCACCACTTCCCATTGTGCTATTGGAAAAGAAGCTCCGATGGTCAAATTCTTGGGCCACAACCACCACTGAATACTCCATCTAGCCACCAGCATCCTAGGAAGATGAAGGTTGTATTTTTGTGACAACAGAGACCAGCAACAGAGAAGAGATTCCTGTAACGGTCGCATATAAGCCCTTATTGGTCTGACACACATATAAGCCCTTATTGGTCTGACACCACTTCCATCGCTACCATTAGTGACCCCAGAACCTTGACGTAATCACAGACCCTGGTCCTGCCTTGAATGAGATGATGAATCTGTTGAAACAGCTTTGACATCCTGCACTCCATGAGAAAGATCCTCTCCCATGCTATCTTGAATAGAATGCCCAGATACTTCAACGTCTGTGAAGGAGTTAGTCTTCTCTTCTTGAAACTGATCACCCAACCCAATGACTGCAGAAGATGACCAATTTTGTCTGTCACCGCCACACTGTCTGAATACGATGACACACGAATGAGCCAGTCATCGAGATACAGGTGAACTCTGATTTCCTAACGCTGGAGGAAGAACGTCACCACCATCATAACCTTGGTGAACATTCTTGAAGCTGTATCAAGACTGAAGGGCAAAGCCATGATCTGGAAGTAACAGCCTAGCATCGCAAAACACAGAAACCTCTGGTGCGACGGCCATATCGGTATATGCAAGTATGCCCCCTTGAGATCGAGGGCAGTGAGAAATTCCCTGCTTGAACTGCTGCTATGACTACTCTTAGTGTCTCCATGTGAAAATGGGACGCTCGGAGGCAGCGGTTTAGACCTTTAAGATCTAAGACAGGACGAAAGATGCCTTCCTTCTTTGGGACAATGAAGTAGATAGAGTATCTGTCTTGTCCTTGGCTCAGCCTGGGGAGCTGGAACAATGGCCCGGAGCGCCAGCAAGGAATCTATGGTGGCCTGAACCTTGACCACCTTGGTTCCCTTTTGACAAGGAGACTGCAAGAGGAGAGTGACTAGGCAAGAGAACTCCAACTTGTAATCTTCTGTAAGAATATTCAGAACTCACTGGTCTGACATGATTTTGTCTCACTCCTACTAAAACTCCTGAAGACATGAAAGGGAAGTGACGTCAGCCGACAGCATGGCAGCCTGAATTCATAGCTCCCTTTCCCAACGCTGCAAAATTTGGAAACACTCCGATCCAAACGCGATAAACATCGCAAAATTGTAAGAATTTACCTCCTGACACACAGACGCCATGAGTAAAGCGGCCTCGACCCGGAAAAAAGAGACGGAAAAAACGGAGAAAAGCATGGCGAGTAAGGCCTCCAGACACCGTGAGTCCCCGGAGCGCGGGTCTCCGTCGGACTCGGATTCAGCGCTATCTATGTCTGAGGCGCGAGCCCCTCCTTCCAAGAAAGGATTGTCCGTTGAGCTCCGTAAGTTATCTGCTACGATCCAGTCGGAGATTAAGCAGTCAAAAGACGAAATTTTAGAGCGGATGGATACGCTCAGTGCGGATCTCAGAGAACTGGGCGGCAGAGTGGAGGAGGCAGAATTAAAAATAGATGAGCACGCCGAACTGCTAGATAAGCATACTAACCTGTTGCAGACGATGGAACAAAAACATGAGCTCCTGCAATACAAATTAGATGACCTTGAAAACAGGGGACGGAGAAATAATCTCCGTTTCCGAGGAGTTCCTGAGGGCGGAGACACGGAGAACGTGGCAGAGATAGTGCACACATTATGTTCTACCTTGTTGGGCCCTGAGGCAGATGAACTGAGATGTGAGCTGGATAGAGCGCACAGAGCTCTTGGAGCGCGAAAGGAGCAGCAGACACGGGACATCATTGTGAGATTTCACAAATATGAGATCAAGGAGAGAGTTCTAGTTTCAGCTAGGAAGACAAAGAGCCTGGAGTACGGTGGAGCCCCGGTTCAGGTCTATCAGGACCTCTCGCTATATACGCTCCAGATGAGGCGGCAGATGAGACCGGCGCTGGAAGTCTTGAGCAAACAGCAGATACAATATAGATGGGGCTTCCCCTTCTCATTAAACTTCACCCTGAAGGGCACCAAATATCGGGTGCAAACTCTTCAAGAGGCCTGGGAAGCCTTGCACGCTGTTGAAATGGTGTCCGCAAAGACTGCACCTGGAGTGGTGGCGCCAGCTACTAAGACGAGGCTTCAGCGATGGCAGAGAACACGGGACCCGCAAAACACAACAACCAGAAGTGCTGAATCAGGCTGGATCGGGACACTGGGGCTATGCTCCCAGGAGATTACCTTGATGGGTAGGCATAGCTGCATTTGCCATTTGACTTTGAACACTGATGTTAGGGTTGACAACGGCCCTATACTATAGGGCTTTGAAGAGTGTTGAAACGGTAAACTGAAGGGAGGGAATAGTAATGAAGCATGTAAGGGATAGGTGTATGTGGGATCGTGTGTAAGCTGATATGGATGGGGAGGGATAGATGTGGGTTTGGGCACTGTGTGGTGGGTGGATAACTTCCTAAAGACCCACTTGGAGGACATTGGTCTTTCAATTGGTGTGAATGGAGGGGGCGGGAGGGGTTGGGCGGGAGGGAGGGGGGATAGTGGGATGTGGGGAAATAGGGGAGAGAGCGGGGCACTGCTGGGTATGAAGGGCGCACACTTTGCACTATGGCACTGTATAGAGATACCACGAAGGGGTGCGATAGAACAGCTTTATTACACTCTATGGAGATGAATACAGACTTAAAAATTCTCTCGTATAATGTAAAGGGCCTGAACATGCCCCAGAAGAGGCAAAAGTTTCATAAGGAAATAAAGCAGCATAGACCACATGTGGTTCTCCTGCAGGAGACGCACTTGGTGGGTAGGCATGAAAGGCTTCTTTCTCACCCAAAGTACCCAGTGGTGTATTTTGCATCAGCAGCTGGGTCAAAGAAAGGAGGAGTTGCGATCTTGATTCATGCTGCGGTTGGGGTGCAGGTTCTTAAGGTAAAGCGGGACATGGGTGGACGCTATATTTTTATGCATATCACGATTGACAATGTGGATCTAACCCTGGCCTCTATATATGCGCCTAACACAGGACAGGCTGGGTTCCTGGAGAAAGTTAGAAACTCCTTGGCCACTTTTGCGCAGGGCTCACTTGTAATAGGAGGGGACTTTAATACAGTGATGAACCCAGGCCTAGATAGTTCAGGGCTCCCCAGAGGCGAGGGTCAGAGGGACTCTTTGGCCTTGAGGTCTTTGGCGCTTTCGCTGGGCACAGTGGACCTGTGGAGGGTGAAACACCAGAGGGTACGAGACTATACATTTTACTCTGCAGTACATAATTCTTATTCACGCATTGACTACATATTTGTGGATGCAACCCTGGTGGAGCACGGTCCTGAAGCAGGGATAGGTAATGTGACTCTGTCGGATCATGCTCCAATATGGGTGACTCTACCAAATATTAGGGCCGAAAAAAAAAATAAAAGATGGACACTGAATGTTGGTCTTCTGCGGGAGGGGGCAGTGGTGGATGGCTATAAACAAATGTTGAAAGAGTACCTTGAATTTAATCTAGGCTCAGGGCCCTCGCTTAGCACAATATGGGATGCTATGAAGGCGGTGACCCGGGGATATTTTTTACAACTGGCCAGTAGACAATCGAAAGCCCGTAGGGCGCAGATCGCGAATTGTCTGGAAAGCATTCGCTTGCTAGAGGAACAGCATAAGGCCAATGGTTCAGCTAGGGTTCTGAGAGAACTTAGTTCCCAGAGAATGCGCCTTGACTCCATATATTCGGAGCACCTAAGCATGCTACAGGCAAAGAATAGGTTGAGCTCCTATGCATACGCTAACAAAATAGGGTGCCTTCTCGCCATAAAGCTGCGCAGGCAAAAAGTTGAGCGGAACATCATAAAGATACGAGATGTTGGAGGAGGTACCTTAAGTACGTCCGAACAAATACGAAACAGATTTGGGGAATTTTATAAAGATCTGTATGCCCAGGAGCTCAGCTCTTCGATGGACCTGATAGATCATTACTTACAGGATAGTGAGCTTACCTCTCTGAGTCACCAGCAGCAGACAATGTTAGATGAGCCAATCACCCCTGGGGAAATCCAGGAGGCAATTAGTAGTCTCCCCTCACATAAATCGCCCGGGCTCGACGGATTGCCCAATGAGTTCTATAGGAAGTTTGCCCCTGAGATAGCTCCGCTCCTAGCAGATCTGTTTAATCAGGTGGGGAGAGGGGGGTCATTACCTCAGTCAATGATGGAGGCATGGATAGCGGTCCTGCCTAAACCAGGTAAAGATCACTCTGAATGTGGATCCTACAGACCTATATCTGTGCTTAATGCAGATGTCAAAATATTGGCTAAGGTACTGGCAAATCGTCTGGCCCCTATTCTACCAGTACTTATTCATCCAGACCAAGTGGGCTTTGTACAGTATCGAAAGGCGATGGACAATATTAGAAGGGCGGTGGATATAATGAACTTGGCAAAAAACAACCAGAAGCCGTTGTCTTTTAAGCCTTGACGCGGAAAAAGCCTTTGACCGGGTTCACTGGCCCTTCATGTATAGGGTGATGGAAAATATGGGGTTTGGAATACAGTTTCGTAGCTGGATTCGGGCCTTTTACGAGTTCCCCAAGGCCTGTGTCCGGGTCAATGGTGGAAATTCAGAATTATTCACTCTACATAGAGGTACTAGGCAGGGCTGCCCCTTGTCTCCCTTATTATTTGCGATGGTGATGGAGCCTTTTGCAGCCCGTGTGCGGTCTGATCCTGATATCTCGGGAGCCAAGATAGCAGATAGAACTCATAAAATGGCCTTATTCGCAGATGATGTACTGCTGTTTGTCACTCGACCCTTGACCACCTTCCCGCACCTAGAACAAATGATACAGCAGTACTCTGCAGTGTCCGGATTTAGGGTCAACATGGCAAAATCTGAGGCCCTGAACGTGACAATTCCGGAGGACGTGGTGGAGTCCTTAAAGATTTCCTCTCCCTTTCGGTGGGCTCACAAACATTTAAAATATTTGGGGGTGAATCTGACTAGGGATCCTTCGGAGCTCTTTAATGCAAATTATAAGGGGCTGGGTAAAATTATTATGGAAGATCTAGAGAGGTGGGGAGATCTGGGAACATCATGGTTTGGTAGAATAGCCATTCTTAAAATGAATGTCTTGCCACGACTGTTATACCTTTTTCAGGTGCTGCCTTTGATAATGCCCAGGCGATTCTTAGCTAATTTACAAGATAAACTGTTGCGATTCGTCTGGGCAGGAAAACGTCCTAGGCTAGCGAGATCGCTCCTATATAAGGAAAGGAAAAGGGGAGGACTTGGGGTACCCAATCTCGCATGGTATTATAGGGCAGCGCAGGGGAAAGCAGCACTTGAATGGTATCAAGAATACCCGGATCGCCAATGGGTGCATATAGAACAACATTCGGTGGGTGACAAACCATTGAGTGCACTAATGTGGTTGCCAAAGTCTTTTAGAAGTATGACTGAAAGAGCTTGTCCCTCCATAGCTGTAACACTCCATTACTGGGATAGTCTGTTCCCTAAGAGACAATGTATATTGACCCGGTATACTCCAATAGCCTTTAATCCTTTATTTTTACCTGGGACGGTAACGGGGATTTTCACTAAATGGTACGAGATAGGGGTGAGAACCTGGGGCCAATTATTTGAAGCTGACTCCCTGGTACCTTTTGACACATTGCTGGACAGATACCCAGGGGTGGAGGGAGGTGACTTTGCCTATTGTCAATTGGTATCTCTCCTTAAAAGTAAGGCGGTGAGGGAGGTGATGCAGCGTGAGAAATTAGAACTGGAGGAGATATGTGAGCGACATGCTTCCTCTAGGGGACTGATAGGTTCCCTGTACCATAATATAAGCAAACAGGCGCCCAGTTACGGGGTACATAGGAGAAGCTGGGAACGAGAGCTGGGGGTGAGCTTGGGAGACCCTGGGTGGGAGAGCATAGAAAAAGCAGTTGTGAAGGTGTCGACCCATGTACCCCTGCAGGAGAATGCTGTGAAAGTATTATATCGTTCATACCTTACGCCTGCCCGACTGCGGCGGATCTTTCCGACTGCCTCGGGCATGTGTTGGAGAAGATGCGGCCAAGAGGGCACCATGGGGCACATATGGTGGAATTGTGTAAAAATTCGTGCCTTTTGGAAGGCGGTACACTATAGGTTGCAGGCCTGGATAGGGTGTACAGTGCCCTGGGCCCCCGAGGTGTTCCTGTTTTCTGCTAGGATCGCAGGCCTATTGTCCTGTCAACAAACTTTGGCTAAGCACGTGGTTGGCACAGCAAGGGTGGTTGTAGCTTCACAATGGAGGAGGGAGGGAGTTCCCCCGCTAGCTAAGTGGCTTAATAAGTTGAGGTATGTGCGTGAAATGGAGAGACTGGTGGCTGAGCATACACAACAAATAGGGAAATGGCATTCTGTTTGGAAGTACATTCCTATAGACGCTCTGACGAACTAGTATGTCTGTAAAGAGAGTGTTTATAAAAAAAAAAAAAAAAAGGTAGTGCTCAGTGGTGCTCTCTTGGTGGGGTGGGGTAGGGGGGTGGGAGGGAGGGTAATCTTTGCTTTATTAAAAAGTTGAAAAAATTTTGAAGTTCAGTGATGTTGATATTGGAAAGTTGAAACTACGATGAGTTATACTGTATGAAGCATTAAGCGGAATATTGTATTAGTCATAGGAAAATGTGTCTTGATGGATTGTATTTTGCATTCTTTGTGTTGTTTCAATGAACAATAAAGACTTCATACAAATTAAAAAAAAAAAAACTCCTGAAGACATTCTCCCACCAGAAGAAGAGAAGAAGGGACCAGCATCTGAACACTGCGAAGCTCTGGAGGCATTGGAAACTCTAGTTGATGGAGACTTCCTGTCTGCATGAAAGGAAGATTGGTGTGCCTGAACATGGGACTTCAGACCATATTGCTGATGACTAGGCATATCGTTTGCTGTCTTGAAAACGAGAGCTCCCTGAAGATGGATGACCAGAGGCTTTAGGCTTATCCCCTGTCAACCGCTGTGGCTTAGTTTCTCCCAGTTCTTTCACCATGTTACTGAGATCTTCTCCAAACAGCCACTTGCTTTGAAAGGGCAGTTTAAGTAGATGTGTCTTTGATGCTGCATCCGCTGCCCAATGTTGCAACCAGAGTTGTTGACATGCTGTGACAGACAAAGAGATACTGCAGGCCACACCCCATAATATGTCATAAATAGCATCCTATAATGGCTCCTCTAAATGGCCATAACTAATGAGGGAGAAGCATCTGCCCACTCCTGGAAGTTTAAACAAGAGGAGCTGGAGGGGCAGCGGGGCAAGAAACTGAAGCACCCTGCAGCAACTCTGACTATCCCTGCTTCAGTAAATAGGCCTGGTGTATGAGCAATATAAACTCTGGAGAAAACATCATGATGCAGCTAAATGCTCTGTCAGGCCCTGAGGCTGTAAAATGGCAGCTGCATGTCACATGTGATCTGACCGAGGCTGCTCTTCAGTGCTAGTTGGTCCCGACAAAAAGGCGCCCATTCCTGTGCTCTCCTGCATCAAACTGAGCACCAGTTCTTCTGGAGAGCCCAAAGACCCCGGCATATTCAGATGCAGTGCCAAATCCGAAGATGTACTGCCGAAAACTGTTTCCTCCATATCTACTACTTAACATTTCTAGAGCGCTACTAGGGTTACGCAGCGCTGTACAATTTAACAAAGAGAGACAGTCCCTGCTCAAAGAGCTTACAATCTAATAGACAAGTGAACAGTCAAATTGGGGCAGTCTGGATTCACTGAACGGTAAGGGTTAGAGGTGCCGAACGCAGCATTGAAGAGGTGGGCTTTAAGCAAAGACTTGAAGACGGGCAGGGAGGGGGCTTGGCGTAAGGGCTCAGGAAGGTTGTTCCAAGCATAGGGTGAGGTGAGGCAGAATGAGCGGAGCCTGGAGTTGGCAGTGGTGGAGAAGGGTACTGAGAGGAGGGATTTATCCTGTGAACGGAGGTTACGGGCGGGAACGTAAGGGGAGATGAGGGTAGAAAGATAGTGAGGGGCAGCAGACTGAGTGCATTTGTAGGTAAGAAGGAGAAGCTTGAATTGAATGCGGTATCTGATCGGAAGCCCACAGGATTCCCAGCTTGCATGCACTGCCACCCAGCAGGAGTCACCATTCACCCTGTCACAAGCACAGCACAATGTGTCCCAAGTGATGAGTCAGGATCCTTCCCCTACACCAAGTAAAACTTGCAGCCATCTAAACAGTTGCGAGTCAAACTTTAGTCAGATTTTTTTTTTTTAAGATTCTTGTCCTGGAAAAGAAGATCTCCACAGGAAACAGAGGAGAGATGAAGGAAGGGAAGTAGTAAATTTGTGGGACACCAGAGATAGGGATCTGAAGACCTCCAGATAAGACTCTGCAGCCTCAAGCCACCAGCAAAGCTCCACTGTAGACCAGTTGACCAACTGGACTAGGAGCAAAGCACTCAGAACCAGAGGCTGAAAAGTGTGTCCATCCACCTGCTGGAGACAGAAAATACCGAAGAGCTGGATCGGATGCCAAGAGATATGTCTCAGCGTATCTCCACCTGCTGGTTGATGGACACAACTGTCCAACAGGTTCTGGAATAGTTGGAAGCTACATAATGGAAAGTATAAATATGATGGAAGGATGGAAAAGGGGAGAAAGGAATGGAGACAGAGGTGGTGGTGAAGAGAATGTAAATGAGAGAAGAAAGATGAGAGAAAATAAGTTGGGTTTTCACATGCATGAGAACTGGAGAAAGAGGTATGTGAGAGGAGGGGTTGAGAGAGGGGAGAGTGGCAAGTGGCAGCAGGAGTGAAATATCTAGAATAAAGTCTGAAAGAACAGAATTGGCAAGAGAGGAAGGAAACATACTGAAAAATAGAAAATAAGAGGTAAGAAAACAATGGAAGTGAGCAAAAAAAAAAAATGAATAAAGAAAACCTGAAACATTGAGGAGGATCAGGAGAAAGGGAAAGAAAAGATGAAGACAAACAATAAAAGAGCAAGAAATAGAGTTCAGGAATTTTTTTTAAATAAAATGTTACATTATAGAGTCAACTGGCAGGAATATTAGGATGAGTAATTAGTGGGCAGGATTAAGAGTATTTTGCTTAGTTCTTGGAGGGAATAAGGAGTAAGAGGCAGGGATGAGGATACTAGGTGAGTCAAGCTCATTGTTACCATGGAAGTGCACACCCATACATGCCCAGGGAAAAATTAGAGGGAACAATGATCACCATTATGAACTGGTTAAGTAACTTGGGGATCTATGCTGATCCTCATGCCATAGAGACAAATGTAAAATATATGCAACCTATGCAGAGAGCTCAAATAGCTAAAGAGTGCACAAAGGAAAGATTTTTTTTTAAAAAGGGGTGTGACTAATGAGTGAACAGAATAGGAAAAAAATATACGGCATAGCAGAAAGACAGAAATCCCAGGGAGAAAAGACAAAAAGAGGAAGCAATAGTTAAGTTAACAGCTAATCTAAGCAGTAAAAAAATGTATATAGCAGTATTGCTTTAAGCATCTACTTAGACAAGGTATACTATTTGCTGAGATTAAAGATGCCCGAAAGTAGAATGTATCATTTAAGCAACAAATGATAGACAAAGTACAAACACTTTATTCTGACTTTATACCTGAGAAGAGTAACCAGAGTTCTCCTTTTAATGTCTCGGGAATTCCCCTAACCACCAAGTCTCGTGTCCTCTTTGTACGAAACATACTAACACCACGCCCACATTCTATAAACATAATATTCCATGACTGTTCTTTCATCTTTTCTTTCAGCTAAGAAAAAAAAAAGGAAAAACAGATTAATTCTCAAAAAGTCAAAAACAGATCTGCTTAAAAGTCAATGTTTCTAAAGAATATACAAAAGATAATGGATATATCCAATTCATAACTAGTCTATATTAGTATACAGAAGTTCTGCAGAAGTCAAACTACACAAAGGAGAAACTAGATCTTACCTGCTAATTTTCTTTCCTTTAGTCCCTCCAGATCAGTCCAGATGCTTGGATTTACTCACTCCTACCAACAGATAGACTGAGAACTATTGATTTCAGAGTGCATCTATAAGTATGCTGTGCAGTCACCAAGTAGTCAGTATTTATATAACCAAAGCAGGTGAACAGAAAACTCAAGAATGAGAGCCAACCTATAACAGACAATTAATCAATCATCTTGACAGGAATAACATTCTTTAAGGAAACACCACTACTCCAAGTCCTATCGCCAACTTGCTCAAGAACTCTAGTGAAATGACAGTGATAATCATTGGTAGCCATCAATACTGAAGAAGGAGGGTTCTGGAGAGACTAAAGGAAATAAAATTAGTAGTTAAGATCTAATTTCTCCTTCCTTAACATCTCTTCAGACCTGTTCAGACACTTGGGAATTACCAAAGCCCTGAAGTCAGCACTTTCACCACCATACAAAATGTCCTGCAGGGGAATAAGACTGTTTTCAATCCAAGAAGCTGCCTGACCCCTAGTAGAATGTGTTTTCAGTGCCGCAGGCACTGTGTGTCCTTTGAATACATACACAAATACAACAGCCTTCTTTATTCATCAGGTGATAGTGGATTTGGACTCAGCTTCACCTTTCTTATTACCTCCAATCAAAATGAATATCCAATCCTATCGGTGAAATTCCTCCACCTCCCTTTATACTCCTGTAAATCGAGATTATTTTTCTTCTGCTCCCCATCCTGTCATCTCTCCCAATACCCCAAGCAAAACACTTTGGGTTAAGATAAAAGAAGGAAACCACCTTCAAGGGGGGGGGGGAGGGGGGACAGACAGAGAGAGACAGAGGGACAGTCAGAGAAAGCACCATCTTCAAGGTAACATCCTTCATCGTGTCACAGAGTAAGGGCTCAAAAGGAGCTTGAAATAAGGTCAACAACACTAGATTTAAGTCCCAAGACAGTATTACTGACTGCCGAGGGGATCCGGATGAGAGACCAGAGCCCTTCTTTGAGCTAGGCTGTAGCAACAGGCTAATACCACTACTTGTACTTTAAAGAGAGGTTTAACTTCAGAACCTTATCCAATCTTTCATGCATAAATCCCAGAACCTCAGCCACCAAGGCCTTTAGGGGAACCACTCTGTGATCAGTATACCAAGATTCAAAGATATGCTACACCCTGACATATGCCAAGATCTCTCTTTCAAGATGAGCATGGTAGAAATAACTTTAGCAGAATAACCCCCGCTTCCAAAGTCGTGCCCTCTCAAGAGTAATGCCATAAGACAAAACGGAGACATGTCCAGCATGCAAAATGATTGCTGCATGACAAACAGCAGCAGTGGTTCCTCCACTGATAGATCAGATACCTGTTTCAGGGTCTGAGGCCAATTCAGAGCCACCCAACACCACCACTCCTCAATGTTGTTCAATCCTCTGAATGACTTGTCCCAGCAACAGCCATGGAACCCAAACAACTTAAGGCAGTCTTCAGCTTGCAGGTGATCTGATGCTGAGAAGACCACAAATCTGTACTTGCAACTTCTGCCCCTTGCTGTAGCCAAACACTGGTCCCTCTTTCTGATGTTGAACCTGACCCCTGGGTACTCTTGTCACCTGCAAGGGGATGAGATTGCTCTTGGTGACATTCACAACCCAGCCCAACTGCTTCCAGAATTCTACCACTCTCACCGTGATGCACTCTCTCCTAAAAGGATTTGATCTAAATGAACCAATCACCTAGAAAGGGGTGCAACAAGATGCCTTCCTTGCATAAGGCCACCATCACAATTGCCATAACTTGGAAAATATTCTGGGCACTGTTGCCAGGCCAAATGGTAGAGCACAAAACTGATAGCACCATCCCAAGACAGCAAAATGAAGGAATTTCTGTTTTCCCTTGAGTATCAGAATATGAAGACAAGCCTCCATTAGATCCAAGGATGTCAGATCTAACACGGCTGAACATGCAAACAACCCACACGAAGGGCCATACAATTGACCTCATCTCATACAAACTATCCACTGACCAGAACCTAACCATAACACAAACCAGATGGATAGAAATACCATGGACCGGCCACTATAAATTAAACATATCCCTAAAATGGCGGAAAAAAGTCTCTCTCCACACTTGAGAACACACAACCCATACCACGAGAGGCCAAATAGACCCGGATACTTTCTGGCAACAGATATACAATAACGACTGGACAACACAAACGGAATCCATTCACTATCTTTCAGTTTGGGACAAAAGATGCAGACACATACTAGACACAATAGCACCCCTACAAAAAATAACCTCACACAGACACAACTCGATACCGTGGTTCAATGAAGAATTGAAAAAATTAAAAACACAATCAAGGAGACAAGAATGCGTGTGGAAAAAAATAAAAGATGAATACACACTCAACGCATGGAAACAGATACACAGGAAATACAACAACTATGCAATAAGACAGACCAAAAGGTCATATCACAAAACCAAAATCGGCCAGACTACAACACGAAGAAACTATACCATCTCATGAATAAATTACTAGACACAACACCGGTCATCATAACCAACACCGACATCCCATCTGTAGACAACCTTGCTAAATATTTCAATGAAAAAATTATTAATCTATGCAAAACCCTACCATTGGACAACACGGATATAGAAAACTTCATAAATGGGCGGGACCCCATCCCTGGTGAATACCCAGCGGACCGATTATGGACAAACTTCGCTCTCCTCAGTGCCGACATAGTTACTCAGGTGATTAAAAAATACTCCAAAAGCCACTGTCAATTGGACATCTGTCCCAGCTACCTAATACAATCTGCCCCCCACCACTTCATAACAGATCTCACATCCCATCTAAATTTCATGCTTCAGCGAGGTATTTTCCCCTAAAGAAAAAGGCAACATCCTGCTCATCCCAATACTAAAACACAACAAGAAAAAAAACAAATGAAATCACCAACTACTGCTCAGTAGCATCTATCCCATTAGTAGTCAAACTTATGGAAGGACTGGTGACCAAACAACTCAACGACTACATAAACAAATTCACTATACTACATGAGTCACAATCAGGATTCCGACCCCAACATAGCACCGAAACAGTACTAATCAATCTCCTATCCAAATTCAAGCAGGAGATAGCAATAGGCAAAAGCATTCTCCTCCTTCAATTTGACATGTCCAGTGCGTTCGACATGGTTAACCATAACATATTGCTAAGACTCCTAGACTATTTCAGAATTGGTGGTAACACTCTCATTTGGATTAAGAGCTTTCAAACCACCAGAACATACCAAGTGAAATCAAGCACCAACATATCGTCACCCTGGAAACCAGACTGCGGAGTACCACAAGGATCATCACTATCACCGATCCTTTTCAACCTCATGATGGTCCCACTAGCCAAAGCCTTATCCACACAAGGCCTTAATCCATTCATCTACGCTGATGACGTCACACTATACATCCCCTACAAGCATGATTTAGCAGATATCACCAATAAAATCAAGCTCAGCTTAAACATCATGAACTCATGGGCAAAGGCATTGCAACTAAAACTCAACACAGAAAAAACACACTGCCTCATCATCTCATCCCAATACAACACATACAAACCCACAAACATTAACATCCCAGGATACACCCTCCCTATTTCAGACAGCCTGAAAATTCTCGGAGTAACAATCGACCGAAACCTCCAACTAGAGTCCCAAGCTAAACTCACCATAAAGAAAATGTTTCTTTCAATGTGGAAACTAAAACATGTGAAATCATTCTTCCCAAGGGAAATATTTTGCAACCTGGTACTGTCAATGGTACTAAGCCACGCAGACTATTGTAACGGAATCTATGATACGTTGAAATCTTCTGCTCAGTGTGCTGCTGTGGCTAAGAAAGCAAATAAAATGTTAGGTATTATTAGGAAAGGGATGGAAAACGAAAATGAAAATATTATAATGCCACTGTATCGGTCCATGGTGCGACCGCACCTAGAGTATTGTGTTCAATTCTGGTCGCCGCACCTCAAAAAAGATATAGTGGAATTAGAAAAGGTGCAGAGAAGGGTGACAAAGATGATTAAGGGGATGGGACGACTTTCCTATGAGGAAAGGCTAAAGCAGCTGGGGCTCTTCAGCTTGGAGAAAAGGCGGCTGAGGGGTGATATGATAGAGGTATATAAAATAATGAGTGGAGTGAAAAAGATAGATATGGAGCGTCTGTTTACATTTTCCAAAAATACTAGGACAAGGGGGCATGCGATGAAGCTGGAGTGCAGTAAGTTTAAAACAGATAAGAGAAAATTTTTCTTTACTCAGCGCGTAATTCAACTCTGGAATTTGTTGCCGGAGAATGTGGTTAAGGCGGTTAGCTTAGCAGAGTTTAAGAAAGGTTTGGACGGCTTCCTGAAGGAAAAGGCCATAGAATGTTATTAAATGGACGTAGAGAAAAATCCACTATTCCTGGGACAAGCAGTAAAAAATGCTTTGTTCCTTCGATCTTGTCGGGTAATTGTGACCTGGATTGGCCACTGTCGGAGACAGGGTGCTGGGCTAGATGGACCTTTGGTCTGCCCCAGTGCGGCGATTCTTATGTCTTATGACTCTAAGCAGTCCAGAAAAAAAGCAACCAAAATAGTATGGTGTCTCAACTAGAAAATATATCAGAAGAAACTTAGACTTGAGGGAAGTGATAGGGAAGATACAATATAGACATTTAAATAATTAAAAGATACCAATGAACAAATGAACCTTTTCCAAAATATGTGGAGGCTATAGAACTAGGACATTACAAGAAGGGAAACTGAAAAGCAATTTAATGAGGTAATGGTATAGAACATAATTTTGCAGAGGGTTTGTGGTCATTTGTGTATTGACAGTTTGTTCAATATCAACTTTGCACTTTCTTCTTAACAGGTGATGACTATGAAAGAAACGCCACCACCATTTTTTGTTATATGTTGTGGCCAGGTCCTTTGGCCAACAGTGACTAGTATCACCAAACTGTGACCAGAGCCCAGCCAGCAGTCCTTCAGAGCAACAGCGAGAAACATTGCCTCTAAGAAAGAGCTCAGATAGTCAACAACTGGTTTAACACAAGTAGTCCTCTTTTGTCTATCCCCTGCCACTCAAGGTGACTTCCTACATTGCCTAACTAAGCTGGACCTCTCTCTTTCCAACTCTTTCTCTTGGGTCAGGAACTATCTTGCTCCTAGAGTCTTCTGGATCCTCTGTTACAACAAGAAAACGGCTTGAATAGAAAGCTTGAAGAATATGCAAATTAGTCTTTTCTTCCAGAGCTCATACAAATTAGCTTTCCTTCGGCCTCCTCTTTAGCCAAATCTGTGGGGGATATTCTCTTCCAAACTTCTTTTACCAGTAGCCAAACAGATACTGAGTCCTTTTGACTGAGTAGCAGCAACTTAGCTAGTTAAAGAGCCACCACCCCTTGGACAGGACAACACAAACTTAACCTTACAGTGCTGTCCTTCACACTGGCTGTTAGATCCAGTTCACTAAAGAGCAAATGTAAAGTCCATGAGCAACAGTCTTAAAAGGTAGGTACCTTCTGGTATCTGTTCCCAAGCTCTCTGGGTCAGGCTTTTTCCAACAGCAGGCAATGACTCCTTCCTTCTCCTCCAGAGCCCCTTCTCACTGCTTCAACCATAGGGGAGTGCTTTTTAAAGGTCTCCAGGCCCTACACTCCGCCCCTTCTTTAATTTCCCCACCTATAAGGATGCCTGCTTCCTTCCCTCCCAATTAGAGCAGGGCCTTCCTTAATTCTCCTCCCCTTTTCTAAAATGGGAAATGACCCCCTCCTTCCCTAGCAGGTCCTATGAGTCAAAGGGGGAATGTCATTCCTTGTCCATTCAAGCTTTAGCATGGAAATAGGGATCCAGAACTCCCTCCTGTGGCCACTTTGAGATAAGACACCACCGGTGCTTGTCACAACATGCAACAGGATACTACTACTTAACACTACTTAACATTTCTAAAGCGCTACTAGGGTTACGCAGCGCTGTACAGTTTAACAAAGAAGGATAGTCCCTGCTCAAAGGAGCTTACAATCTAAAGGACGAAATGTAAAGTTGGGGCAGTCTAGATATCCTGAATGGAGGTATAATGGTTATGTGGAGGAGTGGCCTAGTGGTTAGGGTGGTGGACTTTGGTCCTGGGGAACGGAGAAACTGAGTTCAATTCCCACTTCAGGCACAGACAGCTCCTTGTGACTCTGGGCAAGTCACTTAACCCTCCATTGCCCCATGTAAGCCGCATTGAGCCTGCCATGAGTGAGAAAGCGCAGGGTACAAATGTAAAAAAAAAAAAATATGCTGAAGGCGACATTGAAGAGGTGGGCTTTGAGTAAGAATTTGAAGATGGGCAGATACAGTTTTGAATGCTAATTCCTTATGTAGGATTGTAAAACAGAACACTTTGTTGGACCATATAGCTTTCTTCAATGCTATGACAAATACAGTGCAATACGTACACTGAATAGATTTGTGGAAGTATAACAGTGTCAATGTGTCATCTTGCTCTTTACATTTGAATAACAAAGTTGATATTTTTGTTTTGGAATGGATATGTGAAGACAATAGATGAATGTTTTAAGACATGAAGATTTGTGGATAAATATTCTTGTGGAGGAGTGGCCTATTGGTTAGAACACTGGTCTTGACATCCAGAGATGCCCGGTTCAAACCCACTGCTGCTCCTTGTGATCTTGGGCAAGTCAATTAACCCTCCATTGCCTCAGGTACAAAATTAGCAAGTCAGCCCTCCATGGACAAGGAAATACCCGGAGTACCTAAATGTAACTCACTTTGAACTACTACTGAAAAAGGTGTGAACAAAATCTAAATAAATAAATTGTACAATCACAGTTGGGACTTTTCCTTTAACACATATATAACCTGGGTTTTGATACTATCCATGCCTACTAGAGTTAGTTGTGCACATTTTTGCATTTTGATATCGTCGAGTGAGGCATTATATTTGAGCCTTAAAGGCTAAACTGTAAAATAAAAAGGTAGCAGCATTTAAGATCATATAGGGACTAATTTTATGAAGCTCTTCCCCATGTAAAGTCTCACACTTGAAAAAGAGCTCTCAAAAACCTGTCAAGCAGAATACCTACATGTAGGTATATGTGCCAACAAGATTTTCTTAATTGTTATTTAACTTGCTTGGTCATCATTGTAAGCATAAATAGAAGCAAAATCAATAATCAAACAATATTGCGTATTAATACAGCTTAATCACTACCTTCTAAACAAAAAGTCTGCTAAAAAAAAAAAAGAGTTTTTACAACTTTCTTAAATTTCAACAGCAAAGACTCCTGCTGAATAGACAGGGGAAGGGAGTTTGAAAGGGCAGTATAAAGTGGTATATCAAAGATAACCTGAGAACCTAAGTAAAGGTGGCTTTGCATGAAGTTTCTACCATATCCTGGAGGGCAGGGTTATACAGACCATTGAGGCCTGGGAGGAACGCAACATGTGAGAGGAGCATATAGTATCAGGTAACCCACCAAATAAGGTGTGTGATCGGAATGTAATACCCAGAATGTCATCAGCAATACCTTGAATTTGACCCAGTAAACAAACAATCAGTGATGGTGGGCTAATAATAGAAAGATCATGTCACAGTGACAAGCATCAGTCAGACATACCGCATAGGCATTCTATGGCAGATAGTAGGCAGAGTTGCAATGTGTTCACGTATTTTATAAAATACACACATTCATGCATAGAATACATGCACACATTTATATCTTTTTTGGGACAGGTATTAATTCTTCTATGAATCTATTCATAGAAGGTAACAGAAACCTATGTGCCTTTATAAAATAAACATCTTGAAACTGTGCAAATGCCTACACACACATTTATACCTGGTTCATAGCGTGTTTGGGTTTTCAGAAGGCATTTGACAAAGCCCAACACAAAAGATTCTGTAGGAAATTGAAGAGTCCAAGTTCCTTTGTGGGCTGCAAAGTGACTAAAGTTAGGAAACACTGTAGGACTAAACCATTCATCAGTGGGGAACCCCATGGGTATAAAGTGGAACCTGTGCTAACATTAATAAATGATCTGGAGACAGGAGTGATGAGTCACTGGATCAAATTTGCAGAGGACACAAAATTATTCAAAATCTTTAAAATTCTGTGAGACTAGGAGACTGGGCATGTAACTTACCTTGAACCACTACAGAAAAGGCCTGAGCTAAATCCAAACCCAAATGGCAGAAAAAATTTAATGTGAACAAGTGCAAAATGATGCATAAAGGGAAAAATAATCCCAACTACAAGTATAAACGCTGGGTTCTGAGTTAGGAGTCAACAACCAGAAAAAAAGATCTTAGAGTCATTGTGAACAATAAATTGAAATATTTAGCCCAGTGTCCCACGGCTGCTAAAAATACAAATAGGAGTTAAGGGCAGCAGACAAAAACCTTTATAGTCCATCCAGTCTGTCCAGCAAGGCAGCCACAGTTGTATTTATTACATTTGTATCCCGCGCTTTCCCGCTCATCGCAGGCTCAAAGTACTGCTGCTCTGAGCAGGTTACACCCCTTTATGCTGTTCTTTAGGGTGAAGGTCAATTAAGTTATGCCTTGACTCCATCCTCTTGCTATGTAGAGATCGTCTGTGTTTATCCCATGCATTTTTAAATTCCTTCACTGTTTTTATCCCCACCACCTCCACTGGGACGGTATTCCAGATTCCCATTACCTTCTCCATGAAAAAGTATTTCCTGATGTTGCTCTAAAGTCTACCACCTTGAAACCTTAATTATGTCCTTTTGATCTATTTCTTCTCCTCTGAAAAAAATGTATTTTGTATATTAACACCTTCCAAGTACTTAAATGTTTGTAGCATATCTCCCCTGTCCCTCCTTTCCCTTTAGGTGTACATATTCAGGTATTCAAATCTCTTCATATGTCCTTTGGAGCAAACCCCACATCATTTTGGTCACCTTCCTCTGAACTGTTTCGTTTTTTTTTTGTTTTTTTTTGTGGGGGGGGGGGGTTTGTTAGCAAGATACAGCCTCCAAATCTGAACACAATATTCCAAATGGGGTCTCATCAATGACTGTAGAAGGGCATCAACATCTCCTCTTTCTTCTGCTGTTATACCTCTCTATGCAGCCTAGTATCATTCTAGCTTTGGCCATTACCTTATCACGTTTTGCCACTTTGAGATCCTCAGGCACTATCACCCCTTTCCTGGTTCATGCATATCAGCCTCTCATCCCCATCACATACAGCAACTTTGGATTTCTACACCCAAGTGCATCACTCTTCACTTTGGCAGTTGAAATGTAATGGAATAAACATTAGCCCTTTCTTCTAATTTTTATAGACCACTTCTCATGTCATCCCTCCATTGCAAATCTTTGTGTCATCTGCAGAAAAGCAAGTTTTTCTTTCTAACCCTTTGGCAATGTCACACACAAATATGTAGAATAGAACCAATCCCTGAGGCGTTCCACTATTCACCTTCTATGCAGTTCTGATCATCTCAAAAAGGATAGACAGCAACTAGAAAAGGTTTAAAGAAGACGGACAAAAATGATAAAGTGTAATACCTCCCTTATAAAGCAGTCTATACGTTATGACTCTTCAGCTTGGAGAAGAGGACTGAACAAGGTACAATAAAATTTTATAAAATCATGAGTGGGCTGGAAATGTTAAATAGGAAATGGTTGTTTACCCTTTCAAGAAACACAAACACAAGTGGACACTCCAGGAAACTAACAACCAGTAGACTGAAAACAGCTTAGAATGCAAAGTTTTCCTACAGTACATAATTAATCTATGGAATCTGTTGCCAGAATATGTGTTCAAGGTGACTAAAATAACAAGATTCAAAAGAGGTTTGCAAAACAGGTAGAAACCTCTATGTGTAGTCCAAAGTCCAAAGCAAGAGTAGAGGATGCCACAGAACACAACCAGCCAACACGATGAAGTCAAAGAGCCCTTTATTCAATGCACCAGTAACTGGACTAGACATGGTCCGTGTTTCGGCAGTAAAACCACCTGCTTTAGAGGTCACAACACAACTATATTAATAAAACAAAACATCTTTTAAATCAGTATCAAATATAAAGTAAAATAAAAAAAGGTATATATAAAAAAAGATCCTATATAATAATTTGCACCTCCGTCTGGATGCCTGGTTTGGTAACACACTTCCCATTGGTCCGCCCTGGGGATGACGTCACAGGGCAGACCAATGGGAAGTGAGAGGAAAGGGAACCCAGCACCAGTCACCGGAGGTCTCGCTCTGTCCCCTCGGAGTGCAACGACGACCTGGGAAGGGAAGCCAGCACCAGCCGGCGGAGGTCGGTACACAATCGCCCCCCCCCCCCCCAAGTTCCACCTCCCTCCCTCCCTCGTTCCACTCCTGTCTGAGTTCCACGCCCTTCCCTCCGAGTTCCATCGCCTCTCAACTCCCTCCCTCCCTCTCTGTGCCCTCCAAGTGGAAGCAAGATGTGTGCGGCTGCCCCTCCTCTTCGGAAGTGCCGGCTGTCTCTCCTCCAAGTTCCACCGCCCCGCGCCTCCCTCCCTCTCTCTCTGCCCTCTGAGTGGAAGCTGGACATATGCGGCTGCCCCTCCTCTTCGGAAGTGCCGGCTGTTATTTAAAACTTCTTACCTCCTGGTCCGCCGGCAACAGTGAAGTCGAGCAGGCACGGCACGGCGCTTCACACTGTCTTTGCTTCTGTTTCAGCTCTGCCTCTGGTCCTGCCCTCATTTCCTGTTTGCGGAAGGGCGGAACCAGAGGCAGAGCTGAAACAGAAGCGAAGGCAGTGTGAAGCGCCGTGCCATGCCTGCTCGACTTCACTGTTGCCGGCGGACCAGGAGGTAAGAAGTTTTAAATAACAGCCGGCACTTCCGAAGGGGAGGGGCAGCCGCACATGTCCTGCTTCCACTCGGAGAGCACAGGGTGGTGGAACTCGGAGGAGAGACAGCCGGCACTTCCGAAGGGGAGGGGCAGCCATACACATCCTGCTTTCAATCGGAGGGCACAGAGAGAGAGGGGGAGGGAGGCGCGGGGGTGTGTAACTCGGACGACAGGGGGTGCATGGAACTTGGAAGGCAGGGGGGAGGGGGTCCTGGAACTTGAACGGGAGGGGGAAGGGGGTCCTGGAACTCAAAGGGGAGGGGGTCCTGGAACGCGGAAGACAGGGAGGGAGGGGAGGTAGGGGCCATGAAACTCGGAGGGGAAGGGGCCTGGAACTCAAAGGAGAGAGAGGGACGGACATGCAGGGGTGTGAAACTCCAAAGACAGAAACCGAGGGAGGGAGAGATGGAACTCCGAGGAGAGGGGACCATTGAACTCCGAGGACAGGGAGGAGGGCAGGAGGCCAAGCTGCAACTGTGAGGAAAACCTTGCTAGCGCCATTTCATTTCTATCAGAAACCTTTTTTACTAGTATAACAATAAAATTAAAACCAGTATAATAGTACAACTATAAGAAACAAAGAACAATATAAAAAAATAAAACTCAGTATATTAATAAAACAAACTGCATATTAATACAGTGACATATATGCAAATCATAAAACACTTATAAAACTAATTGGTCGCAAGAACAGACCAAGGAACAAAATCATAAAAGCACCATAAGCTTTAAAACAAATTGAACAAGGGAGTAAAAGGATACCTAAAAACATTCGCTTTTGGAAAACTAATAAAGAAAAGCACAGCCTACCTTGCCAAGCAAAGGTATAAAAACAGGGAAACCTGGGGCAAAACACTAGCACAGCCAAGTAAATCTGAAAAAACAAGAAGGATGGGCACATGTAAACAGAACATCATCATTTGTAAAAAAAAATGTGTAACAATGTATGTCATAGGCACTAAAAGAACTGTAAAAGCAGCTTAAAATGAGGAACAGGACTCTTTCGCCAAAAAACACCTTTGAGCCAAACCTGGAGAAAATAAATAAAAACGATAAAATGAACCGGACAGAACTCAATAGCCAGTTAAAGTAATACCGGGTTAAGTGTAAAACCGGTTAAAACATATCTGGCTAAGAGAGATTGCATATGATATAGAAAAACTCATCGGTCTGTAATGTCAGACAGATGTAGAAGCGCCTGACAAACAAACAGCAATCCAATATGGAGTGCAGTCACGTCACAGAGATGTCTCATTTAAATGCATATGTATTAGAATTATGCATATGAATACTAGAAGCAGCTAGGCAGTAGATGATGGACATGAACCAGGTACAGACTTAGCTGGTTATCAAAACATAACCGGTTACCTCCCAAAAACAATGGTCATCATAAAAGCAAAGGGCACAGGTGAAAAAAAAGGTGAAAAAAAAAGTAAGAATATATAAAAAGGCTAAGACACGAAGGTAAAAGAAATAAAAACATGATATATAGGAAAGAGTGCACGAACACTAAGTAAAACAATAAATAAGGGGACCTTTTACCAAGGTGGATTAGCATTTTTAGCGAGCACCAAAAATAAGCATGCTCGAAACATTAGAGATGCCCATATATTTCTATGGGTGATTCTAGCATTTAGTGCGTGCTAACCATTAGTGTGCACTAAAACCACTAGCGCGTCTTTGTAAAAAAAAAACCTAAACAAATATGTCCAAACATACTGCTATTACAAAACATCAAATCATAAAAAAGGATGATACTCTACATCAGAGTGCAAACCATCTGGCAATACAGAACCTAAATGGAAAATACTTCTTTGTTCTTCCTGTAAAAGCATGTCATCTATATTGCCATTTCTCCAGGAAGTACGCATCACTTAAAAACAAAAACTTCAGGTCACTAATAGTATGATTCAAGGACTGCCAATGTTCTACCAGAGGTGCAGATGTAATGTTGCGACCGATGCAACGTCTGTGCCCTACAATAAATGCTTTGATTAAACATTTTGTTTTCTCCACATATAGTTTCTGGAACGGGCACAAGATGATGTAAGTGACTTGGGCCATATCACAGTTGGAGATATGTTTAAACACAGTAACATAGGGCGTCTTTTACTAAGGCATGCTCACTTTTTTAGCGCACACTAAAATTGTGGGCACGCTAAACATTAGAGACACCAATGCAATCCTATGGGCGTCTCTAACGTTTAGCGCACCCACAATTTTAGCACGTGCTAAAAACATGAGCGCGCCTTAGTAAAAGACGCCATAAGTAACATAGTAAGTGATGGCAAATAAAGACCCATACAATCCATCCAGTCTGCCCAACAAGATAAACTCATTTTACAAGATATGCGATACTTTATATACATACCCGAGTTTGATTTGTCCTTGCCATTCTCAGGGCACAGACCGTAGAAGTCTGCCCAGCATTGTTCTTGTACTAAAAGCTCTGACGCTATCGTCAAAGCCCCTTAAAATTTACACTCAAGCCCATCCCTATCTACTCAAGTCACGATCAAGGCGCAGACCGCAGAAGTCTGCCCAGCACTGGTTTTGCTTCCTAATTACCAGCGTCGCCATCCAATCTCCGCTAAGATTCTGTGGGTCCATTCCTAAACAGGATTCCTTTGTGTTTATTCCACGCATGTTTGAATTCCATTACCGTTTGCATCACCACCACCCCCTGCGGGAGAGCATTCCACATATCCACCACCCTCTCCGTGAAAAAATACTTCCTGACATTATTCCTGACTCTGCCCCCCCTTCAACCTCCTGTTTAAGGTAATACCTCTTTTGATAGTTTTACGATGAAAAAGTAGTCTATAACCAAAGCATCTCTGCAAACACTGCATTTTCCACATTGCTTATGTCCAAAAAAAATATCTGCAAAAGAGTCTTGTACTGGACTAGGGAGGGCAGATGTCGGGTCCAATTACTGTTGCTTTTTATTTTGTTACATTTGTACCCTATGCTTTCCCACTCATAGCAGGCTCAATGTGGCTTACATAAGGCAATGAAGGGTTAAGTGACTTGCCCAGAGTCACAAGGAGCTGCCTGTGCCTGAAGTGGGAATCAAACTCAGTTCCTCAGTTCCCCAGGACCAAAGTCCACCACCCTAACCACTAGGCCACTCCTCCACCCCTTGAATAAAGGACTCTGACTTCATCCTGTTGGCTGGTTGTGTTTTGTGTCGAAAGAGGTTTGGACATCAATCAATTTTAAAAGTTATTAGCCAGATAGACTTGGGAGAACAATTCCATATACCTGGAAGTGAGCTATAAAAAACATTTTTCTTTTGGTATCTACTGGGTACTTTTAACCCACACTGGCCACTATCAGAGACAGGATGCAAAGCTGAATGGATCCTGGTATGAATCAGTATAGCTTTTCTTACGCTCATAGGTTCATGTTCATTGCTTTGCTTTAAACAAAAAAAAGACATTTTTAGGTTTTTGGTAGGTGATCAGACACCAACTGTTAAAACAGTGGAAACAAATTATGAGCAGCTTTTTCAATAATAGGCCTATTTTAGCCTTTGCAAAATATCTACCTTGCAATTTATCTATCCTGCGGAATAAATTTAGCAGTATTCTTCCAAAACGGACTCTAGATTCTATTACTTATGTAAAATATGTTTTTTTACCTATGCATGAATCTTGCTTTTGTGTGCAAGTTTGAGTTTAATAGTATGAGGTGTGTAGGTATAAGAGTACTAAAATAAAAAGAAATATAAGCACCATACACTACAATGTATCTGATGTGTATTCCTATACATTTTATATTATGTCTTGTATTACACTACTACAATGCAGATGCTTAAGCATAAACGTTTAACTGTATGCAAGCTTGTGCCTTGGAATGACTTCCAATACCCGCATTACAGAGGGCAGAAGACAACAAGGTAATAATAGGAAGAGAACTATTTGCACTATATAGCATATACTTTTATATTTTTATATTGTGGCATGCTGAACTGCATTTTGGCACTAGAGGAGAGCATCAGCAAGCAAAGTGGGCTCAAGGGAATCACAGGAAATATAATACCCAAGAGCCCTGAACTAGCAAGAAGTCTATGTTTATTAATTTTAATACACCACTTAAACTAAAGTGTACAAAGTGGTTTACATCATAATAAAAACAATCTCTATATATAAAAGGCACCACCAACGTTCTAAATGAAGCCTCCAGCCGGAAGTGTGAAGGGGGAGAGATATCCGGTTTCCCCATGAGTGTCTGCCCCGCCCTCGCTCTCTCTGTAACACAAACAGTGAAGGAAAACACAGCAAAGCACGAAATCAAATGGCTCTCTCTGTAACAGTGAAGGACTCAGAGGGGGGAGGGGAGAGAGGGCAGAAGCCCTCACTATCTCTGTAACACAACACAGCAGGAAACACTGAAGGACTCGACTCCGAGGGGGGAGGGGACAGAGAGCAGAGGGGACAGCACACGGGAAGGGAGAGAGGGCAGAGGGCAGGGACACACACACTCCCACATGCACACAGAAGAAAACCTTGCTAGCCCCGTTTCATTTGCATCAGAAACGGGGCTTTTTTTACTAGTAAACAATAAGAAAGCCTATCTCAAAGAGCACATTCATCCCACCCATATCCCACCCTTACTAATTCATCCCACCCATACTAAGGGCCCTGTTTACTAAGCTGTGCTGTAGACATGCTAGCGTTTTTAGTGTGTGCCAACGCTATAGATACCCATGGGTGTCTCTAACGTTAGCACACTCTAAAAACGCTAGCGAACCTTAGTAAACAGGGTCCTAAATTATTAAAAATCAATTTAAAAAATAATTTTTTAAAATACAAACTACCAGTCACATTACCAAAGCTATTAGCATCTTCACTAGCGTATCCCTCAACTCTCCACTGGGAAAAGCTTGTTTATGAAGAAAAGATTTTTATCG
This sequence comes from Microcaecilia unicolor, assembly GCF_901765095.1. Lineage (NCBI taxonomy): Eukaryota > Metazoa > Chordata > Amphibia > Gymnophiona > Siphonopidae > Microcaecilia > Microcaecilia unicolor. Next base: position 31,912,303 of record NC_044037.1, on the reverse strand, counting down.
AAATCTTGAACTTTTTACCATCCAGTTCTCCCCTAACCATCGCAGGCAACTCATTCCAATATTGAAGGGCTAATCAAAATAAGCCCCTCGTACAAATGCACTGACAGTCCTTGTGTGAATTCCCTTTGGAGATAGCCACTCTGGGAGATGTAGTGAGAAAGTAGCAGAGATTCAGAGCACAGGGTAAACATCTGGAAGCATTTAGCAATCTGCTGGTGAATGAAAAAAAAATCTCAGACTGTTTGTTGAGAATGACAAGAAAACAGCTATGAAGAAAATCCACAAGCCAGTCCACAGTTAAAAACAAAGATGGAACGCAGTAAATACAGTTCTCAGACCTCTGAAGGAAAGCAGAAACAGGCTATAAAGAATGGTGTTGCAATACCAAAGAATTAAGGAACTCTCAGTTTTGGGAAACAGATAAGAGGGTTATATGTTTGATGTGCGAGGTCCTGAATAGAAGTCATAAGGAAGCATTCACCTGGTAGTTTAACATACCCGGGCACAAAGTCATGCTGTGAAACAGACAGATAAGCTGGGCAAATCACTGCAGTGCCATTGGAAACATTGCCTGGTTTGAAGTTGTATCACTACTACTACTTAACATTTCTAAAGCGCTACTAGGGTTACGCAGCGCTGTACAAATTAACAGAGGGACGGTCCCTGCTCAAGGAGCTTACAATCTAAGAGACAAGTGAACGGACAGTCCGATAGGGGCGGTCAAATTGGGGCAGTCTGGATTTACTGAACGGTAAGAGTTAGGTGCCGAATGCAGCATTGAAGAGGTGGGTTTTAAGCAAAGACTTGAAGATGGGCAGGGAGGGGGCTTGGCGTAACAGGGTTGTGTGTGGGCTGGGAATATTACTGAGCACTGGTCCAAGGAAAATAACTTCCTGATTAAAATATCATTTAAGCTAAGGTCTGACAAATGCAGCAACAGGCAAAAAAAGTTGCAAATGAGAAACTATAAGCCTATTGTAGAAGTTATGGCATACAAAAGCCCATAGACTTTAGCCTGTGTCACTGAGGGTAACTGTACTTTGGATTAAGTTTTTAAAGTAACTTGTTAACTAGGAGCCCATAATGACACATCCACTTATAGCTGTAAATCAGGGGATCTCAACCCAGTCCTGTTCTATTGACAAAATTAAAAATTGGACCAGCTATCATTTGTTAAAATTAAATCCAGCAAAAAAATTAAGGTCACTGTTTACTAAGCCGCTCTGTAGGTGCGCTAGTGTGTTTAGTGTGCGCTAACGCTAGAGACACCCATATATTCCTATGGGTGTCTAGCGTTAGCGTGCGCTAAAAACACTAACGCACCTTAGTAAACAGGGTCCTAAGCTTTTATGGTTCAGTAAGTCTCACCTACCTACTTTTTTGAAAGTTTGTCTGAATAATAATGATTGTTTAAAAACAGGATAGGGATCAAGGATCAGGGATAGGGGGTGGGGTTTGATAAAATGCCTTTCTGTGGTTACAATCAAAGCGGTTTACATAGTGGACACTTATTTTGTACCTGGAGCAATAGAGGGTTAAGAGACTTGGCCAGAGTTACAAGGAGCTGCAGTGGGAATCAAACCCAGCTCCCCTGGTTCTCAGGCCACTGCACTAACCAATAGGCTACTCCTCCACTACTTCCAAGGTACTGGTTATTATACTGGATTCTACTTTTATCATTTGAACCTCAAATAAATAACTTAGTTACAAAGCTTTTTTTTTTTTTTTTTTTAAAGATGAAGCAACTAAAATCCGTTCGCCCCTATTTTTTTGAAAATTGTTTTGCTCAGCAGGTCCAAATCAACAATTTTATCACAATTAGATTACTGAAGTTCTCTGTATAGTGGAATTTTACAAAAATTCAGCTTTTTCAAAATACAGCAGCTAGACTGATTTTTAAGAAGAGAAAGTTTGATTGTGTCCCTGCTTTTGACTAAGCTTCTTTGGCTTCCCTTCCAGGTACAAGATACTTTTAAATTAAAGTTTGTTAAAAAAAAAATAACAGGCTAAAGGGTATGGCTCAGACAGTTGATCTGCTCTGGTTGTTTTCCCTCCGGTAGAAATCCCTCTAGGGAGAGGGATCATTATTCCTTGTTTTTCAAGTCAGTTTGTTTTAACATATTAGAAAAAAATTTTTGATTTGGTTTTATTTTGTTTGTTGAATTTAAAATATATGTGACCAAAACTTTAATGTTCAAACTGATGATATAAGAAAGAGACTGGAACAATATTGTTAAAGTTCAATCTGAAGTGGAAAAAATATCTTCCATGCAGCGGTCTCTACAGCAGGTCCAAACTACGGAAACCTCTAAATGAAAGACGTTCTTGCTACAGATATGAAGTTAGAAAAAATTAAAAACCACATTAGAAGTATAAATCTAAGATTTGTTAACTTTCCTAAAGATAGAGTCTCGCCAAAAGAAATGGCTGAACAATATTTTATGGAAGTTCTACAGGTGATTTGAGAAGAGATACTGCAGTTCTATAGAGCTTATCATCTTCTATTTAAGAAAAAGGAGAGGCCAGGTGAAGACCACATTACTGTGGATTCTTTGGAACTTACTCACGAAGCCGATACTTATTCTGGTCAATTATGTGCTACTTTGATTATGGTTTTGGATAACAATAGTGGCAGATAGAATCTTGAAGTGTTATTTTAAATGTAGGCTTAATACTTTTCAGGGGAAAAGTATCTTTACCAAAAGTTTCCTTGCAAATGTATTAACTGCCAACCTATTAAGTATGCTTTTTGGGACCTGACACATCTTGACATCTTTTCTAGCTGCTAAATGACTTGGAGTGGAGTGAGGGGTACTAGAGAAATTATTTGGCTACGCCTTTTGTGTACCTGCATGAACTTTTTTTCTGTTTATTTCTTTTTTTTCCTTTTCTTTTCTTAATGGCTATCAGATTTCCCTATTTGTGGATTTGAACTGTAAGAGTAAATGGTAATGGGAAGTTGGATTTCTTGTTAATATTTCCAGTGATTCTCTGTATTTTTTTCTTCCATGTATCAGCTTTTCTGTTCAAGTTTTATTTAATTGATTGTATTTTAAAAAATTCTTATAAATAAAAAAAAATCAAGGGCCCTATTTACTAAGACGCACTAGCGGTTTTAGCATGTGCCTAAAATTATTGCACGCTAAATGCTAGACACCCCTATATTCCTATGGGTGTCTTTAGCGTTTAGTGCACGCCCTTAGTATTGCTTAGTAAACAGAGCCCTAAGAAGAAAAAATATATAAAATATGTACTATATGTTTTATTGTATTTTTTATTAAAGGATATCATAGATCTATGTTTTATGCTATTATGAATTGTACAGTCGGTCAGTGAAGAAATGTTGGAGTACAGTAAAAGTACTCCATGTTCCTCACTGAAGGTCGTATAAGGAGAGGATCTGCTCAGAAATGAAATTAGATAATCATGTAGAAGTTATGTAAATAATAGGGATGTGTCTTACATAAAATACTTGGCACACAGTATAGCCCTATCATACAGGTACAACTAGTTTTGGGCAGCATTTGTTTTCCTCTAAAAGTTGTGAAGCTGTACATGACCTCTTCAAGTTACCTCCTGATCAAATTCTGTTACCACTAATGTCTGGCTTGTATCATTTTATGTGCCTTCTGCCAAAATAGGTAGTGCTAAAGTGCATCACTCATTAGTGAGGGGCGGTTAACAAGATTTGCATGTATGTTACTAAATACTATTTCCCCCCTGTTTACTAAGCTGCGCTTGCGGCTGCCACATGGTAAAGCCGAAACAGCCTATTCAAAGTGGCATTAGTGCACGGTAGCCACTAGTGTGGCTTGATAAAAAGAGGGGGGTATCAAACATATAAACGGCGAGTGACCGTACTCACTGCAAATGCGCAGTAGAGACTTCCCTCTCTGTCCCGCCCCCGCGTCAATACGTGATGACGGGGGGGGGGGCGGGACAGAGAGGGAAACTGCGCCGCCGAGGTTGCTACCGCTCCCCCCCCACACTCGGAGTCGCCGCCGCCACCCCTCCACCCGGCCCGGGCCCTCTCATCCCTTCTGAACTTACAGATCCATTCGCCGAACGCAGCAACGCACATCAGCTGAGCTGCAGTGAGCCCTTCCTTCTTTGCCTGTGGCCCCGCCCTCCTGTGACGTAACGTCAGCGAGGGCGGGACACACACAGGCAGAGAAGGAAGGGGCAGCTCAGCTGATGTGCGTTGCTGCGTTCGGCGAATGGATCTGTAAGTTCAGAAGTGAAGAGAGAGCCCGGACCAGGTGGAGGGGTGGCGGCGGCGATGACGACTTCGAGGGGGGGGAGCGGTGGCGACTTCGCGGGGGGGAGGGGAGCGGTGGTGACCGCGGGGGGAGGAAAACCTCTATACCAGCCCGTTTTTACGGGCTCAACGGCTAGTATAAGGTATAACACAAAGCTTATGGTTCAGACAAAGAATCTGATTGCTGAATCTGTCTCTTAGCACTGACATAATAAACACTTTCTTATAATGCCATGGGATCTGGTTATGTAACTTTCTACAAGTGTTAGTGAATAGGAATCTGGAGGCTTTGAATTGGACTGTTTTGGATTGCCCAGAAATACTGGTTATAACTGTAGTAAGAAGAATTTTTCTTCTTACTACAGTTGTCAAAACATATGTGGATTGTGAAAAATTGCAGGAAGACCTTAGAGAACTGGAAGACTGGGCATCCAAAGGGCTGATGAATTTAATGTGGACAAATGCAAAGTGAGGCACATTGGGAAGAATAATCCAAATCATAGTTACGTGATGCTAGGGTCCACCTCAGGAGTCAGCACCCAAGAAAGAGATTTAGGTGTTGTTGTAGACAGTACGCTGAAATCTTCTGCCCAGTCTGCGGCGGCAGCCAAAAAAGCAAGCCAGAATGCTAGGCGTTATTAGGAAAGGGATGCACAATAAGACCAAGAACAATACAATGCCTCTGTATCACTCCATGGTGCAACTTCACCTTGAGTATTGCATTCACTTCTGTCGCCGTCTCACAAAAAGATATAACGGAATTAGAAAAGGTTCAAAGAAGACTGACCAAAATGATAAAGGGGATGAACTTCCATCATATGGGGAAAGACTAAAGAGGTTAGGGATCTTCAGCTTGGAAAAGAGATGGCTGATGGGTGATATGATTGAGATCTATAAAATTCTGAGTGGTGTAGAACAGGTAAAAGTGAATCGATTTTTCACTCTTTCAAAAAGTACTAAGACCAGAGGATACTCAATGAAATTACATGGAAACACTTTAAAAACAAATAGGAAATTTTTTTCATTCAAAGAATAGTTAAGCTTTGCAACTCGCTGCCAGATATGGTAAAAGCAGTTAGCGTACTTGGGTTTAAAAAAGGTTTGGACAAGTTTCTGGAAGAAAAGTCCATAGTCTGTTATTGAGATGGACATGGGGGAAGCCACTACTTCCCCTGGGATTGGTAGCATGCGCTTTTAATTGCTTTGTAAATCGTTTTATTTGTTAAAAAAAAGCGATTCATCAAGTTTTAATAAACAAACATGGAATGTTGCTACTAACTGTGTTTCTGCCAGGTACTTGTGACCTGGATTGGCCGCTGTTGAAAACAGGATACTGAACTAGAAGGACCATTGGTCTGACCCAGTATGGCTATTCTTATGTTATGTGCTTTGTATGGCTGGGTTTTCTCTGTGATCCCTTCAGTGCCTCTTGATATCTTATTTTCTCCTGTTAGTAAAGCAAATATAGTATTACAGAAACTTTGAAGGTAATTTATTTAACTGAATAATTTGGCCAAATATTTCAGCTTGCACTTCTGTTACGTCCATCTCACAGCTGGGAATTTATTCTTTTCTCATCTCTGTTTCACTCTCATGGTTGGTTTCGGCATACCCTTTTTTCCAGTTTGAAAGATGCTCGAGCCCCTTCTGGGTGATGCCCTTCTTTCCTGGTTGAGGGGCTCCTGGGTCTGCTTCCTCAATCCTGGTTGAGGAGCTCCCAGTTCTGTCCCATCATTATCTATGTTCATTTTGTAAGCCACCTTGTGATGTAAATTAGGTTATAAAATATGAAATTGAAAACGAGGTTCTCAGAGCAGCAATGAGCAAAACAGTAGATTTCTTTGCTATATTCATTTACATGACATGATGCCAAACTCAGGTACGTCACCATCAGACAACAGTTGTTTGGTCCTTTTTACCACTGACACACAGATATGGCAAAAGTCGCAAGTACAAGTCTTGAAGAATGAGCTTTTTCACAACTCACTCCTATTTTAAGGTATAACTTTTCATGCTAGTAATACATATAAAACCAATCGAATATTTGTACCTAAAAAAACAGATGAATAAATTTCAAAGCTAGATTAACTTAGCTCAAGACTTAATAAAATTACAAAATCCCTCTATGGGAGTGTTTCATAAATTATAAAAGAAATCAGATAACGTTATGAGAAACAAAAATGGAATTCTAAATTCTGTTTTGAAGGCACTGATAATTTAATTTTTTTGTAGGATACAGAAGTTTGGAAAATCTTACCATTTTAGGATCAAGGTTTTCTGCATCTTGAGAATGAAAGACAGTCATAAAAGCTTCAGTGCTCACTGTTCTGTTTCCTTTCTGGCTAGCTATCGATTGCCCCTCAGTATTGTCTGTAGTATTATCAGAATCAACAGCCTACAAAATATATACAGAGAATTTGAAACAACACTCAGCAATGTCTATCGACACATGCACAAGGTACTGTTGTACAATGTATTTCAATTAATTTTAATACAGTATAATTATTTATTCTCCAGAGAAACAACTTCTTATACAACATCTATGACGCCATATTTGTGTAAAGAACTCTACATTTTGAAAGTGCTAGGCTTCTACAATTATGTTGCAAACCACCTGGATGGTTTGCCCTTGAGCAGTATACCAAATAAACAGAAACTTGAAATTACATTATATCGACTGGCAGACACACAAGTTTTTTTTCCCTAGCTGGGTAGTGTGCGCCAATCCCAAACCTACTGCAGGACGCCTGAGCGTGCCCTGTAGTAGTGTTTTTTAACCTGCAGTAAACACGTTAGTGCTTAGCGCAGCTTAGTAAAAGGACCCCATAATGTTTTATTATCTTATGTATGTTTTATTGTATACCATGTGGAACAGTAAATATTTGTGGTCTATAAATATTTTAAATAAATAATAAATAAATTGCTAAACTTTATGACCACATTCATTTCTTCATTATGGATAGCATCCTACTTTTCTAATACTGGTTTTACATTCTATAAAAATCTAAGCTGACAAGTTGGCGGATTGAACAGACATGAGGCAGGTAGCTCCTCGGTCTGCTCTTGTATTGTAGGGTCATCATGGTGGCACAAGGAAGAGCTGTACCTAACCAGCAGAATCAGCTTACTCCCCGAGTTTGACCCAGAAGACGGAGGGCTTTATGCTTCCCTTGGTGAATCAGAGATCTCAGGAGCTGAAGCATGCTGGAGTGACCGTTTCAAGCGTTAATTGACACTATGTTAAGCCCCGAAAACCGTACGACTCCCAGTCAACCCGAAAGAATTCCTCTGGAATCAGCGTCAGCAGGAGGGTTGGATGACAATGGAGCTGCCATTCCTATTTCTGGAGTTGGGATGCCATTAGACAAACTTTCTGGTGATAAGATATCGGAATGAGAGCAGCCAGGCGGAGTCTGCTGTGGGGGCAGTAGGTGGTCCCAAGTGTGGCATCGGGGGATACCATGGAGCTGGTATCAGGAACCTCCCTCGTTTGAAGAGGAAAATTTGAGACCATTACTTTGGAGGAAGTATGGGAAGCAGTATGTGACTTGGAAAGTACCTTGATGAATCATTTGGACTCTGTTCTGCCTATTCCTGAGCAAATACACACTTACATTAAGCAGTGTGGGGATTAGAAATTAGTAGGGGAAATGTAATCTACTCAGGAGACTTATGAAGGACAATATGAATATCCATCAAAAATTGGAAGACTTGGAGAATTATGATCGAAGATTAAATTTAAGATTTTTAAAACTTTCCCAAATCTCCAATTCTTTCTTCTTTGGAGATGACTAAGAAATATCTAAAAGAGATATTGAAGATCCCCACTGAAAATTTACCACAGATTACAAAAGCTTTTCATATTGACTCAGGAATGTCAGGATTTAAAGGTGTTAAGGGGTCAAAGAACAGAAGCCAGTTTTGATTTTACAGACTTTTGAGAGACATTCTCTTCTAAACTCTCTTTCCCCATATTCTCTCCCACTCAAAAATCTACCCACAGATAAAATTGCAATACCCTAACGCTCTCTTGCTATTATTCGATCACCCTATCATTCCCCCTATGTCACATCCCATAGTCTCTACACCCCAAAGATGATTGACTTGACTTTATCTTCCATAACTCTTCACAATGTAACCCATAATCGCAATGTAACAAACTGTATTTCCATAATTCATAATGTATTGTAAGCCACACTGAGCCCGCAAATAGGTGGGAAAATGTGGGATACAAATGTAATAAATAAATAAAAACTCTGATCCTGTGGCAACCAAGGCAACTTTAATAGTCTCCTTTGCTCAGTCTGCGGCAGTGGCCAAAAAAGCAAACAGGATGCTAGGAATTATTAGGAAAGGGATGTAAAATAAGACCAAGAATATTATAATGCCTCTGTATCATTCCATGATGCAACCTCACTTTGAGTATTGTGTTCAGTTCTGGTCGCCGTATCTCTAAAAAGATATCGTGGAATTAGAAAAGGTTCAAAGAAAAGCGACCAAAAATGATAAAGGGCTGGAACTCCTCTCATATGAGGAAACACTAAAGAGGTTAGAACTCTTCAGCTTGGAAAAGAGACAGCTGAGGGGGAATATGATTGAAATCTACGAAATCTTGAGTGGTATAGAACAGGAAGAAGTGAATCAATTTTTCACTCTTTCAAAAAGTACAAAAACCAGGGGCCACTCAATGAAATTACATGGATGACAATGGACTTGCCAATTCAAATGGGAGCAAATATTTTTTCACTCAAAGAACAGTTAAGCTCTGGAACTTGCTGCTGGAGGATGTGGTTAACAGAAGTTAGCATATTTGGGTTTTAAAAAAGGTTTGGACAAGTTCCTGGAGGAAAAGTCCATAGTCTGTTATTGAGATGGGGGAAGCCACTGCATGCCCCAGGATTGGTAGCATGGAATGTTGCTACTAATTAGGTTTCTGCCAAGTACTTGTGACCTGGATTGGCTACTGTTGGAAGCAGGATACTGGGTTAGATGGACCATTGGTCTGACCCAGTATGGCTATTTTTATGTTCTCATGTTAATATGATCAGAAATGGATTCTACGTTTATATTTTCGGTTTAAAGGTGTTGAATTTCTGGGTCAAACTGTATTAATATTTCCTGATCTTTGCAGAGCCACCCAGATGCGACACAGCTTATTATTTTAGCACTTAGGTCTCAACTGGTGGCTTTGGGAGGGAGTTTTTTTTCCTTCATTTTCCATGTAAATGCATAGTTAATTTTTCTGATAAGACTTGTGTTTTCCTAGACTTGGAACATTTGAAGAATTTCCTAACATCTAGGCACCCTCCAGCTCCACTGACTAAATCTACTCCCTCTAATGTTTATGTTTGAACTGAGTAATGTAAAGTGGTCTATAAATTGTTTATTTTCAGTTATAAAATAGTAACATAGTAAATGACGGCAGACAAAGACCTGTACAATCCATCCAGTCTGCCCAACAAGGTAAACTCATTTATTTTCTTTATTAATTAAATATAGCTTAGGGTATATTGTTTCCTTTATTTCAGTGCCCTACCTCATGAGTAACTGAATTCTGTGATCTTGCCCCCTCTTCTACTTTTGATTTCTTATTTGGGGGTTTTGAGATAGGCTCGAAATGTATCATTTCCTGGATCGTTTTCCATTAAAATTTCAAATGTATTATCTTTATCAATTGTTATGCTTGTGTTTTATATAATTTCAATCTACTATAATAAAACTCACCCTCAACGTTCTGAGGACACTGACGTCAGCGAAGCCAAGCCCTGACTTCCTTCAAAAAGGTTCGAAGGTTCGTGGTGGTGAAGCCACCAAAATCGCTGCGGGCCCCGCCCTCGAGGGCAGAGCAATGGCAGAACAACGAAGGGGTTGGGAGGCAGGGGGGCGTGAGAAATCGCTCTGGGCCCCGCCCTCAAGTCAAACGTCATGACATTGAGGGCGGAGCAATGGCAGAACAACGAAGGGGTTGGCCAGGGAGGGAGTGGGGGGGGGGGGTGTTGGCGACAAAAACCTTGTTAGCGCCCGTTTCATCTGCTCTGAAACGGGCCTCTTTTATTAGTAAAAAATAAAAATATACAAAATAATAAAAAATGTAAACTGTTCCAAAATTCTATAAAAATATTTACTTAGAATTTTTGTTGAGAAATCTACAGCTTAAGCTACCAACAAAGAAATCATTAAATATAGCACAGTGAGAAATGTTCTGATGAATACAAGTTCATTTTCTCTCATAACAAGGAGCCCTTTTACTCAAATGCGTTAAAATTTGCAGTTACCACGGCTTAATGCAGATTATACCACACAGTAGCTGCAAATTTAACATGACAGCTATTAGGTTTGGGGGCTTTCCCACTATTTTTTATTCCAGGTTGTGCGTTATCATTCAGATTAATGTACGGTACCTGCTTCCGGTTAATGCGGAAACACATAGCACCTCCTATTTAGGCAATGGTAAGTAGTCCTGCGTTAACTCTGCATTAGGGAGTTAACTTACAGTATGTGCAGCATGTTAGCTGCCAAACTCCTTCCATGCCCACTCTCCACCCATGCCAAGCCCTTTGAAATAAAATCACCTGTGTGCCAACTGCAAAAATAGTGCAAACCCTCTTGATGAAGCTCTGCATTAGCAGTTAATGAAGAATAAACTGGCCATTAAGTGCATAACACGATTTTGTAAAGGGCCCCATCAAGACCTTTGCAGTAATACCGCTTCCAAATATGGTAAGCAAGGGGACTGGGTCTGGTGGGGTGGGGGAGCCCAAGGGGTGGTTTTGTGTGCTTCTATTGGGGGGGGGGGGGGGGGGGTCGGAGAGGCTGCATGGCCTCCCAAGGATTTTCTGTGCTGCCAGTTTAGTCAAGGTCCATATTGGGGGGGGGGGGGGGGGGAGGGCAGAGTCATATGCTGCCAGTTGAGTTAGGAAAGCCATCATAATGGTGGAACCACCTACTGTGGGGGGGTGGGGAGCTGCAGATGATTTGATTGAGGCGCACTGCACAGAAAGAAACTATTTTAGAAACCTATTCCCATGTCTGTGTGTGAGAGAAAGCCATGTTTTTCCCTCCACATCCAACTTTCTAAAATAAATCTCTGCTCCCTCTGGACATGGAGGATTTGAGACATTGATGGGAACCAAAAAAAAATCAAACTATGTGGAAGTTAGGAAATCGCCTAAGTAATACCAAATTACCTGTTTTTGACTTGCAGATATATATACATGTATCCTAGTTTGTAACTTTATTAGTCCAGTAAGTTAGGCAGGTGCCCAGGCAGCTGCCTAGACATAGCATTGTTTTCCTATGTTATTACATTATTTTAGCTAATGTTAGTAGACTACATACTTTTTGCTAAAATCTGAACTGCATTCTAAGCTAAGAGAGTAAAAGCCTGATGCCTTACATTCCTTCCCATCTGAAAAGGAGAGAGGCTTCAGCCAGAAACCAGTTTTCCTCTGATAAGGAAAGACGCATCAGCCAGAAACCAGTTCTTCCCTACATGGTCAGGGAAACCTACATGGTCAGGGATTTCCCTATTGGCTGATAGCCAGCCTGGGGTGGTCAGGGCTGAGGTATATCCTTGAGTGCCTTTGTCTATTTTGGCGCCCCTTTTCTCTTAGCTCATTTTACCCCCACCACCTTCTCTCCTTGACTCTTCACCTCCTTTGTTGGGACTGCTGGCCTTTTTTCATGCAAATGAAGCTCTACAGCTAGGTAGAGCTCCGAAGACAAGACAGGAAGAATTTTGGATGCTGTTTCTGTATGTTCCTGGTTTGTGACTTGTATGCTGTATTCCTGAACCCTGTGAGATACATCAATCTACAGTATGCAAATAAAAGATAAGTTCTTTTATCTATATTAAATGTCTTGAGTGTTATCTGCACATGTCTCTGGGAAACTTAAAGAACTGTAATAGCCGTAGAGAGACAGTATAAACTGCAAGCAGTAAAGAGCTTACAGTGGGCTGCCTCATGACCCAGATTGGGAAGGCAGAATAGGCTGTAGCTGAAAGCTTGTAGTAGAAGCTGTCTAGCTGGCATGCCGTAGAGGCTGTGGGTTAGTTGCACACAGAGCTCACGGTACAGGCGGCTGCCTAGCGGCTCACATCAGACATGTAGCCCTACTCCTTTTTTTTTTTTGCATTTGGCAGGGCCTCTTGTAAAACACTATGCGAATTCAACACATCCTAACTTGGAAGTCTGAATTCCCCCTCTGTATTTCCTTTCTAAAATTTGCCTCTGTTTTTGTTTTCTTGGTGGAACCAAAAGTTAAAACAGAGCCAGTGCCTGCTAGGCTGAGGACAAAAACCCTTCAAACACCTGCTTACAGTCCCTGTAATAGACTCTCATAAGCTGCTTTGCAGGCATGAAAGGAAAGCTGCTTTACTCTGTACAAACCTGCTGTGACTTTGTAAACTTCCTCTAGTTGTAAAGAATCAGTGTAATACTCAAGAAAGTCTTTTATCAGATAGACTTGAGGAAAGCAGATTGATGAATGTGCAAGATTGATGAATGTGCAAGAAAGATACAGAAAATAAAAAATTCTACTTGGACAAGCAGGACATAATCAGTCACACAAGTGATGTCATCTGGTTAAACTTGCTCTCCCAGTGCCCAGAAAGTCTGGAAACGGGCATATGCAATTGCTTCATCCTTTGTTAATTTTAGTCCTCCCTCTCAAACTGCATTCCTTAAAAAGAAAGCAAAGATCAAGGTTGCACTTCATTTGGTGACCTAGGCTTCTTCCCCCTGTGCAGACAACCAGAATATCCTACAATGAGTCACTATGTTCTTTTAAACATAGACTTGAAAAGTGCCATGTACCTTGTCCCTATAGCAAAGGCGAGTCCAGAGAAGAAAAGAGCCTCCTACAACTGCTTTTAGGTTTCTTAACAGGTCTCACCACATGCCAGCCTACTCTGTGTGCTCATGGAGCACAAAGTAAAGTAGGCTGATCCCCATGTGCACCTTATACCAATGCAGAAATTATCTAGGTTCCATCCTATTTTCAAGGGCGAAAGCTATCAAGGTTTTTTTCTTTTGAAGGATATAGCCTGGAAGTATTTGTATTAGTCTCTCTCTTGGACACTTACCATCAGAGATAGTTACATTTTGAAGATTATTGAATTATGACTCTCTTACCAAGGAAGAGCAGCTATAGCACCTCCAGCCTACAAAGCATCAGTTTCTTTCTATGCCCTTCACCTCTTATGTTTAGAAGCCTGGGGGAAACAACTGGCTACCAGTCTAAGGAAGAATCTATAAGATGGCTTCCTCTATCCACCTAGAATTGCACAGAAGCCACCACACCTAGAATTGCACAGAAGCCACCACATGATACTGCTTCAACCTACACTCTGTCATAGATGAAACCCTGACTTTTGCTATTTTCCTTAAAACTTTACATTAACAGCTTTGTATGCATCATCTGCTAGCATAACAAAGGCTCAAACCCATCTTTGGCTTTAATGATTCAGCAACAAGTCTTCAGACTCTGGACCCAGGGGTCATGATTGACATTCCTGTAATATTCTGTATTCTATATCTACATTACTTACCTTTTAAGTCATCGTATATCTTAATTTGGGTCATTTCTAAGTACGCGCTCAACTTTACACATCCCAGTATATGTTCTGTCAGGCTTCCAAGGCAGAATCACCTCTTGTTTTATACAAGGCCTAAATCATCAATCTAAACCAGCAAGGAACCACCTCTGTATCCTACTGCCTTCAGCTGATACTTTATTCTTTCCACCACATTTCTCTGATGCTCCTTCTTCCTTTATGACCATCACTTAAGCCTAAATAAAATTTCTGGGCCCTACACTCAGATTTGCTCGAAGTCAATATAGTTTATCAGAAACATCCTGCAACTTTTACTTGAAACAGTCTTCAATTTTTTTTTACTTCAATGCAGAGGTAATGCAGTGTGCAGAACAGGAAAAAGATCTAAGGCCTCTTCTTCGCACCAGATGGTAAGTCTCTTCCATTTAACCACATAAGCCTCCAAGTGGACACTCTTCTGGAAGCCAAAAGAACTCAAGACACACTATCCATAAGTTGAAAGAACCCACTACTACCCTCTCAACATCCAAGCTGTGAGGGCTAGGGACTTAAGGTCAAGATTTAGCAGGGATCCCCAATCCTGAGCCTTCAATATCATAAAACATTCCAGTCCCCATGGATCTCTGGAGGACAGTTCAAGAAGGAGAAAACCAAATCTGCATCATCCAGTAGGTGGCCAATAGAATCATGGTCCCTCAATCATTATAAAAGGTACTGGAGGATACATGTACAGAAATCCCCCCTCCCCCAAAATGAATGAGGAAGACATCCAAGGCTGGTAGTTGTATGATCCTAGTCTGGAGCAGAATTGCAGAACTTTCTTGTTGTATGGAGTGGCAAAAAGATCTATCAAGGGGGTATCTCACTCTCGAGAGATCTTCTGGACCACACCCTTATCCAGAGACCACTTGTGAGGTTAAAAAATCTGACAGTCTGTTTGCAGACATGTGGCTCTGAGTGACCTCCCCCTGTGAAATGGCCTGACACAGGAGGTACAAATCTATCCCTCCTTGATTACTGATGTAATACATTGCAACCTGGTGGTCAGCCTGAAAAGCAAAGACACTTATCTGTAGTTGGTGTTCTCCGAGGACAGCAGACTGCTTATTCTCATGTGAGTGGTGATGTCCGACGGAACATGAGCCGGTGCCTTCTGTCTGACTTTGAGCACAAGTTCCCTAGTCCGGTGAAAAAAATAAAGATTACAACCAAAAACAACTCCTAGAGGAGGTGGGAGAGTATGTGAGAATAAGCAGCCTACTGTCCTCAGAGAACACCAGCTACAGGTAAGTATCTTTGCTTTTTCAGAGGACAAGCAGGCTGCATTATTCCCATGTGGGAATCCCTAGCTACCAGGCTTGCCGAAAACAAGAAAGCTAGGATAATGGAATCTCAAAACATAGACTAAAATCTCAATCAACCTGAAACTATACATATACTAGATGTAGGTGCAGCCTGGAAAGGAATAAAACAAGGTCTAGGAACGTGGAGTTGGATTCTAGACACCGAACAAATTCTGCAGAACTGCCTGTCCAAACCACATGTCACATCAGGTGTCCTGATCCAAACAGTAGTGGGATGTAATGTGTGAACTGAAGACCACATTGCAGCCTTCCAAATCTCCTCTATGGAGGTGGATCTCAGGTGGGTAACCGATGCAGCCATGGCTCTAACATTGTGACCCGTGACATGTCCCTCAAAAAGTCAGCCCTACCTGGGATTAGCAAAGGAGATGCAGTCTGCTATCCAACTTGAAAGTGTGCATTTGACGACAGCCATCCCCAACATGTTGGGGTCAAAAGAAACGAAAAGCTGGGTGGACCGTCTATGGGCTTTAGTCCACTCCAGATAGAAGACTAAGGCTCACTTACAGTCTACAGTATGTAGTATACTTTCGCCATGATGAGCATGAGGTGTGGGGAAAAACGTTGGAAGAACATTTGACTGGTTAAGATGGAACTCCGACACGACCGTAGGAGGGAACTTTGGTGGGTGCAGAGCAATACTCCGTTGCGATAAAATTTAATATATGGTAGATGAGCTATTAGGGCTTGGAGCTCACTGTCTCTGCGAGCCGACATGACCACCACCAGAAATACAACTTTCTAGGTCAACAGCTTGAGATGGCTATCCAGAGGCTCAAAAGGAGCTTTCATCAGTTGGTGAGGACTATGTTGAGATCCCATGACACAACTGGAGGCTTGGGAGGGGGCTTTGTCAACAAATCTCTCATGAAGGGAACTAAAGGTTGTGCAGAGATGGACTCACCTCCTACATGCTGATAAGCACTAACTACACTAAGATGAACTTGGATTCCAGCAAAGCCTTTAATAAAGTCCCTCACAGTAGACTCATGAATAAGCTGAGAGGGCTCAACTTAGGACCAAAAGTGGTGAACTGAATAGGAAACTGGTTGACCGACAGATGGCAGAGGAGGAGAAACAATGAGAAGAGATCTCCAAATGTTAGAAGAACGGTCGAAGAGTCTGGCAGTTAACATTTAATGCAAAGAAGTACAGAGTTACGCGTGATGAGGGTTGGAAAAAACAGTCCAATCTCCATGGATCTTCGGAAGACAACTCCAGAAGAACAAGGAACCATATCTGTCGCGCCAAATGAGGAGCGATCAGTGTCATAGTGCCTAGGTCTTCTCTATCATAGGTACAGGAGGTTATGCACACAAAAGTCCTCTTCCTCAATGTAGGAGAAAGGCATCTGATGCTGGTCTGCCATGTGATCCAAGCATGGAACAGAACTGAGGAGCCCTGTTGGGATGAGTGGCAAAAAGATCCAACGAGGGGGTGCCCCACTGTCAGAAGATCTTTGGGCTACACCCATGTTGACAGACCACTCGTGCTGTTAAAATAGCCTGCTGAGTGTGTCTGCCAGGCAGTTGTTCTTGCCGAGAAGGTATACTGCATGGAGGCTCATCTTGTGAAAGAGAACCCATTGCCACATATCTACCACATCTCATACCCTCCTGCTTCTTGATGTAAAACATCGCAAATGGTTGTCTGTCTGAATTTGGATAATGTGGCTTTGGAGTCAAACTCTGAAAGGCTATAGAGTGTTCTAAATAGCCCACAGCTCAAGGAATTAATTTAAAGATGAGCCTCCTGAGTGGGCCACTGACCTTAAGTATGAAGCCCATCCACATGAGCTCCCCAATCTAGGATGGATACATCCGTTGTCCACACCTTTGATACGGTGGAATTTGGAATGAAAGTCCCAGAATTAAATTGGACCATATCATCCACCAGTAGCTTGAGACCACTGGGAGGCTAAGGTCACTGGGCCACTCTCAATGGAGCTGTGCCATGGGAGTGACATGCACTGTGGAGGCCGTGGCCCATCAGTCTCAACATTTGCTTTGCTGAAACCTGCTAGCTGCTGCAGACCTGCAAGGCAAGCGCTACCAAGGTATTCGTTCTCACTAGAGGAAGGAGAGCCCAAGCTTGCGATGTGTCTAGCAGGGAAATGTACTCCAATTGTCGTACTGGATGGAGAAGAGAATTGGGATAATTTATGACAAACCCCTGTAGCTCTAGCACCTGAACAGTCAACCACAGTGACTCAATTGCCCCCTCCTAATATGTGTTCTTGACCAGCCAATCATTCAGATAAGAAAACACATGCACTCCCCATATGAACAGATATGATGCGACTACCAACAGGCACTTGGTGAAAACTGTGGGGGAAGACACTAGGCCAAATGGCAAAAGGAGATACTGGAAGTGGCGTTTCCCCACTCGAAATCTGAGATACCTCCTGTGACTGGGAAGTATCGAAATGTGGGTATAGGTATCCTTTAAGACCTGAGAGCACAGTCAACTCTTTTCCTGAATAAGAGGAAATAGGGTGCCCAGGGACATCATCCTGAACTTTTCTTTTCACCAGGAATTTGTTCAGGGCCCTTAGGTCTAGGATGGGATGGAGTCACCCCAAATTTTCTTGATCACAAGAATGTACCTAGAATAGAATCCCTGTCCTTTCTCTGCTGGTACAGGTTCAACAGCTCAGGCCTGCAAAAGGGTGGAGATTTTCTACACAAGTACTTGCTT
Source organism: Microcaecilia unicolor (assembly GCF_901765095.1). Lineage (NCBI taxonomy): Eukaryota > Metazoa > Chordata > Amphibia > Gymnophiona > Siphonopidae > Microcaecilia > Microcaecilia unicolor. The sequence goes on along the minus strand of NC_044037.1, from coordinate 31,894,428 downwards.
GTGCTGAGAACTGATGTAGGACACTCTCGTGGGCAATTTGGAGGTCGCTGACACCAATTTAGAGCATACCTACGACAGACTATTTGAAGCACCCACTGGTGGGCGGTTCTATGGGGCCATCTGTAGTGGTAAAAATGAGCCTCCCTCCAACCAGTGGGTCGTCCAGAACAGATACTCGTTGCGTGGCTATGCTCTGCTAAAGCCAGTCAAAAGCTGTGCCCTGCTTTGACTGGGGAGCTAGCTGAGATTTCTGGGGATGGGGCTGGCAAGGCCTGACACTGGGGCCCTGAGTCGCCTGAGTAGACTGAGAAGGCTGGTATCAACACCTTTGAGAGTAGCAAGACCTGCGTCTCTGTCAAACTGAAAAATCTTGTTGAAGATGCAGATGGAGGTTGCCGAGAGAGAGCATAGATAGTATCACCGTGCATCAAGCAGGACCAATGCTTATGCTTCTTGGACTTCTCCTGATGCATAGAGCCTTGATTGACGAGGATGCCACCAAATCAGAGCGACTCCCCGGTGTCAGGTCTGATGTTGACCGGTCCCAGGGCCTGCTATCAGCGTCCAGTGATGAGACAGGTAGAGACCCACTCGATGCCAGTGAACTCTCAGTGGTTACTGAGGTCGAAGCAGACATGGAGGTTGATGTTGCTGGTGCCAAAGACAATGGTCCAGCCTTAAAAGAGCCACCCTCCAATCTTCCACTGCAATGCTTGATTTTAAAGATAAATTACATATTACTAATAGTTCTGCAGATTCATTTTTCAATTCTATCAGTACTCTGAGATAAATACATCTGGTCCAGGCAATTTGCTACTCTTCAATTTGTCGTATTGCGCCATTACATCTTCCGGGTTACATTACATTTTCTCTGACTCGTCAGCTTGGATACCATTTCTGGCACCAGTATTTCTCCCAAATGTTCCTCGGTGAAGACCGAAACAAAGAATTCATTTAATTTCTCCTCTACGCCTTTGTCTTCCCTGAGTTGCCCTTTTATTCCTCGGTCATCTAGCGGTCCAACCGATTCTTTTGCTGGCTTCTTGCTTTTAATATACCTTAAAAAAAAAAAAAATTTACTACGTGTTTTTGCCTCCAACGCAATCTTTTTTTTTTTTCAAAGTCCCTCTTTGCCTTCCTTATCAGCATTTTCCATTCCTTATGCTGTTTCTTTTTATTTTCAGTCGGATCCTCCTTCCATATTCTGAAGGATTTTCTTTTAGCTTTAATAGCTTCCTTCATCTCACTTTTTAACCATGCTGGCTGTTTGGTCTTCCTTCCTCTTTTTTTAATACATGGAATATATTTGGCCTGGGCTTCCAGGATGGTATTTTTGAACAGCATCCACGAATGATGTAAATTTTTGACCTTTGAAGCTCCTCTAAGTTTTTATTTCATCGTTCTTCTCATTTTATCATAGTCTCCTTTTTGAAAGTTAAATGCTAACATATTGGATCTCGTATGTGTACTTACTCCAAAGCCAATATCAAATCTGACCATATTATGATCACAGTTATCAAGTGGCCCCAGTACTATTACCTCCTCCACCAGATCATGAACTCCACTAAGGACTAGGTCTAGAATTCTCTCTCCTCTTGTTGGCTCCTGTATCAGCTGCTCCATAAAGCAGTCCTTGATTTTGGCAAGAAATGTTACCTCCCTAGCATGCCCTGATCTTACATTTACCCAGTCAATATCAGGGTAATAGAAATTACCCATTATTATCGTGTTCCCCAGTTCGTTAGCCTCCCTAATTTCTGCTAACATTTCTACATCTGTCTGTTCATCCTGGCCAAGTAGACACTAGCACACTCCTATCACTATCCTTATTCCCTTTACACATGGAATTTCAATCCATACGGATTCCAAGATGTGATGAATCCATGCTTCCGTTACGAAAACCAAACCTGGGGATAAGTCTGCAATACATTCTCTGACTATATAGGCCTTCCTGCACACTGACCTGGAATTGAAATACACATATTCAGTGATCTCATAGCCCAATGGGCCAGCTTTGGTGTATCTGCATGGAATCTTGGCTAGATTTTGAAAATTCATCAGTTCTCTCTTCTGTCTGAAATTATTCCTTCTGACCCCAATATGAACTGGTATGGCTCTGGGATATGAATGCAGGCAATCAATCAAATTTTCCGGTTTTCAATGGTGTACTTTTTGTAGTTTGGGCCTCCATAACCAGTTGAAAATTACAGGGATGGGAGGCAAAGTAACAGTACTCACATCCTTGTTTAGTGACCCTACCAACCTAGAATCTGAATTGAATAGAAATAATGTATTTTTACAACAGATCTGTGTTCTGTGACCATCACAGATAGGATATTAGAACTCTGGCTGGGTACTTACAGTTCTTAAGGAAGAGAATGAAGAAACATCTACAAGAGTCAGCATTGCTCAAAGCCGCTGCACAACCCTTAGACAACAGCGGCTGAGCGTGACAGCAAGCTACACCCACCCGTGACAAAAGACACCATAGCACTCTTTTGAAGTGGAGTGATGATGTCACCAATTAACGGCTCTCCTAAGGGAGAGTGTAAGCAAACTCCACTACACTGTGCACAATGCTCCACAAGTACAAGTACAAAGGATGCCTAAATTTGTTCTAGATAGGATCTGCTCCTGAGGAAGACAACAAAACGGAGACTGTCTAGCAGCATCCTGCTCTTGTTTATTCGGATAAGTGTCTGTTTGATACACTAAGCATCTTTTATTTATATGTATTTTTGAGCGATGGTCATCATTTGGATATGATTTTGTATCTGATATGGATTGTTTTTCAATTATGGACACTACACTGACACTTTAAAATATGTGAAAATTTCTGTGATATAAGGAGAGCGCATTGAATAGCCTTCAATTCTGGCAATTTTACATTAAGCTCTAGGGCTCAGGTGAGTCCTTACTGATGAATTTCCACTATTTAAAAAAAAATTTTTTTTCAAGTTTTATTTATATTTTGCAAAACATACAAAGCAGCAACATCAGCAAACACAAAATTCACAAAAGTGGTCATTAACCAAAGCAAATAACATATCATGTTCCTTCCGTATGTAGCCAGTGCAAAACCAAAATAGGTACCACAAAGCTCAACCCCTCCCTATCTCCCCCTACTCTAAAACTTCCCCTCACCTCACCCCCCCCCCCCAAGCACAGAGTATAGCAACACAGAGGCTGGAGTACAATCTAGCATAGGTCTTCACTATTTCAAAACAATTTTGACCAGTTCACTATCTTTTGGGAGGGTTTTTACAATCTCTAATACTATTTATACCTCCCCTGCTGTTGAGGGTGTTTAGTAGTTCTTTGGATCTTTCCCAGGTAGAATATTAAACTGCTCAATAGAGCACTTTGCCCTCTTCAAGGCAAACTTCACAACCACAGAGTGATGTAGCAGTCCATCATATTATACTTTGGGCATGTCTGAACCCTCTACTTTATGTCTAGTTCTTTTACTAAGGGGCACAAGAAGCTATAACTGCTCTGTCATGTTCTTGGTAGATGAGTCAATATACTATAAAGAACAAAATATGTTTGCTCTAGGTTCTTTACCCAGTGGCCATATCTTTGATTAGTGAGAATATACCCAAGACAGCAAAAGTCATTCTAATGCAGGATTCTTCATAATATTAAAGTTTAATTTATTACGTTAGTATTTCAAGTGGCGGGATAGACTATCTTCTGATTACAGAAGAAAGCAGTTTACATACACAAAGATAATGTTAATTCTGTTAGTATGTAAAACAACGCAATGTTATCTGTTTCTTACCAATTTCTGTTTCAACACCATAAGTCAAACTGGTATTAGAAGTTTTTGAAAGTGACTACTCAGATACTTTCGTTATGGAATCCCTAAAGCAAGCAGATTCTAAAACTATTGATAGACATACAGTGGGGGAAATAAGTATTTGATCCCTTGCTGATTTTGTAAGTTTGCCCACTGACAAAGACATGAGCAGCCCATAATTGAAGGGTAGGTTATTGGTAACAGTGAGAGATAGCACATCACAAATTAAATCCGGAAAATCACATTGTGGAAAGTATATGAATTTATTTGCATTCTGCAGAGGGAAATAAGTATTTGATCCCCCACCAACCAGTAAGAGATCTGGCCCCTACAGACCAGGTAGATGCTCCAAATCAACTCGTTACCTGCATGACAGACAGCTGTCGGCAATGGTCACCTGTATGAAAGACACCTGTCCACAGACTCAGTGAATCAGTCAGACTCTAACCTCTACAAAATGGCCAAGAGCAAGGAGCTGTCTAAGGATGTCAGGGACAAGATCATACACCTGCACAAGGCTGGAATGGGCTACAAAACCATCAGTAAGACGCTGGGCGAGAAGGAGACAACTGTTGGTGCCATAGTAAGAAAATGGAAGAAGTACAAAATGACTGTCAATCGACAAAGATCTGGGGCTCCACGCAAAATCTCACCTCGTGGGGTATCCTTGATCATGAGGAAGGTTAGAAATCAGCCTACAACTACAAGGGGGGAACTTGTCAATGATCTCAAGGCAGCTGGGACCACTGTCACCACGAAAACCATTGGTAACACATTACGACATAACGGATTGCAATCCTGCAGTGCCCGCAAGGTCCCCCTGCTCCGGAAGGCACATGTGACGGCCCGTCTGAAGTTTGCCAGTGAACACCTGGATGATGCCGAGAGTGATTGGGAGAAGGTGCTGTGGTCAGATGAGACAAAAATTGAGCTCTTTGGCATGAACTCAACTCGCCGTGTTTGGAGGAAGAGAAATGCTGCCTATGACCCAAAGAACACCATCCCCACTGTCAAGCATGGAGGTGGAAATGTTATGTTTTGGGGGTGTTTCTCTGCTAAGGGCACAGGACTACTTCACCGCATCAATGGGAGAATGGATGGGGCCATGTACCGTACAATTCTGAGTGACAACCTCCTTCCCTCTGCCAGGGCCTTAAAAATGGGTCGTGGCTGGGTCTTCCAGCACGACAATGACCCAAAACATACAGCCAAGGCAACAAAGGAGTGGCTCAGGAAGAAGCACATTAGGGTCATGGAGTGGCCTAGCCAGTCACCAGACCTTAATCCCATTGAAAACTTATGGAGGGAGCTGAAGCTGCGAGTTGCCAAGCGACAGCCCAGAACTCTTAATGATTTAGAGATGATCTGCAAAGAGGAGTGGACCAAAATTCCTCCTGACATGTGTGCAAACCTCATCATCAACTACAGAAGACGTCTGACCGCTGTGCTTGCCAACAAGGGTTTTGCCACCAAGTATTAGGTCTTGTTTGCCAGAGGGATTAAATACTTATTTCCCTCTGCAGAATGCAAATAAATTCATATACTTTCCACAATGTGATTTTCCGGATTTAATTTGTGATGTGCTATCTCTCACTGTTACCAATAACCTACCCTTCAATTATGGGCTGCTCATGTCTTTGTCAGTGGGCAAACTTACAAAATCAGCAAGGGATCAAATACTTATTTCCCCCACTGTAATATAAGACACAAAGACACACATCTCTAATTATAATTTAAAACGTACATTGCTAAAGGTATTGTCTTTTATTTATTTAGTTGATTTTGTGTGTCACCTACCCTACAGTAAGGCTATAAGCAACTTACAATTTATAAAGTATGGATATAATAGTAAACAGGAAGGGCCAAATCAGGGATGAACAGATCTGGGAAACTGGCAAGCTTATATGAAAAAAGAACATATCCTTTTGTAATGGAGATGAAGTGTATAATGCCCTAGTGTAGCCAGTTGATTTAAATAAATAAATAAAGCCATTACCTCTATATTCACAGTGTGCTGAGGACTTGAAAGCGTTCCACACTTAATTCGAAGTCTTTGCACCAACTGATCAAAATCTCTAACTTCAGTGAAACGGAATAGTCTATTCCCTTTGGTACTAACAGTAACAGCTTTAGCTGTAGTATCTGTCTTTTCTATACCTATAACCTAAGGATAAAAAATGAGAAAGAAAGACAGAGACATAAATTGAACGGTTCACATGTATCTGGCCTCAGTTCGTTGGCTGAAAGTACCATGTAAAATGCATAACTACACCTTCAGAATTTTATTCAGTCAAATTTTTCTTGCTACTAATTACACCCCAGGAAATTATACACTAAAAAAATGAAAATGATGCAAAAATGTTACATATTTAATAGAATACATGAAATAGAACATTATAAATCCCCTTTATGGATGAGGAGTGCACATAAGATTGCCAACTTGCTCCAGATTTCCCCGATAGGGATGACCTTGTGCTATGTTTACCCTATTGGATGCAGGAGCTTGAAGTTCTAATTTAACAGTTGTATTCCATATGAAAACCAAGACTACAATTTTCTGTATGTAATAGGGTAAAATTCAGGCCTAGATCAACCTTATTGCGAAAACCTGGCGCCAGCTGATAACTCTAGGTGCAAGCAAAACACAAGTCAAATGAAGTAAAATAAGTCTTTATTGAGTAACACAACAAGGAAAAATTAGTTTACCTGATAATTTCCTTTAGTCCCCACAGATCAATCCATAGACGAATGGGTTACATCCATCTAACAGCAGGTGGAGTCAGAGAGAACACCAGAGCTCTGCCATATAGGACCCTGTGCAGCAGCCTCTCCTTCAGTATGGACAATACCAAAGCAGAGAAGAACTCAAACCAAAGGAGAAACAAATCCCCTACCTCCTGCAATGCAATCAAACAATATTAACCCAACCAGACAACAAGTCAAACTGAGGCAGTGAATGAGAAACAGCCAGCAAGCCAAAGCCGTGGCTACTCGAGCAAAAGACATCAACCCACACAAAGGAAGGCCCATCATAACATGTCCTGCTCGGACGCTCGTAATTAAAAAGAGTTATTGGATCCATGCTGATGGCCTAATGTATTTGTATTTTCTTGTTTCATTTTGGGTTTTTTTTACATACAACAAAAATATTCTTCATGAGTTGCATCCATCGAAAGTCACCTCCAGGAAACTGAAAGGCAGATAAGTAGGGTGGGACTCTGGATTGATCTGTGGGGACTAATCAGGTAAGAAACTATTTTTTCCATCCATAGCGTCCCCCAGATCAAGCCAGAGACTAATGGGATGCAGAACAGCAGTCCTCAAAAAGGGCAGGACTCTCTAATGCCCACGGACAACACCACTGCACCAAAAGCAACACCGCGCAGCACCAGAATGTCCAATCTGTAATGCTGCGCAAAGGTATAAATCGAGGACCATGTAGCTGAGTGACAAAGGCCATCCAAAGAGACGGCATGTGCCTCACAAAGGAAGTAGCCACAGCCTGGGTAGAGCGTGCCTTCAACTGGAGAGGCAGAGTCTTATAAGCCAAGATGGCTTTGCAAAACCAGCGGGTGATCGTAGCCTTGGACGCCAGATCCCCCTTCTTACAGCCAAAAAACAAGACAAACAGATAATCGTACTGCTGAAAGTCATTGGTCACCTCCAGTTACTGCAGAAGAACTATACAAAAGTCAAGACAACAAAGAACATGAAAATCCTCAGGGTAATCCTCCCTATGAAATGAGGGAAGAGAAGCTGGATGATTCAAATGGAAACTATAAACCACCTTAGGGAGAAATGAGGGCACAAGTCCAGAGCATGACTCCCACCTCCATAAACAGCTAAAAGGATCCCAACACAAAAGTGCCTGTAACTCTGACACCCATCATGCCGACGCCATCACCACCAGAAACACAGACTTCAAGGTAAGATCCTTCAAAGAAGCCCAATCTAACTGCTCAAAGGGCAGCCTCTGAAGGCCTGAAGCACTAAATTGAGCTACCACTCCAGACAAACTGAGCTTCTAGGACGACGAAGATGGTTTACCCCACGGAGAAAATGTGCCACATCCAGATTGGACGCCAGGGAAGTGCCCTGAATCTGACCCCGGAAGCAGGCCAGTGCTATCACCTGCACCTTCAGTGAACCCAGTAGCAAACCTTTCGCTAGGCTACCCTGCAGAAACAAAAGCACCTGGTCCAACTAGGCAGAAGATGAAACCATGTCCCACTCAGTGCAACAGGCATCAAAAGTCCTCCATACACGGACATAAGTCACAGACCTGGACTTCTGTGCATGCAACAAGGTGGTAATCACCGGGTCCGAATAGCCCCTTTTCCTTAAGGCCACCCTCTCAAGAGCCAAGACTAAATGGGGAGGGATCCTCCATCAGAACGGGCTCTTGGAACAGGAGCCCCCCCTCCCCTGTCAATGAAAAATGGACCAAGTCCACGTACCATGGACGCCAGGGCCAGTCTGGAGTCACCAGAATCACCGCACCTGGATGACGAGAAATGTGACCCAGCAGCCTGCCAATCTTTGCTGTTCTCCAGCGCATATGGTGGCAAATCCAATATGGCAGCCACTGAACTGTGCAGAGCCCACCAAAACCATCCTGGGTCCACCAACAAACCAATCCGCAATGGAGACGAAACCACATCCAACAGCACTTGAATTGGGGATGCACGAGCACACGTGCCACAGACTCTCGATACTACTTGCCAGCTGGCGAACCAGGAGCAGCGCTTCACCTCCTCAGCAGCCATGAGCTCTACTTACAGTCTGGGAGAAGTTCCAGCCAGAGACAGCTCTGGAAAAACACCAGGTGTTGTTACAATGATGGCCCCACGACCCAGATGCCCCACTGACTCCTGCAGCAATTAGCTGTGCTTGCACTAGGAGATCACTAGTTACCATGGTGTTTGTTTGTTTTGGGGCTTTTGGTTTTTTTTGCTTTAAGGTGAGGCAGGAGATTTGAAATCCTAACAGGAGAGCTCAGCCCAAGGGGCAACAGGGGAGCTAGGGAGGGACCTGATACCACCAGGTGTACACTAGAGCCCACCAGGCACCCTCAACCCAGCACTCAACTGACCCAGGGAAGAGAAGTAGCCAGCACCAACACAGACCCACACAGGATATTCCATCCACCTGCTAGAAAGAGAATACTGAAGAGGAGGCTGCTGCACAGGGTCCTATAGTATCTGGCGAGTACCCACCTGGACAGTTCCCACTCACCTAGTCCCCCCAGGGACAGTTCCCACCTAGGGCGATTCCTACTGGGACAATTCCCACTCAGGACGTTTCCCACCTACCGTATCCCTTTTTTTTTTAACCGTATCTTCTTTTTCATTTCATTCTGCTTTCATGACCTTCCCCCCCCCCCCCCCCCCCCCCCCCAGAGTAAATTCCCATGAACCATAGTGGTGCGTCACATTACATTGTGGTATTGTGTTGCATTGAAGAGCTTTTTTTTTGTTTTTTGTTTTTTTTACACAGTGACAGGAAGATTCATCGGAAAGCTGTAAAGTCTGCATTGCGGTGCTGTGTTGTGTTGAGAAAGCTGGAAGGTCCCGAATTTGTAGGAAGGTTAGTGGAGTTCTGAGTCCAATGGTATTTTGTGACTTAAGCGATGAACTTGCAAAACATGCAATAATCAGTTCAATGTTTGCTTTTATTTAACTGATAGTTCAGTAACAAGAATAAGAAAATCATTATCCGCCTAGAGTCTTAGCCAACTAATTTACTCATATGACTTCAGACTGTGTCGTGGGAAGCGCTTGTTGTGGACACAGAGCTCTTAAATCATTTGCAAACTGTCCAAAATATAGTAACATAGCAAATGACGACAGATAACTGTATGGTCCATCCAGTCTGCCCAACAAGATAAACTCATTTTACATGTTATGTGATACTTTATATGTATACTCAAATTTGATTTGTCCTTGCCTTTCTCAGGGCACAGACCGTACAGATCTGCCCAGCACTGTTCTTGTACAAACCGGAGAAAATTTTTCTTCACCCAACGCATGCATAAACTCTGGAATTCGTTGCCGGAGAACGTGGTGAAGGCGGTTAGCTTGGCAGAGTTTAACAAGAGGTTAGACGGTTTCCTAAAGGTCAAGTCCATAAACCACTACTAAATCAACTTAGGAAAAATCCACAATTCCAGGAATAACATGTACAGAATGTTTGTACATTTGGGAAGCTTGCCAGGTGCCCTTGGCCTGGATTGTCCGCTGTTGTGGACAGGATGCTGGGCTCGACGGACCCTTGGTCTTTTCCCAATGTGGCATTACTTATGTACTAAGTTCTGAAGCTAACATCAAAGCCCCTTAAAATTTACACTCCAGCCCATCTCTATCAATTCAGTCACAATCAGGGCATAGACCGTAGAAGTCTGCCCAGCTCCCGTTTTTTTTCCCAATTTCCGGCGTCACCACCCAATCTCCGTTAAGATTCCGTGTAACCATTCCTTCTAAACAGGATTCCTTAAATACAGCAGCAATGCTGATATTTAAAAAAAATGAGAAAAAAAAAATCAAAATACGAGAAACCAACCCCACTCCTTGTAATGCTACACTGGCTGCAAATCAAGGCAAGACAATTCTTCAAAATAAGCACCCTCATCTACAAAATACTATTTGGAATGTCTCCTGAATATATGCTAGACCTAATCGAACCATCCCCAAGAAATGCAAGCCCAGAAACCAGAGGCTACCTACTTCTCCGCCTACTCAACTGCAGAAACATAACCTACAAAACCACCTACATGGCCAGATTAAGTTACCCAGGCTCCAAATGGTGGAACTCAATACCCAAAGCCACAAGAAGCATCACTAACTATCTCCAGTTCAGAAAAGACCTGAAAATCTACCTTTACAAAAAATTCTATAAACTAAACAAAAAACTACAGATGCTCTACAATACTTTGTAACTGAAAAACACTACTGTAACTTCATTTAATTGTAAATTTGCGAGCCACTTTGAATCAAAAACTTGTTTTTGGAAAATAGTGGGATATAAGACTACATAAATAAATAAATATTCATACTGGCGGACCTTAGATTTAACAGCAGACAGATTATTGGAACACTGCTCACTCTTGCAAGCAACTAGTATTGACTAATAGAAGTTTTAAAGTGTGGAATTAATTGTCTAAAAAACAGCAGTTGTCTTGAAATTATCTACCCACCTAAATTTTCCAGTATGTTCTTTGTTATACCTGAGACAGTGTTTACACAATACCTCAAAAAGATTCTAGTTATGTTGTTTTTTTTCTGATTAAAAGCAGTTCATTGCCTGACAAGAGTATGTATTCTCTTCCAATGACACAGGTGCCTTGAAGGGATCCCACTTAAATGGGGTTGGCCTAGCTGGTCAGGCATCTAGTGTGACTTGTATAACTAAAATAAATTCTATACTGCACATTCTCTTTCCCTAAGCCCATCTCCTCCCCCTCTTCCAAACATTCTCTATTCCTGTTCCCCAGCAACTCTCAACCACACACTCCTTTCCAACTCCATTCCTGCCCTTCCCAATCTCCATCCCTATCAGACAGCTTTCATCATCACATCTTTATATCCAACAACTTTGAGCTGACTCACCCCTCCAGTTTTTTATCTGTAAATCAATCGGCTGAGAAATGATCGGATCCTACGGGGGCTTTCCAAGTTCAGACTCCTGGAGGAAAGTAGCAGTAAAGCCGATTCGATATGAGTGGGGGGTATAACGAGGAGGGGATTAGTTGGGGGATAGGGATAAATGGTATATATATATGGAAAGTATTGATGATGACTGTATGCACATGACTGTGATTGATATATCTGATGTGACTATTTTGCTGCTTGTCAAGGTGTTTGTTTTATTAGACTGTCATAGATGATATAGACTGATATAGATGTACTGCCAGTAGCAAAACTCTTGACAAAGGTGAAGGCAATGTCAAGGATCCACACTTTGGGTCCATGGGGGATGACACTAGCCCCAGGTCTTGCAATAAACACTGGCTGAGGAAGAGAATCTCAGCAGGGAAGTGCTCAATGCCAAAGAGAATAATTCTCAGCACATACCTTGACGTAAGTGCTTTCCCACTTCTCAGGGTGCTTGCTCTGTGGGTCTGAAAAGGCAGGCAGGCTCAGTAGTGACTCTCCAGTGCTTCTCCAGATCTCTCCTCTTGCTAAACATAAAGGCAGGAGCTGCAGAAACTTGACTGGTTGTCAACCTGAGCCTATCACTTCTGCTTGCTCTTGACTAGCTGAACAGTCCACTTCCACTCTGGCTGATTGTTCTTAATGCTTTATAATAAAACGTCCTGAAGCTCAGTCTCTTTACTCGGGTATTATGCAATTTTATGTAACTATGCATAAAATAATTTCAGTAATCCCCCAAGAGTAAATAACATTCAGACATACAAAAGACAAAATCAAATATACATGCTACAGAACATAATCTTTAAATTAACCTTTACCTGTTTTGAGGGCAGTTGAACATACATACAGCAATTTCAAAAGTTTGTAATTATGTGACAACTTATGTATCATAATTAACATACCCCTCAGACAACAGAATAACGCGATTAAGGGGTACAATTATCAAAGTGGGCTACCATTAAGACATCCTGTTTTATCACTAACTCCTGCTAGTTTAGTACAGGTGTACTTTAATGGGGGTTTTTTTTGTCAGACCCCCGACGCAGGCACATGCATGCCAAAACATGGCTCATGCAGGTCTATTTATTAAACGTAATCTCAATTATTCCACTCCTGAAGGCCCGTTTCTGCTTCTTTTTTGTATTGCTTCTGTGTGTACTTTTGAACCCTTTCTTCTGCTACCCACTTTAGCACAGGTGTCATTTTACGCAACGAGACTTAGTTGCTAGTAACTGGGGTTAAGAGTAAAACAACATGGCCTACACCAGTAGTTCATATTGATAACTTCCCCCTAAATGGCTTATTGAAAACTAAAAATAGATATAGAGGTCTCTACACACTGATGTGCATCACTTATTATTATTTATTTTACACCTATTTGAAAGAATATGCTTTCCGCCACTGAACTGGGTAGCACTCAATTTGCCATAGACCTTTCTGCACATGGAAAGTGTAGGTAGGATAGGGAGGGGAATCTGGCCCTTTATAGAAATGGGAAAGCTCTTGGATGGGGTTGAAGGTACAGTGGTGGTGGGTTAGGCTGATACTACCCAGAAACAAATACATTATACTCTTTACTGAATACTGAATTAACGTACCTTTTTTTTTTTTTTTAAACACATTTTAGTAAATAGAATTCTTAAAGAAAAAAAAAAAACATTTCCATCAGCTATAAGCTACGATGACTGGAAACTTTAATATGCTCTTTATCACTGTATTTGGATTGATAGAAAAAGGCAAATGGAAAAAATACATACTAACCCTTTAACTATATAGACCTTGTACCAAAAAGATGACCCATGTTGATAGTTTTATGTTTTATTCTCCATTTTTGAGTTTCCAGAAAGGCACAAAACAAAAATAATTAGTCTAGTCAACAATAAAATAATTTTTTAATAAGAAACAACTGTGGTAAATTTTTATCATTTGGATTCAGAAATATGCATAATTTTGCTCCATTTTCATTGGCATTACCTCACGTAAAGGAATGATTACACTGCAAATATTCCCATCATGGCTGGCAAAGCAGATATAGTTCTCTGAAATGCACATCTTCCCCAAAGTGCATAAGTGACTGAATGGTATCCACAAGAAGCATTCATGGACTTCTTTTAGACTCTCCTCTTTAGGTAACCGAAAGTAGGCCCTGAACTGCTCACTGTGGGCTCGGGCTTCCAGACCACTAACAACGCAACAGCAAAAAAGTCAAAGCAAACATCAGTTACTTCATCAGTGTTAAGATGCCTACAGCACACTTCCCATGAGAATTAGCTCATTTTTTCACACTTTTCTTCATTTCCATCGAAAGGAACAGCTATATTTACAAATAAAGGAATGCCACTATTTTCAGTTAACACTCATTTCATATTATTTTCTCATAAACAGCAAACCAATTGAAACTAATCCAGTTCCAGGCTGTCTGCAGGTTTCATTATTAAAATATTAGAAATGTAATTAGTGAGAAACATCTGCTATATGCCTGTGCTTCTGAAAGATTCACAGTGCACTCAAATGAGCCAGCCAAAACAATGTTTTGGATGAACTGCAATTTGAGCCTCTTTCAACAAATACATTGTCAATTACTCTACAAATAGCAAAAACAAACATTAGTTAGGATAGCATTTAAGCTTAAGGATGCCAAACTTCAAGAGAAAAAGAGTGAGGCCCTTGTTTTAACAGATTACATCATATATTAAAAGAAAATACATAAATCTAAAGGCAGAGAAAGATGCCACTTTATCCATAGCTCATGCTGTAACATGTGCCTTTTTTCAAGGACCAACTCTACTAAGCTAGAAATACCAAGCTTTTCTAAATTGTATTTTCACTTCAGCAGCTCAATCAGAACCAGTTTCTATAGGATAGTGGGGCAAATGTTCAGTTTTTTTTTTAGAGCTGTAAACAGGTCAGGTTTGCAGGATGTCCCTAATGAATATACATGAGCCAGATTTGCAAACAATGGAGGTAGTATAAATGCAGATTTCTCATATGCTTATTATTAAGGACATTGTGAAATCCTAACTTATGGCCTTTGAGGAGTGAACTTGTGCATCCTAGCTATCAGGCTACAGCTTAAAGCTTAAAGCCCACCTCTTCAATGCTGCGTTCGGCACCTAACCCTTACCGTTCAGTGAATCCAGACTGCCCCAATTTGACTGCCCCTATCGGACCGTTCACTTGTCTATTAGATTGTAAGCTCTTTGAGCAGGGACTGTCTCTCTTTGTTAAATTGTACAGCGCTGCGTAACCCTAGTAGCGCTCTAGAAATGTTAAGTAGTAGTAGTAGTAGTAGTATATGTTAAACTAATATTAAAGCAACAGAACTGCAAGAGGTAAGGAAGAGGCAAGTGGATTCATTTGGAAAGAGGGAATGGATCACTTAATTATATTGGTGGAAGTGGACAGAGATTTAATTGAAGATATTTACAATATAGCTATGAAAGGAGAAGTACTAATAGTTGATTTCAATATGACGGATGTTGATTATGACATCTCTGTTGTGATGTTGTCTAGTAGATCCTGGATTCTCTACAGGGAAAATTGTTCCAGCAGACGGTAATGGAATCCACACAGGATGGGGCCTTATTGGATCTAGTGCTTATGAATTGAGAGACTGTTTCTGATGTAATAGTAGGTGATCATCTGGCAACCAGTGATCAATGGATGGTATTGTTCGATCTTAAAGACATGGATGGAGAGGGTTCATTCAAAAGTGAAAGTTCTACACGTAACAAAAAAAGTAGTCAAGCTAGGAAAATACCTCAAGGAACTGTTAGGTGCATGAGAACATCTGGAAGAAGTAGAAAAAGTAGAAATGCAGTAGGCAGAACTGAAAGGAGCTAAGATTGAGGCTACTTTGGTTCTCAAAAGAAATAGATAAAATAGTAGTGAAAGCGAAGATACTCACCTGTAGCAAGTGGTGCGAGGACAGCAAGACACATTACCACATGTTGGTGATGTCGTCTGAAGGAGCCAGGCACAGACGATATACAGCGTTCTGGAACCTTCAGAAGTCTTTGGCAGCCCCGTACCACATATGTGCGGATGCCTTCCCACCAAACTCAATCATAAAGGACCAGCAGTTGAGTATAAAGCTGAAAGAATACAACTCATACAGGAGGCAGAAGGATTATGTGATAATGGATGTCCTGCTGTTCTTAAGTACATAAGTATTGCCATATTGGGACAGAACAAAGGTCTATCAAGCCCAGCGTCCCGTTTACAACAGTGGCCAATCAAGGTCACAAATACCTGGCAAGATCCCAAAACAGTACAATACATAAATAATGGTCTATGGACTTTTCCTTTAGGAAGCCATCCAAACCTTGTAGAACACGTGCTACAGGTGAATAACTTAGCTTTCTCAGAGGCCAAGCACATGTGGAATCCTTTGCTACCAGGCTCACCAATAACAACAATGGAAAATATAGGCTTGCCAAATGCAAGGCCAACCAGCTACCAATTAAACTAAAACTTATATACACTCCTGCTGTGTAGGTACAGCCTGGAACAGAATAAAAATGGGCCTAGGAGGGTGGAGTTGTATTCTAGACACCAAAAAAATTCTGCAGAACTGTCTGACCAAACCAATTGTTGCATCGGGAATACTGTTCAAGGCAGTAATGAGATGTGAATAGATGAACCAAAGACCACGTTGCAGCTTTGCAAATCTTCTGAGCTGAGACATGACCCTCCAGAATCAACTCAGCCTGGGCATAAGTAAAGGAGATGCACTTGGGTGGCAGATTACATTTACTGATGACTACCCCTATCCTGTTTAGGTAAAAAGAAACAAAAAAGTAGGGTGGACCGCCTATGGACTTTATTCGATCCAGATAGAAAGCTAATGCTCACTAGTAGTTCAAGGTATGTAGTGCACTTTTGCCAGGCCAGGATGGGCAT
Organism: Microcaecilia unicolor; assembly: GCF_901765095.1. Taxonomy (NCBI): domain Eukaryota; kingdom Metazoa; phylum Chordata; class Amphibia; order Gymnophiona; family Siphonopidae; genus Microcaecilia; species Microcaecilia unicolor. The sequence continues at coordinate 31,878,078 of NC_044037.1, read as the reverse complement.
GAGGTATGGGGAAAAATGTTGGCTGGACAACTGACTGATTAAGGTGGAAGTCTGATACCATCTTAGGAAGGAACTTAGGATGCATGCTCACTGATCCTGAAAGCCTAAGTGACCACCACCAAGAATAAAACCTTCCAGGTCAAAAACTTTAGGTGGCCGGAATCAAGTGGCTCAAATGGAGCTTTTCATCAATTGGGTGAGAAGGACATTGAGATCCCATGACATTGTGAGAGTTCTGACTGTGAGGACTTGAGCAAGAGCAAACCTCTCATAAACTAGAGACTGTAAAGAAATAGCCTTATCTTCTACACAGTGATAAGCACCAAGCACACTGAGATGAACTCCAACAGAGTTGGTCTTCTGGCCTGACCCTGGCAAATGTAAATAAGTATTCAAGCAGCTTTGGAGTGGAGGAGTTGCCTAGTGGTTAGTGCAGTGGACTTTGATCCTGGGGAACTGAGTTTGATTCCTACTGCAGCTCCTTGTGACTCTGGGCAAGTCACTTAACCCTCCATTGCCCCTGGTACAAAATAAATACCTGAATATATGTAAACCGCTTTGAATGTAGTTGCAAAAAAAAAAAAAAAAACTCAGAAAGGCAGTATATCAAAGTCCCATTTTCCCTTTTGTGTAGGACAAAAAAAAAAAAAAAAAAAAGGTCTAGGGCCTTGTCTTCGCACCAGACTGCAAACCTCTTCCACTTGAAATTATATGATCTTTTAGTGAGCCTGCCATGAGTGGGAAAGCGCGGGGTACAAATGTAACAAAAAATAAAAATAAGTGAGAAGCGAGCAGGACTCATGAAACATCCTGCATGTGGAAAGAAACAAGTACCACCTTCTCGACATCCAAGCCATGAGGGACTGAAAGTTGGGATGGAGAAGTAATTCCTCATTCTGGGTGATGAGGGTCAGAAAGCAACCCAGCCTCCATGGACTTTCAGAGGCTAGCTTCAAAAGTAGAGGGAACCATATCTACCTTGGCCTGTTCGAGAGGCTAGTCTGCCAAGTGATCTGAATCTGGAGTAAAACCCATTCCCTTTCTCCCTTGGTGTAGCGGGCTCAACTGCATTGGCCTGCAAAAGGGAAAAAAGCTCCTGAGAAAGCAGCTTCTGCTAGCAAGAGCATACCTTTGATGCTCTGGAGGGAGTGTTCGCCAATGTAGGGCGTAACGCACCCAGACTATTTTGAGAACCCATTGATCTGATATTATGAGGGGCCCCCTTGCTTAGAAAAAAATTCAGTCTCACTGCTATTAAGTCACTGACTGACTGCGGCTATACTCTTGTGGAGCCAAACTCTTCCCCTACTTTGCTGACTGGGACTTTGGAGCCTTTTGCTGCCTCAGACAGGAGCAAGAGTTCGGGATCAGTTGGTAAGAGAGAGAAGCAAGGGGTCCCCTATGCCTTTGAGAGTAGTATGGTCTCATGTGTTCTGTGCCCAAAAATCTCCTAGAGAATACTATGGAAGCAGGCCTAGCGAGCGACTCAATGATAGCAGCATGTTTCTTGATAAGGTCAGCAACCTCCTCTTTGTTACCAAAAAGTTTATCATCCAGGCAGGAGACATCCACCAGCTGCTCCCGAATCATCTGTTCTAGTTCAGACACACGTAGTCAAGTGAGTCTCCACTTTCCAATACCCATGGCAGAAGTCTGGGATGTCATGTCAGAAGCATCATAGGTCACTCAAGCCATGTGCTTCTGACACTCCTACTTGGCTACTAGCTGGTGGAGCTATGCAGCTTGCTCAGAAGGTAGAATATCCACAAACTCCACCATATTGTTTAACAAGAATTTGAAGTACATGCTCATAAAGAGCTGGTAAAAATGTATGCAAAGGTCAGCATAGCATTCTGGAAAAAAAACAAAAAAAAAACGTTCACCCCAAAACAATATAAGGTCAGACCATTCTTTCCCAGGGGTGCAAAGGAGTAAGACCTGGAGCTCTTGGATCTTTTGAGAGCAGATATGACAGCCATAGAGTGGTGCGGCAGCTGTTGCTTCTTGAATCTTGGAGCCTTTTGGACTCTGCACACAGAGTCAGCCTTCTTGTGAATAGGATGAACAGAGAGGAGGGTCTCCCACAATGTCATCTGCATAGCCTTGAGGATGCTCTGAACAGACATTGTCACAGCTTCCTTAGGAGGAGAATCAAAGTCAAAGATGTCCAACATTTCTGCCCTGGGAGCACTCAACCTCCAACTTAAATGGGATGATTTCAGCCATCTCCCTCACAAAACTGGCAAAGGGGAGTTCCTTAAGAGATGAATTTGTCCGCTAACGTGGTGGGGAGGGATCTAATAGACGTTCCAGAGATCCCACTTACAAGAGATCCTCTGGCTCCTCCCCCAAAGCCCAGGAGCAGTCAGACTCAAACTCAGGAAAGTAGTCCTCTGCCCAAGTTCTCGCTTGCTTCGAATGGCTGAACGGATGAGCAGGTTCAGAGCAAATGCATCAAGGAATGGTGCAGGATCTGGACCTCAAGGAAACTTTCCCCTACCCCTGAGGGGGCAGGATACCTACACCATCTCAGCCAGTACCGGTAACATGGTAAATGACGGAAGATAAAGACCTGAATGGTCCATCCAGTCTGCCCAACGAGATAAACTCATTTTACATGGTATTTGCTACTTTAAATGTATACCCGTGTCCCTGTCTTTCTCAGGGCACAGACCACCCCAATGCCCCTTCAGTCATTGGCATAGATGATCGGTCAACACTGAGATCACTGGTCTCCAGAATAGGCCAATGCCCTCAATGTCACCTCTTGGAGCATGACCCAGATCTGCTCCTTGGTAATGGGCACTGACAAAAGGAAGGCTCAGTTAATGTGGTCAAGACCACAGAAGGTATATCAGGGTCAAAACTGAACAGCTGGTCCCAGCACCAAATCTTTGGAGGGGGAATGTCCCTCATGGCATTGGCACATCTTGGGAGTTGGCGATGCCCCAGTGCTCCTGGCACCATACTTCAAAGAGGACCAAACCACATGTTGGAGTCCCTTTGGGTCCTCGGTACTGGATCAGAGAATGATCGGCTCCGATAGGCACTGCCAACACTCTGTCAAAGCAGGTGGAGGCCTCCTTTATGTCGATGCATCCCCAGAGTCTCAAGCAGCCAAAGCAAAATCAAAACAGCTCAATGGTGAATATAAAAGCAAAGAAAAATAATGTCCCGACCAAAGCGCTCAGGTCTAAGCAGGCTAACGAGCTGCAGAAAAAACAAAAAGGAAACCTAAAATTGCCAAAATAAACATTAAGGAGACTAAGAGAGAAATAGGGAACACTGGCCCCCCACAGTGCTCACACAGAAGAGCTGAAGGGTAAAACACTACAAGCCACAAAAAAAATCATGAGGACAGATTGATGAATGTCTTCACTGCTCCGCAGAAAAAACAGACTGCATGGTCCTGTGCGTGAATGGCGGGGACTTCCAAAGGCTTCTGGAAAAGAAGCTGGGAAGCTTCCCATGCCTGACTCCGTTGGATGATGTTATCCAAGACAGACATGTGTGTGAATAGGTTATCCTGTTTGTCCTTGGAGAAATACTGAATCATAGGTTACTAGCAATCACAAGTCCACCAATACAGACTACAGCTAAGGGTCCATTAAAAAAAATTAGGTAAGTCTAAGCTTGCCGAACAAATAACACTCACTCATTAATTTATGCAACAATCTCAATCTGATCAAGTGTAAATGACAGAAATGGCAATAAAGCTCTTACCGCTTTGTGATCTGTAAAGGGTCACTGAGAATTACATCATTTTCAAAAGTTTCCTTGTCAAAAAGTCTTCTTACACAGTAGTCTGCAAGCTGCTCCATAAGCAGGAATGTTTCATTAATATGCAGTAGCATTGAAAAGTAGTGATCTTCTCCTCTGCAGCATACATGTATGCTCTCTGTCAGAAGGACAGTTGAAGTTTTTTCAAGTCTGGAGATTTCATCCCATGAGATAATGAGCTTTACTGCACACAAATAAAATCAATTAATTAAAATTCACAATTTACATTTTCTCCTCATATTTGCTTTTTTTCTAAGCTTTCAACCCAACAGAAGGTTGGGAAGAAATTATACATAAAGGGTAGAAAAAATATCTGTCTGGGAGCAAAATAACTCTGAAAATTTATAGAAGACTAAAATTTGGCATGGAGAAAACTGTTGTAAAGACTTGCTGAGTTTGAAAAAAAGGACTGATTGAACCAGGGTTTCCAGAGAAATACAGACACGCTGCCTCTATCTACATCGAGGAGACAAATTCCTCCAAGGCCTGGGAATCAACCCGAGGGCGTTTACCTCTGGGAACCTCAACCTCTTTACCAGACGAGGGAGGGGGGCAGCGTTGTGCATGAGGAAGGCCTGATGCAGCAGCAAAACAAACTCGGGGGAGAAACCCCCAGACTGTGTACTTCCGCAGCCTGGGCAACAGCCCTAGGCGCACTCTCAACCGGCGCTCGCAACAGCGGGGGAGAGGCCTGCTGCGCATCCAAAATGGCGTCCGGCGCGAAACTCCGCGAAGGAGCCGCGCGGGAAGAACGGCTCTTAACTTTAGCCGCTTCTGTGCCGTCGCCCAAATTAAGGGCGTTCATGGCATTAATGTCTCCAACCTCAAGGGCGGCCCAAGAAGAAGCCGTCCGAGCCGCGTGGCCGGCCAAAATGGCGGAGGCGAGGAGCGGGGGATGGCGTTTATGGCGGGAAAAACCGCCACGCCGGAGGAAGGACGTCCTTAAAAATGGCTCAGTGCATTTCTATGGGAGAAGCAACTCCAGCATAGAGACACTGATTCAGTAACACAGCACTTTGAAAGATGGAATTTTCTAACTGCCTCTCCTCTCTAAGACACACACAAGAGTAGAAACTGACCAGATTTCAGTTTCGGCGCTAAAACTGGCCCGATATCATTATTTGGCCTTATTTTGGTTGCAGCCGAAAATACCAGTGCATTTCTGACTGACAATGAACATTTGTGCTGTGGCCCATAATGCTCCACTTCCACCACCACCTAACAGAAGCAGGCTCCACTCACTCGTTCACCTGCTCCTCCTCCAGAAAAAGCAGACTCCCCTCTCCCTCCCCAAACAGAGATATCCCTCACTTTCTTTCTTGATCCCTCCCCCACCCTGGACCCATCCATAGGTCCTCCCAGGCCTACCTTATAATCAGTGGCAGTATAGTGGCATAATCATGGCAGAAGCGATCCTCAGTCATTCCTACCCATACTGTCCCCCACTGTCAAAATGGCTACTGCGAGACTGCCGCCAAGGGTCACAGCAGCCATTCTGAAATTGAATTTAGTATGAGCAGGAGCATAAGACTGCTGCTGGAGATCACGGCAGCCATTTTGACAGTGAAAATGGAATGGGCAGGAGTAAATCCCATACACCGTGCCCCCTCCCTACCCATCTTCAAATCAATGCTCAAAGCCCACCTCTTCAATGTCGCCTTCGGCACCTAATCACTACACCTCTTCTCAGGAAATCTTAACTACCCCAACTTGACATTTCGTCCTTTAGATTGTAAGCTCTTCCGAGCAGGAACCGTCCTTAATTGTTAATTTGTACAGCGCTGCGTAACCCTAGTAGCGCTCTAGAAATGTTAAGTAGTAGTAGTAGTAGTAACTGGGGAGTGCTCCTGCCCCAACTATACTACCACTCATTATAAGGTAGGCTTAATAATTCAGTATTTTATTTGTTGTAAATTCTCAAGTGAAATCTAGTGAAAGAACCATATACCTTTATTAATAGATGCTACGTACAGTGACACCTAGTGAGAAACAGGTAGTGTGATATTATCTGCTCTGTGTGCTTCCTAATGGAGAAGCATGGCATTACCTATAACCTTGAGATAGTGGCATCCTGTTTATAAACCATCTTCTGAAATGTTCACAGTGACATCTACTATTATATTTTCACAGTGGGTTTCATTTTATTTTCTTTCTAAACCAACTAAATGTGAATACCACTCCATTCAAACCACCCCTCCTTTTCCCCCTCCTGGTCAGAGATACTCCCAGTGACAACACAGACAAACACATGCAAAGGGGTTGAATAGAATTCCAAAAGCCATGCTCCATGTGCTTCCCCTACTTGTTTATGCAATGCTTACATAATAGGCTCCCACTCTAGAAATTCCTTTCAACAGCACAGTGCACAAATATTTTCCTTATTCTGTGCCTTTATGAAAAACTCAAAGTCAGACCTCCAGCTTTGGTAAGTTTATAAGGAAAATATGTTAATGCTTCAGATTTAGCCGGTTTTAGAAACGACTTACTTTCAGCACCCAGTAAAAATGAGTAGAAGCTGAGAAAGTTGGTACTAAGATAGAGCCACCCCTGACATGGCACCCGTCCTCGCCAGTAACTACATGAGTAGTATGTCACTAACTTCTCCTGCTCTGGTAAATTAAAGCATTTCTCAAACTTCAAAAGAGCTTCTCGGAACTTCTCTGGATCATCCTCCTTTATAAGAGAACCTTTCCCTTCTTCAGCAATCAAACCCTAGAAATAAAGGTTAGAAATTGTTTTTTAATTAAGTAAGCCATTTACTTTGTGAATACAATTCAGATATTTTCAATTATTTTAGGTAGCTGGCAGTCATAAGTTAGATTCACCATTCTCAAAATGTATTGATTCCTTAAATCCTATGTCATGTGTACTATGCTATCCTTCAAGTGCAATTTTTAAACTCCATGTGGGCTTGCAATCCTATGCACACACTGTACCCACAAGACTGCACGTTCATTTTAAAAGGAAAAAGACTGGCTTCTCAACATATACACTTGCGCCTGCTTTCAAACAGGTACAAATATACTTAAGTATGTGCAGAACTTTCAACCCTTTTCTGCCATGAGTAAAATTAATTATGTTGAGACCAACTTGGGTACTTTTCCTTTCATTGGGGGGGGGGGGGTATTTTCAGCTGATTTCTCTTAACAGGCAGTCAATAGAAATCAAACACAATAGAACATGGAAAAGAAAATAAGATGATACCTTTTTTATTGGACATAACTTAATACATTTCTTGATTAGCTTTCGAAGGTTGCCCTTCTTCGTCAGATCGGAAATAAGCAAATGTGCTAGCTGACAGTGTATATAAGTGAAAACATTCAAGCATTACTATGACAGTCTGACAGGGTGGGAGGATGGGAGTGGGTCGGAGGTATGCATGGGGACATCAAAGCATATCATTGATATTCTAACAGGATGGGTGTGGATAGGTGAGGGGAGGGTGATCAACAGAGACATACAGCTTTATGGTTTATAATGGGCTAGGAACCCCAGATCCTTGTTAAGTCCTTTCTGTTGGGTGTTAAAATATTCAATCATTCTGACTTCAAAGGTCTTACGTTCTTGTATGGTTTAAAGTTACCTTTCAGTATTCTCACTGTGAAATCACTGGTACAGTGTCCTGGTTCTGTGAAGTGCTGTCCCACCGAGGTGGGGGTCCTACTGGCTGTATTTGTTCATATGATGTCTATGTAAATTGAATCTTGTCTTAAGCATCTGGCCTGTTTCTCCAATATAGCATCCTTCGTTACATTTTTTACACTGAATGATATATACCACACTGGAAGATGAGCAAGTGAAAGAGCCCTTTATGTTGAATATCTTTCCTTTGTGGATAACTGTGGGGTCCTGTGAAATATTTTGGCATAGTTTGCAACTGGATAAATTACAGGGACGTGTGCCCTTCTGTTCCATTTCAGTCTGTGATGGAAGTTTACTTCTGATTAGCTTGTGTTTTAAGTTGGGTGGCTGTCGGAATGCTTGAATGCTTTCACTTATATACACTGTCAGCTAGCACATTTGCTTATTTCCGATCTGACGAAGAAGGGCAACCTTCGAAAGCTAATCAAGAAATGTATTAAGTTATGTCCAATAAAAAAGGTATCTTATTTTCTTTTCCATGTTTTATTTTGTTTGATTTCTATTGATAACCTTAAGAGTGGACTAACACGGCTACCACACTCCTCTTCTTAACAGGCAGCTATTTATGTGCAGAAAAAGATTTGAAATTTTTCATATCAAGTTAAAAATATTTGAACTGAAAAAATGTAATATTCTTAACACACAGAATGTGCAAGTTACAACTACAACTCTGCTGTATATGACTACATTCTTCCAATGACAGTTATAAATTGACCCTGACAAATGCCTCTCATGAGGTCCATGTTGTAATGCATTGTTTTAAGTTCCCCCTTCTCTCTGATGCCACTCATTCATCTTTATAAAGCAGACATACATAATCCACCATGCATTCATACAAATAACAGAAGTATCTTTCTGGTGGTTAAAAATTGTATTTAATACAGCAGACATCAAGAAATCCAATCATCTGAAGTAATCTTTAGACAACTAGAACTGTTCAGATATTTATTTCAACTTGATATACCACAATATGGCTTGTATTAGGCTTCAAAGCAGTTTACAATGCAATAAAAGAAAAGGGGAGAAATGGAGAAGAAACATACACACACACCTAGTTGCTATCAAGACCAAAAACTTGAGTAAAGAGATTAAATTTGAGCAAGCTCTTAAACGCTGAAAGAGTTGATTGGTTCCTAATGTGGAGGTCATTCCACAGTTTTGAGGCAATAAAGTGGAAGGCAGTAGAGCACAAAGAGGTTAGATGAAGTTCTGAGGGTGACAGCAGCCTGAGAAGATTGTGATCTGCACAGCAGAGGAAGCAGAGGCAAGTGTAAGGGATGAGAAGTTTACTGAGATACAACTTTGCTATATGAAAATCCCTATGTTAAAGGTATATTGAGGCTAATGATATTGCAGATACATATGTCAGATCAGTATGGTGTTCTATAGGGATAGTGGTAAAGCAAGTGTGCCAGCATACTCTTTTGGGATTTGCAAGACTACTACTACTACTACTTAACATTTCTAGAGCGCTACTAGGGTTACGCAGCGCTGTACAATTTAACAAAGAGAGACAGTCCCTGCTCAAAGAGCTTACAATCTAATAGACAAGTGAACGGTCGGTCCGATAGGGGCAGTCAAATTGGGGCAGTCTGGATTCACTGCACGGTAAGGGTTAGGTGTCGAACACAGCATTGAAGAGGTGGGCTTTAAGCAAAGACTTGAAGATGGGCAGGGAGGGGGCTTGGCGTAAGGGCTCAGGAAGGGTGTTCCAAGCATAGGGTGAGGTGAGGCAGAATGAGCGGAGCCTGGAGTTGGCGGTGGTGGAGAAGGGTACTGAGAGGAGGGATTTATCCTGTGAACAGAGGTTACGAGCGGGAACGTAAGGGGAGATGAGGGTAGAAAGATAGTGAGGGGCAGCAGACTGAGTGCATTTGTAGGTAAGAAGGAGAAGCTTGAATTGAATGCGGTATCTGACCAACAATTACAACTTATAATCTTGTCAGCCTTTTACTACCCTAACCAGAGTATGGAGTCCGCTATGGGCAAGGAAGTATACTGACTGGGTGTCTAATTCAGACAGCACAGTTCAAATTGAGAAGCTCCAAAACTGGTCCCAAAATATCAATGTAATTTAGTTTTTAATTCCTGCTTCCCACATCTTTGCCATTCCCACACACCAGTGGAAACCTGCAAATTAAAATAACTGACTGAACTGGAAAGCAGAATGACCAACAGGCTTATTTTCGAAAGAGAAGGACGCCCATCTTTTGACACAAATCGGAAGATGGGCGTCCTTCTCACAGGGTCGCCAAAATCGGCATAATCGAAAGCCGATTTTGGGCGTCCCCAACTGCACTCCGTTGCGGGGATGACCAAAGTTCACAGGGGCGTGTCGGAGGCGTAGCAAAGGCGGGACTTGGCCGTGCCTAACACATGGGTGTCCTCGACCCATAATGGAAAAAAGGGCGTCGCCAACGAGCACTTGGACTTTACCTGGTCCTGTTTTTCTTACGACCAAGGCACAAAAAGGTGCCTGGACTGACCAGATGACCACCGGAGAGAATCGGGGATAACCTCCCCTTACTCCTCCAGTGGTCACTAACCCCCTCCCACCCTAAAAAAAACATCTTTAAAAATATTTTGTGCCAGTCTCTATGCCAGCCTCAAATGTCATACTCAGGTCCATCAAAACAGTATGCAGGTCCCTGGAGCAGTTTTAGTGGGTGCAGTGCACTTCAGGCAGGCAGACCCAGGCCCATCCTCCCCTACCTGTTACACTTGTGGTGGTAAATGTGAGCTCTCCAAAACCCACCAGAAACCCACTGTACCCACATCTAGGTGCCCCCCTTCACCCGTAAGGGCTATGGTAGTGGTGTACAGTGGTGGATAGTGGGTTTTGAGGGGGGGGGGGACTCAGCACACAAGGTAAGGGAGCTATGTACCTGGGAGCAATTTGTGAAGTCCACTGCAGTGCCCCCTAGGGTGTTCAGATGGTGTCCTGGCATGTCAGGGGGACCAGTGCACAACGAATGCTGGCTCCTCCCAAGACCAAAGAGCTTGCATTTGGTCGTTTCTGAGATGAGCGTCCTTAGTTTCCATTATCACCGAAAATCAGAAACGACCAAGTCTAGGGACAACCATCTCTAAGGACGACCTAAATTTCAAGATTTGGGCGTCCCCGACCGTATTATCAAAACGAAAGACGGACATCCATCTTGTTTCGATAATACGGGTTTCCCCGCCCCTCCACCGAGACATTTTGCGAGGATGTCCTCAGCAAAACTTGGGCGTCCCCTTCGATAATGCCCCTCCAAGTGATCCACAATCTGAGAAAAATGGTTTCTAATTTCTTTTTTTTTTTCTCCTTTGTCAATACAGAGAGTTAAACATGTCAAATCAGGTAACAAAAACTGTACTAAGTATAGGTACCAAAAATAAACTGTAACTGTGTTTTGCAACCCATCAATACAAACACATATCTTTGCGTTGACATTTGCCTCTTTTTTAGTAAACCATACATCCCCTAAAACACTGACTCACTTCCGCTTATCCTTATATCTCAACATCCACCCTCTGACATCCACCTCGCATCCACCCATTCATACAGCCATTCCCATCCCCCCTCCCTTCCCTCCCACCCTTTCATTTATCCAGCATGTCTGAACAACGTGTCCACAACAGAGCATATGATCTATTATCCAATTTATCGGATTTAGAATAGAGTTTACTTTCATGTATACCTATCTCTCTGAGTTTCTGAACACCCCTGATCCCCCAGGAGTAAGGTACTGTAGTCCCATTCCAGTTCTCTCTGAACAACCCTGTTAAGCAGAGGAAATACCTCATTCCATAAAGAGAGCGGGACACTTCAGGAAAGTGTAAATGAGGGTGCCCCTTCCACCTTCACATCTCAAACAGCGATCGCTATCCCATAGCCCCAAATGAGCTCCTTTTGCCCTGGTCATATGGGCTGTGTGCAATGTTTTATAATGTGCCTCTTGTAGTTCTGCAGATTTAGTCATTTCATACAACATAGAAAAGAGTGCGCTAAATTGTGTGCATGTGTACTCAGTGCCTAGATCCCTGTTCCACTGCGCCATCAGCTTCCCCATCCCATCCAATGGCAGAGTCATTTTTAAAATCTTGTACCATGTGGACAATCTTTGCAAAGAGGCTGGCAATCGAAAAAGAATGTTATCCAGGTCCCCATACATCCAGTCTATGTTATATCTAGCCTTCAAGGAAAGCCAGTAGTGCCGAGCCTGTAGGTATTGGAGCATATGGTGACTTGATAGTCCCCACTTCTCTTTGACCCGGGCGAAAGTGAGAAATGAGTCCCCCTCCACTGACAGCAACTGTCCAATATGTGTACATCCCTCCCCATGCCACCTCCGAAACTCTGAACCCCCCATACCTGCCGGGAAATCATTGTTCCCCACCAAAGTAAAAAAAGGCGAGGCATCAGGGGACCGGCCCTGAGACCCCCTCCACCAGCACCATGCCCTTCGTAGTGGCCGAAGGAAGCTCAACTTGGAGGCAGCCCGTGGGAGGGTCCCAGGGGGTATATGTAAAAGATTTGTGAAGCGCAAAAAACAGAAGAAACCAGTCTTCGCAAGAAACAACAAACAAAACAGCGAAGATGACTGACAAAAATAAAAAAATAAACAATTAAAAAAATAATAAATCAAACCACAAGAATATAAAAAAAATCTTCAAAAAAATATAAAAAAGCGACACTTTGGTTGTGAAAATTTAAAAAAAAAAAACTTTATTGATCAATGGATAGCAGGGAGAAAGGGACTCGACACAGCTGTGTTTCGGCCATACAGGCCTGCGTCAGGAGTCTATACAAATCAAAACACATAAACAATATAAAATAAAAACACAAACAATATGTTTTATTTATTTTATATTGTTTATGTGTTTTGATTTGTATAGACTCCTGATGCAGGCCTCTATGGCCGAAACACAGCTGTGTCGAGTCCCTTTCTCCCTGCTATCCATTGATCAATAAAGTTTGTTTTTTTTAAATTTTCACAACCAAAGTGTCGCTTTTTTATATTTTTTTGAAGATTTTTTAATATATTCTTGTGGTTTATTATTTTTTTAATTGTTTATTTTTTAATTTTTATTTTTGTCAGTCATCTTCGCTGTTTTGTTTGTTAAAGATTTGTGAAGGACAGACGGCGACGCCATTCCTCCATCCACCCTGGAGGTGAGAAACGGCATATCCCCCTAATCCCCTCAAATACAAAACGCATCAAAGCCTCAACGTTATACAAGCGAAGATCGGGGAAGCCCAGGCCCCCCTGACTTTTACCTAAGATTAACTTCTGATGGCCTATTCTCGCGCCTCTCTGTGGACATATAAAAGAGCGGATCAGAGAGCGAAAGAAACGCTCATCTCCCCTCAGCACCCAGATGGGTGCAATCTGGAGGGGGTACAACAGCTTAGGCAGAAGTATCATCTTCATCAAGGCCACCCTGCCTAGCAATGAGAGTGGTAGGTCCTTCCATGCAGCACAAAGCCTTCTAATCTTATCCAGAGGGTCTAACACATTGTATTTATAAAATAGACTTGGATTGGTAGTAAGGTAAATACCCAAATACCTCATTGGTCCTTTGACAGGTGGGATAGGTAATGAGGAAAACAAAGGCTCCCCGGTGCGTCCAGACAGGGGATGAAGTTCTGATTTGGACCAGTTAACCCTCAGTACCGAAAAGTCTCCAAACGCCCGTACCAAGGACAATGCCTCTGGCAGTCCTCCGGGTGCATGTGCCAGATAAAGTAAAATGTCATCTGCAAAAAGGTTTATGCGCATCTCCCTGTTTCCCACTATAATACCCTGTAAGTTCCTACTTCCACTAATCTTTAAAGCCAGCGGCTCTATAGTCAACAAAAAAAGAAGTGGTGAAAGAGGACACCCCTACCTTGTACCTCTCTGAAACTGGAAACCCTCTGCGAAGTTTATTGTTTATCAGTAACTGCACCCTTGGCAGAGTGTACAAAGCAGATACCCATCCAGCGAAGGTTCCTGTAATGCCAAATCGCTCCAAAACCCAGAAAAGATACTGCCAGGAAATGCTGTCAAACGCTTTCTCCATAGCCATATCCATTAATTGATTTGATTTGCTTACTTTATTTATTTTTTGTCTATTAGATTGTAAGCTCTTTGAACAGAGACTGTCTTTCTTCTAAGTTTGTGCAGCGCTGCGTACGACTTGTAGCGCTATAGAAATGCTAAATAGTAGTAGTAGTAATATCCAGACCTAAGATAGCTTCCATTCCTCCTTTCCCTTTACAGTCTTGAATGGCCAGCAAAGCCCTAATAAGATTCATGGATGCATAGCGTCCAGGCACAAAGCCTACCTGATCTTCATGTACCAAGGAAGTTATCACCACATTCAGACACCTAGCCAATATAGCCACTAGCAATTTAACATCTTGGTTTAAAAGTGAAATGGGTCGCTAAGAACCCATTTGTGCCGGGTCCTTCCCTGGTTTTGGAATAAGCACAATGTGTGTCAAGTTCTGATACAGGCCCATGCTTTGTCCCTCAGCTCATTAAACATCTCTTTTAGGGGCTCTGCTGCTAGCTCCGATAGGATACGATAATATTCCGGGACAAAACAATTAGGTCCTGGGGCCTTGGTCAGCTTCAAGGCTTTAATGCTCCAACTGACTTCCTGGACTGTTATGGGGGAGTTCAAACCCAACAGTTGTTCTGCCATAAGGGCGGGTAGTGACAAATTTTGGAAAATATCCCTGCAAGCTTTCGCATTAAATTCCCTAGCCTGGTAGAGGGAGCTATAGAATTGTAAGAACTGTTTCCCCACTCTGTGCTTCTGTGGTATACTCTTTCCCCTTGTCGTCTTTAATAGAAGCAACGACCTACTTCTTACAGGGGGGCCTCACTAGGTTGGCTAGCAGCTTACCGGCCTTGCTTCCCCACTTAAACAACCTATAGCGTTGAAGATAAATCTCTCTCTCTGCCCTCTGCTGCAGTAGGATATCTAGTCGTTTCCTCGTCTGCATCAGTTGCTGGTTGGTACTGTCAAGTCATGTGAAGTACATGCTGCCTACGCAGTCGCTGGTACTCCTGTGACAGGTGTAAAAGCTCCACCTCTCTCTTCCTTTTCTGTCCAGCTGAGTAAGATATGATATGGCCCTGCATAACTGCCTTAGAGGCTTCCTAGTAGACACTCGGATTCACTCCAGGGGTGTTATTATGATCTTTGTACTCTAACCACTTGTCGCTCAGATATACCCAAAATCCCTTATCATTATACTAGTAAAAGAGGCTCGTTTCTTGGCGAAATGAAACGGGCGCTAGCAAGGGGATTTGAGGGAAAGGTTTTGAGTGTCCGCACCGACTGCACCCCCTTTCTACCCCGATGCAGGTTGTGAATACCGTTGCTCCCCCCTCGTGTCCCGGCGACACACCTAACATACCTGGGGAAACAGGATGAGCAGGTTTCGTCACATTTTGGAAGGTCATGGTGGGCGCCATTTGTGTATCGCCGGCGCACTGGGAGGTCATTGTGAGGCAGGGAGTTGCATCCGCGACGTCACGCATTCAGCGAAATGGCTCCGCCTGCCTTCCTGTTGTTCCTCTGGCTGTGGTCGCTACATCACGGTTTTCGCAAAATGGCTCCGCCTGCCTTCCTGTTGTTCCTCTGGCTCTGGTCGCGACGTCACACTTTTGGCGCAATGGCTCCGCCCCCGATGTAACGACGTTGTACGCGAGGGCGTGACAGACAGAGGCTTCACCACCATGAAGTTACGAACCCTTCACGGAAGTGGCAGGAGCTTGTGGCCTCAATGGAACGTTCAGGTAGAGAATTATGTCCGGAAGGGGCGTGGCTGGGGGCAGGTGTATGAGTGACAGTGAGAGTGAGTGGTGCTGACAGGCAACAACAGTACAGGGCTTCAGTGTTTCCCTGCCACACTGAGTTTCAGAATTGGAGGTGAGAATTATTAATATAGACAGCGTGGGAGAGAATTTCCACACGCTTTCACCCAGGTCATCAACAAATGAAATAGCTACTGTAACCGCTGAGTGATCAGAGAACACGTTATCAGCTATACGTAACTCGACAGCCTTTGGGAACAGGGATCTATCCACCAGGAGGTAATCTATCCTAGAGTACACATTATGGGGATGGGAGAAAAAAGTGAATTCTACATCATGTGGATGTAGAAGTCTCCAAATATCTACCACTTCCAATCTTGAGGGGAGGAAATTTACTCCCTTAGCACCCCATCCCTTGTCTTTAGGTTTATTTGTTGCATTTGTATCCCACATTTTCCCACCTATTTGCAGACTCAATGTGGCTTACAATATTAAATCGTGGCAGTCAATCGACGGGTCTGCCAATATATTAAAGTCGCCCCCATGTATAATTTGATAATTGTTGTGAGGTTCAATTGCAGCCACTAACTCCGAGAAAATTTATGAGAGTAAGTATTGGGACCATAGACATTACAGAGAAGAATATTGTGTCCCCATAGCTCCCCTAAGAGAAGCACAAATCTACATTCCTTGTCTTGAACAGTTTTGTGAGTGTGAAAGGGGAGTTGTTGTGCAACAGTATAGCCACTCCTCTCTGCCAGCTATTATAAAAGAGCACACCACTTCCCCCACCCATCCTCTCTTTAAATTTTTGATGTTCTACTGCTGATAAATGTGTTTCCTGAACACATGCTATATCCACCCCTCCTTTTTCAGCCAAGACAGGATCTTGGTCCTTTTTACAGAAGAGTGGATACCATCAACATTTAATGTTATTATTTAAGCTTAACCATCACCACTACATAGCTCTGCAACAGTCAGCGTATCCTCTAACAAACTAACCCTTTGGGTCTCCCAGCAAAACCCTCTAGATCGTTTTATTGTACATTCAGAGAGAAAAGAGAAGGCAGAAAAATAAAAGAGGAAATAACACATAAGGTACTCCAATCCTCCCCGTCTTTTCTTCACCTTCATTCCCAGCAAGCCCATTGTGAACTCTTGCCCTATACGCCCTCCCCGCCTCCCTCCCCTTCATGCACTCCATCATCCATCCACATACATACCACAAGCACACTCTCTCAACCCAGAAATTCCCATACCTCCCCTTCCCCTCTCTCCCCCTCCCCTTATCCCTTCCAAGTAACCAACTTTCATCCTTCACCTACCCGAACCTCACAGGGAGGCTGCTCCCTCAAGCCCCGCTATCACTATGATTATAAACATCCCTTCGCAAAAAAAAAAAAAAAAGAAAAAAAACAGACTCTCCCCACAACCTGGGACAAAGTCAGACCCCGCTGTTGTTTCACCACCTAATGAACGAGCATATTTAACTTTTCAGTTCACATCATGATTCCCTCAAGGTTCATGGTAAAAACGCTCCGCAAGGTCCTTGTTCTCTTTAACAGTTCCAACTACAAAGTACAACTTCAACTATAAAACACCAAGATCATCCACGTAGACCCGATCTCCTTCATAGCCTCAAGTTTTGTATCCAGCCACCAAAGGCCTTCCACAAGCGCAGCCACTGGTATAATCAATGGACATCCTGCATCCCATCTCCGTTCTCTTTGTTATTATCATCCAGAAATTTCTTCACTTCTGCGGCCTCCTGTAAAAGAACTGTCTGACCTCCCTGTCAGACATGCAGCTTGGCGGGATAAGCAGTGCGAACTGGATTCCTTTTTTGTGCAGCGCCATGCACGTTGGCGCCATTGCCTTGCGCAACATGGCCACCCTTGTGGAATAATCGTTAAACAGGAGCAGCCTGTGACCTTCATACTCCACAGATGCTTGGGCTCGATATGCTTTTAGTAGCTGTTCTTTCGCTTGCCAGTTAGTAAAATGAGCAATTGCTGCTCTAGGCTTGGTCATGGTATCATTCTGTGTCCCTATACGGTGTGCTCGATCACAGCAAAAATTATACTCTCCGCCCAGAAGGCCCAAGCGGTCCAGGAGCCAGGTGTCAAAGAATTGATATAATTGTTTCTCCATCACTGCTTCCGGCAGCCCAACAACTCTCAGATTGTTCCTTCTGTTTCGATTCTTTTGCTCTTCTATTCGGTCCCTGAGGTCTCCCGCTTCTTTTTGTAGCATAGTTATTTGGGCCGCCATAGCCTTCATCTCGTCCTCCCCCACTGACACTCATTGTTCCACCTCCATTATGCGCCGCGTGTGGGAGTCAAGTTTTTCATTAATTCCCTCAACTGCGGCTTGCAACTTAGTAAATCTATCCTCCAGCGCTGCAGAAACCAATCTTGAGATTTCATGTACCCACTCGGGTGACTGTATGGAGAGCGGGCTCTGCATCGGTTGCACCTCTGCCATCTTGTGCATATCCGGCCTCTGTGGAATCTTCGCTTTCCGCTGTGTCCTCGTAGGCATGCCTCGCCCAAGGCTCAAAAAAAGTGTGGATCGCAAGCCCAGCAGCTTAGGGTAAGTACTGATTCAGTCTAGGGTTCGCCTACCGAAGTGAATCCGTTATTTTTAACTGATTTTGGCAGGTTGCTTGAGAAGCCTCTCTCCCTTGCTGCTGGTCAGGTAGCAGGCATCACATGACCCCCCCCCCCCCCCGGTTTCTAATCATCAAGGCTCTCAACAGGAGCAGCATGGGCTCCCATATTACACATTAGTTGAAGATCCTGGAAATAGTATATCTGTGAGATTATTAAAGTTTTCAGTTGCCATCCATTATCAACTGCCCCAGCAGCCAGAGATCTTTCACTTGCCAAGATCTCTAAGAGATCATTTTTTGTTGATCTTAGTCATGGGATAGGAGGAAATGTCCTATTGTGGATTAAAAACCGGTTGAAGGATAGGAAACAGAGAGTGGGGTTAAATGGGCAGTATTCACAATGGAGAAGAATAGTAGTGGGGTTCCTCAGGGGTCTGTGCTAGGACCGCTGCTTTTTAATATATTTATAAATGATTTAGAGATGGGAGTAACTAGCGAGGTAATTAAATTTGCTGATGACACAAAGTTATTCAAAGTCATTAACTCGCGACAGGATTGTGAAAATTACAAGAGGACCTTACGAGACTGGGAGACTGGGCGGCTAAATGGCAGATGACGTTTAATGTGAGCAAGTGCAAGGTGATGCATGTGGGAAAAAAGAACCCGAATTATAGCTACGTCATGCAAGGTTCCACGTTAGGAGTTACGGACCAAGAAAGGGATCTGGGTGTCGTCGATAACACGCTGAAACCTTCTGCTCAGTGTGCTGCTGTGGCTAGGAAAGCGAATAGAATGTTGGGTATTATTAGGAAAGGTATGGAAAACAGGTGTGAGGATGTTATAATGCCGTTGTATCGCTCCATGGTGCGACCGCACCTTGAGTATTGTGTTCAATTCTGGTCGCCGCATCTCAAGAAAGATATAGTAGAATTGGAAAAGGTGCAGCGAAGGGCGACTAAAATGATAGTGGGGATGGGACTTCCCTATGAAGAAAGACTAAGGAGGCTAGGGCTATTCAGCTTGGAGAAGAGATGGCTGAGGGGAGACATGATAGAGGTATATAAATAATAAGTGGAGTGGAACAGGTGGATGTGAAGCGTCTGTTCACGCTTTCCAAAAATACTAGGACTAGGGGGCATGTGATTAAACTACAGTGTAGTAAATTTAAAACAAATCGGAGAAAATTTTTCTTCACCCAACGTGTAATTAAACTCTGGAATTCATTGCCGGAAAATGTGGTGAAGGCGGTTAGCTTAGCAGAGTTTAAAAAGGGGTTGGACGGTTTCCTAAAGGACAAGTCCATAAACCGCTACTAAACGGACTTGGAAAAATCCAAAATCCCAGGAATAACATGTATAGAATGTTTGTACGTTTGGGAAGCTTGCCAGGTGCCCTTGGCCTGGATTGGCCGCTGTCGTGGACAAGATGCTGGGCTCGATGGACCCTTGGTCTTTTCCCAGTATGGTATTACTTATGTACTTATGTACTATTGTTAGGGGTCATGTTTCTGCATAAAGAACCTCTAGCAGTAGTAACACAAGTTAACTGCTAGGAATGCCATTTTGGGAGACAGCACCAGCAGGGCAAGAGCAACTCGGGGATTGCTCCTGTCCTAGGACACACTGGACCACCAGGTACAGGGCCAATAGGTCCCTGGTGAAGGAGAGTCCTTTGGGGGATGGGGAGCTGTGATTAGGGGGGTGAGGGTAGATGACATCATGGCTCCTTTAGGCTCCAGCCCAGGAGCATTGGGCCACGGCTTTAAGGCCCGATGCTCCCAGGCTGTTGGAATAATGCAGCTTGGTGCTATATCTGAAACCTGGAATACAGTACAAGCAGAAATGAACTAATCGGAAACACAAAATCCTGGTCAGGACTACTGGTACATTCCTGGCAGAATATTAAAAATACTTACTCTTATCTTTCCTTGTACAAAGCTGGTAGCATCTTCACTTGAATCAAACACAGATAAGGTCTTCATAACATTCTGTTCCAACCAATCCCAATGTTTAATTATCTCCTCTCTGCTAGCTCCTGGTTGAGAAAAAAAAAATTTAAACTGACCTGCAGAAAATTGGCTCCCTTTCAATCGTTCAAAGTGCCTTTTGGTTTTCCACAGCGTTACACAAAGAATATTTGCAGAACAAATTTACAGAGAACCAGCATTTTGGCTCTGCTCAGAAATAACAAATTAGTAGTTTGGTACCAAAGTTATGATAAATCATTCTTACTATAAACACTTCAGAATTCCTCTACCAAACAAGGATTACAATACAAAATTTCCCTCTCTTTCATGAAAGATCACAACTGAGATCCTGTTCTCATTTAGGAAAAAAAATACATAATGAAAAATCTCAGATCACAAACAAATCTAAATATGTAAAAAAAAATTCAGGTACATATACACTCTTGCTCTGGGTCATGTTCAATGAAAAGATATAAACAGGACATATAGAAACATAATTATCCTAACATGATTATAAAGATATACAAACCTAAACAAGCATCTAGGTAATAGCAAGATTTTTGTTTATCAATAGTTGCATTTTCAGCATAGTCACACTATATAAAAATTAGCTTCAATGAAAAGCAAAACAGAACTTGAACACCAATGTCCTAAAAAGAGCAATTCTATAATCTAGGCGCCTGCATTTACGTGTCTACTGCGCATGTAAAATAAAGCTGTTTACTTGTAGCAGATAGTCTCAGACTGAGAGGAGAGCAGGTCAATTAATTATTCTCACATGTGGGGGATGTCATCCACGGGGGCCCGTGGAGAAACACTAGCCAGCGCACTCTTCCTTTAAAGAGCTTGAGGCAATGCTCCTTGCACGTGCACAGGTACCTTCCTGCCTGATTTGTGAGCATGGGACCAGCAGTATAATAACACAGCTAAAAACTAAATTAAACTCCTAGTGGAGGTGGGAGGGTATGTGAGAATAATTGGCCTGCTGTCCTCGGAGAATACCTGCCACACGTAAGTAACTTCGCTTTCTCCAAGGACAAACGGGCCATATAATTTTCACATGTAGGAATTGCTAGCTACCAGGCTCACCGAAAACAGGATGATAGGGACTTGTAATGGCGAGGTCAAGTAGATCAATTAACCTAAAACTATATATACATTGGTTTGTGAAGGTGCAGCCTGGAACAAAATAAAATGGGCCTAAGAGGGTGAGTCAAGTCTAGACTCCAAGAAAATTCTGCAGGTCTGACCAAACCAGCTATCATGTTGGATGTTCTGCTCAAGGCAGTAGCAAGATGTGAATATATGGGCCAAAGACCATGTTGAAGCCTTACAAATCCCTTCAATGGAGGCTGATCTCAAGTGGGCTTCTAACATTATGAGCCGTGACATGGCCCTCCAATGTCTGCCAAGCCTGGGCACAACTGAAAGAAATGTAGTCTGCCAGCCAACTGGAAAGAGTATGTTTACCAATGGCTACCCATCCTGTTGGGAGCAAAAGAAACAAAAAGCTGATTGGACTGTCTATAGGGCCTAGTCTGTTTCAGCTAGAGGGCCAAGGCTGGCTTGCAGTCCAAGGTGTGCAGTGCACTTTCACCAGGATGGGAATGAGATTTGGGAATAAATGTTGGCAGAACGACTTCCTGGTTACAATGGAATTCCGACACCACCTTAGGAAGGAACTTGGGTGAGTGCAGAGAACTACTCTGTTGTAATGAAGTTTCGTGTAAGATGGATCTGCTACTAGAGCCTGAAACTCACTGACCCTGAATGCTGAAGTAACTGCCACAAAAAAAACAAACAAACAAAAAAAAAGACTTTCTAGGGCAAGTACTTCAGGGGGACAGGAATCTAGTGGCTTAAAAAGAAGCTTCCATCAGTAGGGTAAGCACAACATTGCAGTCCGATGACACAGGAAGAGGTCTGACAGGGGGCTTTGTCAAAAGCAAACCTCGCATGATTCGAACAACTAGAGGCTGTACAGAGATCAGCTTACCTCCAATACAATTATGGTAAGCACTGTCTGCACTAAGGTGATCCCTTAATGAGTTGGTCTTGAGACCAGACTTGGAGAGGTGCAGAAGGTATTCAAGCAGGTTCTGTGTAGGGCGAGAAAGAGGATATAGGATCCTACCCTCTCACCAGGCGGCAAACTTTCTTCATTTCAAGAGTATAACACCTCTAAGTAGAATCTTTTCTGGAAGCCAGTAAGACCCCATAGACGCCCTCTGGGAGATTCAAAGAGGCAAATTCTATGCTCTCAACATTCAGGCTGTGAGTGCACAGGCTGGAGGTTGGGATGCATAAGAGACCCCTCGCTCTCCCTCGTTCTATGTGATGATGGTCAGAAAACAGTCCAATCTCCATGGCTTTTCGGAAATCATACCTTCCTGGGACAATATAGGGCGATGAGAATCATGATTCTCTGGTTTTGAGTGTCAGCAAAGTCTTCCCTACAAGGGGAATGGGAGGATATGCATACAGATAACCTGTTCCCCAATGAACAAGGAAGGCATCCAAGTCTAATCTGTAGGGTAACCTGAGCCTGGAGCAATACTGGGGGACTGCCACTCAATACAATCATAAAGAGATCCACCGAAGGGATGCCACACTCTCAGAAAATCTTGCAGGCAATGCCCATGTTGAGAGACCACTGGTGAGGTTGCATCACCCTGCTCAGTCTATCAGCCAACCGTTGAGCATACCCACCAGGTATGTGGCCCCGAGAATCATCCTGTATTGGATGGCCCAGTATCACATCTCGACAGCCTCCCGACACAGAGGGTAGGAGCCCATACCCCCTTCCCCCGCTTGTTGATGTAATACATTGTAACCTGTTTGAATGAGCACAATTTGATTGGACAGCCGATCTCAAAGCCTTTAGAGCATTCCAAATTGCCCAGAGCTCCAGAAGGTTGATCTGAAAATCCATCTCCTGGGCTGACAGATGAAGCTTGAGTGTGAAGCCCATTTAAAATGGGCTCCCCATCCCAAGCTGGATACATCTATTGTTAGCAACTTCTGAGGTGGAGGAATTTAGAATAGTAGTCACAGGGTCAAACTGGACCAAATTGTCCACTAGAGGAGACATTGAATCAACTCTGGGGTGATAAGGATGACATCCGCTAGATTCCCCATGGCACTGGGCTGATCTGATATGGAGACGAGGGAGTGATATGCACAGTGGAGTAAGAGCCTCAACATCTGCTGAGTCGTGACACGCTGGCTTCTGCGAACGTGAGCAGCAATGACAACAAGAGTATCAGCCTGTGCCGGAAAGAAGATGACTCGCACTTGAACCATATCAGCAGGGCTCCTGTGAACTCCAATTGCTGAACTGTTGATAGATGGGACTTGGGGTAGTTGATGACGAACCCTACTAGCTCCAACACCCAAACAGTTCTCTGCATGGACTCCTGAGCGCCCGCTTTCGATATGCTCCTGACCAACCAGTTGTCCAGGTAGGGAAACACAGGAACTCACAGTCTGCATAGTGACCCTGCAACTACTGCTAGACACTTGGCAAAAAATCTGGGAGCTGATAAGAGGTCAAACAGCAGAACACAGTACTGGAAGTGGTGTTTCTCCACAAGAAATCCGAGGTACTTCCCAGTCACAGGAAGTATAGGGATACGAGTATAGGCATCCTTTAAGTCCAGAGAGCTTAGCCAGTCTTGTTCTTGAATCATGGTGGAGAATGGAGCCTAGGGAAACTATTCTGAACTTTTCTCTGACCAGATATTTGTTCATTCTCCCTTCTTCTTTGGCACAAGGAAGTACCTGGAATAGAACCCCTTCCCTTCTTCCCCTGGTGGAATTGGTTAGACCACATGGGCCTTGAGAAGGGCAGAGAGTTCCTCTACAAGTAACTTCCTGTGCGGAGAGCTGAGGTAAGTTGCTATTGGTGGACAATTTGGTAGGTTCCTTCACCAATGTAGAGCATAGCTGAGAGACTATTTGAAGAAAATACTGGTCGGGAATTATAAAGGGCCGCTGTGAAGAAAGTGTGTTTTAGGCCTGTAGAATGTATTAGATATTTTTCTGTCTTACATATGCCTGAAGTGTATTTCTCCTGTTTGTCCAGCAGATAGTGCATGTTTATGCTTAAAGCTGTTTACAGAGGACTGATTTCTCTCTCTTTTATTTGGCACACAGATAATAGGAAGTGCCTTGCAATAATGTAACCAGTTTTTATTTGAAACTTGACTGTTCTGGGCTCTGATTGGCCTGGAATTTTGAAATTACCCAGCAGTTGTGGCTGGCTATTGCTTCAGTCTTAGCCTGGAAGAAGAGGGAGACAGATCTCTTTGCTAAAGCTCTGTGAACAATTATATGTCCTGATCGTCACAGGTACTGTTTAGACAGTATATAGATGTTCAGTTAGTGTTATAATTGATCCATATTTCAGTTCCCTGTTATTATTTGTCAATTGCACATTTTTATCCACTGTTCCAAGTTCTGAGAATAAACTCATTTGCCATTTTGCCTGTCTGGATTGATAAAGAATTCTGGTGGTTTGTGTGTTGGGTCTGTGAGTGTTTTCTGGGAGCCGTATGACCGCTGGGAGTATGTCCCCAGTAACCTAAAAATCACTGGGGATAATCTGAGAGCAGGAGACTCGCCCAGAGGCTGTTGTGACCCAGTCGGTGGGAGGAGGGTGCTAGTGTAAAGCACAAGCAGCAGGTGCCAGCGGACCTGAGCTGTGCTGGAGATAGACCCTCTACGTGGCCTCGAGGTAACCCCAGGTGGGTGGTAGGCATTTAGTGACAGTCACCTTTCCTGGAAAGCCTTCCCCCCTATCAGAAGGTCATTCTGGTGGCCACTTTGATGGCAGCTAAGCTGTCCTGAAGACAGTCAAAAGCTCATCCCTTGCTTCAACTGGGGAGCCAGTTGGGCCTTTTGTGCAAGCTGTTGATGAGAATAAGCTCACTGGGGTTAAGCTGGATGAGCAGGAGCATACCCTATGCCTTTGAAAGTAGTAAGCAACTCACTTCGTCTTTCCAGAAAATCTCCTTGAGGAGGAGGGAACAGAAGAGGGTTATCGATATCAGTGTGTTTCTTGATAAGGTTCAACAACCTCTTCCACCTTCTCCCCAAAAAGATTGTCTCCATGGAAAGTAGCATCCACCAATCTCTGCAGAACTGTCAAATCCAAGTCGGAGACACAGAGCCTTGAGTCTCAAATCATCACTATACTTTGGGCAGATATCCTGGGTGCAATGTCAAAAGTATTAAAAGTGCCCCTGGCAAGAAACTTACGACAGGCCTTCTGATTCTTGGCCAACTGGCAAAATAGCTCAGCCTAATCTGGATGAAGTGTGTCCAAGCTAGACTGTGCACCAAAGACCACAAGTAAGGCTCATGTAGAGCTGGTAGGACTGTATATGGGAAATGAAAATCGAGGCCTGGTACATCTTTATGCCCAAACAAATCCAGTGACTAGGCCTTTTTGCTTGGGGAAGCTAAGGAAAAATCCATGGAACTCCTGGCCTGCTTGAGCGCAGATTCAACAATCAAAGAATGATGAGGTAACTGTGGCCTATGAAATCCAGGTGAACTCTGAATCCGATACAAGGTGTCAATTTTCCTGGGGAAAACTAGGAAAGACAGAAGGGACTCCCAATTCTTCACTTGAAAATATCGTAGGATCCTGTGAAGGAAAGTCATGGCCTCTCTAGATGAAGAATCTAGTCCAGAACCGCAAACATCTCAACCCCGGGCTTATTTTCCATTTCCAACTTAATAGGGAGGGTAGTTGCCATCTCCTTAACAAAAGCAGGGAAAGAGAATCTCAGGTGGAGACTTACATCTCACCTCAGGAGGAGAGGAGTCTGAAGGAACTCCACAGGATTCCTAATCCGAGAAGTACTGAGGATCATCAGATTCCCATGAATGGTCCAAATCGGAGTCAGCAAAGTACTCTGCATGGGAGGGCTGAATCCGTGCCTGCCTTGGGCATGAGGGACCATGTCCACACCTGGTATGGTGCCAAAATACACTCGATTCACATCCACTCCCAGTGTCAGATACAGGCCTGGTAGCCATAGAGACCGATGCTTCTGATGCCAAGGCAAATGCAGACATCGACAGTTTGGACCTGGCTCCAAAAATCTTCTTTTTGAGCCTCTCTGGACTTCTGGGTTCTTTTCCACATATGCAAACAAAGAACACAGTTTAGATGGTTAAGGTCTGGCCCCAAACACTGGATGCACCAGGAATCGGAGTCAGCCCCAGAGATGATCCACCTGCATCGGGCACTGCACTTAAAGCCATTTAGAGGACATGGAAGGGAAAATGTCTGAATCAAAATCAAATGGCTCAATGGTGAGGGAAAAAAGGGAAACAGCTCACATGAAAAAACTCAATGTAACCTGGCCGGTGATTAAGCCTAAGAGGGTCTCAGGAGCTGAAAAAAATAAAGAAAACTTACAAGTGTATGGGGGTGGGGGGGACCCACTAGGGACTAAGGGAGAAGATATCCAATCAAAAACACAAAATAAGGGGGGGGGGGGGGGGGGGGGGGGGGGAGAAAACCCTGAGAAGGAAGACAACAACAACCTCGCTGAAGAGAGCCCTACAGGAACACAACCTCTCTTTTCCACAGATGAAGAAAGACTGCTGGTCCTGCGACGGGAGTGCTGCTTCAAGCTCTTAAAGGAATAGTACAATAGGCAGCATATCCGCACCAGGATCCATTGATGACATCACCCACATGTGAGAATTATATGGCCTGGAGCATGAAGAGAATAAAGCCAAGGGAGAACAAATCGCCAGACATCCCTGCTCCCGCTGCCCCCGCTGGAACATCCCCCGAGGCTGCTGCAACCACACTGGAGCTGCCGCCCAATGAGTTCTCCAGACATGAGGAATCAAAGTCAGTCAGCTGAAAGGCAGCTGTCCCTGCATCCGCAGCCACAGGCAAAATGGCACGAATGCCAAACACCTCCCCCCCTGTCGGGAGATACCAAAGCACCATCAGCTCCCACGCTGTCCATACACCCAGCGCTGCAAAGGCCCGAAGTGGTACGCCTCATCATAGTGCTACTTGCTAACATGGACCACAAGGTCAGGAGAAGCTAAACAACACACTCACCCCCAGGGAGAAAGGTGCCCAACAGTAGTCCTAGCTCCCAAGAGCCACCCAGGCACAGGTTTCATCTCAATCCGGTTAAGCTTAATTTTGTTGTTTTGTTTTTTAAACAGCTGAAAACACTGCCTCATTGCTCTTTTTTTCTGTGAGGAAAGAAAGAGCAGTACAGCCGGAAATCCAAAGGGAGCATCCTGGACTAAGGGAAACTGCGGGGTAAGGCAGGGACCTGGCAAACAAGTAAGCCTTCAAAGCTGGCACCACTAAGTCATAGACCCCCAGGAGCCTTCCCTAGCAGTTGAATTCAGGAGCTGGAGGGAATGCATCCACAACCTGCTGGAGATAGAAATATACTGAAGGAATGAGGAGCTGGACATCCAGGATCACTGCCTTCTTTCAGTGTTCTCCATCTCCACCTGTTGGTAGATGGGTACAACCCACCGGTTTCTGGATTCATCTGCTGCCGACACTATGAATTTCATCTTAGCATTCACATTAACTGTTCTGCAGCAAAATCATTGCAAGGCACATTAGCTGAGGATGAAGCACATAAGGAATTACTTGCTTTCCTACTTTTGGAAATTATTCTATGCAAATTGAGCATTGCAACTAAAAATGCTGTCACTACTCTTCTAGGTGTCAGTAAGAAAATATTGACAGAGAGGGAGCAGTTCACTTCTTTAATGGAGAATTTTAAGAAAGGCTGCACCCCCTAGCCTCATTCTGTCCAAGCAGCAAAAGATGGGTTAACTGAATCTAGATCTCAGCATACAACGAACACCAAATCAAGCTAGAGCCAATTCTTATATTACAACAGATTATTTCAGATGAACGCTATCTGACTTTTAACAATCATAACTTACCGCATGCAATGGACCAGTTGATCTGGGAGTCAGGAGTCTGATGTAAAATTCGAAAGGGAGCTACTTTAGCAGTAGAGTCCAAGACAGCATCAAGTGTGCCCACCAAAAGACCTGATTCAAATGAGAAGTTACAAAGTGTTCTTAGACATCATTACAAAAACAACTTAATGAACAACACTTTATGCATTGGAAATGTTTTCTATGACCATTTTATTAAACCTAAAAAGGGATTAACAACTGTGAAAGAAACAATATACAAAAAGCTATATTTGCATGAAGCAAAGCAGCCACAAATTTCATGACTGAAAAGAATGTATGTCTTCAATAAGACTTCTGAACTTAAAAAGGTCAGATTATCAAGAGGGGGGACACTGAAAAGAATAGGAATGCAAAAGCTATAAATATTGGAGTATAGTGCCCTTTCATTGTATTTTTAGCACATTTTTAATAAAAATTTAAAAAAGGAAAATAAGGTGATACATTTTTATTGGACTAAATTAAGACGAAACTTTAGTTATACCTGTTAATTTCCCTTCCTTTATTGGAGTGGAGGAGTAGCCTAGTGGTTAGTGCAGTGGACTTTGATCCTGGGGAACTGAGTTCGATTCCCACTGCAGCTCCTTGTGACTCTGGGCAAGTCACAATGCCCCTGGTACAAAATAAGTACCTGAATATATGTAAACCGCTTTGAATATAGTTGCAAAAAACCTCAGAAAGGCAGTATATCAAGTCCCATTTCACTTTCCCTTACATTTAACATTGTGATTCTTTTAAGAAATAAGCTAGGTATCAGAGAACTGCTCAATGTTTTTGTTTTCAGCACAAATTGTTTGGCGCAGTTTCACAGCAGGAAACTCCGCACTGTGACGTTTTGACTTTCGTTTCCTGATGGAACTCTGTGTGTGTTTTTGAGCTACTGCTCATGATTGATACTGACATATTGAATTGACAACTGATGCGCAGGCGTTGAACCACGCCAAAACACGGCCCACGCTGGATCATCAATAAAATACACTTGTATCAGTCTTGAGAGCCCTTTGTGCTGTTTTCTTTGACCCAATGTTGATGGTGTGATGTGGTTTATGTCGATTCAGGAAAAAAAAAAACAATAAAAGCCAAAGTAACCCCTCTGCAAAACCAAATAGAGAACAACAAAACAAGGGGAACAACCAAGGAAGGTCCAACCAAGGGATATTTATTAAAAATATCAAAAACAAAAGTCAACTAAAATGACATCCAGTCCATAGGTATCTATAAAAATGGTATCAAGAGTCAGGTCCTTTGGTTTTTGTTGCCAAAACGAATTGTTCAGGTTGTTCATCAGCTGTAGCTGTTGCCATTTTGCCATCACAGCCCGATATTGTGGGTGGCTGTTTGATTGTGTGTTCATATCTGTCCTATAACATTACAGATGACGTAAAAGTCCTAACTGAAGTTGAGACTTCTGAGGTAGGCACCCTATGTGCCCAAACACAGGACTGCATCGAGTCTTGATACCTTTTCTTTTATAGATCCCTATGAACTGTATGTCATTTTAGTTGACCTTTGTTTTTTATATTTTTAATAAATATCCCTTGGTTGGCATTTGGTGGTTGTTCTCTATTTATGTTGATGCAGGACAGCTGTTGGGCGGACTGTTTACTTAGAAATCCATCATCAAGTGTTTTCTAAGGCATTATTTAGTAGTATCCCAAGAAACACTACTCACACCTATGTACATACCCCCGATATTCAGCGCTATTTAACCGATCAGCAATGGCCACTGACCGCTTAAATAGCCTGATCTAGCCAGTTAGTGTTGATGGTCAATGCTGAGTTAAGCAGTTAAACTGTACTGCATAAATAGCAGCCTATCTTTAACCGCTAGGAACTTAACCAGTTAGCGCTGAATATGTTAACCGGTTTAAGTTCCAGTGGCCAAAAATGAAACCAGAAATTCAATGCCGATCGCTGGATATGGTACAGCATTGAATTTCCAGGTTCAGCACTGGCAGCAGGCTTTAACTGATCAGCCTGCCAATGGCTGAATATCAACCCCATGGTGCCCACCCATATTAGCTCTGGGCCCACCCAAAATATCATGTCTGGCTACGCCACTGCTGGTCACACTGCTAATTTGTTCCCGTTATATTCCATCTATTTGTTCCTATTCTAATCATAACTCAAGTCTCTCCTACTTTTTTGTCTGCTACTTAATTCCACATGCTCCAAGTAGAAACCTATCATTCAACAGAAACTTCCTTCAAAATCATTAGTGGAATACTATCACGCTAGTTTCAGCGTGATTGGACCAATGTTTTGAAATGCACTCCCTATATGCATTAGATAGACAAATGAAGTTTGTCCCGACAACTATTCTGAAATTAGAACTGACATGGGTAGGAGCGACCAACCTACAATCGGCTATAGGAGGGACCTCCCACAGCAGTCTCAGTAGCCTTTTGACTGAGGAACTGATGGGGCAGGAACAAGTGGGGATCACTCCTGCATGGAAGAGGCCACTAGACAGGGGAGGATCTTCGGTCGGTAGGAAGGCAGAGAGGCTGTGGTTGGAATGGCTGGCCAGCCTGGTGGGACCCACTCTCTGGCAGGGCTTGTGTGTGGGAGGGCAGGCAGAGTGGTCATGGGGGGGGGGGAGGGGGGGAGTTGGGTTCAGCCAAAAAAAGAATGACCAAACCCATATTTCAGTGCCAAAGCTGAAAACAAAATTTGATCGGTCTAAAAAAAATACTAATCAATCAGTTAAAAGCCTGACAGCAGTTACGTGTGAGCATTTACACCAGTCATTGAGCTAGCCTACGTGCTCACACCACAAGTTAGGTAATAACTGTGGACTTAAGTGACCTTTTGAGAATTATCCCCAGCCCATGCCTTTGAAAATCAGCACTTTTGGGAATTATGTTTACTGCCTGCCAGTAAATGTGTAACTCCTTTTGAGTATCGGGCCCTGTGCTTTTACTCCACTACCCAATTTGGCGGCAAAGTCTTCAAATTGTCCCTACAAAGATTCATAGCATTCTGATGAATTTTGAACAAAAAAAGAATGCAACGATAGTAGGTAGTTTTAGAATCTAATTTATTTTTCCTATTTTCTTAAACACCGTGTGCCAGACAACACATATCTTGAGGATGAACCTAGAGAACTCTTCAGGATCAGGCAATCTGCTAAGTGTGCAGTGCTGGACAAAAAAAGCAAACAATGTTAACAATTGTAAAGAAAGCAACAGAGAATAAAACAAAGAATATCAAAATATCTCTGTATTGCTCCATAGTGTGACCATACCTTGAAAATGTGCCTCTGTGTGCAATTCTGTGTGGTGAATCTCAAAAAATGATCTAGTAGAATTACACAAAGGTTCAAAGAAGGGCAATCAAAATGATTAAAGGGATGGAACAACTTTCATATGAGGAAAGGCTACAGAGGTTGTGACTTCAGTTCAGAGAAGACAGAGCTGAAGGGAAATATAATAAAAGGTCTATAAAATCCTTAGTGGAGTGCAACAGAAAGAAATCGATCTTAAAAAAAAAAAAAAAGTATAGACTAGGAGACATTATGAATTTACTATGTTTTAAATCTAATTGGAGAAAATAGTTATCACTCTGCATAGTTAAGCTCTAGAACTTGTTGCTGGAGGTTGTGATAAAAGCAGTTAACATAGCTGGCTTTTTAAAAGGTTTAGACAAATTCCTGGTAGAAGAGTCAATACATTTATTAAGGTACACCTTGGGGAAAATCACTACTCATCTTCCTGGGAATAAGCAGCATGATTGATTTTGCTAATTTGGGGGATCCTGCCAGGTCCTTCAGATCTGGATTGACCACTGTTCAACAGGATACTGGGATAGGAGGACCTTTGGTCTGACGTAGTATGGCGTATGTTCCTAAGTTCTTATTTTTTCTTACATTTGTACCCCGCGCTTTCCCACTCATAGCAGGTTCAATGCGGCTTACATATTATATACAGGTACTTATTTGTACCTGGGGCAATGGAGGGTTAAGTGACTTGCCCAGAGTCACAAGGAGCTGCCTGTGCCTGCAGTGGGAATCAAACCCAGTTCCCCAGGACCAAAGTCCACCACTCTAACCACTAGGCCACTCCTCCACTAGCAACATTCCATGTAGAATCTCAAATAGAAGCAACATTCCATCAAGAATCTCCAATAGTATCTATTTTATTTTTGTTACATTTGTATCCCGCGCTTTCCCACTCATGGCAGGCTCAATGCGGCTTACATATTATATGCAGGTACTTATTTGTACCTGGGACAATGGAGGGTTAAGTGACTTGCCCAGAGTCACAAGGAGCTGCTTGTGCCTGCAGTTAAGGGATCACATGCATTAGCACCTTAAGAAGCGAGTTTGCTGGTTCCAGGTTTGGAAGTGGAAGAAAACACATTTCGCCCATCTCCAACCCACTGCATTTGCTGTTCGAACTACTATCAAATCACCTTTTCCGCTAGCCAAAGCTCCTTCTCCCCTACCAAAGCGCCAAAGAAACCCAAGGGCAGCACACACAACACATACGCGACAGAACAGGCACATTCCCCTAGGTTTTATTCTTCTGTATAGTGAGTCACACTGGTTACCTTTATATGTAAATACTGTACATCGCTCTGGGCAATGCAAGCTGAACGTACGACAAAACACGACGTGGAAATAATAAACGTACTAACAGCAGCAGCGCCGTCCTCTGCGATCACACACAAACGCTGCCCATTCCTGCAGAGCACAGCCAGGAGGACATGAGATGCCACACTAGGCTGGTTCTTCCCATTCTCAGAAACCAACTTTGGTGGGGGCAGTCAGTGGAAGGTCTGGAAGCGACTGGACCAACACAGAACAGCAAAGGGCTCCCCCGAACGGGACTGAACTCGTTTTTGTTTTTTTTTTTCATTTCTGTTGAGGGCAGGGCGGAGGGAAAGAGAAGGAAGTAGGACAGAGCTGAAAAGAAGTCATTAAAACTGAAAATAATGCTGGCTCGGGTTAACGTGTGGAAGACGGAAGCTCCTCTCGCTACCTGTCAGCCCGCCGCTGTCCTCCCCGTAGCCTCTTCTCCTCTGCAGGACGAAGTACTCGTTGCATTTCTCCGTCACCCACAGCTTCAAGGCATTCTTGAGCAGCACCTCCTCGGGTTTCAACCACATCTTGCCACCAGCAGCCCCTGCTCATCGCCCTGGGGGGGAAGAGGTGGGGGGAGTCCCGCGCCACCTGTCTACACTGCTCCTCTCCGGGGATGCCTTTACGCGTTCACCTCACCACCCAACCCCCTCCTCCAGCTTCGCCAACGTTTTCCTCTCGCGCTCCGCAGCAAGACTTGTCAACCACGTAAGCAGCAAGACTGCCAGGCTCCGGGAGGCGGAGCTACTGAACCGCGCCCGACGGGACCTGTAGTCTTTTGTCCTAAACGCCCTGCTCTGCCCCAAGGAGCTTAGTCTGTTGGGCCCCAGGCTCACGGGCTGACCAGGTGGGAAAGAGAGAGACCACGTTTCCCAGCATGCTCAGTTTCATAGCAATGTGTGTGCTGTCCTGGACTGAGATTGCAGTGGAATGGGTTTCTGCGGAGAATGGGATTATGGAAGGGGCTCAGCGCCGACGCGGGTTTTTAAAAGATACTGTACGTGTAATACGAAGGAGAGTTTTGGAGTCCTTAAAACGTATATGAATGCTGTAGTAGGGACATGGTGTAAAGGGAGTGCAAGAGGAGGCATGTTCCCCTCCCCTGCCCTGATGCATCACCAGCGTCAGCCTTCTTATTACTACCTACTCCATCCATAGAAAGCTCTTTTGTGTAATGCAAAAATTACTCACCCCACCCACCCTTTGGAGAAAGTCCTCCCTACACTACTGGGTAGGAATTACTATTTTTCTACTATGAAGATATGTTTTATTTAGTACACAAAAATATTGACAAATTATGTGAGGATGTACTTTAATAAACTCACACCTGATCGCTTATGCCACCTGTCGATATAAAGACCCAGCTTAGTGATATAAACTTACAGTAAGGACTGTGCCAGAGCTGCCAAGTTATCTATTCTAGAGAATGACACAGCCCACAGGGACAAAGTGTGTCCCCGTCTCCGCCCCATCCCCGTGGGTTCTGTCCCCGTCTCCGCCCCATCCCCGCAGGCCCTGTCTCCATCCCTGCCCTGTCCCCATCCCATCCCCACAGGCTCTGTCCTCATCTATAGAAGCCTCGAACACGTATCTAATATAATAATTCACACCTCCAACGTTCTGAAGCTGACTCCGTGGCAGCGTGGCAGTGAAGCCGTGTAGTGTTCATAGGGTTCGTAATTGCCCCACCCTCGAGGGAACTCTGTACAGTTGCCAGCCCCCGTGCCTCCCTCCCTCTCTCTCTCTGCCCTCCAAGCACGACCTGTCCTCTGGCAGCCCCTCGCCTTCCTAAGTGCTGGCTATATTTTAAAAATTCTTACTTTGGGGTGCGGCATCCACAGTGAAGGCGAGAGGCGCATCAAACTGCCTTCTGTCTCTGCTCTGCCTCTGGTCCTGCCCTTTTGGAAACAGGAAATGAGGGCGGGACCAGAGGCAGAGCTGAGACACATGCAAAGACAGTCTGAAGCACCGCACCCCAAGGTAAACATTTTTAAAATACAGCCAGCACTTAGGAAGGCGAGGGGCTGCCGGAGGACAGGTCATGCTTGGAGGGCAGAGAGGGAGGGAGGCGCGGGGGCGTGGAAGTCGGAGGAGGGGGCGTGGACCTCGGTGGGAGGGAGCATCCTGCAAGTCAAAGGGGAAGGGAGGGGGGATCATGGAACTCAAAGGGGAGGGAGGGAGGGAGGGAGGGAAGCACGAGGGTGTGGAACTCGAAGAATGGGGGGCATGGAACTCGGAGGGAGGGAGGGGTGCATGGAACTTGAAGGGAAGGGAAGGGGATCCTGGAACTCAAAGGGGAGGGGGAGGGGGTTCTGGAACTCAGAGGGGAGAGAGATGGAGGGAGGAGGGCCCTGGATATGGGTGGATGGAGGAGAGACCAGGGGAGAATGCAGAGATGATGCACATGTAGGGGGGGAGGGCAAGGGACAGAGGAGAATTGCTGCACCACGATGGATGGAGGAGGAAGGGGAGAGATGCTGCACATGGATGGATGAAGGGGGCAGGGCACAGAGGACGTTTGCTGCATATGGATGAATGCAGGGGAGAGAGCATAATTGGTGCACACGGGACACACACTACACTCACTCACACAGACAGACACACACATTCTGTCTCTCAATCACACACTCTCTCTGACACACTCTTTGTCTCTCACACATACTCACTCTCTGACACATACTCACTCACTGTCTCTCACACATACTCTCTCCTAACAGTTCCCTTAAAAACCTAATTGCCATTAGAGGACAACCTTGCTAGCGCCCGTTTCATTTCTTTCAGAAACGGGCCTTTTTTACTAGTGATTTTATATTTTAACACTTTATTCAAGTATTTTTAACACTTTATTCAAGTACTAGTAAAAAAGGCCCTTTTCCGAAACCAATGAAACGGGCGCTAGCATGTGGTTTTTTTTGTGTGTGTACGTGTCACAGAGTTATTTTGTGTGTGTGTGAGGGTGCGGTGTGTGTGAGGGTGCGGTGTGTGTGCAGGTTGTTGATGTGTGTCTTTTTTTGTTTTGTTTTTTGCTTGTGGTTGGGGGATGTGCTGTGCTGGCAAAGTGGGTTGGATTGGTGTGTGGCTTTGAGGGTGTGTTTCTGTTGTATTGTGTGTGTGTGGTTTTGTCTGTCAAGGAGGTTTGTGGAGGGGGGTCTTTCTGTTGGTGAAATGTAAATGTGGTTGTAGGGGGGTCAGCCTTTGTTGAGTGTTGGGTTTTTTTTTTTCCATGTTTTTTTTTTGTGTGTTGTGCTGAGGCAGCAGTGTTGTTTTTGACGGGCGGAAGGTAGAGGAGCACGTTCTTTGTCTGTCGATATATTTTGGCCGTTTCAGGGCTGCTGTAGGGGAATGCTGGAAGAGAAATGTGCTGTTGGAAGCAGTGCCATCTTT
Organism: Microcaecilia unicolor; assembly: GCF_901765095.1. Taxonomy (NCBI): domain Eukaryota; kingdom Metazoa; phylum Chordata; class Amphibia; order Gymnophiona; family Siphonopidae; genus Microcaecilia; species Microcaecilia unicolor. The sequence goes on along the minus strand of NC_044037.1, from coordinate 31,842,331 downwards.
TTCCATTGGGCTGGGGTTCTGGGCATCCTGGAGGTGGGTGACGGCTTGCCTGAGGACGGGGATGGTTGTTTTAAGTTGGCGGAAGGGAGAAGAGCACGGTCTTGGGCCGTCGGGGGGTGATCCGGTATGTTTGGTCCATTTCAGGCCGGCTGCAGGGGAATGCTGGAACATTTATGCGCTGCAGGAATCAGCGCCGTCTTTTTCCGGGTGCTCGGGGAATCCCTGAGGTGGGAGACAGCTTGCCTGAGGCTGGGGATGGTTGGGCACGTCCTTGGCCGCTTCGGCAAAAGGGGAAGAGGAAGGAGGTGGGGAATTACCTGCAGCCGCCTGAGAAACCATGTATTCTTTGTTTGTTTTGTATTATTAGTTTGCATTTCTGTTGAAGAAAGAGTGGATGCCTTTCGAATGATGGAGGTGGTGCGTCGGTGTGCGGTTGTTTCATTAGTTTGGCAGCCAGTCTCCAGCGATTCCTAGGCAGGGAAGGAGTACTCCTCCCCCTTCCTTGGTCGCTGCTGGCTGGGTCGCGGGTAATCCTTCCAGCTGGGCCTCAGCTTGTCCTGTTCGCCCACGTCCCAGATGGTGACGGGCACGTTGTTTTCCGGCTCCTCTGACTCCATGTCAAGCGATCCCAAATATAGTCTGTGCTATAGGCCCTCTGGCACTCTTCAGTACTGGCATTAGGCATTTAAAATTTTCTCCCCCCCCCCTCCCCCGGTCTATTTTTGCACATACCCACAGCAGGAATATTCTTCTCTCGTTCCAGCGGTGGTTCTGTGCTCTCCGTGCTGCACAGATAATGAGCCATTCTGCTGGGGAATGCTCCTCCCTTATTGTCACGTAGTTTCCTCTGATTGGTCCGTCTTACGTTGCCTAGTGTTGCCCGGGAACGGTGTTATGATGGTCCTTTGTGTTTCAGAATGTTGAGGGTGTTTTTTTCTGATTGGTCCGTCATGCGAGGGCGGGGCAGAGAGACATGGTCAGTGTTGTGGCTTCACCACCATGAATCCATGAACCCTTCAGTGAGTGACTGAGTGACTTCAGAACGTTGTCTTCAGAACGTTGAGGGTGAGTTTTATTATAGTAGATAAGAAAGAACAATATGCTGTGCAACTGTTGTTTATAAATCACAAATAGAAAACAATAATGAATAACTATAATAACTCCACCACCACCACCCTCTACCCTTACAACCCCAACAATAGCTGACTTCTACTACCCCAAGAAATCCTAATCTACCCTGTTAAAATGTCCAGGGGTACAAATTACAACCCGCTCTGTATGCCCTAGCGGGGGAGAAATATGCCTTATAAAGCACTGTTACGAGTTTTTAAATCTGTGGATGAATAAGTCAGCGGCAATCTCAAGATTCAGTCTAACTCTTATAAGAGCATAAGAGTAGCCATATTGGGTCAGACCAATGGTACATCTAGCCCAGTATCCTGTTTTCCAAACAGTGGACAACCCAGGATACAAGTACCTGGCAGAAACCCAATTAGCAGCAACATTCCATGCTACCGATCCCAAGGCAAGCAGTTGCTTCCCCATGTCTGTCTCAATAGCAGATTATGGACTTTACCTCCAGGAATTTGTCCAAACCTTTTTAAAACCCAGATATGCTAACCGCTGTTACCACATCCTCTGACAAAGAGTTCCAGAGCTTAACTATTCATTGAGTGAAAAAATATTTCCGCTTATTTGTTTTAAAAGTATTTCCATATAACTTCCTTGAGTGTCCCCTAGTCTTTGTAGAACTTACAAAAGATTCACTATCTGAGGTCTCCAGTATTGCAGAGATGTCCAAAGGGCATCAATATTTGTGGAGACAAGGGAGTAGCGTAATCAACAAGATGCTCCCAAGCAAGACCAAGGAGACGAGAGATGGAAAAAAATATTCTTTAATAGTAAATAAGACTCGACACAGCACCGTGACACAGCGATTTTCCTGCTTGGTTCTTTTTTAACTCGATTCCTTTCTAAGTTTTGTTTGGGATTTTAGCAACGCAACTTGCATTTTCACTAATCATTAGTCTTTTTAAAGGCTTAATTTGGTTTGCTTGCTCTTCAGTTGCATCTACAAGTGATCACCATACACAGACTCCTGAGGCAGGTGTTGTTCACCGAAACACGGTGTCATGTCGAGTATCGGATTCAGTTTCTCCACTTTTATGGTTGTCTTTTATTAATATTTGTGAACCATCTGATTTTTTCTCATAGGATTTTGAAACAGGCAGATAATAAACCTGAACAAATGGTGGAATCTTATCCTCCTGCACATGCAAAACTTCCTTTATATATTTATTTAACATCTCTCTATGTGTAACCAAAGTAGCCCATGGGCTGCTATCAAATTTTTTAGAACCTTTTCATTATCAGCAATCCTCTTTTTTCAGGTTTTGATCATCTACCTGATCTTTATCAACTTGTCTCTCCAATTTTACCACTCTCTGTTGTAAATTATTATTTTGCTGTACCGTCATTTTTCCAAGGTCCACTAGAGCATAACATAGTAAATGACGGCAGATAAAGACCTGAACAGTCCACCCAGTCTGCCCAACAAGATAAACTCATTTTACATGATATGTAATACTTTATACCCGAGTTTGATTTGTCCCTGCCTTTCTCAGGGCACAGACCGTAGAAGTTTGCCCAGCACTGTTCCTGTACTAAAAGTTCTGAAGATAACATCGAAGCCCCTTAAAATTTACACTCCAGCCCATCCCTATCTATTCAGTCACAATCAGGGCATAGACCATAGAAGTCTGCCCAGCTCCCATTTTGTTTCCAATTACCGGTGTCGCCATCCAATCTCCGCTAAGATTCCATGGGACCATTCCTTCTAAACAGGATTCCTTTGTGTTTATCCCATGCATGTTTGAATTCCATTACCGTTTAATCTCCACCACCTCCCACGGGAGAGCATTCCACATATCCACCACCCTCTCTGTGAAAAAATACTTCCTGACATGTCCTCTAGTTCTACCACCTTCCCTTCTCCGGAAAAGGTTCGTTTGCGGATTAATACCTTTCAAATATTTGAACATCTGTATCATGTCACCCCTGCTTCTCCTTTCCTCCAAGGTATACATGTTAAATCTAAAGTCACTTCAGAGGGAGTCAGAGCTAAAAATGAAGGAAAATACATTATTATGTACATTATTCTGTTTTATTCACTTATTGTTTGTTTGTAAGCCACATTGAACTTGAGTCTATTTCGGGCTAATGTGGGGTATAAACATCATGAATAAATAAATAAAATCTGATTTCACCTCAAGCTCCAAAGAATCATGTTCAAATAAAGATTGCTCACCCACTTCTCCACAAGGTGACTCTCCAAGCCATGGGATTGCAACTGCTGGATGGATCATGCTTCCCAACGTCTGCTTTCCATCTCCAAACGATGGAAAAATCCCCCTCTCACTGCTTGGCACCATTTCTAAATGTTGTGCAGGGAGTCAAAAGAAACCATGCTGGTGAGATAACAAATGAGGGTTGAGAGGGTGGCAGTCTAGCATCAGGGCTGAGGGTGACTTCCAACCCTAGAGAAGTCAGCGTACCTCCACTTGTTGAAGTGTCCTCAAGCGAGCTCTCAACATTCTTCATCGTCGTTTGAGATCCGAGCCACTGCAAGAACAACTGTTGAGGAACTGTTCTGCTACTGAGAGGAGCGTGCAGCAGCCTTCTCCCATCGCTTAGGCATCAGAACTGTGGAAAAAGCTGAAGCAAATCTCAGGAGTAGGATTTGGAACGTCAGGTCGGTCAGCCATCTTGGATACCCCCAAGGTGTCTACTTATTGAATTACCTCCAAAAGGCTTTACCAAAAATAAGGGGGTGTGAGCTATAGATAATTCACATTGAAACACCTATGAGTTCCAACGATGTCACATCCTCTCCTGAACCGTGAAAGGAGACCTGGGGCTATATAGTCACATTATTTCATGATTTGTTTACATATCAAAAATAAAATATATATTAAAATAAATGCAAAGTAAGTAGCGAATATAAAACCTGGTTGCTCTAGGGCTGTGATATATTAACATAAATGCACATTGGAAAGCATGGGCATTCTAATGACATCATCCTTACACTGGGACACTTGATTGTCGCTTAAGGCTTTGTAGCTAGAGTGTTCTCTTATTTCTTAAATAATACAACCAAAAGTGTGACTTAAAAATTAAACAAGTGTGCAATTAGAATGTGTTAAAAACTTGAGAAGTAGAAGTGGGAAATAACATATGTACAAAAAAGGAGTGTAGGTAATAAGAACAGTGCAGGAGTTTGAGGACCACATTGATCACATGGTGCAGGAAAGCCACAACAGCAGCTATGTTTAAATCAGGAAAAACTGCATCATTGATAGTGTCGGGAGAGATTAAGTTCAAGGAGAAAGATGAGGAAGGTATTTACTGGAGATCAAAAGCAAGGTGCTATGGAAAAATGGGAGAGGAAACAGTAGATAAGCAAAGTATGTTTAGAAGGGGAAGTGAGGGTTTGCAGGTGAGCATGTGTGAAGGGTAAGAGCTAGGGACAACACTGGGTAAGGGAGCAGTGGAAGAGGAGATGAAGGGTAGTAAATGAGCGTGTATGGGGAGAATTGCTGAGGACAAGAGGGTACAAAGGCAAGTGCAGAAGATGAGATGAGCTGGAGGGACAAGGGGTGGGGCATATGTAGAGGTGGAGACAAGAGAAGGGGAAATGAGCTGATGGAGATGGGGTGGAGGAAGTCTGTGGGGACAAGAGGGTAAGAGGACATCAACTGTTTTGACATTGATGTAAATTGTGGAATATTAAGCCAATAAATCCAATCCAATCTATATGGAAGAGATGAGCTGGGGGAGATGGGGTAAGGGAAGGATCTGGGGGGAGAACAGGTAAGGAGGCATATGGTATGTGGTGAAGAACACTATGACCCCCTTTTACTGAGGCACACTCATGTTTTTAGCGCATGCTAAAATTGGGCGCACGCTAAATGTTAGAGATACCAATACATTCCTTTGGGCATCTCTGTTTAGAGCACGCCCAATTTTAGCACGCACCTTAGTAAAAGACCCCCTATGTGCGTGAGAGAAAGTAGTTGAGCTGAAGGGGATAAGTTGGGGTAGGAGAGAATGTGAAGTGGGGGTGATTTGAAGGGAGAGAGACAATATTGAAGGAGGGGGATGGTGTGTGTATTTAGGGATGAAGTGAACTACAGGTTTAGGGTTAGGGCTTCTGGATTTCATGAAATAATCTACAGAGTTCAAACAGGATTTGCAGGTAGCAACAATTATCAACACAACTGTGTTGCTGCAAGAAGTCAGCAGTGTCTGCAGTTCAGAGAGCGCCCCTTGGACTCTGTGAATGGCTAAAATAAAAATTGCTAAAAGCCAGAAGTCCTAGCCATGGTTCACTAAATTTTGCATTTTTGTGTAAGAACTTTTCGGTCTATAAATGAATTAGTACCCAGAGACTATGGTAATTTATTAATATAGTATGCAAAAGTTTGCTGAATTTTAAAATATTGTATGCAGAATTTTAAGTTTCATGTTTTATTAGCACTTCATATATTGCCTAATTACACAAGCCTTCTTGGCAGTTTGCAAGATATTCAAAATTGTAGCAACTAGATCATAGGTAGAAAACTGGAAAATACAAACATCACATTTGTATTAAAGAGTTATAAAAAGGAAGACAGTGGTAGAGTTCAGAGGTAGCCATTCACTTTTGGTCCACAGAATTTTCATGGGTTATTATTCAGTTGGTAGCAGTGAGGTTTTTGGGGGGTTTTTTTTAGCTGCTGCCAGTGTTATTCCTGGATATTCAATGACAGGCCATGTCCAGGAACCAGCACTGACTAGCAAACCAGAGATACATGATATGCAGTAATGATATGATTTTGGTGACTTTAGATGTGGAAAGTCTTTATACAACTATTACACAGAAAAAAAGTGATTGAGATAGAGATTTCTTTCTCAGAATTCCTACAGAATTTGTGGTTGAATTTACTACAGCTTTAACTAAGAATGATTTTGTATTCAATGGTGTGTTCTATCAACAAATTAAAGGGACTGCCATGGGGGCTACCATGGCTCCTTCACTAGCTAATCTTTATGTAGGTAGTTTTGTAAAGAAGCTTCTTTCCAATCACTCATTTTGTGGTCATATAGACCTATGGAAAAGATATATAGATGATATATTTCTTATCTGGAAGGGTACATCAGGTGATCTTGAGAAATATTATGCATGGCTCAATAACCCTGATTCTAATTTCAAATGAATTTTCACAAAGAATGTATCCCTTTCCTAGATATTAAGAATAGACAGTGATAGGTTTATTACAGACTAGTAAAAAAAAAAAAAAGGCCCATTTCTGAAAGAAATGAAACGGGCGCTAGCAAGGTTGTCCTCTAATGGCAATTATGTTTTTAAGGGAACTGTTAGGAGAGAGTATGTGTGAGAGACTGAGTATGTGTGAGAGAGTGAATGAGTGTGGGTCAGAGAGAGAGACAGTGTGTGTGTGTGAATGCGAGAGTGTAGTGTGTGTCCCATGTGCACCAATTATGCTCTCTCCCCTGCATTCATACATATGCAGCAAACGTACCCTGTGCCCTGCCCCCTTCATCCATCCATGTGCAGCATCTCTCCCCTGCCCCCTTCATCCATCGTGGTGCAATTCTTCTCTGTCCCTTGCCCTCCCCCCCCCTACATTTGCATCAACTCTGCATTCTCCCCTGGCCTCTCCTCCATCCACCCACATCCAGGGCCCCCCTCCCTCCATCTCTCTCCCCTCTGAGTTCCAGGACCCCCAACCCCCTCCCTCCCCTTCAAGTTCCAGGATCCCTGAACAGAAAGGAAATGGGCGCTAGCAAGGGTCCAGGGCCCCTTCCCTCCGTCCTACTCCTGTCCAGGCGGCGTCATTGGGGAACACGGAGCCTGGGCTGCTGTAGCCATGCGGCACACAACGCCAGCACATGCAGGCTGGGCTGTTTTGCTATTTTGCTATTTTCTTTGGCGCTCCGCGTCACAGCTGGCCTCACACTGGCTCAGGCCCGACTCATCTGGATTTGCCACTCCTGTCATCTCAGCTCCTCCCCTCTTCCCTCTGCTCGCCAATCTGATGTCTCCTTTCCCTTGTCTCCTCCCTCCAGCCTTGATGCATCTGAATTCGCCATGCCTGTCTTCACACTCCTCCCCTCTGCTGGCCAATCTGGTGTCTCTTTTCCTTCATAGTCTCCCCTATGTCCTGCATCAGTGTGTGTGTGTTTACCTGGCAACTATACAGAGTTCCCTCTAGGGCGGGGTGATTACGAACACTACATGGCTTCACTGCCAGGGAGTCAGCTTCAGAACGTTGGAGGTGTGAATTATTATATTAGAAGATGTTTATCAGAAACCAACAGATGTCAACAAGTTTTTGGACTTTAACAGTCATAGCTCTTCACTTAAGAATAATCTCCCATATAGTCAGTTTTTTTTAAGATTAAAAAGACTATTCTGATCAGGATACATATATTAAAAAAAAAACCCCACTGAAGATACAGTTTAGTGAAAAGGGATATCCATGGAAAAGTATTGAGAGATGTTATCAAAAAGCATCCAATTACTCAAGGGCTGATCTGTTAAAATCTACACATAATAAAGTTACCTATAAAATTGTATGTACATTGTCTTTCACTCATCTCTCTTGATAAAGTCCTTAGAAAAACATTGGCATGTTGTGCAGGGACTTCAACCATTTTGTGATAAGGATCTTATGATAGCATATAAACAAGAGAAGAATTTAAGAGGTTTACTTGTAACATCGGCTTTACCAAATAATGTAAATGCTATCAGGAAATTACCTATGAGACATTTTCGTTGTGGATCCTGTTCAGTTTGCTTTGTTAATATGAGAACTGACATGTTTGTGTATTTATTTATTTCAAACATGTGTATCCTGTACTTTCCAAACTTAGTGTGGCTTACAACAGAAATTTTACAAAGTTGAGCTACCAACTTCTGGTAAAAAGATTTGAAACATTTTTCTAATTGTAAAACTACTAATGTAATATATGCAGCATTATGCCCTTGTCAATTAGCATATATTGGTAAAACCAAAAGGAAACTAAATATTAGAATTATTGAACATAAAAGTGCACTCAAAATACAGATAAAAGAGAAACCTCTAGTTGAACATTCAGTGGCTACTGGTCCTAAATCCAAAAAGACTAAGTTTTGTGTATTGTCTGTAGTAAAAAAAAAAACTTGGAAAGGTGGTCTGGTTCATATACAGCTCCTCAGGCAGGAACAGAGATTTATGTTTGAGCTCAGTCCTTTGGCTCCTGGAGGGTTCAATATAGCTTCAGATTTGTCAGGCTTTTTTTTTTTTTATACTCAATTTTTTAACATTACTGTTATCATTTTTGTGTTTTATAGGGTTTAATACTACAAAGATGTTACAATTTTAAGTGTATCAATGGTTTTCAGTATTTGTAATTAGTTCTTCTAATCATGATAAGTTCAATATGAGCTGAACTGCAGATAGAATTGTATTTGAATGTACCTGTATGCTCTCTCATATCTATGTTTTGTTGCTTTTTTAATTATATTTCACAAGGACTTATCCTTTTAACCATTTTTTTTTTCTTTTAGTGGTTTTGGAGGTGGGGCTGCTTGATAACAGTGATCCTAATATATCAGCTCTGGAGTAAGTACACAGGAAATCCAATACATTAGCATTTAACTTTCAAAAAGGCAACTACGATAAAATGAGAACAGTGGGGGGGGGGGGGGGGGGGGGGGGGGGACTTAGAGAAGAAGCTGTGAAGGTCAACATTTTACATCAGGCATGGGTGCTGTTCAAAAATTCCATCCTGGAAGCCCAGGCCAGTTATATTCCATGTATTATAAAAGGAGGAAGGCCAGCCAAGCGACAGCTGGCATGGTTAAAAAAGTGAGGTGAAGGAATCTATTAGAGCTAAAAGAAAATCCTTCAGAAAATGGAAGAAAGATCCAACTGAAAATAAAAAGAAACAGCATAAGGAATGGCAAAAAGGGACTTTGGGGAGGGGAAAAAAAAAGGTTGTGTTTGAGGCAAAAACACTGAGGCACATTTTCAAAGCACTTTGGGAGGCTAAGTTCCATAGGTTTCTATGGAACTTTGGGAGGCTAAGTGCTTTGAAAATGAGCCCGATAGTAAAAACTAAGGTATATTAAAAGCAAAAAGGTGGCAAAAGAATCAGACCACTTGATGACTGTGGGGTAATAGGGGCACTCAAGAGAAGACAAAGCCATAGCAGAGAGATACATAAGTATTGCCACACTGGGACAGACCAAAGGTCCATCAAGCCCAGCATCCTGTTTCCAACAGTGGCCAATTCAGGTCACAAATACCTGGCAAGATCTCAAAAAAAAAAAAGAAAGAAGCTCAATACATTTTATGCTGCTTATCCCAGAAATAAGTAGTGGATTTTCCCCAAGTCAATTTAATAATGGTCTATGGACTTTTTCTTTAGAAAGCCGCCCAGACCCTTCTTAAACTCCGCTAAGCTAACCACCTTTACCACATTCTCTGGTAATGAATTCCAGGGTTTAATTACACATTGAGTAAAGATTTTCTCTGATTCGTATTAAATTTACTACTTTGTAGCTTCATCGCATGCCCCCTAGTCCTAGTATTTTTGGAAAGAGTAAACAAACAATACACGTCTACCCGTTCCACTCCACATTATTTTATAGACCTCTATCATATCTCCCCTCAGCCATCTCTTCTCCAAGCTGAAGAGCCCTAGACACTTCAGTCTTTCCTCATACGGAAGTCGTCCCATCCCCTTTATCATTTTCGTTGCCCTTCTCTGTACCTTTTCTAATTCCATTATATCTTTTGGCCATTTCCTGCAGGAAGGCAAGATTTCCTTTTTACCAGCTGTAGTAAAGGGCCTTGGCGCACATGTAAAACACACCGAAGCCAGCACTGGCCCCCTTTTGCCGCATGAAGTGGAATTTTGTGGTGATAACTTAATGAGATCATATAAGATGGTAAGATCTTAAATTAAATTATTTCATTGATATGTAACCAATGTAGATCCTTAAGGAGATGCTTTAATATGGCGATCTATATATAAGGTGGACACACACACACACACACACACACACACAATAATGGTGATCCACATGTAAATTTAGGTGCAGGCATCTGCACCACATTTTCATTGGTTGAAATGGCCATTACTAAGTTTATGAGTGATTCTTTAGTTCGGTCTTCAAGGAAGATTTGGGAGAGAAACCAGTGCCAGAAATGGTATTCAAAGCTGATAAGTCAGAGAAACTGAATGAAATCAAACCTGAAGATGTAATGGCACAAGTTGACAAACTGCAGAATCAACTGGATGGTATTCATCCCAGAGTACCAATAGAATTGAAAAATGAACTTGCAGAACTATTGTTAGTAACATGTATCTTTAAAATCAAGCATGGTACTGAAGATTGGAGAGTGATCAACATAACACTGACTATTAAAAAAAAAAAAAAAGGTCACAGTGGTGATCTGGGAAATTATAGACCAGTGAGCCTGACGTCAGTGCCAGCCACGCAAAATGGTAGAGACTATTATAAAGAACAAAATTACAGAGCATATTAAAAAGCATGGATTAATGAGACAAAGCCAACATGGATTTAATGAAGGGAAATCTTACCTCATCAAGCTACTATATTTCTTTGAAGGGGTAACAAACATGGACAAAGGTGAGCCGGATAACATTGTGTATCTGGATTTTCAATTGACAAAGTACCTCATGAAAAACTCCAGAGGAAATTGAAGAGTCATGGGATAGGAGGTAGTGTCCTATTGTGGATTAAAAACTGGTTAAAATATAGAAAACAGAGAGTAGGGTTAAATGGTCAGAATTCTCAATGGAGAAGGGTAGATAGTGGGGTGAAAAATTACAAAAGGACCTTACAAGACTGGGCATCCAAATGGCAAATCTTTAATGTAAGTGGAAAGTGATGCATGTGGGAAAGAGGAACCCGAACTATAGTTATATGATGCAAGGTTCCACATTAGGAGTCACGACCCAGGAAAGGGATCGAGGTGTCATTGTTGATGATACGTTGAAATTCTCTTAGTGTGAAGCAGCTGCGGCTAAGAGAGCAAATAGAATGTTAGGTATTATTAAGAAAGGAATGGAAAACAAAAATGAGAACGTTATAATGCTTTGTATCTCTCAATAGTGCAACCACACATCAAATACTGTGTGCAATTCTTGTCATCGCATCTAAAAAAAAAATATAGTAGAATTAGAAAAGGTACAGAAAAGGGCGCTGAAAATGATAAAGGGGATGGGATGACTTTGCTGAGGAAAGGCTAAAGTGGTTAGGGCTCATCAGCCTGGAGAAAAGACAGCTAAGGGGAGATATAATAGAGGTCTATAAAATGAGTGGAATGGAACAGGACAGGTAGGTGTGAATCACTTGTTTACTCTTTCCAAAAATACTAGGACTAGGGGGCACACAATGAAGCTACAAAGTAGTACATTTAAAACAAATCAGAGAAAATATTTCTTCGCTCAATGTGTAATTAAACTCTGGAATTTGTTGTCAGAGGATGTAGTAAAAGCAGTTAGCTTGTTTAAAAAAAAAAGTTTGGATGGCTTCTTAAAAGAAACATCCATAAGCCACTATTAAGATGGACTTGGGGAAAATCCACTGCTTATTTCTAGAATAAGCAGCAAAAGAATGTATTGTACTATTTAGGGATCTTGTCAGGTACTTGTAACCTGGATTGGCCACTGTTGGAAATAGAACGCTGAGCACGATGGTCCTTCAATCTGTCCCAGTATGACAACACTTATGTACTTATGTGTAATAAATCCACTCCACACCCAATCTAGTTCATTATAAAAATCTCATTCTTTTGTGTTTTCCTGTAAGCTGTATGAAAAGTACATCTGCCTACATAATTGTTATGACATAGAACCTGATACAAATTAGAAAAACTGTCAAATGCTCCCAGTATTTTTACTCTTAACTTATTAGGAGCTGCAGTTCTTAACCTAGGGCTTGATGTTCAACCAGGACAGCTGGCATTTAAAAAGTTGAGCACTGTCACCAGTACTTAAATGTGATATAAATATCCAGCAGTGCTATCCATTTAAGATATGTGTAAGTAGTGACCATGATGGTTGATTTTCCATTTAGATTTAGGGCTGAAAATAACAAGAAAAGCAAATTTGTTCTGTTTGGTCCCTGCCAGCAAATGTGTACTCATGGATGGGCCAATGCTGAAAGTTACCACAGCCCTAACCATGCAGTTACTAAGGGTTGTACATGCTGAGCACTGCAGAGTGATTGGGGGCAGGTGTTAACCCATCTTCATTACATGGCTGCATAATGCATAAAAAAATGAATGCAAATGAGGTCATTGAGTACCACATAGCAATCCAGAAAAGTAAACAAGAGGCTGGAACACAGTTACTGTGAGAATTACAAGGGTTCACAGAAAGGGTTTCATGCCAGTTTTTGAGATTTAACTGTTGGTGTTATCTTCTTTTGCAACCTGAAGGAATCCCCTGCAAGGGACAAAGGAAGTCAGGAGGTTACAGATTTGTATTTTTCCCCAAGGATGTTTGAAAGAACAGGAGACAACCTCACATCACAAAGCTGAAGCCAGTTTCCTCCAGCAGCTGCCATTTTGGTACACTCAAAACAAAGTAGCCCACACTAGTCTGTGATAGTCATGATTTGCTACTTTTTTTAATCCTAGTACACAAAAGGGCTAATTTTTAAATCCACTACAGTTAAAAAAAAAAAAAGGGCAGAGGACAGAGTGCTGACAGGATAGGAGATCAACATTTAACATTAACATGAGGCATTTAGCAATCATTCTGAAAGTCGCTCCAGTCAACACAGGAAGCGGACACTGCATTCACCAGATAATGGGCCAAGTGCACACCTGCCTTCTCCTATTCTTTTAAACCTCCTTGAACAAAACCAAAAGTGACAGCACATGTAAGCACCTGTTCAACATCTAAACACAAGCATAACTGCTTGCACTTTTTTTTTTTTTTGCAAGGCTCATATTTACGTGCTAAAGAACAGGTACTCATGCATGATGGCACTTCCATCTTTTTTTTTTTTTTTATGTACACAAGAACCCTTACCATGAAACCTGTCCAGCATGCTTTCTCTCCCATTAGCCACATGTTTTCTGTGAATAAAATTAGAATACATTTAATTTTCTGTATAGTACAGCCAGGTGCAGCTCTATCACAAAACTTTCTGCATTGGTGCCCAAGAATCAGGCTCCAGGTCTTCATTCCTAGGGCCTCATGACTCTTGCTCGGCAGGCAGGATAGGGCCTGAAGACATAAGAATACAGGGTGCAGTACAAGTTGCTCTCTCACTTTCTGTCCCTGTAGGATGAACTATTTTTCCTTTTCTTTTTGAAATTTTGCCCTTTCCCTTATTTTTATGTAATTAGCTGACATTGCCAATTTGCAGTATAACAAAATGCAATGAACTTGAAACATCAGTTACCTCCTGGCCAGCCAAAGTTTCAGTGTACCCCCAGAGAATATGCATGACAGATTGGCATGCCCTGCCTGCAATTGCATCTCATGCCAATCTCTCTCAAGCCTATTCACTGGGGATATACTGAAAACCAGACTGGTCACATGATCCCCTAGAGAACTAGACTAACACATGCATTAGAGCATACTTGGAGAAATGGGACATTTTGATTCCGCAGCAAACCTTCATTAGGTTAGTATTTTTTTTTTTTGTTAAGTTATATCATTCAATATGCTAATTTCTCTCACTGCATCGTCATTTGTGTGCTTATAGCAGTTAAACTTTGTTGAGTGCATCTCTGATCAGACTATCTACAGGCACTGGGGCACTGAATTTCTGTCTTAAAGCATGGAATTTCCAATCTATAAAGTTACTGCAATCTCCGGGTCCAAATCTAGTTATTAAACAAATCAGGAAACAAAACCACTAACAAAATTTTATTTACATTTCACATTTCGATACAAATCATGATATATTTACAGTATTATCCATCAAATATCCCAGCACAGAAATAAGAAAATGCAATATTAGCATTTTCTCCTATGAGGTTATTCAGCATGAGCACGAAAATACATTATTGCTGACTAGGAGTTGCAAAATGAGTCTGTTCATTGGTCACAGCATAAAGACAAATAAAGTGCATCTTAATTTTAGTTTAACAGTTACAAATGAGGTTATCAACTTTTCATTAAGGCCATATCTATTTTGCTACATGTTAGGAAGGTTAAGAAAAATATATCTTCATTTATAGACATCTTAAGTATTAAGGCATTGGGTGAACTGCTGAACTATATTTACTCTTTCTGGTAACAGTTCAATAACTGAGAATATATAAATATTTAAATTATCGAAAGAATTGCTCAATAGGTGACAGGGATAACCTACAGGAACAGCACAAGTGAACTAAAAACAGTGTGATATTTTGTGGCATTATCTCCTAGTCTTATTACGTGAAAAATATTTTTTAATGTCCGTGTAAAATGGTATGTTGTATGCAACTCATTAACACGTGCCATTACTATATGTCCAGTGAAGCTAATGCTTGAATTCCTATTTATATTGCATGTAAAAATAAAAGGAAAAACCCTGAGCACCGACTACTATGGATAGAACTGTAGAAAACAACTTTTTTGGAATGTCACACTTTTTTTTAAAATTTTTGAAGTAGGGCCACAGCTTAATTGGGAGGGGGGGGGGGGGGGTTGTGTCTACCCCTTCTTTTCACACTGCAGAGCAGCAAGGGTGCTCTGCTCCAACCTCTCCCTTCCAAGCAACCTGTAGGAAACAGGACTGGGAGCAAGTAAGCCTGACTTAAAGAACAGTCATTCTACTCCCTAACCCCAGCCCCTCTTCCCCTGTTAGTCCTACCCCTACCTCACCACCCCTTCCCCCAGCCCCACTTCCTTTTTGCTTACTAATTAAGCCCTGAATAGGTCCCAGCCTAAATAATGGGATGAACTTCAAGTAGTTATGGCTAAGGTACAAACATAGGAAACAGCTGATCAATAAGGCTATACTTAAAATTGTGATTTTGTAGAAATTGTATAATCCTGTAATTTTAGGCCTCAACTGCATTTAAAGTAGGGTCTTACCCATTTAGCTTAAAAAGAAAATACACCACAGCAGTGACTTCCATTTGGTTTCAACCTTAATACACTAGGTAAAAGACCCAACACAAACCTTATGAGAAATAGAATTTTGAAGAGCCAAAACTGTGCATCATGACATCAAAATTCAAGCTTGGGATAAAATAAAACAAGGGTATGAAAACTATGATTCCATATCATCAAGCTGATCAATCCATAGACTGGTGGGTTGTGTCCATCTACCAGCAGGTGGAGATAGAGAGCAAACTTTTGCCTCCCTATATGTGGTCATGTGCTGCCGGAAACTCCCCAGTATGTTCTCTATCTCAGCAGGTGGTGGTCACACACAGCAGCAGCTCTGGCTAGGCCTCCAAGCCTAATTTTTAGGTTTTGTTGAGTGCCTGGGGTTGAGGGCTCTTTTGAGCAAGTGCAAACCTGGTGGTGCCAGGTCCCTCCTTTTCTCCCCCCTCCCGCTGGCTCCGTTAAAAAAAAAAAAAAAAAAAAATAATAATTTTGAACGGCCTTAAAGGCGTTTATTTCGACGTTTATTTAAGCGTCTATTGCAGCTACTCACTGAGACACCAGGTCGTTACAACTCGGAGCGGACAGCAGGTAATTTTACCTTTTTATAGCGGGCGGGGGTTCCCCGATTCTTCTCCTCGTGGCACATGGCGTCGGAGGGCGAGGGCGCAAAGGGTCGCTCCCCGGGTCGCTTGAGCGCTTCTAGAGGGGATGCGGGGGTCTTAAAGCCTGATTCGCCCTTGTTGGGTGACAGTTTCGCGACCGATGAATGTCCCGGTCCTTCCTCCGGTGTGGCGGTTTTTCCCGCCATAAACGCCCATCCCCCGCTCCTCGCCTCCGCCATCTTGGCCGGCCACGCGGCTCGGACGGCTTCTTCTTGGGCCGCCCTTGAGGTTGGAGACATTAATGCCATGAACGCCCTTAATTTGGGCGACGGCACAGAAGCGGCTAAAGTTAAGAGCCGTTCTTCCCGCGCGGCTCCTTCGCGGAGTTTCGCGCCGGACGCCATTTTGGATGCGCAGCATGTCTCTCCCCCGCTGTTGCGAGCGCCGGTTGAGAGCGCGCCTAGGGCTGTTGCCCAGGCTGCGGAAGTGCACAGTCTGGGGGGTTTCTCCCCCGAGTTTGTTTTGCTGCTGCATCAGGCCTTCCTCATGCACAACGCTGCCCCCGCTCCCTCCTCTGGTAAAGAGGTTGAGGTTCCCAGAGGTAAACGCCCTCGGGTTGATTCCCAGGCCTTGGAGGAATTTGTCTCCTCCGATGTAGATGAGGGCAGCTTGTCTGAGGTCTCCCAACGGTCCTTTGCGGATTCCTTGGAGGAGACGGATCCCCGCTCGGTTGGAGCGGATGACCCCTCTGCAGCGCGGCTTTTTCGCCCAGAGGATTTGCCCAACCTGTTGTTACAGGCCATGGACACTTTGAAGATATCCTCTCCGGAGGACGTCTCTCCCTCAGCCCCTGTTGGCTCTGCCATTATGCTGGGGACGAAGCGCCCGCCTAGAACCTTCCACGTGCATGATGCCATGCACACCTTAATTTCAGCTCAATGGGATGTCCCAGAAGCGAGCCTTAAAGTGGCTAGGGCTATGTCCCGCCTCTATCCTTTGGCTGTGAGTGAACGTGAGGCCTATCTGTGGCCTACCGTGGATTCTTTAATCACTGCGGTGACTAAGAAGACGGCATTGCCGGTGGAAGGTGGCACGGCCCTAAAGGACGCCCAAGACAGAAGATTGGAGGCGGCCTTAAGGTCGTCCTTTGAGGCGGCTGCTTTAAGTTTGCAGGCCTCAGTTTGCGGCTCCTATGTGGCCAGGGCGTGCCTGACTATGGTGCAGCGGGCTTCCCCCTCGGATCATTCCTTGAGGGCTGATTGGTCGGCCCTGGAATCGGGCTTAGCCTATTTGGCAGACTTGCTGTATGATGTCTTGAGAGCCTCAGCTAAAGGCATGGCTCAGACAGTCTCTGCGCGGCGGTGGCTTTGGCTGAAACATTGGTCTGCTGACCACGCCTCTAAATCCCGCCTGGCTAGATTGCCTTTTAAAGGCAAGCTGCTCTTTGGGGTCGAGCTGGACAAAATCGTGACCGATCTCGGCACGTCTAAGGGCAAGAAGTTACCAGAGGTCAGGGCTCGGGCTAGTGCTCGTCCCGGTACCTCCAGAGGACGGTTTCAGGAAGCCCGTCGGTACCGCCCGGGCAGGTCGGGTTCTTCTGCCCCCTCTTCCTTTAAGAGGAATTTCTCCCCCAAGCAGCATTCCTTTCGCAGAGACCGCCGTCCCGGAGGTGCTCCCTCCGGTCCTCCCCCAGGGTCTCGTACCCAATGACGGGGTATTGGTCCACGCCCCAGTGCAGATTGGAGGACGGCTGTCCTCGTTTCTGGGCGAGTGGACCACAATAACTTCAGACGCTTGGGTGCTGGAAGTCATCAGAGATGGCTACAAGCTAGAGTTCTGCCGACCCTTAAGAGACGGGTTTGTACTCTCTCCCTGCAAGTCTCCGGTCAAAGCTGTGGCAGTGCAGCAGACTTTGGACAATCTGATCCGCCTGGGTGCGGTCGTTCCGGTGCCAGAAAGTCAGCTTGGCAAGGGGCGTTACTCCATTTACTTTGTGGTACCAAAGAAAGGAGGTTCTGTCCGGCCTATCCTCGACCTCAAAGGGGTCAATCGGGCCTTGAAAGTGCGGCACTTTCGCATGGAGACTCTCCGCTCTGTTATAGCGGCAGTGAAGGCAGGGGAGTACCTGGCATCCTTGGACATCAAGGAAGCGTACCTGCATATTCCCATCTGGCCTCCTCATCAACGCTTTCTGCGTTTTGCAGTCCTGGGCCGACACTTCCAGTTCAGAGCCCTCCCGTTCGGGTTGGCTACTGCTCCGCGGACCTTTTCCAAAGTAATGGTGGTCATAGCGGCCTTCCTGCGAAAGGAAGGAGTACAAGTCCATCCTTATCTGGACGACTGGTTGATCCGAGCCCCCTCTTATGCAGAGTGCGGCAAAGCTGTGGACCGGGTAGTGGCTCTTTTGAGCTCCCTGGGATGGATCATCAACTGGGAGAAGAGCCAGCTGCGCCCGACTCAGTCCCTGGAGTATCTGGGAGTTCGATTCGACACCCAAGTGGGCAGAGTGTTCCTGCCAGACAATCGGATTGTCAAGCTCAGGCTCAGGTGGACCAGTTCCTAGTAGCCTCTCCTCTTCGGGCTTGGGACTATGTGCAGCTGTTGGGCTCTATGACGGCCACGATGGAAGTAGTGCCCTGGGCCAGGGCTCATATGAGACCACTACAACACTCTCTGCTGCAGCGCTGGACTCCGATGTCGGAGGATTATGCGGTGCGTCTTCCCTTGGATCCAGCAGTGCGCAAGGCGCTGAGCTGGTGGATGCAGACAGACAAGTTGTCTGCGGGAATGCCTCTGGTGACCCCAGAGTGGATTGTCGTCACGACGGACGCCTCGTTGTCGGGCTGGGGAGCCCACTGCTTGGGAAGGACAGCGCAGGGGCTCTGGCCTCCTGCAGAGGCGAAGTGGTCTATCAACCTCCTGGAACTCAGAGCCATTCGGTTGGCGCTTTTGGAGTTCATCCCGGTACTGGTGTTGAAGCCTGTACGGGTCCTGTCGGACAATGCCACGGCTGTGGCCTATGTCAACCGCCAGGGAGGTACCAAGAGCGCCCCTCTAGCCAAGGAGGCTATGAGTCTATGCCAGTGGGCGGAAGCGAACCTGGAACAGCTGTCAGCGGCCCACATTGCCGGAGTCATGAATGTCAAGGCGGACTTTCTCAGTCGCCATACCTTGGAGCCCGGAGAGTGGCAGCTATCTGCTCAGGCGTTCTTGGACATCACGAAGCACTGGGGCCAGCCGAGCCTAGATCTGATGGCGTCATCGGCCAATTGCCAAGTGCCGCGCTTCTTCAGCAGAGGACGGGACCCTCGATCCCTGGGAGTAGATGCTCTTCTCCAACAATGGCCGACACAAGAGCTTCTCTATGTGTTCCCGCCCTGGCCCATGTTGGGCAGGGTGCTAGACCGGGTGGCAAAGCATCCCGGCAGGATAATCCTGGTGGGTCCGGATTGGCCCAGACGTCCCTGGTATGCGGACTTGATCAGGCTCTCAGTCGACGATCCTCTGCGGCTGCCAGTGGAGCAGGGCCTGTTACATCAGGGTCCCGTGGTGATGGAGGATCCCTCCCCCTTTGGTCTTACGGCCTGGCTATTGAGCGGCAGCGTCTGAGGAAGAAGGGCTTCTCAGACAAGGTCATCGCCACTATGCTGAGAGCGAGGAAACGCTCTACTTCTACTGCTTACGCCAGGGTTTGGCGTATCTTTGCAGCGTGGTGTGAAGCAGGCTCTCTTTCTCCTTTCACTGCTCCAATTTCTTCAGTGTTGGCGTTCCTGCAAGAAGGTCTGGACAAAGGCCTGTCGCTCAGTTCCCTTAAGGTCCAGGTAGCGGCTCTGGCTTGCTTCAGGGGCCGCCTGAAGGGTGCTTCCCTGGCTTTGCAGCCAGATGTGGTGCGCTTTCTCAAGGGGGTTAATCACCTGCGCCCTCCTCTGCACTCAGTGGTGCCTGCGTGGAATCTCAACCTGGTGCTAAGAGCATTGCAGAAGCCGCCGTTTGAACCCTTGTCAAGGGCATCTCTGAAAGACCTGACGTTGAAAGCAGTCTTTTTGGTGGCTATCACTTCAGCCAGAAGAGTTTCCGAGCTCCAGGCGCTCTCTTGTCGAGAGCCTTTTCTACAGTTCACTGAGGCAGGAGTGACTATTCGCACAGTGCCTTCCTTTTTGCCCAAGATTGTTTCTCGCTTCCATGTGAATCAGCAGCTCTGTCTCCCTTCCTTTCGTAGGGAGGACTACCCAGAGGAGTACTCTGCTCTTAAATATCTGGATGTGAGACGAGTCATCATCAGATACTTGGAAGTGACCAATGATTTCCGGAAATCAGATCATCTGTTTGTCCTGTTTGCAGGTCCTCGTAAGGGTCTGCAGGCTGCTAAGCCTACAGTGGCAAGATGGGTCAAGGAAGCCATTGCAGCGGCTTATGTGGCCGCGGGGAAGGTGCCGCCTATCCAGCTGAAGGCTCACTCCATGAGAGCTCAGGCGACCTCGATGGCAGAGGCCGGATCCGTCTCCTTGGAAGAGATATGCAAGGCGGCAACTTGGGCTTCGGCTCATACATTCTCCAAGCATTACCGTTTGACTGTGGCTGCACGGGCGGAGGCCCGGTTTGGAGCTTCAGTGTTGAGGTCAGGGATTTCAATGTCCCGCCCTGGGTGAGTACTGCTTCGGTACATCCCACCAGTCTATGGATTGATCAGCTTGATGATATGGAAGGTAAAATTATGTATAATCATACCTGATAATTTTCTTTCCATTAATCATAGCTGATCAATCCATAGCCCCTCCCAGATATCTGTACTGTTTTTATTCTGGTTGCATTTCAGGTTCAAGTTTAGTCTTCAGTTACTTCAGAAAGACTTCGTGTTCAAATTTTTCACTTGGATTCTTCAAGAGTTAAGACGAGTTTGTGTTACAGTGAGCTGCTGCATTCCTCTCCCCTCCGTTTTACGGGGCTGGATTGAGACTTAAAATTCTGCCGGCACTCCCTCCCGCTTCGTGCGGCTGTAGGGCAGCTTTGTACCCCTCCCGCTTCGGCGGTGTTCGGGTCAGTCAGCTCCTCCCGCGGTTGCGGTTGCAGGATAAGCCAGATCCCCCCGCATCGGCGGGTGTGGTGTCCCTCCCCCGCTCCGCGGGGATGAGCTGGATGGATTCCCCTCCCCCACTTGTGTGGGGATGAGCTGGGTTAATTCCCCTCCCCCGTTTCGGCGGTGGTGAGCTGGGCAGAGTGTCCCTTCGTGGGTGTAATTCTCTAAGTGCTGAGTCCTGCGGATGGAGCTTTGATATCGACATACTGAGGAGTTTCCGGCAGCACATGACCACATATAGGGAGGCAAAAGTTTGCTCTCTATCTCCACCTGCTGGTAGATGGACACAACCCACCAGTCTATGGATTGATCAGCTATGATTAATGGAAAGAAAATTATCAGGTATGATTATACATAATTTTACCTTATATTCTATTCAAATTTGAAATTATTCAGTCATGTTTAACCAATGGATAAACCTACCATAAAAATAAGAGACACATTGGCATCTATCAAATTCATTTCAAAGCTGGCTACAAAAATGATTCTGAAGTTGTGATGTGTATATGCAGATTTGTCTTATGGGCTCTTTTATTTACATTTAAATTGCATTCATGTATCTTATTTTGCTGTCCAGTATACAGCTATTCTAATAAGAAACTTCTGTAACCTGAGAAACTATATGAAATTAGATCCAGAATTTTTAAAATTTGACAAAAGTTCAACAATTCAAACCATTTAAGTATTATCTATTGAATGTTATCACATTTTCCCTGCAAGACATCTAAGCCAGTTCTTCAGTTCAATGCTGTACAGCTGTATTAATGTTCAATGCAAGGTATGTGGAAATTTCAATCATCAAATAAGGTGCAAATATGGGACAGTTTTGTGCAACTCAAGACTTGATTTCATTAACATGTATTTCCTGCTCTGTTTCAAAGCCAGGGTTCTCGAAGTGGGGAACGACCTCTACTGCCAAACCGGATTCACTGCTAACAAGTTGAAGATCATCATCTAGAGGACAAGAAAAGACAATGTTCAAGGAATTTAAAAAAATGAAATTATGCTCATAACTGTTTTAGTTGGGCTTAGAGGATCAAAGCCATATGGTCTCATAATTTTGAGAATTGTTTACTCAACCCCCTCCCCCGCCCCCCAAAAAAGACAGACATAAATGCAATCAAGACTTTTGCAAGTAGGGATGTAGTTCATAATGAGCTTACACACATCTGAAGAGAACGATACTCAACTATACCTCACTCTACTATCCTTGTGATATGTAATCATAAGGGAATACACCCTCTGATGATTGCTTATTTATTTAAAAAAAAAGTCATTAGATAGTAATTTATATGCAATGTACTATAGCTCAAGAGATGTTTGTGTAAGCTATCATAACTCAATGCAGATAGTTTTACCTACCACCCAAGGCCAGGCACTAAAACAGTCACAGTCTGACAGAAAAAAAAAAAAAAAAGAAATAAAAACTGAGCAAGCTGGCAGCTCCCAAAGAAAGCAAGAAAGCATTGCAGAAACGATTAAGACGATTACCGTGTCTCTCAATCATACTGCAGGAACACGCCCAGGCAATGTATCTGTAAGAAGTGGACTACATTGTAGAAAGTTCCCTTCAGCTTTTCTAACCAAGGGTAAGCTTTGGTTTGCACTTTCAGCCTGAAAAGACCTTAGAGGCTACAAGATATCTGTTCCAAAAAGAAATTACTCACCTGGGGTACCACTAGGTGAACTGCATTTGCTTAAATATTTCCTTATTACACTTTTTATTTTTAAACACTGGAAAAAGTGCAATACCCAGTACACTGCATCAGCCTCTACTGAAGAAATTACTATACATTTTAAGGTAATAGAAATAAAACAAAATGAAATAAGATACCTTTTTTTATTAGACAAACTTAATACATTTTTTGATGCTTTCAAAGGTAAGCCTTCTTCAGATAAGAAATGAGCAAATGACATATCAGAATATACCTATGAAACAAACGCATTCCAATGACAGTCTCACGGGGAAGGGTAGGGGTGAGTGGGGAAGGAGGAATAGAAACAAGGAGAGATGGATTGATGATCAGAGGGTGACAAAACAGTATAATTTTATGTTTTATAATGCAATAGGAAACCTAGCATTTTGCCAGACTACAGCACTACAGCTAATGACTCTATGGTGAGAATACTAAAAGAAACATAAAATGTTTGAAGTTAAAATGATGAAATATTTTGGCACCCAGCAGACAGGACTTCAATATTTGGGTTTCCTATCGCATTATAAACCATAAAATTATACTGCTTTGTCTCCCTCTGATCACCCTTCCATCTCTCCCCTGTTTCTCACCCCCTCCCCCATGAGACTGTCATTGGAATGCTTTTGTTTCACAGATACAGTCTGAAGTGTCATCACTTGCTCATTTCTGAATTTCTGTTCTGAAGGGTTACCTTTGAAAGCTCATCAAAAATATGTTTAGTCCAATAAAAAAAGGTAGTATTTTCTTTTTTATTACCTTTAAAAGTGGCCTAACACCACCCTACCACTAAACATTTTAAGAAATGTGAACTTTAAAAGTCTGAAGCTCCAACAGGTGGCAGCAAACACCACCTTAAAATGTTATTAGAAGGCACACTCCACACCTATTGTTTCAAGCAACTTTGTGAATGTTGTATCTGGATAAACTAGCGAGAAAACACTTGGGGCCTGATGCAAAAACTTACTGGGTCAGCAATGTGCATTACTGACTGGTTGTAGCGAGCATGGAATTCAGCGAGACATGCACAAAGGGGTTCTGCAGGCTCTTTTCTGGTCACGGTAGCAGCCAACGGGAATTGTATGCAAAGTTATTTTAATGAGCTGATTAGTATGTTAATGTACATTCCAAGCAATGCTCTCAAGCAGCCCCTACCTTTTATGTGGAAATTTTAATGAGAGGTCAGGGGCTGCCAATCCTTGCAATTCTTCATTGTTGCAGGTCTAGTAACGCTATAGAAATGATAAGTAGTAGTAGTAGTACTCCAGCTCACCCAGTCAACTCCAGCCGCTCCTGTCTGATTCACCCTTCTACCTTCATTGCTGCTTCTCGAAGGCAGCTGTGTGTGGTGTATGAAAGCCATGTATGGGGAAAACAGCTGCACACGATTTTCATACACACGCACAAAATTTGGATGTGGATAACCTGACAGTGTATAGCGGACCTCAGGGCAGCTTCTTTGGGTTATCTGTGGATTTTTACCTTCCTGAGCCTCGGTAAGTTTTGCAAAAATTTGGCACCAACCGCAACAAAACTAGTCCTCCCTCTCCCGCAAACACACCTTCAACTCTGTTTTCATTGAAAGGCTGCAGCTGCTCACGCGTTTCCTGTGCCATCGCTTGTGCGGGCTTCCCTTGCACCATGTCGGGAAAACAGGACTTTTCATGACATTTTGGGAAGTTGGGCTGAAAAGATTAGTGTGCTCCTGTTAATGTTTCACTGCAAACTGTGAAAGGGGAACTGCTGAGTTTCTGCTGTGGCTATGCAGCTTTAATACCCTAGAGTTGCCCCCCCAAGTCCCCAAGAAGGTGAAAAACTATTCTGGGAAGCCGCTCTTGTATTTCTACATTAAACTTTAGAGAGAGAAAAAAATCTGATCCTAATGTTTCCTCAAAATATTTCCATCAATCACTCTAGATCAGGTGTAGGGGCTGTAGTGGGAAAGTCAACAAGAAGAAAAACATATGGAGTTGCTGACTCCGAGGAGATGAGAGGAAAATTTGGGTGTCTTAGAAATGGGTTTATTTAAAAAATAAAGTTGGGAGACTGGATCCTCCCTGCCGTTCACAGCATGCGCACAGCAGCCATGCTCAGTGCTGACTTGAGCTGCTCATTTTTGAAGGCAGCTCTTTTGCATGCGATTGCCTTTGGGAATCTCTTGCTATTTCCACCTCAGTAACTTTTACTAAGGCGGATTGTGGGGGGGGGGAGTAAGAGAGCAGATAGGATAGGGGGGGGAAATAAGAAAATTGTGGTGATTAATTATTATGCTCTTATGTTGTTCACTCGGTTTGTGATGTTAGTAAGATTAAATTGAATGGGCATATTGACTGTTTAATTCTGCTGAATCATCATCAATAAAAACGCTGAAAAATACTAAGGCGGAAATGGCAAGCGGTCGTTTCCGGGGACTTTTGTGCATCAGCCTCTTGGGCATTCTTGGGCATTCTAGCTAGAGACTTTGACAGCAGGGAAGAAAAAGCTGGAGCACATACATTCAATGCTATGTTGTCCTAAAAAAATTTTATTAGGGTAAAATGTTTAGCATATGAAGTGATTAATTTGTCTAGGTTTTAAGAAAAATATATACTGCTGGGCAAACATTCAACTGCAGGTGCTCAGTGTTCTTTGGGCTATGTCTGTTAAAGGCTAAATTAATCTTGAAGGTAGTACAGTTATAAGGAAACTTAGCTGGGGAGAGCATGTTTAGCATCGTATTATGACCTTACAAGATAATCATGCAGATCTATCACTAGATGAGACAGGGAACACTGCATCACCAGTATAATGTGTAGTGCAGAACTGGAACATGCCAGTATCTCTGCTTCTGGTAGATGGTGCAGCAGGATGAAGAATATTTAAATTTTTGTTCATTAGGCCTGATTCCCTGGACTACAGGCCAAGGCCTCTAGCCTTGTGCTTGAGTCCTTGGTCAGAGGTGCTCTCAGGAATTGGTCTATGTAGTATAGCTCTGTAGTTTTAGGACTATAGTCTGTACAACAGTTGTGGGGGGTTCAACTCAGCACTCCCAGTGCTGCCTCAGGTTTAAAGTTCTCTTCCCTTAGAACTCTCTACTCTTTCAAAGTGGTATGGTCAGAAGATTCTGTAGAACAGTGGTATTATGATCCAGCCAAACCCCCTTACTGTTTCTTGAGCACCTAGTTCAGGGCTTATCCATTTTTCATTGTGCAGGTGATTCAGTTATCTGCTCAGAGATGATGTCTTGGGCATTTTGGCAATTATAATCCTCTCTCTCTGAGAATATGAGGGTCACATCAGGCAAATTTGGGGATATGCGCATACAAGGATAGTAGTGCAGCTTATTGGATGGAGGAGTTCCTAAGCACTCCAAATGCAATTGAAAATCCCTGAACTCACTAGCTCTCTCTGCTTTCTTCCCAGCCAGGGCCCTTAGAGCTTAGGTACATCTGGACTGGTCTAGCAGGAAGACAAGGTAAAGTGTGTTCTTATTTGCTAATTTCCTTTTCTTGAAGCCTTCTAGACCAGTCCAAGGATTGCCCAGAAAGGACTACAGTTTCTCTCCTTTTGGTGCTGAATGGAAGCCTGAGGGGACCTTGTGGGGTTTCCTGTTGGCAGTTCTAAGGAGACAGTTTTCTGGATCTGACACAGCTGGGGACTTTGGGGCTGCAAGCTAGCACTGTGCTTTAAGGTGGTGCTATTGGTAGCATTATCGGTACCACTGTGATGTTAATCTGTATTCAGGTACTCTCATCACAATATAAACTTTGCTTGTTCTATAGCACTGGATTCTAATCTGGCCCTAGTGTTGCAGATCTGCTTTGTCAAAAGTATACTGATAAGTTCCAAGGCTGCACCACACCTTATACTACTGATGACATCACTGAATTGTTGGTGTTCTCTACCTCCATCTGCTGGTATGTAGACATATCCCTAACCCGCTTGTCTGGACTAATCTAGCAGGACTCAAGGAAAGGAAATTAACAGATAAGAACAAACTTCACTGCAACCATGAGGGATACTTGAGGTCTCATCAAAGTCTTGAGATATTAGATGTATTTAACACAGAGGGTGATTATAGACAAATAACAGAACTGAACATATAGGATTTATATGGAAAAATAACTATCCAGCACATCAGAGTTAATTCTAGTCCCAATACCAAAATCCCATTGACAGATTTTTCAAAAATAATCACAGTAACATAGTAGATGATGGCAGATAAAGATCTGCATGATTTACCCAGTTTGCCCAACAAGATAAACTCTCAGCACATGGTATGATGTGATATAATACATGAATACTTAATCTTGATCTGACCTTGCCATTTTTGAGGCACAGACCATAGAGGTCTGCCTGGCACTGGTCTTATTCCCCAACGACTGGAGCTGCAGCTTAAGTCCACTCTAGTCCATCCAGATCTGTCTGTCCATAATCTAAACAGTGACCACAAAAGTCTGTGTGGCATATTTCCCCAACTACTGGGAATCCTTTGTGTTTATCCCATGCATTTTTGAATTCCATTATTGTTTTCGTCTCCACCAACTCCACTACAAGAGTCAGTCAACACAATAGCACTATTCAACAAGTGTACAGGAAAGCCTTATTTTTTTTTTGTTGCAGGTAGAACTCCAAGTGCTCTGCATCCTTCCCCTTCCCCCATCTGCTTTTTCTTTTAAAGTCAGTAGGATCCAACTGTAAAAGGAGGTAATGCAATTTCCTCTAGGACTACAGCCAAGAATGTCAAATCAATTTTAGTCTGATATGCATGTTACATTTACAATGAAGCACAGAATTCCTCCCCCATTATATTTCATGGGGCATATTTCAATAAAGTATCATAAGGTTATTAGGTGTCAGTTTGCATACTTACTTGCTGCAGAAGCTTCCTCTTGCTCATCTGTCACACGCTCATCTGCTCCTCGAATTGAAGCATACCCAGATGATGGCGTCCCACTGCGGCTATCTTCCTCTGTGTGCTGGAAAGCACTAGATGGCACAGTAGACATTGATGCTTCTGAGATAGTGCCATCTTCCACATCCACCTTTTCACAATTAAGCAAAAGAAGATTATATGAAGATCTGCATATTGGTAATTAAAGCATGGGCTCAAGTAACACCAACTGAACAATGCCACCTCTACAATCTGTTTTAGGTGTGGATAAACATGGATAAATGAGTACTTACCTGCTAATTTTCTCACCGATTCCCTCCAGAGCAGTCCAGATGCTTGGGTTTGTGCTGCCCTGCCAGCAGGTGGAGACTGAGAACTAAGCTGTGATGTCATCTCTTAAGAACCCTGTGTAATTCCCTGGAAGCTGGTATTTATCATTAAAGCAGAAGAGCAAAGGCAATTCAAAGGGAAAAAATTCCCCTAAGAACTAATGAACTGCTCAACAGAGACATAACAAAGGATATATAGTCCTCCAGACTAAAGATCAAACAAGAAATTCAAGCCTCTAGTTTCAGAAAAACTGATGCCAAGAACCAAGGGCAAGTTCTGGACTGGTATGGAGGGACTCAAGGAAAGAAAAAGTTAGCTAGAACTAATTTACCCTTATTTTCCCACCAGTCCAGTCCGAATGCTTAGGATGTTCCAAAGAAGTACTTACTGAGGGTAGAACACTGAAACCTTGCCGCTAACTCTTCAAGCTTGAACATTCAATCCGTAATGATAGACAAGGAAATACACAGATTTCCCAAATTGTCATTTTGCAAATTTCATGAGGAGGAACTAAGGAGTGCTCCACCCAAGAAGCAGATTGACCCTTGTACAATGAACTTTCAAAACTTGTGTATATTCCCCATGGTCTTTCAGTTCCAGAAGCAATAGCCTTTTTAATCCATCAAGCTTTTGATACTGCATCTCCTTTATGTGCTCCTCCAAAAAGAATGAAAAACTTATCTACTTTTCTTATTGTAGCCATACTTTTCAGGTACTTTAACATGCATCCAACATCCAATTTGTGCAAGGCAACTGCACTACCCTCATTTTTAAGAGCCTAAAAAAAAGGTATAGAGATAGTTCGATTGAGATGGAAGGATGGAACCAGTCTTAAGTACAACCTTTTCCTTGCTAAAGGCCAAAAAAGGTTCCCTACGGGCCAATGCTTGAAATTGGCTACAATAAAAACTGTCTTAAGACTGCAGAAGCAGAAGGTTCAAAAGGAGGCTGAACGAAGGCAGAAAAAACTAAGTTTAAATTGCAGGGAGGAATCAACGGATGATGCAGCAGATTGATCATTTTAATCCAATGGAAAAAAAAAACATGCTACGTTCAGATGAATCTAAATGTTTTCCTTTAGGTTTTTAGTACTGAGTTTTCTCCTAGGTTTGCCCTCTTCCCTTGTCCCATTTTAATTTTGTTTTTCTTTTATTCCTTCATTTATATTTATAGTAAATTGTGACTAGTTGATTATAAGTAATGCATTATATACTATGCACTTTACACAAATTCATCAATTTTTTAATGATCATTTTCATGGTAATTTCAGGCATGCATTGAGGACAAATAAGAGAAGTGACAATCTGTGCAATGTGCATTTTTATGTGTATTACTTTCTAGATTAGATATTAATGTAGTGTTATTTTTTTTAAAGCTTAGGCATGTTTCAGGATGTATTTTAATCAAACATCTTTCCTTTGGTTAGTGTGGCAGCCAGATATAATCAGAGTGGGGTCACTCACTTTTTTCTTTTATGGGCTAAGTATGTCCTTTTATGTATTAAAACTTTCCCATGGAAGATAAGCATGTATTAAGAACTGATTTATTTTGATGTGTTACCTTTTGGTGCCATTTTTTTCCCTTTAAATTGAGAGCGCATGCGCAGCATTACTTGTATTTGTGACAGAGCCGCGGACCTGTTATATTATTCTGGTCAGTACCCTTTCGGTTTATTATTTCTCGGTTGCCTTTATGAGTCACTGATAATCTTTGCTGCCACACTGAAGGGTTTGATATCATGATGCTATAATTTATCTTTTTATAGTCCAAGAGTGCTTATTAAATAGTTACACTTATGAGGGATTATTGTTTTTCTCTATACTACTCTCGTTTTGACTTAATTTGGTCTTATTTTGTGTCATGGCATTTGTTTAATAGTCGATCTTTCTGAGCTTGAAAATGTCTATCAACTGTATTTTTTAAGCAGTGAGAGGTTTGTTGCCCTTACATTTAGATGGTTTTATCTTAAGTATTCATGGCATTCCTTTTCCTTTTTCCCCTCTCCCCCCTCCTTTTTTGCTCTTTTTTTTCTTTGTATGAGCAATATAGTCTCCATTCCTTGGTTGAATTAAGACATCTATTCCTTTTGATTTCTGACCCTTTCGCCAACATAAAAAAAGCTGGAACCTTCACATTCTGGTCTGTTGCCATCAAGTCTATGATCAGATAATCCCAACGGTATAACCGCATCCAAAAAAGCATCTTCTACTTGAATCTTGTCTCTTGGATCCATGGAATTCCTGCTTAGCTAATCAGCCTAGATATTTTGGGCCCAAAAATATATTCCACCAAGATGTTCTCCAGATTCTCCTCCAGCCAATGTATTAACATCTGCACCTCTTCTGCCACTTACAGGCTTCTTGTTCCTCTTTGTTGATGCAGGCTACTGTTATCATATTGTTGGATAGAATCCTTAGTGCTTTTTTTTGAAGTAGTTGATGAAACTCTTGGAGAGCTAAGCAGATCGCCCGTGTTTCCAGATGGTTGATGAACCACTGAGCTTCCACTGAGGACCATGACCTTCTGCTCATTTGTCAAGACAATGTGCCCCTCACCCAACCTTTGAGACTTGTCATCAAGATCTAATTTGGTTTTCCAAACTCTCCACTGGACATATTGTTGCTGCATAGCCAACCAGTCAAGACCGTCTGACATTCAGTGATAGTGCTAGTACAAGGTGGTACTCACCTTTTACAGAGATCTGTTCTTTCTCAATGGTCTCCACAGAATCATGTGCATACTACCTCTCAGCACTAAGGTTGCAACAATTGATCCCAACACTTGAAGGCAGTTTCAAACTGTTGGTTTGCAAAGAGCAGGAAGGTTTCTGATCTGAGATTCTAGCCCTTCTCACTGTGGGAAGAAACACTTTCTCGGAGAGTGTCGAACTTTGCCCCCAAATATTCCAACATTTGGGATAAGGTTGCTCTTGGAAAAATGGACAACCTATTCCAACTCATAAAAAGTACACAATTCATACTGCGACTTTCGCTTTCTTGAAATGCTCTTATTAACCAGTTGTCCAAATAATGGTGGACCAAGTTGCCAAAGCCACCGTCATCTTTGCACATGTATGCAGTGCTGTGGCCAGTCTGCAAGGTACAGTGCAAAACTGGAAAGGCTGTCCCAAGATCACGAACCTCAACGCTGATGAAACTTCCTGTGGTCCTGGGGCTCTTTCCACTCTGCACCTCCCTCAAGATAGTCTTCATCACGGTTCAGCTACTACATTTACTTTAGGTAGCATAAGTCTTTCAGATTGTTGAGATGTTACTGGGTAAAGCTTAGCCATAGATTGCTTTATATGAAATTTGGCATCTGGAACCTCCCATTCTGCAGAAATGATATTGTCAATCACATGAAGAATAGGGAACGCTTTAGAAGACTAATATCAACCCTTGGGAGGTCCTGGGGACCAGAAATAGAACTTGGCTTATCCATCAAAATCTTAAGAGTAGGAAAAGTCTGGGAAATTAAAGAAGCCCTTACCAAAAATATGGACCACAGAAAGATCCTCTCCTGGTGGAACGTCATCCTCCTCAGAAAGGATGTCTTCAAGTCCAAACTGTTACTCTGCCAAATTTAAATCTAGCTCTTCCGCCACTCTAGACACTACAGAAAGCCTATCATCCTGATCTTCTACACTCTTTCCAACCTGGACCACTTAACTCTATACATTAGGAGAAGCTGCAGGGACATTAGGTAAAGCTAAGACCATCCTACAAGAAGGCTAATATGTATGGCAAAGAGACCCAAAATGGAGACCACGCCCATTCAGAGCACCATGCTTCAAAAATTGCCAGACCTGAGCATACACAGCTAAAGTTGAGTGTTTTCTTGCCAGAAGTAAAGTTGCAATGATATCACTAACATATGCTTTCCTTCTCCATTTCAGCCTCTCAAGGGCCAGGACCGTAAGACTAAAGCAGGAGGGATCTGAATGGGACCCTAATGGAAGACTCCGTGACCCAAGAAAAGCAAAACGGTTGCCTTCCAAAAAATGAATCCACCTACTGGCTGGACTGCACAAACCCAAGCATCTGGACAGTAAGTAATTTTACAAATGTAATTTTTATTTTTGTCATCTTCAACCGGCATAAGCTCAGGAAGTCAAAGATATTTATTTTTTCTGTGACCAAAGCCACAATTAACATAATTGGAATTTAAAAATTAATTGCAGTTAATAAAATTGCAGCATCTCCTCTGTCTCCTTCTGTTCTCTTCCACACCCAACCTCCCCATCCTTGAGATGATCTGGCATCTTTCTCCTCACCCATGATTGAACATCCTCCCCCCCCCCCCCCCCCCCCCCGGTTTATCTTAAAGGTGGTCATTTGTTGGTCCTCAGAAGCACTGCAAATAGGCTGCCTGTTCAGCAGCTTTCCCTCCATCTCGTCCCGGAAGAACCAGGAAGTGATGTCAGAATACAGGATGGCGGGGGGGGGGGGGTGAGCTGCAGACTCACAAACAGAACTGGAGGGGCTAACAATAGAAGCTATGGCCAAGGTGGTGAGCTCTAGCAGACACAGAAGAGTTTGGTGCTGCTCACCATCAAGTTTGTGTCACTACTCACAGGAGTGGGGGAGGGAAATAAAAGAATGGAACTAGTGGACCTGTGGGAAGATGACAGGGAGATGAAGACAGGAAAAATGATCTCCCTCCCTCCCACACCCAGATCCAACATCAGTCATTTGGAGAAGGGAAAGGGGATGGGGATTTGATATACCACCTTTCTGTGGCTACAATCAAAGTGGATTATATATTGTATAAATGTACTCTATTTTGTACCTGGGGCAATGAAGAGTTAAATGACGTGCCCCAAGTCATAAGGAGCTTCAGTGGAAAGGAAATAAAAAGTATACACATCTATAATTTTGAGCCTGATTAATTGCAATCAAAATGCAGCCCTATTCAAATTAGTGTGCTATAAGTAACCAATAATAAAATTACTTTAATACAATTTTGGAAGACACATAAAACAGGGTAAGAACTTGCAATTGCTAGGAGTACCTTGGAATGGACATTACCAGTACTATGATCCAGTATAAATTAACTTACAAGCAGTTGCTTTGACAAGCACTTTTAAACACTCACCAAGTACAATGGCCTTTGTTACAAGTTGAGAATTAGTTTGGTTCTACTTTGCTTTTAGCATTCAATGAAAAAATACTGAAGTGAAAAGAAGTGGCAGGCATATTTTGGGGATGCACGTTTTCCTTTTTAGTGCAGCTGTAAAACTCCAGTACACTCCACAGACTGACATTAATGTAACCTTAACCCTAGATGTCCAAGTGTCCACTAGAAATAAAATGCCACTAGAAGTTGTGCAACTTGATATAGCAATACTCGTCAGTAAAAATATTTCTTAAAGAATTATTTTCATGTTGGATCAATTTTAGATGTAGGTATCAGGTACAGTACACTTTATTTCTCCCAGAAGGTTCAGAGCACCACCAGAGAATGTCTGACTGCCTCTGTTGTTCAAAGAATAGTGAAGATACTTACCTGTAGCAGCTATTTTCTGAGGACAGCAGGCTGATTGTTCCCACATGTGGGGTCGACGTCTGCGTCAGCCCAGGAATCGGCATTTTGCAAGCAAAATATAAAAAAAGTTTTGCCAGAGTCTTCTGGCACACGTGCAGTGTGCACTGCGCATGCGCGGACTGATTTTCTGCCTATCGCATGAGCGCGGTCCCTCAATTAAATCAAAAAGCATAAAAAGAAGCAAATAACTCTAAAGGGGAGGTGGGTGGGTTTGTGAGAACAATCAGCCTGCTGTCCTCGGAGAATATCTGCTACAGGTAAGTATCTTCACTTTCTCCGAGGACAAGCAGGCTGCTTGTTCTCACATGTAGGTATCCCTAGCAACCAGGCTCACTCAAAACGACAAACATTGGTCAATTGTGCCTTGCAACGGCGAGGACATAACTTAGATTGACCTGAAACCATAAACTAAAAGAGTGCAGCCTGGAACAGAACAAAAATGGGTCTAGGGGAGTGGAGTTGGATTCTAAACCTCAAACAGATTCTGCAGCACTGACTGCCCAAACCGACTGTCGCATCGGGTATCCTGCTGAAGGCAGTAGTGAGATGTGATTGTGTAGACTGATGACCACATTGCAGACTTGCAAATCTCTTCAATGGATGCTGACTTCAAGTGAGCCACTGACGCAGCCATGGCACTAACATTATGAGCCTTGACATGGCCCTCTAGAGTCAACCCAGCTTGGGCATAAGTGAAGGAAATGCAATCCGCTAGCCAATTGGAGATTGTGTGTTTTCCGATGGCGACTCCCCCCCTGTTGGGATCAAAAGAAAAACAACTGGGCTGACTGTCTGAAGGGCTTTGTCCGCTCCACATAAAAGGCCAATGATCTCTTGCAGTCCAAGATATGCAAACTGCTTTCGCCAGGGCGGGTATGAGGACGGGGAAAGAATGTTGGCAAGACAATTGACTGGTTCAAATGGAACGCCACCACCACCTTTGGCAGGAATTTAGGGTGCGTGCGGAGGACTACTCTGTTGTGATGAAATTTGATACAAGGTGCATGTACTACCAAGGCCTGAAGCTCACTGGCCCTACAAGCAGAAGTAACAGCCACCAAGAAAACAACCTTCCAGGTCAAGTACTTCAGATGGCAGGAATTCAGTGGCTCAAAAGGAGCTTTCATCAGCTGGGTGAGAATGACATTGAGATCCCATGACACTGGTGGAGGTTTGACGGGGGGCTTTGACAAAAGCAAACCTCTCATGAAGCGAACAACTAAAGGCTGTCCAGAGATAGGCTTACCCTCTGCACAGCGATGAAAAGCACTAATCGCACTAAGGTGAACTCTTACAGAATTGGTCTTGAGACCAGACTCTGACAAGTGTAGAAGGTATTCAAGCAGGGTCTGTGTAGGACAAGAGAGAGATCTAGGGTCTTGCTGTCACAACAGACAGCAAACCTCTTCCATTTGAAAGAACAACACCTCTTCGTGGAATCTTTTCGGGAAGCAGGCAAGACTCGGGAGACACCCTCTGAAAGACCCAAGGAGGCAAATTCTAAGCTCTTAACATCCAGGCCATGAGAGCCAGAGACTGGAGGTTGGGATGTAGAAGCAACCCCTCGTTCTGAGTGTTGGAAAATACTCCAATCTCCACGGTTCTTCAGAGGACAACTCCAGAAGAAGAGGGAAACAAATCTGACGCGGCCAGAAGGGTGCAATCAGGATCATGGTTCTGCAGTCTTGCTTGAGTTTCAGCAAAGTCTTCCCCACTAGAAGTATGGGAGGATACGTATACAGAAGGCCTGTCCCCCAATGTAGGAGACAGGCATCTGACGCTAGTCTGTCGTGGGCCTGAAGCCTGGAAGAGAACTGAGGGACCTTGTGATTGATATGAGTGGCAAAAAGATCCACTGAGGGGGTGCCCCACGCTTGGAAGATCTTACGGACTATGCCCATATGTTCAGTGACCACTTGTGAGGTTGCATTATCCTGCTCAACCTTTCGGCCAGATTGTTGTTTACGCCTGCCAGATAAGTGGCTTGGAGAAACATGCCGTGATGGCGAGCCCAAAGCCATATCTGGACGGCTTCCTGACACAGAGGGCGAGATCTGGTGCCCCTCTGCTTGTTGGTGTAAAATATGGCAACCTGATTGTCTGTCTGAATTAAGATTACTCAGTTGGACCGCCAGTCTCTGAAATCCTTTAGAGTGTTCCAGATCGCTCTTAACTCCAGGAGGTTGATCTGCAGACCTTTTTTCTGAAAGGACCAGGCTCCCTGAGTGTGGAGCCCATCTACATGAGCTCCCCTCCTCAGGAGAGATGCATCTGTCGTCAGCACTTTTCGTGGCTGAGGAACTTGGAATGGTCGCCCCATGGTCAAATAGGATCGAATCGTCCACCACTGAAGAGAATTCTGAAAGTCGGTGGACAGCTGGATTACATCCTCTAGATCCCCCGCAGTTTGAAACCACTGGGAAGCTAGTGTCCATTGAGCTGATCTCCTTATGTAGACGTGCCATGGGCGTTACATGAACTGTGGAGGCCATGTGCCCCAGAAGTCTCAACATCTACTGAGCCGTGACCTACTGAGACGCTCAAACCATGGACACCAGGGACAGAAGGTTGTCTGCCCTTGCCTCAGGGAGATAAGCTCGAGCTGTCCGAGTTGTCTGCAGAGCTCCAATGAATTCCAATTTTTGGACTGGGGTGAGATGGGACTTGGGATAGTTTATGACGAACCCCAGTAGCTCCAGCACCTGAATAGTCATTCACATGGACTCCAGAGCACCTTCCTTTCAGGTGCTCTTCACCAGCCAAGCGTCGAGATAAGGAAACACATGCACTCCCAGTCTGCGTAGCGACGCTGCAACTACAACTAGGCATTTTGTAAACACTCTGGGTGCAGACGCAGCGAATGCTACATACCTGTAGAAGGTATTCTCCGAGGACAGCAGGCTGATTGTTCTCACTGATGGGCGACGTCCACGGCAGCCCCTCCAATCGGAAACTTCACTAGCAAAGGCCTTTGCTAGTCCTCGCGCGCTCATGCGCACCGCGCGGCCGTCTTCCCGCCCGAACCGGTTCGTGTTCGTCAGTCCCATATGTAGCAAAACAAAGGCAAGGGAAGACACAACTCCAAAGGGGAGGCGGGCGGGTTTGTGAGAACAATCAGCCTGCTGTCCTCGGAGAATACCTTCTACAGGTATGTAGCATTCGCTTTCTCCGAGGACAAGCAGGCTGCTTGTTCTCACTGATGGGGTATCCCTAGCCCCCAGGCTCACTCAAAACAACAACCATGGTCAATTGGGCCTCGCAACGGCGAGGACATAACTGAGAATGACCTAAACAATTTACCAATTAACTGAGAGTGCAGCCTGGAACAGAACAAACAGGGCCCTCGGGGGGGTGGAGTTGGATCCTAAAGCCCGAACAGGTTCTGAAGCACTGACTGCCCGAACCGACTGTCGCGGCGGGTATCCTGCTGCAGGCAGTAATGAGATGTGAATGTGTGGACAGATGACCACGTCGCAGCTTTGCAAATTTCTTCAATAGTGGCTGACTTCAAGTGGGCTACCGACGCTGCCATGGCTCTAACATTATGAGCCGTGACATGACCCTCAAGAGCCAGCCCAGCCTGGGTGTAAGTGAAGGAAATGCAATCTGCTAGCCAATTGGAAATGGTGCATTTTCCCACAGCCACTCCCCTCCTATTGGGATCAAAAGAAACAAACAATTGGGCGGACTGTCTGTTGGGCTGTGTCCGCTCCAGGTAGAAGGCCAATGCTCTCTTGCAGTCCAATGTGTGCAGCTGACGTTCAGCAGGGCAGGAATGAGGACGGGGAAAGAATGTTGGCAAGACAATTGACTGGTTCAGATGGAACTCCGACACAACCTTTGGCAAGAACTTAGGGTGAGTGCGGAGGACTACTCTGTTATGATGAAATTTGGTGTAAGGGGCCTGGGCTACCAGGGCCTGAAGCTCACTGACTCTACGAGCTGAAGTAACTGCCACCAAGAAAATGACCTTCCAGGTCAAGTACTTCAGATGGCAGGAATTCAGTGGCTCAAAAGGAGGTTTCATCAGCTGGGTGAGAACGACATTGAGATCCCATGACACTGTAGGAGGCTTGACAGGGGGCTTTGACAAAAGCAAACCTCTCATGAAGCGAACAACTAAAGGCTGTCCTGAGATCGGCTTACCTTCCACACGGTAATGGTATGCACTGATTGCACTAAGGTGAACCCTTACAGAGTTAGTCTTGAGACCAGACTCAGACAAGTGCAGAAGGTATTCAAGCAGGGTCTGTGTAGGACAAGAGCGAGGATCTAGGGCCTTGCTGTCACACCAGACGGCAAACCTCCTCCATAGAAAGAAGTAGCTCCTCTTAGTGGAATCTTTCCTGGAAGCAAGCAAGATGCGGGAGACACCCTCTGACAGACCCAAAGAGGCAAAGTCTACGCTCTCAACATCCAGGCCGTGAGAGCCAGGGACCGGAGGTTGGGATGCAGAAGCGCCCCTTCGTCCTGTGTGATGAGGGTCGGAAAACACTCCAATCTCCACGGTTCTTCGGAGGACAACTCCAGAAGAAGAGGGAACCAGATCTGACGCGGCCAAAAAGGAGCAATCAGGATCATGGTGCCTCGGTCTTGCTTGAGTTTCAACAAAGTCTTCCCCACCAGAGGTATGGGAGGATAAGCATACAGCAGACCCTCCCCCCAGTCCAGGAGGAAGGCATCCGATGCCAGTCTGCCGTGGGCCTGAAGCCTGGAACAGAACTGAGGGACTTTGTGGTTGGCTC
This sequence comes from Microcaecilia unicolor, assembly GCF_901765095.1. NCBI lineage: Eukaryota > Metazoa > Chordata > Amphibia > Gymnophiona > Siphonopidae > Microcaecilia > Microcaecilia unicolor. The sequence continues at coordinate 31,804,334 of NC_044037.1, read as the reverse complement.
GAGATGCGAAGAGATCTACCAAGGGGGTGCCCCACGCTTGGAAGATCTGGCGCACCACTCGGGAATTGAGCGACCACTCGTGAGGTTGCATAATCCTGCTCAATCTGTCGGCCAGACTGTTTACGCCTGCCAGATATGTGGCTTGGAGCACCATGCCGTGACGGCGAGCCCAGAGCCACATGCTGACGGCTTCCTGACACAGGGGGCGAGATCCGGTGCCCCCCTGCTTGTTGACGTAATACATGGCAACCTGGTTGTCTGTCTGAATTTGGATAATTTGGTGGGACAGCCGATCTCTGAAAGCCTTCAGAGCGTTCCAGATCGCTCGTAACTCCAGAAGATTGATCTGCAGATCGCGTTCCTGGAGGGACCAGCTTCCTTGGGTGTGGAGCCCATCGACATGAGCTCCCCACCCCAGGAGAGACGCATCCGTGGTCAGCACTTTTTGTGGCTGAGGAATTTGGAAAGGACGTCCCAGAGTCAAATTGGACCAAATCGTCCACCAATACAGGGATTCGAGAAAACTCGTGGACAGGTGGATCACGTCTTCTAGATCCCCAGCAGCCTGAAACCACTGGGAAGCTAGGGTCCATTGAGCAGATCTCATGTGAAGGCGGGCCATGGGAGTCACATGAACTGTGGAGGCCATGAGGCATATTTTCAAAGCACTTAGCCTTCCAAAGTTCCATAGGTTTCTATGGAACTTTGGAAGGCTAAGTGCTTTGAAAATATGCCTCCATGTGGCCCAGCAATCTCAACATCTGCCGAGCTGTGATCTGCTGGGACGCTCGCACCCGCGAGACGAGGGACAACAAGTTGTTGGCTCTCGTCTCTGGGAGATAGGCGCGAGCCGTCCGAGAATCCAGCAGAGCTCCTATGAATTCGAGTTTCTGCACTGGGAGAAGATGGGACTTTGGATAATTTATCACAAACCCCAGTAGCTCCAGGAGGCGAATAGTCATCTGCATGGACTGCAGGGCTCCTGCCTCGGATGTGTTCTTCACCAGCCAATCGTCGAGATATGGGAACACGTGTACCCCCAGTCTGCGAAGTGCCGCCGCTACTACAGCCAAGCACTTCGTGAACACTCTGGGCGCAGAGGCGAGCCCAAAGGGTAGCACACAGTACTGGAAGTGACGTGTGCCCAGCTGAAATCGCAGATACTGTCTGTGAGCTGGCAGTATCGGGATGTGCGTATAGGCGTCCTTCAAGTCCAGAGAGCATAGCCAATCGTTTTGCTGAATCATGGGTAGTAGGGTGCCCAGGGAAAGCATCCTGAACTTTTCTTTGACCAGATATTTGTTCAGGGCCCTTAGGTCTAGGATGGGACGCATCCCCCCTGTTTTCTTTTCCACAAGGAAGTACCTGGAATAGAATCCCAGCCCTTCTTGCCCGGATGGCACGGGATCGACCGCATTGGCGCTGAGAAGGGCGGAGAGTTCCTCTGCAAGTACCTGCTTGTGCTGGAAGCTGTAAGACTGAGCTCCCGGTGGACAATTTGGAGGTTTTGAGGCCAAATTGAGGGTGTATCCTTCCGGACTATTTGGAGAACCCACTGATCGGAGGTTATGAGAGGCCACCTTTGGTGAAAAGCTTTCAACCTCCCCCCGACTGGTAGGTCGCCCGGCACTGATACTTGGAAGTCGGCTATGCTCTGCTGGAGCCAGTCAAAAGCTCGTCCCTTGCTTTTGCTGGGGAGCCGAGGGGCCTTGCTGAGGCGCACGCTGCTGACGAGAGCGAGCGCGCTGGGGCTTAGCCTGGGCCGCAGGCTGTCGAGAAGGAGGATTGTACCTACGCTTGCCAGAAGAGTAGGGAACAGTCTTCCTTCCCCCGAAAAATCTTCTACCTGTAGAGGTAGATGCTGAAGGCTGCCGGCGGGAGAACTTGTCGAATGTGGTGTCCCGCTGGTGGAGCTGCTCTACCACCTGTTCGACTTTTTCTCCAAAAATATTATCCGCACGGCAAGGCGAGTCCGCAATCCGCTGCTGGATCCTATTCTCCAGGTCGGAGGCACGCAGCCATGAGAGTCTGCGCATCACCACACCTTGAGCAGCGGCCCTGGACGCAACATCAAAGGTGTCATACACCCCTCTGGCCAGGAATTTTCTGCACGCCTTCAGCTGCCTGACCACCTCCTGAAAAGGCTTGGCTTGCTCAGGGGGGAGCGCATCCACCAAGCCCGCCAACTGCCGCACATTGTTCCGCATGTGTATGCTCGTGTAGAGCTGGTAGGACTGAATTTTGGCCACGAGCATAGAAGAATGGTAGGCCTTCCTCCCAAAGGAGTCTAAGGTTCTAGAGTCCTTGCCCGGGGGCGCCGAAGCATGCTCCCTAGAACTCTTAGCCTTCTTTAGGGCAAAATCCACAACTCCAGAGTCATGAGGCAACTGGGTGCGCATCAGCTCTGGGTCCCCATGGATCCGGTATTGGGACTCGATCTTCTTGGGAATGTGGGGATTAGTTAAAGGCTTGGTCCAGTTCGCCAGCAATGTCTTTTTTAGGACATGGTGCATGGGTACAGTGGACGCTTCCTTAGGTGGAGATAGTCCAGGAGCTCAAACATTTCAGCCCTGGGATCGTCCTCCACAACCACCGAGAAGGGGATGGCCGTAGACATCTCCCGGACAAAGGAAGCGAAAGACAGACTCTCGGGGGGAGAAAGCTGTCTCTCAGGAGAGGGAGTGGGATCGGAAGGAAGACCCTCAGACTCCTCGTCAGAGAAATATCTGATGTCTTCTTCCTCTTCCCACGAGGCCTCACCCTCGGTGTCAGACACAAGTTCACGGACCTGTGTCTGCAACCGTGCCCGGCTCGACTCTGTGGAGCCACGTCCACGATGGGGGCGTCGAGAGGTAGACTCCGTCGCCCGCATCGGTGAAGCTCCCTCCGCCGACGTAGTCGGGGAGCCTTCCTGGGAGGCGACAGCAGCCGGTAACGCACGCGGCACCGACGACGGAGACCTCACCCCGGGCGATGGACCAGCCAGCGCCACACTCGACGGTACCGGTGGCGCAAGCACCGCCGGTACCGGAGGGGTAGGGCGCAACAGCTCTCCCAGAATCTCTGGGAGAACGGCCCGGAGGCTCTCGTTCAGAGCGGCTGCAGAAAAAGGCATGGAGGTCGATGCAGGCGTCGACGTCAGAACCTGTTCCGGGCGTGGAGGCTGTTCCGGGCTGTCCAGAGTGGAGCGCATCGACACCTCCTGAACAGAGGGTGAGCGGTCCTCTCGGTGCCGATGCCTACTGGGTGCCGACTCCCTCGGCGACCCAGAGCTCTCGGTGCCGACACGGGAAGGAGACCGGTGACGATGCTTCTTCGACTTCTTGGAACGAAGCATGTCACCGGAGCTTCCCGGCACCGACGAGGAGGACGTAGAATCCAGCCGTCGCTTCCTCGGGGCCGAGGCCGAAGGAGGTCGGTCTCGGGGGGGCTGTACCGCAGGAGCCCTCAGGGTAGGGGGAGACCCACCCGAAGGCTCACCGCCACCAGCAGGGGAATGGACAGCTCTCACCTGCACTCCAGACGAAGCACCACCGTCCGACGACATCAGCAGACGAGATCCCGGTACCACCGACGTCGACGCAGCTGTCCGATGTCTCGGCGCCGATGCAGAGGGCCGATGCCTCGATGCACTCGATGCACTGGCGGCCGAGGATGAAGGTCTGGACGCCGAAGTCGTCGATGCACTCGATACCCCCAGTGCCGATGCCGACGAAGAGCCCGAGAACAAAACGTTCCACTGGGCCAATCTCGCTACCCGAGTCCGCTTTTGCAAAAGGGAACACAGACTACAGGCCTGCGGGCGGTGCCCAGCCCCCAAGCACTGAAGACACGACGCGTGCCTGTCAGTGAGCGAGATGACCCGGGCGCACTGGGTGCACTTCTTGAAGCCGCTGGGAGACTTCGATGTCATGGGCGGAAAAATCACGCCGGCGAGATCAAAAGTCGAAATGGCGGAAAAGGCACCACAAAAACAAGGGGAAGAAAACTTCGACCCGAGGCCTAAAAGCGGCCTACCCCGACGACGAAAGAAAACTTACCGGGGCGAAAAAGCTGGAAATATCGGGGGAAAAAGACCGAAAAGTCTCTTTCCACAGACAGAGTGTGTTTTTTTTTAAAATTCAACACGAAGAGAACGCGCGAGGTCGACTTTGCGGGGCACGACACGGCGAAAACACGACCGTACCGAGCGCGGACAAAAGAAGACTGACAAACACGAGCCAGTTCGGGCGGGAAGACAGCCGCGCATGCGCGCTGCGCACGAGCGCGCGAGGACTAGCAAAGGCCTTTGCTAGTGAAGTTTCCGATTGGAGGGGCTGCCGTGGACGTCACCCATCAGTGAGAACAAGCAGCCTGCTTGTCCTCGGAGAATAGGCCAAAAGGCAGTACACGGTACTGAAAGAGCTGTGTTCCCAGCCGAAATCAAAGATACTTCCTCTGAGCTAGAAGTATCAAGATGGGTGTGTAAGCATCCTTTAAGTCCAGAGAGCATAGCCAATCGTTTTACTGAATCATGGGAGGAAGGGTGCCGAGGGAAATCATCCTGAACTTTTCTCAGATAAGAAATTTGTTCAGGGCCCTTAGGTCTAGGATGGGACGCATCCTCCTTGTTTTCTTTTCCACAAGGAAGTACCTGGAATAGAATCCCAGCCCTTCTTCCCCTGGTGGAACGGGTTCGACCGCTTGAGCCTGTAGAAGGGCGGAGAGTTCCTCTGCAAGTACCTGCTTGTGCTGGGAACTGTAGGACTGAAGTCCCGGTGGGCAATTTGGAGGCTTGGATTCCAGATTGAGGGTGTATCCAAACCAGACAATTTGAAGAACCCACCCATCGTAGGTTATAAGTGGTCACCTTTGGTGAAAAAACATTAACCTCCCCCAAACCGGCAAGTTGTCCGGTACGGACACGTTTACTGAGGCTACGCTGAACTGGAGCCAGTCAAAAGCCCGTCCCTTGCTTTTGCTGGGGAGCCGCAGTGGCCTTAGGCGCATGCTGTTGATGAGAACGAGCACGCTGGGGCTGAGCTTGGGCAGGCTGCCGAGAAGCAGGAGTGTACCTACGCCTAGCGTAGGAATAGGGAGCACTCCTCTTCCCTCCAAAAAACCTCCTAGATGAGGAGGTAGTAGCAGAAGACACCTGGCAGGAGAGAGAATCCATAGCATCATTGTGCTTTTTGATCTGGTCAACTAGATCCTCTATTTCCTCACCAAAAAGGTTATCCCCTCGGCAAGGAACATCCGCCATCCGCTGCTGGACCGAATGATCTAGGTCAGACACACAGCCATGACAGTCTGCGCATCACTATACCTTGGGCAGCGATCCTGGATGCTACATCAAAAGTGTCGAATGTACCCCAGGCCAGGAATTTTCAACATGCCTTCTGCTGCCTGACCACCTGGCGAAAAGGCTTGGCCTGCTCCGGAGGGAGAACATCAACCAAGCTGGACAGTTGCCTCACCAAGTTCCGCAAGTGGACGCTCGCGAAGAGCTAACATGTCTGGATCTTGGCAGCGAGAATAGTGGCCTGATACTTCTTCCTTCAAAAAGAGTCCAAGGTTCTAGATTCTCTGCCTGGGGGCGCTGAGGCATAGTCCCTAGAGCTCTTGGCTCTTTTGAGGGCGGAGTCCACCACCATGGAATTATGAAGTAGCTGAGACCTCATCAATCCAGGTTCACCATGGATCCGATATTGGGATTCAGCTTTTTTCGGGATCATGGGATTAGACAGAGAGAACGACCAGTTTTGCATAAGGACTTCCTTCAGTACATTATGCAAAGCAACCATTGCAGCCTCTCTAGGCGGAGAAGGATAATCCAGGACCTCGAGCATCTCAGCCCTGGGCTCATTCTCAACCTCATAAGTACATAAGTACATAAGTAGTGCCATACTGGGAAAGACCAAAGGTCCATCTAGCCCAGCATCCTGTCACCGACAGTGGCCAATCCAGGTCAAGGGCACCTGGCACGCTCCCCAAACGTAAAAACATTCCAGACAAGTTGTACCTAAAAATGAGGAATTTTTCCAGTCCATTTAATAGCGGTCTATGGACTTGTCCTTTAGGAATCTATCTAACCCCTTTTTAAACTCCGTCAAGCTAACCGCCCGTACCACGTTCTCCGGCAATGAATTCCAGAGTCTAATTACACGTTGGGTGAAGAAAAATTTTCTCCGATTCGTTTTAAATTTACCACACTGTAGCTTCAACTCATGCCCTCTAGTCCTAGTATTTTTGGATAGCGTGAACAGTCGCTTCACATCCACCCGATCCATTCCACTCATTATTTTATACACTTCTATCATATCTCCCCTCAGCCGTCTCTTCTCCAAGCTGAAAAGCCCTAGCCTTCTCAGCCTCTCTTCATAGGAAAGTCGTCCCATCCCCACTATCATTTTCGTCGCCCTTCGCTGTACCTTTTCCAATTCTACTATATCTTTTTTGAGATACGGAGACCAGTACTGAACACAATACTCCAGGTGCGGTCGCACCATGGAGCGATACAACGGCATTATAACATCCGCACACCTGGACTCCATACCCTTCTTAATAACACCCAACATTCTATTCGCTTTCCTAGCCGCAGCAGCACACTGAGCAGAAGGTTTCAGCGTATCATCGACGACGACACCCAGATCCCTTTCTTGATCCGTAACTCCTAACGCGGAACCTTGCAAGACGTAGCTATAATTCGGGTTCCTCTTACCCACATGCATCACTTTGCACTTGTCAACATTGAACTTCATCTGCCACTTGCACGCCCATTCTCCCAGTCTCGCAAGGTCCTCCTGTAATCGTTCACATTCCTCCTGCGACTTGACGACCCTGAATAATTTGTGTCATCGGCGAATTTAATTACCTCACTAGTTATTCCCATCTCTAGGTCATTTATAAATACATTAAAAAGCAACGGACCCAGCACAGACCCCTGCGGGACCCCACTAACTACCCTCCTCCACTGAGAATACTGGCCACGCAATCCTACTCTCTGTTTCCTATCTTTCAACCAGTTCTTAATCCATAATAATACCCTACCTCCGATTCCATGACTCTGCAATTTCTTCAGGAGTCTTTCGTGCGGCACTTTGTCAAACGCCTTCTGAAAATCCAGATATACAATATCAACCGGCTCCCCATTGTCCACATGTTTGCTTACCCCCTCAAAAAAATGCATTAGATTGGTGAGGCAAGACTTCCCTTCACTAAATCCGTGCTGACTTTGTCTCATCAGTCCATGTTTTTGTATATGCTCTGCAATTTTATTCTTAATAATAGCCTCCACCATCTTGCCCGGCACCGACGTCAGACTCACCGGTCTATAATTTCCCGGATCTCCTCTGGAACCCTTCTTAAAAATCGGAGTAACATTGGCTACCCTCCAGTCTTCCGGTACTACACTCGATTTTAGGGACAGATTGCATATTTCTAACAGTAGCTCCGCAAGTTCATTTTTTAGTTCTATTAATACTCTGGGATGAATACCATCAGGTCCCGGTGATTTACTACTCTTCAGCTTGCTGAACTGACCCATTACATCCTCCAAGGTTACAGAGAATTTGTTTAGTTTCTCCGATTCCCCCGCTTCAAATATTCTTTCCGGCACCGGTGTCCCCCCCAAATCCTCCTCGGTGAAGACCGAAGCAAAGAATTCGTTTAATTTCTCCGCTACGGCTTTGTCCTCCTTGATCGCCCCTTTAACACCATTTTCGTCCAGCGGCCCAACCGACTCTTTGGCCGGTTTCCTGCTTTTAATGTATCTAAAAAAGTTTTTACTATGTATTTTTGCTTCCAACGCTAATTTCTTCTCAAAGTCCTTTTTTGCCCTCCTTATCTCCGCTTTGCATTTGGCTTGGCATTCCTTATGATCTATCCTGTTACTTTCAGTTGGTTCTCTTCTCCACTTTCTGAAGGATTGTTTTTTGGCTCTAATGATTTCCTTTATCTTACTGTTTAGCCACGCCGGCTGACGTTTAGTCTTTTTTCCCTTTTTTCTCCATAGGGAAGGGAATAGCCGCAGCCATTTCCCGGACAAAGGAGGTAAAGGATAGACTCTCCGGTGGAGAAAGTCTCCTTTCTGGTGGAGGGGAAGGTTCAGAGAGAATCTCATAGGACTCGTCAGGAGAAAAGTACCTGGGATCTTCCTCTTCCTCCCACGAATGATCATCTTCAGTATCGGACAAGACATCCCTCAGAGCAGTCCAAAACTGAGCCTGCCTCGACGCCAAGGAGCGACGTCCTCGATGGCGGTGCCGAGAAGTCGACGCTCGCCTGGACTGCGGTGAAACTTCCTCCACCGACGAAGGGGAGTTGACCTGGGTGACAGGCGCCACCGAGGTAAGGGACCTCACCACAGGCGAAGGGTCGGATGCCGCTGCAGCAGATGGTATGGAAGGCGCAAGTACCCCCGGACACTGAAGCAGACTGGCGCAGTCATCCTTCCAGAAGCTCTGGAAGCAGGGTCCTGATGCGCTCGTCGAGAGTCGCAGTCGGATAAGGCTGCGGGGTTGGTAAAGGAGCTGGTGGCAGAATCTGTCGAGGTTCGGAAGCAGGTACCGGGCTACCAAAAGACCGACGCATTGGCACCTCCTGAATAGAGGGGGAGCGCTCCTCTCGGCGCTGATGCTTCTCGGGTACCGATTCCCTCAACACCCCAGAGCTCCCGGCACCGTGTGTCGAAGGAGAACGATGACTGTGCCTCTTCGCCTTCGCTCAACGCCCGTCATCGAGACTCCTTGGTATCAATGAGGAAGACGTGAAATCCTCTTGTCTCCTCATGCCGGGTCCGACGAAGGCCGGGGGGCCTGCATAACAGGAGGCCTCGAGGTAGGTGGAGACCCACTCGATGCCTCACTGCTCCCAGCGTGAGTTGGTCTTTCAGCAGCCATTACCTCCGCTCCTGACGTCAATGCTTCCCTCGATGTCGAAGGGCCGGACCGAGCCCAAAAAGCTTTTCGAGACGCTTGGGTCCGTTTCTTCATACGAAGACGCAGACTACAAGCGGCTGGGCTATGGTCGGGCCCAAGGCACTGGATACACCAGGCGTGGGTATTGGTACCTGAGATAGTCCGATTGCACCGAGTACAACGTTTGAAGCCGCTGGGTGTCTTCAATGACATGGAAGGAAAAACAGCTTCAGAGAAATTAAAGGACGTGATTGTGCCTGATAAAAGAAAAAAGGGCAGAAAAATAAGAGAATAACCCGAATGCGCGGCGTCGAACAAGAAAGAAAACTTTAAAAGGGGCTAAACAGAACTATGGGACCCTGTTTTTTTTTTTTTTTTAAACATGATAATAATAAAGAAAAATCGGAAGAAAAATACGACTGGAAGACTCTTCCTGAGCTTGAGAGGAGCGCAGAAAAAACTACTGCACCTCAACGCGGAGAAAGAAAAACTGAGGGCACGCGCTCACGTGATGGGCAGGAAATCAGTCCGTGCAGGCAAAACTTTTTTTTTAATATTTTGCTTGCAAAATGCCGATTCCTGGGCCGACGCACACATCAACCCCACATGCGAGAACAAGCAGCCTGCTTGTCCTCGGAGAATTCAAATTACAATTGAACAGTCACCCTATGGAATTTGGGCAGAGTAGGAGGAAAAAAACAAAAAAAGATACCTTAATCTTCACAAATTAAGATCATTTAAAAGCTGGAAACCCCCCCCCCAAAACACTTATTCTGAAAGCCCAGTGTTTCTCAGAATGTCACCAAGAGCTGGGAGGTGCATCACCAAAACTCTGACAACAGACTTGTGCTTTCCTTAACAACCAAGTACTTGAAATCTCCATAATTAGTCCTTCTGCCATGAACCCCATGCACAATCCTCCCGCAGATGTACACCTATGATAAGAGCTAATAGAGTACATGAATTTGCATGCTATTAGCTTTGATCATTGGGGCATTATTGCCCCATGCTGTTCTGGCGCTAATTTTACAGCGCTGTTCGGAACAGTGCAGGTTTTTAAAAAATCATCTGCACCTAAGAGATTAAAGTGTTTGTATTTCTAAGAAAAACATTTTGTGTACTAGCAGGGCTACCCGAAAGATGATTTAGGAAAAAGAGTACCAAGAAGAAGAGGACTTACTTCAACTCCTAAAACTTTGAGAATGTCACATTTGCACATAGGACATGTCCTGTGTTCTAGCAGCCAGGGGTCAATACAGGTCTTGTGGAAAAAATGGCTAAAGAAAATAAAAAGAATAGCATTCATTAAAGAGCAGGATCAGAGAAATTATCCATTGCAGATTAGTATTAGAGTCAATGACGAGATACTAACAAAAACTACTGAATATTTTACATGTTCTACACAGTAGGAAGGAAGGAGACTGTGAATTTGCTTAAATTTTAAAATCAAAACCTTTATGGCTCCTGTCCTCAGTACCAGACTACAAATATTAACACTATCATGCACACCACTTCTGTGTCCCTGTATCCAGCATTTCAAACACTTCAGAGGCTGCCTGATACAAGCCTTTGGTTATGCTCTCTGATGGATATTTACATGTAAGCTGCAAAGACTGTAGACAAAGGGCTACTAACCTAGACACTAATTACAGTACACAGACTGGAAAAAAGTGAACAGCCATTAAAGCATTTCCCAAGCTCATATTCTACTCCCCCAGTCAAAGCCTGACTAGATTGTTACAGGAAGCATAGAGCAAGAAGCTCCTCGTGAAATTATTTAGCATTCACGATGCATATTAGAGATTTGAATTTTCAAAGGGCAGATGATCACTATGTAAATCAAAGAGCTGGTACAGAAAATGTCTGACAAGTACTTCCTATGTTTGGTCAAGCACACAGAGTTGAGAAAACTGTTTCCATTAGATGACAATCCACAAGGGATTACAAAGTTGATATAGTGTTTCTGAATGCAAACAACTGTCACTGAATCTTTCAGCCCACCTATTAAATACCAAGCTTCATCCATCAATTCTCACACAGCAGAGAGCAACCTTCTATCTTGATCAGGTATCAATTTGTTTTCTAGTTGCAGTCCTTCATAAGTATGCATGCAGCTGTTGGTGATCTTTAGGCTGCATGACCACCTCAAAGAAGGAAATGCATTCATGTCTTACTACATAAAATTAATTGTGTTCAGTACTGTTTCCCCCTTGCTGCACATCACCAGGAATATGGATTTTCCTGCTGTAGATACTTCACCTGCCTTCTGGCGGTGGTCAGCTTATGGGATCATATAACTCTACCATGTGCTTGATTTAGGGGGGGTGGTTCTTAGGACATTCAAAGACTATATTAGATCATTACCCGGGCCTTCTCTGATATCTTAAGTATTAACACAATGTATGGTTTAGATGCACAATTGTCTATCCCTTTGAAATATTACCATGGTTATTTGCGAGAAACCTTGCCTGAATTTGACTATGCACCTCTGGGCCAGAAGTGGTCTGGGGAGCTGGCCATTGGTCTGCAAGCTCAACAACTAAAGATTTGCTTTTTGAATGTATACTCCCTAACTGAAAGTGCCAGACTTTGGGAGATTCAATACAAATTCTTATTACTTCTGCACATTTGCCCCTCTATCGAGCCCTTTGTGCAACTGTTGAGGGAGGATACTTGTCAGAGATATTCAGCGGAGGGGGCACATGTTTTGGCCTTGCCTGCAGACTCAAGTCTTCTGGACTCAGAGACCAACTAGTTTTCCATAGCTGAGAAACATGTCCATTAATCTATCGGCTAAGCAATTATTTGATGTGTTCTGGATTCGGGGACAGCTGTGGCTGGTATGCGAGCCTTTTTAAAGTACTCTGTAATGATAGCCAAGAAGATGATCCTCCAACACTGGCTGTCAGCAAAGATCCCTTCAGTGGCAGATTGAAGATCAGCTATGATTTGGAACACAAAGAAATCACCGATTTATCATCCCCAAAAGGTGATGCCTACTTTAAGACCTGGGCCCTCTTTTGGGAGACTAACACCAGTGGCCTGCAGTAGAATTTTGAATGTTTAACTAGATAGTAGTGTGGACTTTGTGGGTGTGTGTGTGTGGGGGGGGGGGGGGGGATTTCCAGGGTTCCAAAAAAGAAAATTGTTGGCACCTCATAATGTGGGTACAGTGAGGTTTTTACATGTTTTTACACTGCCTGGATTGTACCACTGTAGTTGTTCCTCTTCTGTGTGTATTTCTGGTGGTGTCAATAAACAAGAATTAACAAAAATAAATAATTGTGTTCATCCTTGAGGTAGCAACGGCATGTTTAAAACTTCTGCTCAGTGTGCTGCGGTGGCTAAGAAAGCGAACAGAATGTTGGGTATTATTAGGAAAGGGATGGAAAACAAACACAAGGATGTTATAATGCCGTTGTAGCGCTGAATACTGTGTCCAATTCTGGTCGCCGCATCTCAAAAAAGATATAAAGGAATTGGAGAAGGTGCAGAGAAGGGCGACAAAAATTATAAAAGGGACGGAACGACTTCCCTATGATAAAAGGGATGGAACAACTTTCCTATGAGGAAAGGCTGAGAAGGTTAGGGCTCTTCAGCTTGGACAAAAAGGTGGCTGAGGGGTGATATGATAGAAGTCTACAAGATAATGAGTGGAGTAGAGCGGACAGATGTGAAGCATTTGTTTACACTTTCAAACAACAATAGAACCAGGGGACACAAGATGAAGCTAGAATATTCAAAACAAACAGGAGAAAGTTTTTCTTTACTCAGCGTGTAGTTGGAGTCTGGAACTCATTGCCAGAAAATGTAGTGACAGCAGCTGGCCATACGGGGTTTAAAGGGGGTTTGGACAGATTCCTGAGGGAAAAGTCCATTGAACATTATTAAAATTTTTTTTTTTTTTTTGGGGGGGGGGGGGGGGGGGGGGTTCTGCCGGGTTCTTGAGGCCTGGATTAGCCGCTGTCGGAGACGGGATGCTGGGCTTGATGGACCATTGGTCTTTTCCCAGTATGGCGGTGCTTATGTTCTTATACTCAGCACAGACATGACAACTGGCGCAATTCTGGATTAGAATGCATTTTGGAATACATGACCAGAGCAATTCAACAGCCTGGGCAGAGAATGGGAAGTGAGCTGGAGAGCACAGAAGCCTGGTTGGCTTGAGTCCAGACAGACAGAGGACAAGCAAGAGGCACAATGAATGGAGGGGGGGGGGGAATCACACATATTAAAGAGGAATGAGCTGACTAGCACTAGAGCAAGGACTGGAACTCAACTTCCTACAGTTCACCTAGATCCATGCTTCAGTACAGCAGAACATGCTTAAGCCAGTAAAGCTACTTCTCCTACAATGTATCCCCCACATACAATTCAATACATTACTAAATGACTGGCAGGCAAAGTTGTTTCAGACTTTGTAACAGGTTATTTCACATATGTTCCAACAGCTAATTTAAAAATATATACTACAGTAAAATCACTCACTACAAGATCAAACCACAACTAATTCAAATGTCTGCACCCACTTCCCAACATTGACCTATTGTGACCAATCCTGTATGAGCAGCGCAATCTTATAACGAAAGTAGGCAGGGTGGTCTACTGGACTAAGGGTACTTGGTAAACTACCAATGAACAGAATGGTTGTGTACATTAGTTTGGTACTTTGATTGTTCCACAGTACATTATGCAGATATTTTTTTTATATACATTACTTATTACTTAAAATGACATTGTACTTTGCCTCAATGCCCAAAGGAGAGTAATTAAATATGTAAATCAGTTATGGAAAGATCAGTTTATAAGCGTAAGCACACCCTCATAGCATGACTCAAAAGGTTCTTAGCGAGAGCTTTATTATTTCCTGCTTCTAATTATTGGCAATAACTACTTGTACTAACTGCTCCCCCTGCCTGCGTCACATTAAGGACATTGGTGTTTATAGCCTGTAGAAACATGAAGTCCTACATTTGAAAGCTTAGCAAAAAAAATAAACTGCTTAGATCTGATGCTAGATAAACCTAGCCTTAATCTCTTAAAAACATTTGGTCACCTTAATATTTCTTTTGCGTATGTAGTTCCAAGCAGCAACAGATTGTAGTGAGATGAGTGGCTTTGCAACTCTTGAGATTTAGATCTGATTACTGACATCCCAAATCTGAGCTCAAGGGAAATGAGATTCACGTACAGTAGCTATTTCTCTGCCCCCAGAGAAAGCTTACAACCTAAATGGAATGGAACATGACAATGGCAAGTTAAGTGACTTGCCCAAGTTTGCAAGGAGCAGTTTGCAGGACCTGAACCCTAGTTTCCCTGGTTGTCAGCCCACAGTTCTACCTACTAGGCTACTCCATGACCCACCAGGGGCATTAAGTACTAGTCAGGGTTCTGTTCATATGTGGCCACTGTTAACATAAGCAGTCTACCTTTACAAAAGTACTCAAGTAGTAAAGTGATCTTCACAGGAGTGGCACATCTTGGAGTAGCAGAGGTGAGAGACAGGATATGATCAGGCAGCCTGTGAAGCAACAGGGCTGTCAAGGAAGTGGAAATAACGGCTTTATAGTTCAACAGTTAACTGGTCTAATTACAAAACTCCATACACTATTTACCAGCACTTCACCTGATACTATAATATATTAGATACTTATTAAATGTTCATTGCAATATTTTCTCAATGCACAAAAGAAAAAAATCAATAAGGGCGTAAAAAGGCTGGTTTTGAAGTGTGCATACAGCCTTCGGGAATGACCCGATGAGAGATTAAAGGAATTGCATTCACTTTTAAGCATCACTAGATGTTGTGCGAGTGATGATACAATCTGAAAGCATTCCTTTTTACACATTTACTTATTAATTTTTCTTTTGTGCATTGAGAAAAGATTGCAATGAACATTTAATAAGTACCTAATACATTATAGCATCAGGTGAAGTACTGGTATGTAGCGTATGGAAATAAAAGCAGCAGCAGGGAGGGGTGAAAGGCAGTTATCTGAGGAGAGAGTTGAGTGGAAGAAAAATGCCGGGTGTGGGGGGGGGGGGGGGGGGAGAGGGTGGTGGATGTATCGAGAGATCAATCTTAAAGAAAACAGTATCAAAAGGGGGGGGGGCCGCTTGTCAGACAACTTAAAGAACATGATAGAACACTGCATACCAAATGGACCTGCATGGGCAGAAAGCAGGCTCACCCGATTACACAGGTTGTTAGTGAATGGGACTTTCCAATAGAAGTGCAGATGTGAATTCATGAAAAGAAATAGTGTATCCACTTTTCATATTGGAGATGGGAAAAGCATAAACTAGAATTAAGCCTAAAATTATATTTATTCCTTTCTTATAATGGGAACTAGGAAATGTTTACTGCATCATCTAACTTTCCCCTTCAAACATAAAATACATTCCATTTGAACTTCTAAAACATCTGAGCAAATCTACTTCAAAAGAATTCACACTCATTTGTGGGAACAGTAAACAAGTATTAATGGCTTATACTACCTTTAATTACTGTGGTTATTAACTCTGAAACTAAAGTATCTGGCACACAGGTGGAAAATGGCAGTTCCCATGTGCCTAAGAGCAGCTAAAATTTCATACCAAGGTTACATACAAATGAATTCAGATTTGCTATGCACATGCCATGTGTGTTTTTTAAATGGCAGGAAAACTTCATCAGCTTGTGGCCCTCAATGACTTGCACTGTCCATCTGTAAGGAAATTCAACCATGAAAGGTAAAGAGAGAACAGCATAGTGAATTTGAAACAGTGTATCCACGATGAGCTGGGTTAAATTGAGTGGGCACTTGGTGAGCTTCTTTATAGCTGCTCTATGAAAAAAGGTATTCCCTTACTCCTGCTGCTTTTCCCCTGTCACAGCAGCATGAATGGATTACCTGTAGTCTACACTAAGAGCAGGCCAACAGCTGATGTTCATGTTTGATAATGCCACACTTGCAGCACAACTTAAAAATTATGCTTTACAGACTATCATAAGGTTTATGTACAAACAATACCATCTGGCATCTGTAAACAGGACAGGATTACAGCATAGGCAAATTGTAAGACCCAAATGCTTAGGAGAGGCCCCCTTAGATATATAATTCATTGGTCCCCAAGGCAGATGTTTGCACTGGCAAGTGAAAGGGAATGGGATTTGATAATATGCCTTTCTGTGGTTAAAATCAAAATAGTTTACATCTCTCTCTATATAAAACGCACCGCCAACGTTCTAAGCCTCCACAAGTCCCAACGTTCTAAATCCATGGTGGTGTAGATCAAAATTCGCCCATGAATGTTTGCCCCACCCTCGCGTCAAACGTGATGACGTCGAGGGCGGAGCAATGGCACTCAACCAATCGTATCGCTACGCCCTCGAAGTCATCACGTTTGACGCGAGGGCAGGGCAGACATCGATCTACACCACTACACAAACGTTGGAACTTTCGGAGGCTTCAAAAGAATGCTGGAGGTGCGTTTTAAATAGACAGAAGAGAGATGAGGAAAACTGATAGGTGGCTGAAAGGGGGGCAGGGGAGAGAGCACAATTGCTGGGTGGATGCAGAGGAGGAAGATGGGGAGGGGCAGGGGCACAGCACAATCGCTGGGTGGCTGCAAAGGGGGCAGGGACGAGAGCAAATTCACTGGGTGGCTGCAAGGGGGGCAGGTGAGACAGCAGAATCGCTGAGGGGGGGGGGCGAAGAGAGAGAGCAGAAACGCTGGGTGGCTGCAGGGGGGCAGGGGGAGACAGCAGAATCGCGCACACACTCTCTGCCTCACACACACACTATCTGTCTCGCAGACACACTCTCTGTCACACACACTCGCAAGGTGCTGCAAACCACGCAGTAGGGGGGAGAGGCAGGGAGACCTGAAACCACAGGAGGGGGGGGGGGGGGGGGAAGGGGGTCCAGAGACCACAGAGGGAGGGGGAGGTATCTCTGCCACACACACACTATCAGTCACACACTCTCTCACACAGTCAGTGTCTTTCTCTCTCTCACACAGTCTCACTGAATCACATTCACTCTCTATGTGTCAGTCGGTCTCACACACACTCTCAGTTTCACACACTCGCTCAAATACACTCTCTTGGACTCACAGAAACTCTGTGTATTGCACACATACTCTTGCACATTCTCTCTCACACACAGTGTATCTGTGTGCAACACACACTCTCTCAGTCACTGTCTCTCACATACACACTCGCACACACTCTCTGCCTCACACACACACACTGTCTCATAGACATACACTCTGTCACACACACACTCACACATTCACTCTCTCTCACACACTCTCTCAAGCAAACACACTCCCAGGAAAACCTTGCTAGCGCCCGTTTCATTTGTCTCTGAAATGGGCCTTATTTACTAGTATTATATATAAGGTAAAATTATGTATCATACCTGATAATTTTCTTTCCGTTAACCATAGCCAATCAATCCATAGACTGGTGGGTTGTGTCCATCTACCAGCAGGTGGAGATAAGACAGCAATCCTTTTGCCTCCCTATATGTGGAAGTTTCAAAATGTATTTATATTACAGTGGGGAACTCAACATGCTAGTTTGCCCAGGGCCCACCATCGGGTTTATCCTGATCTGTAAGATCAAAACGGAAAGAATAACCAATACCCTGGGCGTTAGCTAGGCCTGCCAAATCTCCTGCTTTGAGAATCCATCTCCTGTTCAAGAACAAGAAACTCCTACCCCAGTCCAAAGCATATGGGGCCTTCAAGGCAGACCTTGACAAGTGGCAACTAAAAATTGAACCTTGGCAGGCATCCATAAATTTTAAGCCCCCAATGTTTTTGTTTGTTTTTTTAAAGGCCTGAATTGGCTTCTGCCAAAAAGTAAGCACTCTTCTACATCTGCATACAGGCTCTCTGGATTTAACTTGCACAATATAAGAGCTGCAGTGTCAGTCTCTCAGACACTGGAGACTTGAACCAGAGCTCCTGCACTGCATTGTTTAAATCTAACAAGAGTCATGTATGCAGATATCAACAACTGTTTAATTCTTCAGTAGCAAACAGCAACGAGAAGGGGAAAAATGTCAAGCTTGCTGGATGGTTGAGATCCTGCCTGAGAGATGAAGAATGAGGAATGGCAGTCTTGTTAAGTAGTAGAGGGATTGAGACTGTTTGGGATAGAAACTGGGTAATGGCAAGGGGCAGGGGACTATATGAGACACACAGATCTTAACCACTGGCTTCTTAGTGTTTGTTTTTTGTTTTGGTTTTTTAAAGGGCTGGCTCCAACAGCCAAAGAAAATTTGTCAAGGAATGCTGTAAAGGTGTGCATGGCCATGAACTTCACTCCACCTACACAAACCTGGACCTGGTAGGAGATCTGAACACGCAGCGGGGAACCCACACTGCCCTTACCTAAACAAGGTGTAATTTTGCTTGTAAACATGCTTGACATCCGACTAGTAGCACGATTCTCTCCCAGTGGCTGCAGATCAAAACAAAAACCTCAATTCTTAACAGGATCACTGGAGGCTGCAGCCTTCAAAGCAGGGCTTCATTCTGGAACAATCTTGTGCATCCCCCTGACAGGTCCCCACTTTCCAAAACAGCCAATCATGTCTTGTGCTCATGCAGAGAGGAGTCTTGCTTCAGGGTATTCTTCGATCTCTGTTCTCAGCTCTCTTACATGGGTACATCTGTCACACGCTGTAGTTTTTTATACCTCAGATGCTCCTGCTTCCTTTGTCCCTGACTAACTCTGGTCTTCTGCTCTTTCCATCAGCTTCTCCCAACATATGGATTATTCCTCTCTGTCTTATTCCCTAAGTTCCTTACTGTGAACAGAATTTGTCAGCTCCCCCTATATACCAATATAGGAGACAGAAACCTGAGCAAAATGGGCAGCCAACTGTTACTTTGGCTAGTGCTGGATGTTAACATGGGGCTGCCAGAGCTATATCACTGCCCGTATCATTCAGAATTGCTCAGTGCTTTGCATGAGGTTGAGAGGATGAAAGGAGCTGAAGAGGTGGTGGTGCTGTGTACAGCAACTGTGCAGCATAAAGTGGCATCCCGCTGCCCATGCCCATTTAACTGTCACATGGCAGAACATATGCTATGACTAGGAAGGTGAGGCATGTAGGACTGTTGAGAAATGAGCTCTGCCCTGTTGTAATCTGCCGCTGGTATTCCTAATTGCTGGCAACCATGTATGGGTACTGATCTGGATCAGAGTATGAGGCAATCAGATCTGATAGCACACACCATGAGAACCTGGTATAGATAT
The DNA here is from genome assembly GCF_901765095.1 of Microcaecilia unicolor. Classification (NCBI taxonomy): domain Eukaryota; kingdom Metazoa; phylum Chordata; class Amphibia; order Gymnophiona; family Siphonopidae; genus Microcaecilia; species Microcaecilia unicolor. Next base: position 31,785,182 of record NC_044037.1, on the reverse strand, counting down.
TGTCAGCTCATTCTGCTATATTGACTAATAAAGAAGATCATAATTTTGATGAACATGCTACTTAATACTATTGTCACCTCTGCAGAAGTCTAAATGTGATGTTCTAATAAAGTAGCGAATATACAGTGGTGGAAATAAGTATTTGATCCCTTGCTGATTTTGTAAGTTTGCCCACTGACAAAGACATGAGCAGCCCATAATTGAAGGGTAGGTTATTGGTAACAGTGAGAGATAGCACATCACAAATTAAATCCGGAAAATCACATTGTGGAAAGTATATGAATTTATTTGCATTCTGCAGAGGGAAATAAGTATTTAATCCCTCTGGCAAACAAGACCTAATACTTGGTGGCAAAACCCTTGTTGGCAAGCACAGCGGTCAGACGTCTTCTGTAGTTGATGATGAGGTTTGCACACATGTCAGGAGGAATTTTGGTCCACTCCTCTTTGCAGATCATCTCTAAATCATTAAGAGTTCTGGGCTGTCGCTTGGCAACTCGCAGCTTCAGCTCCCTCCATAAGTTTTCAATGGGATTAAGGTCTGGTGACTGGCTAGGCCACTCCATGACCCTAATGTGCTTCTTCCTGAGCCACTCCTTTGTTGCCTTGGCTGTATGTTTTGGGTCATTGTCGTGCTGGAAGACCCAGCCACGACCCATTTTTAAGGCCCTGGCGGAGGGAAGGAGGTTGTCACTCAGAATTGTACGGTACATGGCCCCATCCATTCTCCCATCGATGCGGTGAAGTAGTCCTGTGCCCTTAGCAGAGAAACACCCCCAAAACATAACATTTCCACCTCCATGCTTGACAGTGGGGACGGTGTTCTTTGGGTCATAGGCAGCATTTCTCTTCCTCCAAACACGGCGAGTTGAGTTCATGCCAAAGAGCTCAATTTTTGTCTCATCTGACCACAGCACCTTCTCCCAATCACTCTCGGCATCATCCAGGTGTTCACTGGCAAACTTCAGACGGGCCGTCACATGTGCCTTCCGGAGCAGGGGGACCTTGCGGGCACTGCAGGATTGCAATCCGTTATGTCGTAATGTGTTACCAATGGTTTTTGTGGTGACAGTGGTCCCAGCTGCCTTGAGATCATTGACAAGTTCCCCCCTTGTAGTTGTAGGCTGATTTCTAACCTTCCTCATGATCAAGGATACCCCACGAGGTGAGATTTTGCGTGGAGCCCCAGATCTTTGTCGATTGACAGTCATTTTGTACTTCTTCCATTTTCTTACTATGGCACCAACAGTTGTCTCCTTCTCGCCCAGCGTCTTACTGATGGTTTTGTAGCCCATTCCAGCCTTGTGCAGGTGTATGATCTTGTCCCTGACATCCTTAGACAGCTCCTTGCTCTTGGCCATTTTGTAGAGGTTAGAGTCTGACTGATTCACTGAGTCTGTGGACAGGTGTCTTTCATACAGGTGACCATTGCCGACAGCTGTCTGTCATGCAGGTAACGAGTTGATTTGGAGCATCTACCTGGTCTGTAGGGGCCAGATCTCTTACTGGTTGGTGGGGGATCAAATACTTATTTCCCTCTGCAGAATGCAAATAAATTCATATACTTTCCACAATGTGATTTTCCGGATTTAATTTGTGATGTGCTATCTCTCACTGTTACCAATAACCTACCCTTCAATTATGGGCTGCTCATGTCTTTGTCAGTGGGCAAACTTACAAAATCAGCAAGGGATCAAATACTTATTTCCACCACTGTAGGTGTAATCTGAACACTGATGCTTACGTTCCCAGGAGAACCCTCTTACTCTTTTACCTATATGTTGCATCTTTTCTTATAACCCCATGCTGTTTATTAAAATGTTTTATTACATATTGTGTTGACATTGCAAGTAGTATACTATGCCATGCTTTGCATTTGAATATTTTTACTGCTGTAATCATCTACTGTTTATATTTATTCTTCCTGTAAACCGGTAAATAAATCCTAATAAATAAATATATGACATGGAGGAGCAGCCTAATGGGTTAGAGCAGTGGGTTAAGAAAGGGAAAGGAAAGCCCAGTTCAAATCCCACTGCTTCTACCTGTGACCTTGGGGAAGTCACGTAACTCTCCATTGCCTCATATACAAACAGATAATGAGCCCTCCAGGGACAGAGAAATACATATACTATACCTGAATGTAAGTCACCTTGAGCTACAACTGAAAAAGGGATAAGCCAAAGCCAAATAATAAAACATATTAAGCGACATGTGAACCTAGCAGATCTGAATTTTAATCTAGCTACAGGTAAGTGTCTTTGCTTTCTCCGAGGACAAGCAGGCCTATAATTCTCACACATCGGAAATCCCTAGCAACCAGGCTCACTGAAAACCACTACTGGTCAATTGGGCCTCACAATAGTGAGGACAGAACACAGATCAATCTGAAACTAAATACAATCTGAGTGTGCAGCAATGTAATCAATTGTATCACTATATGTAACCCATACTATTTTCCATTTTAAATTGTATCTTTACGCCTTTATCTGTAAGCCACATTGAAACAACTGTTGTATAATGAGGGGTATAAATGACACAAACAAACAAAATGAGCCTAGGAGGGTGGCGTTGGTTTCTAGACCCCAAACAGATGCTGCGGTACTATCTGTCCAAACTGACTGTCACATCAGGTATCCTGCTCAAAGCAGTAGTGAGGTGTGAATGTGTGGGCTGAAGACCACAGCTCTGACATTGTGAGCCTTGACATGTCCCTCCAGGATCAGCCCAGCCTGGGCATAAGTGAAAGAATGCAATCTGTGGGAGGAAGTGACATCATTGACCAATATTTATTTATGACATTTATATCCCACAATATTCCCGCTCATGGGCAGGCTCAATGTGGCGAACAATAATTAATAAGCAAACAATAGTACAAAGTCCAGTGGACAAGGTCACAGGACAGAGAAAGAAAAAAGAAAGGAGGGAGAGAAAGAGAGGGGAGGAGATACGTTTTCACAGAGGGAGCCGTAGACTAAAAGGGTATGGCACCTGTAGGGGTCTTAGTGTATGCACTACCAAAAAGGAAGGTCTTGAGCCGCTTCTTAAAGGTCGGGTGATCTGAAGTGAATTTGACCTCTCGAGGCAACCCGTTCCACAATTGAGTGCTGAGATAAGGGAAAGATGAACCATAGATGGTCTTATATTTGAGGCCATGAGGAGCAGGGTAGTGGAGGTTGAGGTACGAGCGGGCCGACCTTCGGGAGTTCCTGGGCGGCAGGTTAATGAGAGTGTCCATGTAGGAAGGGGCATCACCATAGATGATTTTGTGCACCAATGCGCAGGTTTTGAAGGCAATGCGTTCTTTCACAGGAAGCCAGTGTAGCTGCTCACGTAACGGTCTCAAACTGTCAAATCTAGATTTGCCGAAGATAAGACGAGCTGCTGTATTCTGAGCTGTTTGCAATTTTTTTAGGAGCATACTTGTGCATCCCCCGTAGATGCTATTGCAGTAATCAAGACGGCTAATCACCAGGGCCTGGACAAGGCTGCTGAAATCTCGAGGGAAGTATGGCTTGATACGCTTAAGCCTCCAGAGAGAGTAGAACATTTGCTTGACAGTTGAGTTCACATGCTGCTCTAATGACAAAGATCTGTCAAGCAGAACTCCCAAGATTTTTAGGGATGTCGAGATAGGCAGGACAAGCTCTGGAGTAATCAATGTAGGGGGCCAGAGTTTGTTATAGGGAGAGGAGAGAACCAAGCAGTGCGTTTTCTCGGCGTTCAGCTCCAGCAGCCCTAATTTTCCATCCACCAATATCCCATGCAATAGGAATAATCTACATTCCAACCATACATAACCAGATAGGTCTTGCTCTACTGCATTGGAAGACACCAGAATGTCGCTCCTTCAGCAAAAAAAAATCTTAAGGATTTTGCCTATAGTCCACAACACCAGCCACAAACAGCAGTAATAAAGATAGCGACGGCTGGAGAAACGGCGCTGCTCCTCCAACTTACGCAGTGCTTGGAAACCGAACAGGAGTTGGCTGAAAAGCCAGCAGAAGACAGAACCATTGCTGGAGATTTGGATATTGCTACAAGAGATCAAACAAGATATCAAAACAGTACAAGAGGAGCTATCAACGCTAGCAGCAGACCTCCGAGGGGAGATAAGATTAGGCCATCGAGTAGAAGATTCGGAGATGTGTACTGAGGAACATCAAGAAGCTCTCACAGGCCTAGAAGCCTCCTTCGTCAAGCTCTTCTGAATCAGGCTGTGAAGAGCGGAAAGTGATTCCCCATCGTTGTTAAAAAAAACAAACAAAAAAAAACAACAACTTGCGGTCCTGCACTCTTGCAGTGAGAGGGAAGGCACTCGCGCATGCGCAGTGGAGCATGTCTCTTGCTCCACAAAGTTCTTTTTAGCTTGGTATAAGCTCCGGACTGGGCAACTAGGTTGTGTTGCCCATGTGTGATAATTATAGGCTTGCCTGTCCTTTGAGAACTAATTTTTTTTTTTTTTTAATGAAAATCAAGCATGCAACATTCTTTGACTTCTTTTGCATAGATACATTCAAAAACAGTTTTATTTTTAGGAGCAAATGTTCATTTTTAGAAAAAGTATTTACGGGTAGATTGCACCCAATCTGATATAGAATCAGCACAGAAATTAGTTGACAAAAGTTAGAGAGCATCTTGCTCATGCCGTTCTGTCTCCTCTGTGGCCTGGAAGTGGCACAATTAATTCAGTTTCAGCCACTCAGCCTCATAACTAGCTTAGGTACCTGCTCCTCTGGCAGCCCACATGGTTCACCGAGCAGTTATCTGGTCCTCTGTCTAGGAAGTGCTGCACAATTAGTATCAGCTACCTGCATGGGCCACAGGTATGAGGGGAGAGTTGGCATCTGCAGCAGAAGTAACAGTGAAGACCACATAGAAAGCATTTTCCATTGACTTAGGTAAGAGCCTAAGCTTTAAGTCCTTTGGTACAGAGACCTACCAACTATACCTGAATGTCCAGCTAGATTCTGTTTTGTCCGCTACTCTTATGTATGACCTTTATGTGATGTGTTAGTGGAGGCTGGATTAGAACTTAGATCCATGCTGACATCATGGTTTATTTGCCTTACAAATCAGACCTTTGATACTTTAGCTAGCATGATCAATACTCTCAAATTGCAGGATGGTTAAAAGGACACGGCTTGAAGGTCAAATTAAAGTATTCATATTATCGCACTGCTGAGACAGCAAAATTACTCACCTGTAGCAAGTGCTCTGAAGACAGCAGGCCAAATATTTTCACATCTGGGCAACATCATCTAACGAAGCCTGGTGTGGATGCTAGCTAGCAATATCAAGAACTTTCTAGCAGCGTCCCACTGCACACACACTAGTGCCTTCCTGCCAGACACCAAGCATACGTCCCTCAGTCATTGTAAAAAACTAAAGAATTCAACTCCAAGGGTTGTCCTACAGTCCTCAAACACCTACTAGAGGTAAGTAACTCTTTCTCTGAGGACAAGCAGGCCATCGTATGCTCACAGTTGGGAATCCCTAGCTACCAGGCTCAACAAAAACAATAATGCTAGGACAATAGGGACGCAAAACATTGAGGCCTGTTAATCAACTAGTTACAGAAGTGCAGCCTGAACAGAAGAAAACTGTGCCTAGAGGGGTGAAGTTGGATTCTAGACACTGAACAAAGGGGATGATGCACTAAAGACTCGTTAAAGCCCTTCCCTTACCGATTCGCTAAGGGAATCGGTAAGGAACGGGCATGCATCAAGGAAATCGCATGCAAATGAGCTGCTCGCTCTTTAGCTCATTTGCATTCAATTTCAGTCGGCCAGCTGACAGAATCGCTGTCAGACAGGACAGGAATCGCTGAGCCTACCTCCCTCCCTTGCCCAAAATAGGCGCCTTTAACTCGAAGGAAGGGAGGGAGAAGGAGGAGGAGGAGGGCCTTTAACTCAAAGGGAGGGAGGGAGGCCTTTTAAAATTCTGGCAGGGAACTCTGGTGGTGGGTGAACTATTGGGGGTGCTCGCGCACCCACAGCACCCATGCAGTTGGTGCGAACAAGGACGGGTTTTTTTCACGATTTTTAATGGAAGTAAAAAAAAAAGTCAGCAGCCCCAACGAGAAAAACCTAACAGGAGGTGCAGACCTCCCGTTAGGTTTTCCACAGTGATTTCCTCAGAAAACGGTAGTGCATTGCATCGGATTAGTATTTTAATACTAATTTGCTCATTTGCATATCGTGTTCGTTGGCTGCTACCGTGACAGGAAAATGCCCTTTTGTGCATATCCCCGGTTTACAACTTGTGTTCTAAACTGGCTAGAACAAGTTTAAAACCCACATTGCTGGCTCGTTAGGTTTAGTGCATCTGGTCCAAATTCTGCAGGACTGCTTGCCCAAACTGGCTGTCTCGTTGGGTATCGTGCTCAAGGCAGTAATGAGATGTGAATGTGTGGTATATCTACCTATTGCCATCAGAACAGAAAACAGCTACCTTAGCTTCAGGAAGAGGCTAAAAACCTCTCTTCCCAAAGACTGCTTCATAGCAATCAATTGACTTCTACCTCCTAGTATCATCCATGATCCTTTCTTATATTTTTGATCTCATGCATTACACCAATAATCTCTAATTGTTCTCATACCTCACACTAACATTATCTGCTTTTGTTTCACCTAGAATGTAAACCTCACTGAACCCTGTAAAGAGAAAATAAGCGGTATACAAGAATTGATTTGAATTAGAGAAAGGAAATCTTGCCTCACCAATCTACTACATTTCTTTGAAGGGGTGAACAAACATGTGAATAAAGATGGATTTTCAAAAGGCATATGACAGAGTACCTCAAGAAAGACTCCTGAGGAAATTAGAAAGTCATGGAACAGGAGGTAGTGTTCTATTGTGGATTAAAAACTGGTTAAAAGATAGAAAACACAGTAGGGTTAAATGGTCAGTATTCTCAATGAAGAAGGGTATATAGTGGAGTTCCCCAGGGTGTGTGCTGGGACTGCTGCTTTTTAATATATTTATAAATGATCTAGAGATGGGAGTAACCAGTGAGGTAATTGCTGATGACAAAGTTATTAAATCGTAAGAGGATTGTGAAAAATTGGACGAGGACCTTACAAAACTGGGACACTGTCAAATGGCAGATGACGTTTAATGTGAGCAAGTACAAAGTGATGCATGTGGGAAAGAGGAACCCAAACCGTAGCTACGTGATGCAAGGTTCCACATTAGGAGTCACCGCCCAGGAAAAGGATCTAGGTGTCATCATTGATACTGTGAAACCCTCTGCTCAGTGTAAAACTGTGTCTAAAAACGCAAACATAATGTTAGATATTATTAGGAAGAGGAATGAAAGTAAAAATGAAAATGTTATGCCTTTGTATCACTCCATGGTGCGACCTCACCCTGAGTACTGTGTTCAATTCTGGTTGCCATATCTCTAAAGAAGATAGCAGAATTAGAAAAGGTTCATAGAAGAATGACCAGAATGATAAAGGGGATGAACTCCTCCCATATGAGGAAAGGCTAAAGAGGTTAGGGCTCTTCAGCTTGGAAAAAACATGGTTGGGGGGGGGGGGGAGAGAAGATATGATTGAATCGATTTTTCACTCTTTCACAAAGTACAAAGCCCAAGGGACACTTAATGAAATTACATGTAAATACTTTTAAAACAAATAGGAGGAAATATTCACTCAATGAATATTTAAGCTCTGGAACTCGCTGCCGGAGGATGTGGTAATGGCAGTTAATATTAAAGCTTTGGACAAGTTCCTAGAGGAAAAGTCCATAGTCTGTTATTGAGATGGATATGGGGGAAGCCACTACTTGCCCCGGGATTGGTAGCATAGAATGTTGTTGCTAATTGGGTTTCCGCAAGGTACTTGTGACCTGGATTGGCCACCTTTAGAAGCAGGATACTGGGCTAGATGGACCATTGGTCTGACCCAGTATGGCTATTCTTATGTTTTTAAGTTCCAAATGGCTCTGAGCTTGAGAAGATTGATATGGAGATATATTTCCTGAGCATATCAAGTCCCCTGGATGTGAAGCTCATCTACACGAGCTCCCCCATCCTAGGCTGTATGCATCTATTGTTAGCATCTTCTGAGGCGATGGAATTTGGAATGGTACTCCCACATTGAACTATGTCCAAATTGTCCACTAGATAAGGGCATAAGTGAACTCTAGATGACATCTGCTAGGTGCTCAGCTGTCCAAGATGACTGGGAAGCTAGGATCCACTGGGCTTCTCTCAAGTAGAGACGTGCCATGGGCAAGACATGCACTGCTGTGGCCCATCAATCTCAACACCTTCTGAGCTGTGACTTGCTTGCTGCTTTTGACATGCAAGGCAAGCGCCGATAAAGACTCTGCTCTCAACTGTGGAAGAAAAGCCCAAGCCTGCAATGCATCTAGCAGTGTTTCTATGTATTCCAATTGCTGTACTGGGAGAAGATGGGACTTTGGGGTAGTTTATGACAAACCCTAGTAACACCAACACGCAAATAGTTAGGCGCATTGCTGATGCACCCCTCCTGTGATGTGCTCTTGATAAGCCAATTGTCCAGACAGGGAAACACATACACTCCTAGCTTGCATAAATATACCACTATTACCACTAGACATTTGGTGAAGACCCTGGGAGTTGATGTGAGGCCAAATGGCAGTATGTGATACTGGTAATTGTGTTTTCCTATTTGAAATCCTATTTCACTAAACTGAATATCAACTTGTGCTACCTTGAATCAGTTACTGTAGTGGGCTATATTTTGCTTTACCCAAAGTTGATTTCCACACCTTGCAGCGGGCACAAAATTCAGCAGACTCATTTTTAATGTAGTGCAATGGAGGCATATCACACCTATCTTGATGTTTTCACACTGGTAAATCAGTGGAAGCAAGTTTTAAATTTACAGTTCTAATGCTTTTAAGATTTCAAAACTGAATTTGGCACTTTTGACGGTACCCTCTGTAAAGCAGCAGGTAGTGTGCTTTATGTGCTCACATTCATAAGACGTTTTAAATATTCCTTTATTGCAGGTGGCCAAAAGGTTGCGGACTAGGAATCAGGCCTTTTCTTTCTTTTTTTTTTTTTTAAATTCTCTTTATCCAACAGTAAGCAACAATACAGCGAACAACAAATCTATCAGGATAGAGACTAGTCCGGTCACGACTATCTAATCTTGCCAAGACAATAAATTAAGCTCATCCAGTCTGAGTAGCTTTTCTCCACGCAGTGTACATATCCTATATCTTATATAATTCTGCCATACTTCCAAGCCGTCAATTGAGACATCAGACAATAACAGTTCACCTTTTTGAAAACAGTCTCAAGTGGTGGCAAAGCACATTGTTTCCAAAGTTTAGCTAAAACAGTAGGAATCATGCTTTTTCTATGTATGGGTCCTAGGTTTGAAATCTTTTACCAGAATTGTTAGAGACAATGATTTTAAATTAACATTTAAAAACCTTGTTATTTGCTTAATTTAATGGAAACTTGATGAAATCATGGGTATACTACACTCTTTTTCTTTTTGTCTATGTTATGTTAAATTGTAAACTGCTCAGAATTTTACAATGGGCAGCATATAAATATGATATAACTAAAAAACTAAAGATAAGATTTAAAACAATTTTTTTAAAAACTGGATTTGAAAGGGACCATAGGGAGCATGAAGCATCAACTCAAAGTCTATCCAAGCATATAATGCAGCAAGACAGAAAGCAAGAGAGAGTTAAGAGTTGGCATTGGGGAGCAGGGCAGGAGGCATGTGCAGGGGACAGAGACCCAAAGTACTCACACTGCATTGGCAGGTATCCTAGGGGCTTCTGCCAAAAGCTCACAAGTCACAGCTTGGTCTTTCCATTATCCTTACTGACCGAACCCCTATGAGATCACCAAGTTAAAGCTCGTAGGCTGAAAGATGGGGGCTCTCCAAGGGATATCCCTTCTGTTCAATCAGGATAAAAATCCACAGACTGATACTAAGAGATCCCAAGGCCAAGGGACTCCAGGGTTACATGTCACAGCCTGTGCCCCTAGGAGTCAGACCCAATGAAGACCAAATCACCCTGCTGCATCAGAATATTTGCATCATCTGCTGAAGCAGAGAAATGCTGTCAAGTTTCAGGATTGCATCATTCCTTATACAAGTGATGATGTTACTGAAATGTCCGTGTATCCCATTCATTTGAATTGGTCTAGCAGAATTCAAGGAAAGAAGAAATTTCACCTTATAAAATAATGACCAGCATAAAACTGTGTGTGTTGTTTGACTGGCATGAACCTTCACTGTGAGCATGCATGTTGATTATTGGATACTATAAATTATGTGCTCTTGCAAAATATAGGTGCCTACTTTTCTTTATAAAATAGATGCATTTTTGCAGCCTTAATGTCTGGTTATAAAATTACCCACAATGCCATATACCACTTAGGAGTGGCCTAGTGGTTAGAGCACCGGTCTTGCAATCCAGAGGTGGCCGGTTCAAATCCCACTGCTGCTCCTTGTGATCTTGGGCAAGTCACTTAACCCTCCATTGCCTCAAGTACAGACTTAGATTGTAAGCCCTCCTGGGACAGAGAAATATCCAGAGTACCTGAATGTAACTCACCTTGAGCTACTACTGAAAAAGGTGTAAGCAAAATGGAAATAAATAAAAATATGGAATGTTGCTGCTATTTGAGATTCTACATGGAATGTTAATGTTGCTATTCCACTAGGCACATTCCATGTAGAAGCCTGCCCTTGCAGATCAGCAACGTGGCTGCGCAGGCTTCTGTTTCAGAAACAGAAGCCTGCACGGTCACGTTGCTGATCTGCAAGGGCAGGCTTCTACATGGAATGTTGCTAGTGGAGGAGTAGCCTAGTGGTTAGTGCAGTGGAACATGGAATGTTGCTACTATTTGAGATTCCACATGGAATGTTGCTATAGTGGAGGAGTGGCCTAGTGGTTAGAGCACCGGTCTTGCAATCCAGAGGTGGCCAGTTCAAATCCCACTGCTGCTCCTTGTGATCTTGGGCAAGTCACTTAACCCTCCATTGTCTCAGGTACAAACTTAGATTATGAGCCCTCCTGGGACAGAGAAATATCCAGTGTACCTGAATGTAACTCACCTTGAGCTACTACTGAAAAAGGTGTGAGCAAAATCTAAATAAATAATTAAATAAATCTACGCAAACCAATACAGCCCAATGTCATGATATTTTATTTATTTATTTGGATTTTGCTCACATCTTTTTCAGTAGTAGCTCAAGGTGAGTTACATTCAGGTACACTGGATATTTCTCTATCCCAGAAGGGCTCACCATCTAAGTTTGTACCTGAGGCAATGGAGGGTTAAGTGACTTGATAATATTGCAAAGAGGATAGGAGCATCCATGACAAGAACAATCCACATCTAGTGCAATGCTAGAAATAGCAAAGAATAATTTGACAAAAATATTCCTTGCTATTTCTACAAATCACTTCCCTGGGTGTGGGGGAGAGAAATTTTTACACATTCAGACACAATTATAACAAACAAAAGTGTGCTCATTTAATACAGTAATACATACTTGCAAGTTAGAATGCGCACCACATCACTGGGTTTGTAAACCTCAATGCACACTGCACAGCTGTCTCCATCCGGACCAAGCTCCTATAAAAGGGGGAAACGTGAAAGTCTTGGGTTAGTTTGGCCATGTGATTCCACTAATGAAAAGCAAATTTAAAGTGTGTTGAAACAATCACTGTTAAATCAAATTGGGAAAAAACCCAAGCCTCTCAGCGCTCTACAAGAGTATAAATATTCTGAGAGCCTTGGAAGTCAGGCACAACAAATAAGTTGCACAGTAGTTCAAAGCTTAACAAAACTGCTAATGAAGAAAAATCAAAGTAGTGAGGGGAGGCAACACCTATAAAATACTGTCTGAAAAACTCACTGGGATATTTTCAACTTCAATGAGGTCAACAAGTCTTTTCACTGCCTGAAAACTACAAAATGGAAATCCAATGCTGTATATCAGATCCACATAGAATTTATATGGAGACTTGAAAAATCATGTTTTATAGTCCCTGCTACAGCACATGTAAATTTAAATGACCTAAATTTAGGCAAATACAGGAAAAGGAAACAAAATCAAAATTGCTCAAGAATCATACTTTAGTCCTGGCTGCACAATCCTGCACAATTGGGTTATATTCCCTTCCTACCAGGGGATGAGGTAGAGAAACTGACTTGTCCCAGTGACATCACCAGTATAGAAGCTAGTGCTCTGTGGAAAACTTCAGTATGCCTCTGCTAAAGCAGCAGCAGGTCCCATCAAACCACTGAAGCCTTAAACTCGATGACAATTTTTTTTTCCCTGAACCACCATTAGAGAAGCAGATAACTCAATGTATCCCTTGAACACAAGTCTTCCAGAGAGGGTTACTGGATTGTGCAGCAGGACTAATGAAAAGGTTTTCACCTTCCTTAGTGTCCAATTGCACCATCCTGTACAAGCAGAAACTCATTGGGCAGGGGAAGACAAAATTCTGGTCAGGACTTCCTGCCTGTAATGCTTTACAAAAGAACGGAGTGATGACCCAAGTTGCTGCTCTATGTATATCTTCCATCAAAACCACCTAGATCTCCACCCAAGACACTGCCTGAGCATGAGTTGAGTGCGCTTGCAGGCAGGAAGGCACCTGCTTGTTCCTGCAAATATAGGTGGCCTTGATGGCTGCCTTTATCCAGTGTGCAATGGATACTTTAGAAGCCGCCTGATCCTTTCAGGTGCCATTGAAAAGAACAAACAAACAATCAGAGAGACTAAAGGTCTTTGTCTCATGCAAGTACCAGAACAGAACTCTGTGGACATCTAGCTTGTGGAGCCTCCTGGCCCAAAAGTCTGCACCCTGATCCAAAAAAGGAGAGAAAGCAGACCTCCTGACTCATGTAAAGAAGAAATAGTCTTTAGAAGGAATGAGAGAGCAGTGCAGATGGGCAGAGAAAGATACAAGTCCTGACAGGACAGGTTCTGACACTCCACTGACTGAAGTAATTGCTACCAGGAAGACCATTCTTGAGGTGAGATCCTTGAGCAAGGAAGCCCTTGGAGGCTCAAAAGAAGATCCCGAAAGCCCTTAAATAACAGATTCAAATCCGAAGAGGGAAGAGATGGTTGAATTGGAGGCTGCAGTTGAACAACTCCCTTCAGAAACCTTGCAATGTCCCCATGACAGCTGTAGTGAAACCCAACACCTTGCCCCTCTAACAGGAGAGAGCAGCCAGCTGAACTTTGAGGGAGCTCAGCACCAAACCCTAGTCAAACCAAGCTGCAGAAAGCTGAGCCACCTCTGAAAGCCAAGCTTTCCACAGGGTGAGGGAGCGCTATTGATACCACCCCTCAAAAACTTTTCAGACCACGACAAACAAGGAACTGGATGACTTGTGGACTTTGAGCAAGGCAGTGATAACAGTGAGAGAAAATCCCTGCCTCACTAGGTGCCTGCTCTCAAGGACCAAACTAAACCAGAAGGGATCTGGATCCTGCATTTCCAGATCTTGTCTCACTTGTGACTCCAGGGAATAGGAAGTGGGGACTCCATCACGAACTGAATGAGATCTCCATACCAGGGCCTCTGGGGCAAATCCAGAGGCACCAGAAAGGGATGACGTGCTACTCTCAAAAGGACCCGGTTAATCAAGGACCACTGCAGAAAGATGTACAAGAGATCCTCACTGGGAAACAAGGCATCTATTCCAAGTTTATTTTCATTTGATATACTGCCCATTGATATTACCACCTAGGCAGTTTACGCGCATGTCATAATTCTTAAAAGTGAGAAAAGGAACTACAATAATAATAGAAAGGTCTTAGATCAGTGAAGTTACAGTCACAACTCACAGCCAGAAATGAGAATTATAAAAACATAATTTTCTCAAGTACCACAGGATTTCACAAAAGAAATGCATTTTTAAACCCATTTTAAATCTAGGATAAGGATTCAGAATAAATATTCAGAGGGAGATTGTTCGATAAGGATGGAGCTACAACTAAATATGGAGGAGCATACAGAATCTTACATTTAGCAAAAGAACATCTCATATTGTAGTTTCTTCCTGCCTATTTATGTACCCCTAGTTTTATAAACCGCTCAGGTTTGCAAGTTAGGTTGAGCAGTATAATAAATTTTAATAAACTATAAACTATGATTGTTGAGATGATCATAGTGAGTGAGAACACATATATAGAATAAATAAGCAGAATAAGAACAGAAGTACTACCAAATTACAAATTTTATTGACTAGTGTTAGGATTTTGTAAGGAATTCTCACCGATACTGGTAACCAATGTTCTTGTATTAAAGGTGTAACATGGTCCCAATGCTTAGCTCCTGTAATCATCTTAAACAGCAGTAGTGAAGGACACTCCCAATGCCTAAGCACTAGCCTTAATACCCATTTAGTTGGACAGTTTCGCCAAGTGCTGCTCAGAATTTTGTGAGAGCTGCCTCTATAAAAAAAATATAGAGAAAAAAAATAGAAATGTGACACCAAATAACATTATGTGAGCAGGTTAGCAGTGGAATATCTGACAGAGCCGGAGATTATACTCCAGTCCTTCATGAGAGTTGGGACCCACACTTGAAGAACCCCTTTTGGGTAGAAACAGGATAGTTTAAAGAACATTAGCAAGATGATAGCCTGTTACTGATGTGGTGTTTTATTTATTTCAGATACAAAGTATATGCACGAGGTTTTCCTTGACAAAGCCGATTAGGCAAAATGGGACCCCGGACACATTAAAAGGAGTGACAAAACGGATAACTACTATATGCTTTAAAAAAACTGCATTAAAAAACAAAAATGAAAAGTAAAAATTAAAAGCACAAAATATGGAGGGTTTTTTTGCCAATGAAGAGTTAGAGCCCTTTGAGTCACAGAAATCAAAAACAGTGACTGGGGACAGACATACAGAGGCTTTTCTTCCATAATCAAAAACAATTAGATATCACCACAGCCTAGCAACTACGTACATATTTGTGAATTAATCTTTCCGACAGTGTGGTTGAGTCCTTTCCATTAGAAATGTTCTTTATATCACCTGGACTTAACACCAAACCAAAGAAAAAGAACTGATGGTATGCACCCCATGTACCTATAGGAATTTCTTCTCTATTTTTTCTATTAGATCTAAAAGATCTCTATAATATTAAAATAACCTGAACCCAAACATCTAAAGATTCAACTACATGAATATGTTCTAGAATATGTTTGGGAATCCTCAGAAGACACCACTAACGGCACATTCATAAATGGTTTATAGCCTAGTGGCATAGCGTCTCCTCATCGGACAATCCCTTAGGTAACTATTTTATAGTGCTGTTGCAAACACACATACTACAAAAAGTGCTCTAAGCTACATGTGCTCGCAGCTACAAGTGCTCTAAATCAAAAACTATATAAAGGACTTATCTTAAGTTCCTCTCCGTGTCTTATACTGTTGGAGTCCTTTATATAGTTTTTGATTTAGAGCACTTGTAGCTGCGAGCACATGTAGCTTAGAGCACTTTTTGTAGTATGTGTGTTTGCAACAGCACTATAAAATAGTTACCTAAGGGATTGTCCGATGAGGAGACGCTATGCCACTAGGCTATAAACCATTTATGAATGTGCCGTTAGTGGTGTCTTCTGAGGATTCCCAAACATATTCTAGAACATATTCATGTAGTTGAATCTTTAGATGTTTGGGTTCAGGTTATTTTAATATTATAGAGATCTTTTAGATCTAATAGAAAAAATAGAGAAGAAATTCCTATAGGTACATGGGGTGCATACCATCAGTTCTTTTTCTTTGGTTTGGTGTTAAGTCTAGTTGAATTTACCAAAGATTCTAATATTTAGGAGATTTTGAGTGGTTTCAGTTTTGGCTTTATATCACCTGAACATGTGCCCCTAAACTGGCAAACACCTAACCACAAACTGGGTTGCAGCTTGCTTCAGGACATGTATCCTTTCCCTAGAAATGATACCTACAGACTCAACAGAAAAAAACTGTTGCATGCCACATATGGTTATAGAGAAAGTAAATCTGAAAAGTCCATTAATAATTGGAAACAGTGGGGGAAAAATAAAATAAAAAATGCAAGCTATCAGACAAGTTTTGCTATACTGAGTATTGCTTGAGGAGGTTCATGATAGGCCACCCCACTAGGTATAAAATATAAAAATATTTATTTATTTTATGGAATGGAGGAGTAGCCTAGTGGTTAGTGCAGTGGACTTTGATCCTGGGGAACTGAGTTCAATTCCCACTGCAGCTCCTTGTGACTCTGGGCAAGTCACTTAACCCTCCATTGCCCCTGGTACAAAATAAGTACCTGAATATATGTAAACCGCTTTGAATGTAGTTGCAAAAACCTCAGAAAGGCGGTAGATCAAGTCCCATTTCCCTTTCCCCTATGATGGTTATGTCCTTTGTACTTCCAGATAAGGCTGGGGAATTCTAGCGAATTCTGTAGTAGCCAACAACCAAAGATGGTAGCCCAGGGCAATGGCTTTTTGATAAACCACTCGCAGCCCTTCATATAGAGACTAGGGAAGCATGCATTCCAAGTCTCACTTAGAACCAGATTAGCCCATTTAATCCTCGCCACCAGAAACTGCAGAGCACAAACAAGAGCTTGGCTGTTGTCCGTCTACCTGTTTTAAGGATTCAAGAGTGCACATAAAAGTTCCATCACAACTTAGGAACAGTTATAGATCAAAATGTCTACTGTTTTGAAAAGCAGATTCCTGGTTGAGGGTTTTGAAATACTATTTTGATCTTAGCCATGAAAACTATTGCTGCATAATTACTTTTTGGCAGATATCCATTTTTTTTTTGTACGTTTCCCCTTGGAATTGTTAACTTGGGAAAGCGACAGGACTCAGAACCCTAAGAGGTATTACCTGTTCTGAACTGAAATGGGACAATCTTGAGCAAGGACAAAGGAAGCAGCAGAAATCAATACCTGAGCCTGTAATTCACAAGGGAACCTGCTGCCGTCATCAAACAAATCTAACGGGAATAAGCAACAGCTCCTCCAGTAACCCAGAGCCTAGCAATCCCTCCAGAGCTAACAGCCGTTAACATACTGTGCGCACTTTCATGATACTGAAAATGCATGCAATCAGCTCTTGCATTACAGAAAGCTTATGAAGACCAGTATTAAAAACAAACCAAAAGGTTTCAGTGTTTTGATTCTAGAAGCCAAGGTATGCACAAACAATTTTCATTTAGGAAAATTAATTTTCTCCCTTTTAGCCAATGTTGCCCATGCAGTGTGTGCATCATGAAAATAGTAACCCTTTCACAAAAAGGGGAAGTGCTATTCTACTTTTCTTTTGATAGTGGTCTTACTTAGGTCATTAGAAAAGTCTAAGAAAATATCACAATGGTGGTGATAATACTTAAACACAGAAAACCCAGATTTTTGCCTGAAATGGGCTAGTTAGTGGATTGGAGCTAAAATAAGACTGAGGTGGATTTATATACAATAGATAACCACTACATGCAAAACCATCTCATGCACATTCACTGTGGTAATCCTGATAACCCAACTGGCGTGGGAGAGGTGTTGAAAAGCACCAATTTACTGAAGATATCCAACATGTCATAATCTACCTACCATTATTGATCTATTCTGGTGAGAGCAGCAGGGAGGATTTAAACATGCAGGTCCTAAATTCACTATTTCATTGCACACACACAGATAGCAAATGAGTTTCTGCTAGTCTTGATCCAATGATACTGTTCCACCGGCAAGACTCAACATTGTTATTTTAGGAGAAGAGGGGGCAGGAAAAGATGGAGGCTGGGAATTTTGATGACAACTGAAGGGATGTTAAGGTCTGACCCTGAATTGAGGACCTACATGGCCAGAAGATCTACAGATTTTAGAAAGTTTTAACATGTAGAAATGTGTATGGAGAACACGGAAAAAAACAAACAAAAAAAAAATGCTAGCATTTTTCTTTCCACATCTTCTGCAGTTCACTGGATACAAATGCTCTGGCTTTCAACAGTTCCTTGACAACCAAAGCCAGTTGTGATTTTCAGGATAGCTACAATCTACATGTACTCACATCCTACTCAAATAGGTCTTATACATTCATTACCAATATCTTGAAATTCAGCAGGCCAATATGGTAAAATGGGGGAGCAAGACATTTTTTAGATATGTTAGTGACAGGAGAAGTGCAAAAGTGGCATTGAGACTCAAAGGTGAAGGGGAGGAATATGTAGAAGCTGACAGAGATAAGGCGGAATTGCTTAACAAATATTTCTGTTCTGTGTTCACAGCTGAAGGGCTGGGAGCAGGACCGCAGAAGACAAAAAAAAAAAAAAAACAGGAAACGAGGGATGAAGTCCTTGAACAACTTTCAAAGGATTGTGTTCGTGAGTTGCCGGCTAAAGGTGGACAAAGCGATGCAGCAGGATGGCACACATCCGAGGGTACTGAAGGAACTTAGGGAAGTTCTAGCAGCTCCATTGGCTGACCTTTTCAATGATTCTCTAGTCGGCAGTGGTCCTGGAGGACTGAAGAGAAGATGTGGTCCCACTCCACAAAAGCAGAAGCAAGGAAGAAGTTGGGAACTACAAGCCAGCAAGTCTGATTTCTGTGAATTAATGGAAACACTTTTAAAACAGAGAATAGTATGGAATCCAATGGATTACAGGACTTGAGGTAACATGGTTTCACTAGAGGCAGGTCTTATCAGACAAACCTGATTTGTTTCTTTGACTGGGTGACCAGAGTTTTGGATTGGAGGGAGAGCACCAGATGTGGTGTATTTAGATTTTAGCAAAGCCTTTGATCCAGTTCCACACAGACAATCCAACCAACATGCACAGAACATAAGAAGGTGGCTTACATTAAGTCTTCAGAGTATCCCACATTGTTTTATAACAAGATATAGTTTTTAAACTAGTTGAGTAGTTGTTTAGCCTAAAATCATAAATGTAAGGAACATATTAAAAGCCATGTTGTCAGACCAAGGGCCAACGAGCCCAGTGGCCATTTCATATCACAAATATCTAGCAGAGCCGAAAAAGCAGATCTGTTTCTCATAGCTTATTTCCAGGGATGAGCAATTGCTCTTCCAAGTCCATCTATAGCTAATAATTTTTATGGATTTTTTTTCCTCTAGGAACTTATTTGAACCTCTTAAATCCCACTACATTAGTCAGCTTGATCACATACTATTACAAAACATTCCACAGCTTAATTGGGCACTGCATGAACAATTTTTCTATGATCTGTTTTCTGTCTGCTGGTCAGTTTTATGGAGTGTCTTCTCTTGCTTATGTTAGAGTACAGTTGTTAAAACTTTCAGTTTAACGATTCCATCCTACTTATGATTTTATAAACTTCTATGAATCTCCTATTAGTCCTCTTTTAAGCACACTAACTTTTTATGAAGTTATTCTATGGTTATTTGGGAATATGTGTCTCTCAGGGGACATACAATTTATTACCCTTCCATCATAAAGGATTCCTATGGTAACAGTTTAATATTTTAACAAATCCGTTTTATCATTGTTGGCTATGGTGGGTGGAATTTAACTGATTGACAAAAAAATGGGACACAATGTCAGATAAGGACATGTGGAGGGGCATAATCGAACAGGGCGCCCAAGTTTTCCTGAGGACGTCCCAGCAGGATGTCCCCGCGAATGGGCAGGGAAACGCGTATTATCAAAAAAAGATGGGTGTCCATCTTTCGTTTCGATAATACGGTCAGGGACACCCAAATCTCAACATTTAGGTCGACCTTAGAGATTGTCATCCTTGGTCATCCCCGGTTTTCAGCGATAATGGAAGCTGAGTATGCCCATCTCAGAAACGACCAAATCCAAGCCATTTGGTCGTGGGAGGAGCCAGCATTCGTTGTGCACTGGTCCCCCTGACATGCCAGGGCACCCTAGGGGGCACTGCAGTGGACTTCAGAAATTGCTCCCAGGTGCATAGCTCCCTTACCTTGGGTGCTGAACCCCGCCAAAAAGCCCACTATACACAACTATACACCACTACCATTGCCCTAAGGGATGAAAGGGAGCACCTACATGTGGGTACAGTGGGTTTCTGGTAGGTTTTGAAGGGCTCACATTTACCACCACAAGTGTAACAGGTAGGGGGGGGGATGGGCTTGGGTCCACCTGCCTGAAGTGCACTGCACACACTAAAACTGTTTCAAGGACCTACATACTGCTGTCAGGGAGCTGGGTATGACATTTGAGGCTGGCAAAAAATATTTTTAAAGTTTTTTTTTAGGGTGGGAGGGGGTTAGTGACCACTGGGGGAGGAAAGGGAAGTCATCCCCGATTCCCTCCGGTGGTCATCTGGTCAGTTTGGGCACCTTTTTGAGGCTTGGTCGTAAGAAAAAAATGGACCAACTAAAGTCGGCCAAGTGTTCGTCAGGGACGCCCTTCTTTTTTCCATTATTGGCCGAGGACGCCCATGTGTTAAGCACGCCCCAGTCCCGCCTTCGCTATGCTTCCGACATGCCCCCGTGAACCCTGGTCGTCCGTGCGATGGAAAGCAGTTGAGGATGCCCAAAATCGGCTTTCGATTATGCCGATTTGGGCGACCCTCGGAGAAGGAAACCCATCTCCCGATTTGTGTCGAAAGATGGGCGTCCTTCTCTTTCGAAAATAAGCCTGATTGTGTCTCACTCGTTTTATGACCACTCTAAAGGTAAATAAAGTAGTTGAGGCGAAAGCCAGTAACTTGTGTCCACAATTTATCTACTAAAAATAAAGCATCATGAATTGTTCAAAATGGCTTTTTCATTCCTTTCATACTGCCACTCTTAAAAAACAAAACACTCTCAGCTGAAACAAGTCTTGCCAAAAATAGCTCTTAAATTACATTCACAGCTCAATCATGTGCAAGTCACTATTCCATATGCAAGCAGAAATTCAGGTTTCTTTAGTCACAGCACTACACCAACTGATAGGGCATGAGACTACTGCAAACTGCTCTATTTACCTGACCACTACAAAGGTTTTCCAGGACATATAAAAATAGCTTTGAATGCTAAGTAAACAAAGACAGAAAAGCCTCCTACTTCACATTATATACATATAGTATTTAATAAAAGCACCAGCCTCACAAAAAGATAAAGAGCTGCCATGAATAGGACCATTCTACTCTTAACTCAGTTAACATGGCATTTTCGGCTATTGAATAACTTTTACAAATATATTCCAGACCATCAACACATACAATATAAGAATGTTTTAATCCTATATAATAATTTGCACCTCCATCTGGATGCCTGGGTTCGTAACACAGTTCCCATTGGTCCGCCCTGGGGATGATGTCACAGGGTGGACCAATGGGAAGTGAGAGGAAAGGGAACCCAGCAGCAGCCACCGGAGGTGAGTAAACAATCCCCCCCCCCCCCCGAGTTCCATGACCCCCTACCTCCCTCCCTCCTTCCACTCCCGTCCGTCCGAGTTCCACGGGCCCACTCCCGTCTGACAGCCCCACTCGCATCCAAGTTCCACACCCCCCTGCCTCGCTCTCTGTGGCCTCCAAGTGCAAGCAGGACGTGTGCAGGTGCCCCAGCCCTTCGTAAGTGCCAGCTGTTTAAAACGTTTACCTCCTGCTCCGCCGTCAACAATGAAGTGCAGCATGCACGGACGCCGCTTCAGACTGCC
Organism: Microcaecilia unicolor; assembly: GCF_901765095.1. NCBI lineage: Eukaryota > Metazoa > Chordata > Amphibia > Gymnophiona > Siphonopidae > Microcaecilia > Microcaecilia unicolor. The sequence continues at coordinate 31,763,538 of NC_044037.1, read as the reverse complement.
TTTGCTTTCGCTTCTGTTTCAGCTGTTCCTATGGTCCCTGCCCTTCCGCAAACTAGAAATGAGGGTGGGACCATTTTATATTCAACTAGTAAGAGGGGCCCATTTCCAATGAGGGTGGGACCATTTTATATTCCCGCCCTTCCGCAAACAGGAAATGAGGGTGGGACCATAGGAACAGCTGAAACAGAAGCGAAAGCAAAGGCAGTCTGAAGCAGCGTCCGTGCGTGCTGCACTTCATTGTTGACGGCGGAGCAGGAGGTAAAACGTTTTAAACAGCTGGCACTTATGAAGGGCTGGGGCACCCGCACACGTCCTGCTTGCACTTGGAGGCCACAGAGAGAGAGGGAGGGAGCCGCAGGGTTGTGCAACTCGGATAGTGGGTGCATGGAACTTGGACAGCACAGGACGAGAGAGGGGGAGGGAGGGGATCCTGGAACTTGAAGGGGAGGGGTGCCGGGAACTCGGAGGAGAGGGAGGGAGGCAGGTAGGGGGCATGGAACTCGGAGGGAGGGAGGAGGCCCTGGAACCTTGCTAGCGCCCGTTTCCTTTCTGTTGGAAATTGGCCTCTTTTACTAGTTGAATATAAAACGTGTGCATAATATCATTATAAACTCACTCATACCATTCGTTCATTCCACACAAGCCACTCAAACCACAATCCAATAACTATTGATGTTAAACAAAAAGAAAAAGATCTCAAACGAGATTCTTGCTCGAGGCTGACGGCTTTCGTGGGCAAGGTCCCTCTGAAACTTTGGCCCCCTTTTACTAAGGCGCACTCACGTTTTTAGCACGCACTAAATGTTAAAGACGCCAATGCATTCCTATGGGCGTCTAACATTTAGCGCGCCTACAATTTTAGCACGCAGCAAAGACCTCAGTGCGCTTTAGTAAAACGGAGCCTCTATTTGTTCCTCCTGAAGAATGGCGAAAATCTGTCCCGCATAGGGGAACAATTTAACATTACATTTGATAGTGTGTTCACTGGAGTTCATATACCACGTGACCAGATAACCACAGCAGCTTTAAGATCTTCTGCTGGTTTGCAATCATGGAGAAATAACAGAGTCCAATTGATTTATACAGTGTTTAAATGAAATATCCAATGTTCTGGATGAAGGAATTATGTCTGAATGACTAACAGACTAGATGTCTTCCACCGTTGGAGATTTATAGCTCAAAGTTTTGGGCAGTTAATATTGGACTTTTTTTGTTTTTAACATCAATAGTACTGGATTATCTGGTTTGAGTGGCTTGTGTGGAATGAATGAAACGGTATAAGTGAGTTTATAATATTATTAGCCGTTAAGCACGTTAAACCGGGCGAGTTTTTTAAATTTCACCTCCATGCGCAGCAACTCTGCTCTGTCCCCTGCCCTCCCCCCATGTCCAGCAACCCTCCTCTGTCCTCTTCCCTCACCCCTTGTCAAGCCACCGTCCTCTGTTCCCTGCCCTCCCCTCCATCGATTCATGGGAAAAAGTACTGAAAAGAGACAGAGTGTGAGCAGCTAGTGTGTGTGTGCGTTTGAGTGAGTGAGAGAGTGTGTGTGAGTGAGTGAGAGTGCTTGTGAGCTGTTAGTACTCCCTGTCTCAGTGGAGGTTCAGTGTCACCTTGTAGGCAGTTGTTGGAGCTGTGTGTCAGTGGAGGTTCCGTGTCTCCTTGTAGGCAGTTGTTGGAGCTGTGTGTCAGTGGAGGTTCCGTGTCTCCTTGTAGGCAGTTGTTGGAGCTGTGTGGCAGTGGAGGTTCCGTGTCTCCTTGTAGGCAGTTGTTGGAGCTGTGTGTCAGTGGAGGTTCCGTGTCTCCTTGTAGGCAGTTGTTGGAGCTGTGTGTCAGTGGAGGTTCAGTGTCTCCTTTTAGGCAGTTAGAGCAGTTTGAAAGGCAAGCTCGTTTTGTGCCGGTCTCCCTCCCCCCCCCCCCCCTACATGTTGTTGTTCCGCCCCTTCTGCTGACTCGTGCTGTTCAGTGAGCCCAAGGGGCGGGACAGCTATGCCTTTGCTTCACACTGCAAAGCAGGACTTGTGTGTGTGTGCTGTGAGTGAATGCACCTATTTACCTTTTTCTGTTGGCCCCAGAACGTTTTTTGATCCCTGCTTGGTTTCTGCTGCGGGTTTTTTTGTTGCCTCGGCCACTTCGTCGTTCCTGCTGTGCCCTTGTACATGGTGGTTTTCTTCTCCATCCTCCCTCCCCCACCGATGTCCACGCCCCCTCCTTCGCTCCCTATTGGTTGCATTACATCCTCCTCTGTTTTCCACGCCCCCTCCCCTCCCTATTGGCTGCATTACGTCCTCCTCCGATTTCCACGCCCCTCCCCTCCCTATTGGCTGCATTACATTCGGTACAGGAGCTGCTGGTGGAGGCGGGGTTTGGAGTGTTGTTCCTTGAACATTTGGTCTCTACTGCGCATTTGCGGGTGAGTACGGTCACTCACAATTTATATGTTTGATGCAAATGTTTTATATTCAAACAAAACATTTTCATATTGTATGTGTTGGTGGTCTGGAGTATATTTGTTTGTAAGAGTTAAATTTAATTTACTCCAGTTTATTTGTGATTATCCTCTGTATTTGAATATATATATTGAATAAGTCTCCAAAAAAAATCTGCCTCCATTTCTTATCGCTTTGGACGTCTTGTTGGCATTTTGGCTGCACCTGGACTATAGCTTGATCCTCTAATAGTTTTTGAAGTCTGTTTATGGCACCATTATTGCCCTTCAACTGTCATCAGATCAAATTCAAGCGTATCAAAACTTTTAAATTGGAGGTAACTACAACAATCAAACTGATACTCTGCAAGGAAGGAAATATTCCTATTTTTATTCTTTCTATCCCTGGTAGGAAGCAAGGGGTGTAATCACAAGTTTTAAATAGCACTGCTCTTCTGAATCACCCTTGTGACTGAATTTGCCTCATTCTCCGTGATCATCATGCTGAAATTAGGCAACCTGATATTCAGAACTCTTTCATAACTGTACTTCTTACAAAATCAGGTTTTAAGGAAGTGCAGAAAATAGAGTCTATATCCATACCAGGTTTGTTCCAGTGGTTCCTAACCTAGTCATGCAGTAATAGCTTAAAGATCCCGTTTTCAGAACACCCACAATAAATATGCATGGTATGTAAATACACTGCGCCTCCAATATATAAAAATCTCATGCACAGTCGATATCCTGAAAGCACAGAGGTTAGGTGCAGTCCCAGAACTGGTTTGGGAAATACTGATTCTGCCCCATTTCAACACATCACATGCAAGGAAAGGAGCTCCAGACATCTTTCAACTGCGACACCTAGTGGTTAAACTTAGGGTCCACAAGGGCAAGATTCTGGAAGGGGCCCTGATATGTGACTCAAAGCAAAAGATTGCCACTGCAATGGCAGGAAGAGGTAATTGGAAATGAAAATTAATAGGATGAAAACCACCAAGGGCTTCTGATCATCTGCCTGTTAGCTCTATTTGCTTAATTTCTAGACCAAAAAAAAGGTGAAACTGGGAGACGGGAAGACGGCAGAACTAGAGAACATGAATTGAGGTTGAAAGGGGGCAGACTCAGGACCAATGTCAGGAAGTATTTTTTCACGGAGAGGGTGGTGGATATGTGGAATGCCCTCCCGCGGGAGGTGGTGGAGATAATGGTAATGGAATTCAAACATGCGTGGGATAAACGCAAAGGAATCCTGTTTAGAAGGAATGGTTCCGTAGAATCTTAGCGGAGATTGGGTAGCGACACTGGTAATTGGAAACAGCTGGGCAGACTTCTACAGCCTATGCCCTGATCGTGACTGAATAGATAGGGATGGGCTTGAGTGTAAATTTTAAGGGGCTTCGATGTTAGCTTCAGAACTTAGTACAAGAACAGTACTGGGCAGACGTCTACGGTCTGTGCCCTGAGAACGGCAAGGACAAATCAAACTCGGGTATACATATAAAGTATCACATACCATGTAAAATGAGTTTATCTTGTTGGGCAGACTGGATGGACTGTACAGGTCTTTATCTGTCGTCATTTACTATGTTACTATGGGAGCTGGGGTGGGCCTGGAGAATGGGGTAACAGGAGACGAGGAGAAGGACCCTTTTCTTGCTCTGCTCCAGGCTTGGCTCACCCCCTCCCCTCTTCTTTGTTTCCGAAGCAACGGAGAATTAAGTGACTTGTCCAAAGTCACAAAGAGTGCCTATGGGCCCTAAGCCACCCTAGTTCTTAGCCCACTGCTCTAACCACTCAGCTACTCCTAATTGTATTTATTTTTGGAGGACTAAATGTATTCCTTTTCTATATTTACATATGGATACCTTGCTATCAATATGGTTTCCCAAAACAATCTCAGTTTAGGAATATGCCAGTCAAGTGGATTGGAGTGGAACATTAGCAGATAACCAGGTCAACTGAGCACATAAATGTGTGCCTGGCCACTGACCTAGTCCTGTTTCTACTGTGGCAGGTCTAGGCAAGATGTGTCTGCTGCAGTCACACCCCAGCACAGAAAGAGCTGCTGCTATACTACCAGGGAGACAAAGATACAGTGGAAAAAAAAAAAAAACACAAACCAAAAATAAAAGGAAACCAGAAGGAAAAAAAAAAAAAAAAAAGACTCAAAATAAAATAGCAAGGAAAAAAAACTCCCTAAGATCTGAAATAGATGAAACAAACAAAAAGTCTGCCAGCGTGATACAATCACTGCCCTAGTTCCTAAAATATCACAGCTGATGTCACGGTTTTCTAAATATTTTCCACTTTTACACATGACAGGGACAAAGGAGTAGCCTAATGGTTAGAGCAGCGGGTTGGGAACCAAAGGCCCAGCTTCAAGACTCTCAGGGGCTCCTTGAGTAATCCTCCATTGCTGTGGAATGCCTAGGAACAACACTGGCAACCCACCCCACTCAAAGCCTGTTATGGCAACTGTCACTCTTGTGGCAGACCCCATAAGTTGTCTGCAGCTTGGTACTTATGCATATTGTTAGTACCCCTGCACATGTGAAAGCTTCATGGTGAAAATGCTTCTTGGCTCACACTTAATATACAGGACTCCACACCTTTGTATTGTTCAGCTACTATTCAAATTCTATTAACTGCTTAGCCTGCTCTGAAAACTATTTATAAATTGGGACTTGTTTTTAGTATTATCCCAAGAAAAATGTCATGAAAATCGTTGTGTGTGCTTTTGCATTTACTTCCATTCAGTGTTGTCAGCAACCTATGCTACACATTGTAAATCTACTGCTGGTAAATCTGCATGAAATCAAATATTTTTATGATGTAGCATACCATGTCTCCTTGCTTTAAAGTGCGAAGCTGAAGTTGTCCAATTGCCTTCTTTGCATCCGCTTTTAACTTGTTCTGAAACACAAATATATGCGCAAATTAAAAGGGTAAATAATGTTTATATTTAAAATCCTGATCACCAATCTTGGCCAAGGCCAAAATCAAGGTGATGTACATAGTTAAAATATAATGAAAACTACTACACAGTTTCAACACTTAAATGAACTCTAGTAAACCTTAGACACTAAATTAAGATGCAATATGGTACATAAAGGATTAAAATATAGGAAAACAAATTAAGCCCAAGAGCTATATTCCCTTTCTATATTTACATATGGATACCTTGCTATCAATATGGTTTCCTGAGCCCCTACGTCTTGCCCCATCCTTGGCCACCTTTAAATCTAGACTGAAAGCCCACCTCTTTAACATTGCTTTTGACTCGTAACCACTTGTAACCACTCGCCTCCACCTACCCTCCTCTCTTCCCTCCCGTTCACATTAATTGATTTGATTTGCTTACTTTATTTATTTTTTGTCTATTAGATTGTAAGCTCTTTGAGCAGGGACTGTCTTTCATCTATGTTTGTGCAGCGCTGCGTATGCCTTGTAGCGCTATAGAAATGCTAAATAGTAGTAGTAGTAGTAGTATATTGAGGGTCACGTCCTAGTGGTGCGAGGAAGGGAAAGAGGTGCCCTTGACCTGGATTGGCCACTGTCGGTGACAGGATGCTGGGCTAGATGGACCTTTGGTCTTTCCCAGTATGGCACTACTTATGTACTTATGTACTTATGTACAATAAAAGTCTGGAGGAGTCTTATTTACTCTTTCCAAAAATATTAGGACTAGGGGGAGTGCAATGAAGCTACACAGTAGTAAATTTAAAACGAATCGGAGAAAAATATTTCCTCACTCAACGTGTAATTAAACTCTACGATTTGTTGCAAAAAAAGGTAGATGGTATTTATGTACAGGGAAGGAGGGCTGTAATATTGGTTTAATTATGACAAACTTTCAGAATTTGTAGATTTTATGTGCAGAATTTTTATTCTTTTTTTGCACAGTTTTAAATTTAGCCCTGTAAGGTACTGGTAGCCAGTGTATTTTTTGCAGGAAGGGTGTGATGTGGTCACACCACTGCAGTCTTCTAGTCTTGAAGAGGTGCTGAGAGAGGATATGCTGAGGGGAGGAAAATCTCACTGGCTTACCTGCTGGAAATTACATTCCAACTTGGAAAAAGGTAAACTTGGCATTGAACAGAATTTAATTGTCTGGGTTTTTTTTTTTTTTTTTTTAATTATTCTACTTATTTAGCAAAGTCAGTTTAGACAATAGTGTAACCTTTTAAGTGTCTGTTAGGGTTTTATACAAACAGTGTTTTAGGGTCTAGTTTAGTATTTTAGGTTGCATTTTAGAGCTTGGCATAACATCAGTTTAGAGCAGATACCAGTAGTACAAGTATATACAGTAGTTTAAGTAATTTTCTGGGGAGGTTAGAGTGTACTATTTTAACAAAATCAGATCCTGCAATGTTTTGTGAGAAATATCAACCACCCCTAACTCCTCTGCATCCCTCCAGGCCCTTAAGACTTTCAGTGTTTTGATTAGAGTGTAGAACACTGAAAAAGAAGTGAAAGGAGGAATTCAAGAGATACCCTATGATTTTTCCCTGCTAATGACTAATGGACTTGTGCTACACACTAAGAAATGCATCATGAACTGCTTTGGGCCAAAGTAAATATTTAACCTACTTTGTGCAATCATACTTCATACATTGGCCTTTGGCAAGTTCTTTTATATTTTCAACTAACTAGGACTTTTGATATCTCGACAATTAAACTGCTCCTCACTTGAGTGATATGGTTAGATAACTATATTGAAGAAAATAAAATCAAAGCTGCGGAAGTTACCAAGCCATCGGTATAATGAACTTTTCCAGTCATTAAAAAAAAGAGTAATAGTTTAAAAACCATACCCTTTGGCTGTATCAGTGTTTGATGTTATGGTTCTGGATTTGTTTTTTTTCTGTTTGAATTGTCTATAATAGAACAAATCTCAAATGAGGCTCATGGGGGCATGTACATTGGGTCTCAGGATGGGAAAGTTGTATAAGATGGGGGAGAATTCTTGGTTATGGTTTATGATGTCCAGTGATAACTGGTGGCATATGTAACTATATACAACTTCTCCGAGTATTTTAAAAAATGCAACTTTTGAATGGTTAAAGCTATACTACACTTCTTTCTTGTCTATTTTTGGGGGAAGGGGGAGATCCTGGATGCCATGGTCTAAAATTTGGCTCCTGACAGCTGCTGCTCAATGCTGTAGCCTTAGACAGTCCCTTACAATTAAGGGAAGACCACCGGTCGCTGCTCTTGACCATGGGAGAAGCTAGAGTGGCATGGGAAAGAAGAGACTAGACTGAGGTCTGGGAAGAGGCAGGGAGAAAGACACCAACAGAGAAGGAAAAGGAAAAGAGGAAAAAAAAACATTTCCCCCTGCTTCCAAAAAACGTTTGGGAGATGGATGCAGAATTAAACCTATTTATTGCACTGAACACAGCAGCTGTTATAATGTGTCCACATGTGTCACTGACTGACATGAACAAGATACTTTTGATAGGCCTGCTGAAGCCACAATGACATTACAAGATTAGGGAGCATCATTTACTAAACTGCGTTAAAGTTTTGTGGTTGCTGTGTGGTTACATCGCATCTTAATGATTGCAACATGATCCTTGCTGGTCTACCACAATATTCCCTTAAGCACTTACAACCTATTCAGAAACTGGCCAAATGAGTTCTGCGTCATGCTGAAAGACAGAAAACGTAATTTGATCTTCATAAGTTTCACTGGCTTCCAGTACATCTGCATTTTCAATTTATGCTTACTCATTGTGCCATTTTATTTCTTTATTTTTAAAGAGGCACCTCACATTACTTATCCTCTTGCTGGTTTCCATACCAATCACTCCACCTACTCCATTCAAGTGCATCCCTCTTCTCTCTACCAGCATTGTCTCTACTCCTTATTTGGCATTCTTTTTTACTCCCACCCTGTGGAATTCTTTGGCCCAGCCTTTATGCATAGAACCTTCTCCTGCAAAGTTTAAAACTGTCCTTAAAACCCACCTTTGGCTTTGCATATTCAGCATATACTTCGGTCTCCTGATGCATCAGCAAGGCACAGGCTTAACTGTTACTTGTTACTTTCTGAATTCATGTTTGTATATTCTGTTCTGTCACCTGAATCTGATTTACCCTATTGTATGTCAAACCATTAGCACACAATAATGCAAAATCTCTATGTTAACTATAGTGGGGTTTCCCAGCATTATGCAATCCAGTTAATGCAGAAAAAAAATCGTTACTGCATGTTAACTACACAGCAGATTAATTCAATGCACTTACTACACCTCTTGATCACACGGATGATACTCAAAGTTAAAGTCCTTTATGCACATCCACAGACTCACTCATACGGTGAAAATTCTGTATGAGTTAGAGAACATCCAGCTGTGTGTTGACAAAGGAAAAATTAGTTCTTACTTGTTAAATTGCTTTCCTTTAGACCCTCCGGACCAGCCCAGAATAAGACTAATGGGTTGTGCATGACTTCTAGCAGGTGGAGACTGAGAAACTGATTCTAGAGAGAGCCAATATGAGCCCTAGCTAGCTAAAGATCCAGTATTACAGTACCAAAGCAGAAGAAAGGAGAAAAGGAAAAACTTCTGTGCACCCAGGCAACCTGAGTAGCCACCAAGACACAAAAGAAAACTAACGGCCCACAAACTTTGGGGGTGTCCTACATTTATGCATTATTAGTCTTTTTTTTTTTTCAAACCAACTGCCAACGCACACAACAGCTCTTTATGAACATGAACCAAACTCGAAAACACTGAACTGACCCAGAACAAACAGCAAGAGGAAGGGATCTGGACCAGTCCGGAGGGACTAATGAAAAGCAAATTAACAGGTAAGAACTAATTTCTCCTTCCTTAGCATCCCTCCTGACCAGCCCAGAATATGACTGATGGGAAGTAACAAAGCACTATTTTCATGGGAGGGACCCCAACAAGCCTGTCGTAAATACCTTTGCGCCAAAGTCCGCTTCCTGCCAACACTGAACATCCAATCTGTAATGCTTTGCAAATGAATGTAAGGAGGACCAAGTCGCTGCTTTACAAATTTCCACAGGAGGTACCAGTGTGCTGCCCACGATGCTGCTTGTCCCCTGGTAGAATGAGCCTTCACCCCTGAAGAAATTGCATCTGCATACCTTCTAGGAGGGAAAGCTATCATCTCCTTAAGCCACCAAGAAATAGTCGGTTTTGACACTACTAGCCCCTTACGGGAACCTCCAATCAGCAGGAAGATGGTCCGTTCGCCTGAACTCCTCAGTCTTTGACAAATAGTGCTTCAAAACCAGTCTGACATCTAAACACTCGAGTGTTCTCTGATCTTCCGACCCGGAAGCAGAACCTAGCACCGGTACCACCACCGATTGGGACAAATAAAATCTCGACACAACCTTAGGCAGAAAGGAAGGAACGGGGCATAAAACCACTGGCTCCTTAGAAAATTCCAAAAAAGTAGAGCTAGAATAAAGCCCGCAACTCTGAAACTCTCCTGGCCGAAGCATTGGCTACCAAAACACCATCTTGAGCATCAGATCTTTCAGCGTACAGGGCCCCAATGGTTCAAAGGGAGTCTCAGAAAGAACTGAAAGAACCAAATTAAGATAGCCCATGAAGGAGGATGAATGAGACCCGCTCCGTGCAGAAAACGAGAAATATCCAGATGACTAGCCAAAGATCTTCCTTGTATGTGCCCCCTAAAACAAGACAGGGCTGAAATCTGTACCTTAAGAGAAGCCAGAGCCAGGCCTTTGTCGAAACCTTGCAGCAAAAAATCCAAGCTCTCTCCTTCACACCAAGCTTCAAAGACTCTCCAAGTCTGGATATAATTTAGCGAGGTAGATCTACACCGAGACTTAAACGTAGTTGCCACCACTGCGGCCGAGTAACCTCTCCCTTGTCAACCGTGCCCGCTCAAGAGCCAGGCCACAAGACAAAATCAAGCTGATCTAGATGAACTACCGGACCCTGGACCAGAAGATCCAGAGACTGTGGAAGCTGAAGAGAAGTACCAACCAGAAGATGACGAAGGTCAGCATAGCACGGCCTGCGAGGCCAATCTGGAACCACCAGGATTACTCGCCCCGTGTGCCTCTATCTTCTGACTCACTCTGCCCAGAAAAGGCCGTGGAGGAAACGCATAGAGATAGAGAAAAGAGACCAAAGGGCTCACCACCTTCCACCTGCTGGAGACTGAATACTGGATCTTTCTCTAGCTAGCCAGGGCTCTTACTGGCTCTCTCTAGAGTCAGAGTTTCTCGGGCTCCACCTGCTGGAAGGTGTGCACAACCCATGAGTCATATTCTGGGTCGGTCCAAAAGGATGCTAAGGAAACTACTAATCTATTATGGACAACAGAAACATTATACATTACCATTAAATCCCATAAGAGACTCCTGAGGCAAGCCTTTCGGCCAAAACACAGGCCCATATTAAGTCTGTGGATGGGAATAAAGAACTTTTGAATATTGTCTGTGTGATCTTTGTCTCCTTTGCTGTGGTTGTGTGCTGTTGATGATTGTGAGAAATTCTCTGTTTTGGTCAGTCAAGGAGAAAAACATTAACCACAGATCATTAGACTAAATGGGGGAGGGGGAGGCACCTCAACAGCCAAACTTCTACATATGGATAATGTCACTACATAGCAGAAACCCAGAGGCAGAACGATTTTCTGCCCAGGTCACTGGCCTGGAACTTTTTGTCATCACCCCAAACCTTTCAGAATTTGTTTCCCTTTTCCATTGTAGCTGGAGTGGAACTGGGAAACCCGGCTGGCCTCAGACTGGATCTCTAATGAGTCCCATCTGTTAAGTTTTGTGGATTAAACTAAGAAAATCTATCAAATAACTAGGACAATATGTGGCGGAATATGTTGTATCTTACTTACAAGCACAAGATGGTAGTGGCTAAGAAACAAAATTCAAATATCAAAAGTTGGAAAGTTATATCACAGAAACATAATGATTTAAGAATTGTACACCAATTATACTGTTTGTTCTATTTAAAATATTTATATTCTGTTCAGTTTATAGTTCCTAGTGGATTACAATGTTATCAAAATAATCAATATTTATCACTTAATTAAAATACATAAGCAAGTCAACATCAAACTAAAACGGAACAAATCAGAAAAGTCACATTACAAATAATCAACAGCTAGTCCCTGCCTTCACTCTGTTCATAAAATAAACTTATGAAAATGCCTTCTGAAATAAGCTGTTTTCTAAAAGACGGATATGAATCAATTTTCCGAAGATCAACGAGTTCCATAAAGCGGGACCCATAACTTGGTATGAAGAAAATCTCAGATCAAGCAGGATAACCACACAAAAACTAGGGATTTCTAGAAACAGTTTATCAGCAGATCTCAAAGTCCTGGCAGGCTTATATACGTTCAAAGTAGTTGATAAAAATCAAAAGTACTTCACTTTTTTTTAAATCTTAAAAATTAAAGTAAAAACTGGTAACCAATGAAGAGGTCCCAAAACCATAGAAATGTGATCAAATCTTTTGAGGTATGGATGATTCAGCGAGCTATAAAGTTCTGAGTCACCTGCAAAGATGTCAAAACAGTGGCTAGAAAGAGTGGACTAACAGCTACCACACCACTACTATTTTTTGAAAACTGTTTTCTGATTAAGAGTCTTCACATATTAAAACCACCTTCTGATATGCATACACCTAGCAGATCTTGGTTTTGTATTTTTCCAAAAAACAGAGAAGCTATTTTCTTTTAAATGTCCACCTATAAGCTTTCAAAAGATGAAGAACATAGGGGGGAAAAAAAGACATCCGGAAAGAAAAATAATGGTAACTTTCATAGGAGCCCAACTTTTCAAAACAATTGGGATGCTAAACCAAATGGAAACGATCCCATCGCTGGATACAGTCAAGGAATCTGCTCAATATTGGGAGTGCTCAAGTACCCACAGAGCTGGCTCCTATGGTAACTTTCTATTATGAAAAAGGGGATGGATACTGGGCCGAGCTTAGCACCAGCCTCTACCTTCCATTCCAGCCACAATGGGGGAGAAAGAAACAAAATGCAAAAGAAGTTCCAGACCAGTGACCTGGCAGAACATCACAGTCCTTCTTCCAATCTACAAAAGCTTATTGGAAGGCAAAATCCACAGCTAAACTGCATTTTTTAAAAATTGCAAGTGTTATTCAAACCAGGTTTCAGATAAAGACCTGAAATGAAGCTGGCAGCAGAATGAAAATAAGTGTGAGATAAAGGAGTCCACCCATCAGCAAACCCTCCCCTCTTGCTCTTTAGCACAGCTAACAACTCAGCCTTCTCTGAACAGCTGGCCAAAGGGAAGTTCCAGCAAACAAGATTGCTGATAAAAAGCCCAATAAATGGCAGTCATGCAGGAAAGTTACTAAGTATAGTCAGGACTAAGCATGCTGCCCTTCACAAACCACTGCACACAGCTACAAGAGCACCAAATAAAATAAAAATGAACACAGTAGCCAAATTAGCTTGATAAATGCTAAGGCTGACTGGGCCTCTGTATAAAATATTTGATTACCTTTAGAGCATCAATTTGTTTTCTATCTTAATTGAAGGTTCTATTTTCATATTTTTTTTTGTATAGTTTTTAATGGACCCATATACTATCCCCTAAACCTGTAATCTTTCAGTTTGAATTGGCTGGGATCATCCACTAAGAACCTTCATTTATACCCCGTTCCCAAGATAGCCATTCCAGTGCGTCTTCAGTCAGGTATTATAGAACCACTTTTTTAAGAGAGGAAATACCCCCCTTGGAGCTTGGGAAAACTCATTAACTGATAAGCAGCTGATTTTCAAAGAACAAATACAGCAAAAGCAACTTTAGTACAAGTTTACACTCCACTACAGGCTTGATAAAAAAGGCCCTTAGTGTTCAAGGCCCTTAGTACATTTTAGAGCTTGACAAAACTGTCTAGCAGCCGATACCTTATGTTCAAAGAACAAATAATGCGAAAGCAACTTTAGTACAAGTTTACATTCCACTACAACAAGCCCTACCCAAAGTTCTGTACAAATATTTTCAAAGTTGCCACACGTGTTGCTGATTTACAGCCAACACACCAAGCTAAGGAGTACCAAATGTGACTGAAAGTCCAGTTCAACAATTTAAACACTGCCTTACTTCTCAGTCTGTTTTAATATTTGGTTTTCCAGCATATCATGGGTCACAATTGCCCTGCTAGGATTCCTAATTTTATCATAAAATTATACATTTGATGCTAACATGGGATATTTCAGGACATTACTAGGTATTACTGTTCTATTAGATTACCAAATAAAAGAATAGAGCTCTCCCAGAAGACATAGTAACATAGTAGATGACGGCAGAAAAAGACCTGCACGGTCCATCCAGTCTGCCCAAGAAGACAAATTCATATGTGCTACTTTTTTATTTGTACTGTCCTCTTCAGTGCACAGACCGTATAGTCTGGCCAGCCCTATCCCCGCCTCCCAATCACCAACCCCGCCTCCCAACCACCAGCTCTGGCACAGACCGTATAAGTCTGCCCAGCACTATCCCTGTCTCCCACCACCGGCTCTGGCACAGACCGTATAAGTCTGCCCAGCACTAGTCCCGCCTCCCAACCACCAGCCCCAGCACAGGCCGTATAAGTCTGCCCAGCACTAGTCCCGCCTCCCAACCACCAGCCCCAGCACAGGCCGTATATGTCTGCCCAGCACTAGCCCTGCCTCCCAACCACCAGCTCTGCCACCCATTCTAGGCTAAGCTCCTGAGGATCCCTTCCTTCTGCACAGGATTCCTTTATGTTTATCCCACTCATGTTTGAATTCCGTTACCGTTTTCATCTCCACTGTTATCACCTTCACCCACATTACTGAAAAACTCAGTCTACCCCTTAGGCAAGCAATTTTCAACCTCTCTCATCTTGCGGCACACTAACAAGGACCACCACTGGAATCTAACCCACACAGCAAAGATACTTACCTGTAACAGGTATTCTGAAGAAGACAGCAGGCCTTACATTCTCACATATGGGTAAGGTGAGCCTGTATTGCCCGGTCCACAGCTTATGAGAAGCTAATAGCTTTGTGGAGTATAAGACATGCTTTACTGTGTAAGTGCCATCTCGCCTGCCATAAGAGAATGATTACAACAGTTCAATATTACAGCATAAAAAATAAAAAGACAAAAAAAGGAGACAACTCCAAGGGGAGGCTGGAGGGTTGTGAGAATATAAGGTCTGCTCTCCTTCAAAAATACCTGCTACAGGTAAGCATCTTCACTTTCTATGAGGACATGCAGGCCTATTTATTCTCACATATATGAGGAATCCTTGGCTATTAAGCTCACCAAATAACCACCATTGGTCAACTGGGCCTCACAACAGCGAGGACATAGCAGATTAACCTGAAACTATATACAAACAATGTGAGAGCACAGCCTGGAAGAGAAGAAAACGGGCCTAGGAGAAGAGGGGACCGATCTGTCGAGACCACTAAACAGCGACCAGTATCATGGTCCCGCGGTCTTGAGTTTCAAGAAAGTCTTCCCCACAAGAGGTATGGGAGGATACACATACAGAAGACCTGTCCCCCAATGAAAGAGGAAGGCATGTGACACTAGTCTGTCGTGGGCCTGGTTTGGAACAGAACTGAGGGACCTTGTGACTGAGATGAATGGCAAAGAGATCGACCAAGGGGGTGCCACACTCTGAATATCTTGCGGGCATGCCCATGTTGAAACCACTCGTGTAGTTGAATGACCTTGCTCAGTCTGTCAGCCAGGCTGTTTTTGCCCGCCAGATAAGTGGCACGAAGGATCATACTATGCCATGCCACATCCAAATAGCCTCCCAATACATAGGGTGTGATCCGGTGCTCCCCCTGCTTGTTGATGTAATACATTGCAACCTGTGTTTGAATTAGTATAATTTGGTGAGACAGCTGATCTCTACATGCCTTTAGAGCGTTCCAAATAGCCCAAAGTTAAAGGAGATAGGGCAAACCAAGAACCTCGAGTGAAGCCCATCTACATGGGCTCACCAACCGAGGCGAGATGCATCAATCGTCAGCACATTTGTGGCTGAGAAATTTTAAATGTAAGTTACAAAGTCAAATTGATTGAATGGTCCACCACAATGAAGAGTGAGCAAGCTCCGGTGACACTTGGAATGGCATCTTCCAGGTTCCCTATGGCCTGGCCCCACTGAGAAGCTAGGGTCCACTGAGTCGTTCTCATGTGAAGGCGTGTCATAAAGTCACATAAAAAACCACAGACATCATGTGTTCCAACAACTGCAACATCTGCCAAGCATGACATGTTAAGAGATTCTATTAGATTGTAAGCTCTTTGAGCAGGGACTGTCTCTCTTTGTTAAATTGTACAGCGCTGCGTAACCCTAGTAGCGCTCTAGAAATGTTAAGTAGTAGTAGTAGTAGATTCGAACCCGATAAGCCAGTGTGACTAGAGTACCTGCTCGGCCCCAGGAGGAAGACTCGAACCTTGTGTGTATCAAGCAGGGGTTCAATGAATTCCAATTGCTGGGCAGGGTGTAGATGGGACTTGGAGTAGTTTAAAACGAACCCAAGTAGCTCAAGCATCTGAATAGTCGTCCACATTGACTCCCAAGCACCATTCTCTGTCGTGCTCTTCACCAGACTATCGTCGAGATAAGGGAACACGGACTCCCAAGTCTGCGTAGTGGCGCTGCAACTACCACCAGACATTGGTAAATATCATGGGAGCTGACGCAAGGCCAAATGGCAACACATGGTACAGGAAGTGCTGTGTTCCCAACAGAAACCGTAGATACTTCCAGTGGGCTGAAGTATCGGGATGTGCACATATGCATCCTTTAAGTCCAGAGAGCATAGCCAATCGTTTTCTTGAATCATGGGTAGAAGGGGGCCCAGGGACACCATCATGAACTTTTCTTTGTCCAGGTCTAGGATGGGACGCATCCCTCGTCTTCTTTTGCACGAGGAAGTACCTGAATAGAATCCCCGGCCCTTCCTCCCCTGGTGGAACAGGCTCGACTGCATGGACCTTCATATGGGCTGAGTTCCTCTGCAAGGACCTGCTCATGCTGAGAGATGAAGAAATGAGCTTTTGGTGGGCAATTTGGAGGTTTCTGATGCCAACTGAGGGCATATCGCAGACGGACTATTTGAAAAACCCACCAGTCGGAGGTGATAAGGGGCCACCTTTCGTGAAAAAAAGTTCAGCCTCCCCCCCCCCCCCCCCCCGACCAGTAAGTCATCTAGCACAGACATTGGAACAGTGGCTATGCTACTACTACTACTTAACAACTACTTAACATTTCTAAAGCGCTACTAGGGTTACACAGCGCTGTACAATTTAACATGGAAGGACAGTCCCAGCTCAAGGAGCTTACAATCTAAGAGACAAATGTACAGTCAATCTGATAGGTCAGGCAGATTGGGGCAGTCTATATGTTCGAAAGGTTAGGTTCCGAAAGCAGCATTGAAGAGGTGAGCTTTAAGCAAGGATTTGAAGATGGATAGGGAGGGGGCTTGGCGTAGGGGTTCAGGAAGATTGTTCCAGGCATAGGGTGAGGCAAGGTAAAATGGGCGGAGCCTGGAGTTGGCAGTGGTGGAGAAGGGAACTGAGAGGAGGGATTTGTCATGTGAGCGGAGGTCACGGGCAGGAACGTAGGGGGAGATGAGGGTAGAGAGGCAGTGAGGAGCAGCAGAGTGAGTGCATTTGTAAGTAAGGAGGAGAAGCCAGTCAAAAGCTCATCCCTTGCTTTGACTGGGGAGCAGTAGGGGCCTTAGGCACACGATGTTGATGAGAATGAGCATGCTAGAGCTGAGCCTGTGGAGGCAAACGAGAAGTGGCAGCGTATCTATGCAACACCCCTTCTTAACTTGCCAAAAAAAAAACTCCTAGAGGAGGAAGTGGATACACAAGGTGCCCAGTGTGAGAGAGGAGATGGTATCAGTGTGTTTCTCGATCTGGTCAGCAACCATCTCTCCAAAAAGCAGGGGGCTTCCGCCAATCTCTGCTGAACCGCTGGTTCCAAGTCAGAGACAAACAGCCATGGCAGTTTGCAATTGCTATACTTTGGGCAGAGATCCTGGACGCCACATCAAGTGTCCTAGGCGCCCCTGGCCAAGAACTTGTGACATGCCTTCTGTTGCTTGACCAACAGGCAAAGCAACTCAGTCTAATCCGGTGGGAGTCAGTAAAATCTAGCATCTCATGCACCTTATCCCGCAAGCAGATGCTCATGAACAGCTGGTATGATTGTATAACTGACATGAGCATAGAGGCCTGAAACATCTTCCTGCCAAAAATGTCTAAGGTTCTAGCTTCTCTGCCCGGGGGCGCCAAAGCATAGGCCCTAGAACTCTTGGACCTTTTGAGGGTGGATTCAACCACAAGGGAATGATGAGACAACTGAGGCTTATCAAACCCAGGGATGCTGTGAATCCAGTACATGGTATCGATCTTCGGCACCACCAGGACAGAGGGGACTCCCAGTTCTGCACGAAAATATCCTGCAATCCTGTCACAGCCGTTCTAGGAGACTCATAGTCCAGGTCCTCGAGCATCTTGGCCCTGGGTTCATCCTCCACCTCCAAAGGAAATGGAATGGCAGCCACCATTTCCTTGACAAAAGAGAGGAAGGACAGGCTCTTGGGTGGAGACTTTCTCCATATCAGTGGAGGGGGGGGGGGGGGGTCGGAGGGGATGCCATAAGACATCCTCTGAGAAATACCGTGGATCTTCCTCAGACTCCCACTTATCGGTGTCAAAAACTCCTCATGGGAGGTCGAAGACCAAGCCTTCCTTGACTTAGAGGAACAATGTCCCCGAGAGGGGTGTCGAGAAGTCGGTTACCGCCTTGAGCCTGGCAAAGCTTCCTCCACCGATGTCGAAGGGGTACTGACTTGGGTAGCAGTCAACACCAGGGCCGCATACATCGGTGTCATAAGTGTATAAGTTGCCATACTGGGACAGATAGAAGGTTCATCAAGCCCAGTATGCTGTTTCCAACAGTTGCCAAACCAGGTCACAAGTACCTGGCAAAATCCCAAAACAGTACAAAACATTTGATACTGCTTATCCTAGAAATAAGCAGTGGATTTTTCCAAGTCCATTTTAATAATGGCTTGTAGACGGGAGGCATGGTAGGTGCAAGCACCCCACTGCAGGAAGCCAGCCAGCAGCTCAGGGAGCAAGGTGGAAAAAAACGCCGCAAAAGCACTCAAAAAGCACTTTAGGACATAGCTGTGAAGGGCAGAAGCGAAACGCAACCACTCCTGAGGACATCACATATCGGCAGAATCCTTCACCTTAGTTGCAGATGCAGAACGACTCAGCTGATACAAAATAGGGAACTGCAAAAAATATGTAGACAAAAACTGAAAGCAGAGATACCAGAGGCTGCACATTGTCCTCCTGTACAGTGCAAATAAAGCTGACAGATGCAAATTCTCAACATTAATTCAATTGCTAGGCTGAAAATAAAATAATTTTTCCTACCTTTGTAGTCTGGTGATTTTATTATTCTAATCATCCTGCTCCCAATCTTTGGCACTGCTTTCTTCCGTTTTGTCCTCTTAACTCTATTTTCAGGGC
The DNA here is from genome assembly GCF_901765095.1 of Microcaecilia unicolor. Lineage (NCBI taxonomy): Eukaryota > Metazoa > Chordata > Amphibia > Gymnophiona > Siphonopidae > Microcaecilia > Microcaecilia unicolor. The sequence goes on along the minus strand of NC_044037.1, from coordinate 31,744,554 downwards.
TTCCTTTCCATTTGAAATTTCTTTTCTAACCTCCTGCCCTGTCTTGTTCTGATTTTTAACATTTAGCTTTCCTCAATTTCTCTGCCTCCTTCTCAAATCTATCTCATCTCCCCTTCTCTCACAAACATGTGCAGCCTGTCTCCCCCCACTCCCTCAGGTCTAATCTCTTCTCCTACCTTCCTCAAACCACCCCTCGGCCGTCTGCTCTCCGATTCTTTTGAACTTTGCTTTGCCGGCAGCTTTTAGAACAGACCTTCCTCTGGCCATCCCGAGGGTTTTCCTCTTTCACGTCCCTCTCATGCGGCAAAAAAGGAAGTCGCATCAGAGGAAGTACCATTCTAATAACTGCCAGCGACCGCAAAGTTTGAAGATCGGAGCGGAGAGATACCCAAGGGATGGGAGGAAGATGATCATAGGCACCATGCAATTTTCTGGGTTATCTGGAAGGGATTCCCAGACTCCCCACAGCACACCTGTTGAAAAACACTGCCTTAGGCGCCGATGTATTTAATTCCTCAGGCCTCTACTTCTGTCAATCACTGACCTACTCTACCAGCAAGACAAGATTTCAAAAAATTCCAATATTGCCTTCACCTTTTACCACTTATTCCATGCAGATTAAAAAAAGAAGAAAGTCATACAAGTCACCCTGCTCCTTGTGTTTACACCAGCGTCAACTGAACCTACAGTCCTAAATGCAACATCAGCACTATCAAAGACTTACCTGATGATTGCCTATATATTACAACCATAATACAGTGGAATTTACCACAAGTCAGGCACCTGGTTACATTATTTGGTGACTTATTAATGAACTATTCTTTAAGAATGCCTACCTTCTGTTTAAATCTGTCCTCTTACTTAAACAACAAAATGAAATAGCTGAGGGAGAATGGAGTCTGGGAATGAGGGAACCATGGGCGCTTATTCAATAACTAAATTTTGCCAATGGCTCCATATACACACAAGAGGTCTGATGTAGTCCTGGGTTTGTGCTGTTGCCTTACAGGAACTTGCAGTCTTGCTTTTTCAGAAGAATCTGGAACCAGTTTGCAATCCAAAGAACCCTCTCAAAAGAAATTGTCCTAGTAGGCCACAGCTTCCCAAACATTTAAATTCCTCTGCGGCATAAATGCACAGAAGTCTCTTAACTGAAAGGAAGCTCTGGAACAAGGAGCTCAGGATGAAGGTGAGTGCTAAAGACAGTTCAAGCTTGTGGGTACACTACTGCTCCACTAGAGAATCACCAACAGAAAAGGGAGGTCAGAATCAGTTGGTGCTGCCAGCAAAGGATGCACGAGTATGTTTCTTAAGTGTCCTTTATGAAGTAGAAGCAGTGGCTGGGGGCACGGCCTGAGGAGCACAAACACTGCAGACTCTGGCTGATGGTTCTCATGGTGATTTTTCTCTCTAATGTTTGGGGGGGGGGGGGAGGGGGGGGGGGGGGCCGTGGGAGGAAGAGGAAATGGAATTTATTATAGCTGATGGGTTAATGAGTGTGATTTCTGAGACCTGTTACTTTGGCAGAGGCCCACTGGAGCTTTCCACTAAGCACAGCCCCTATGTAACAGTGATGTCACTGGATAAGATCTGTTTGTCTATGTCCATCTGCTGATAGAAAGTGATAACAACCTAACAGTTCACTACAGCCACACTGCTAAAGAAAGCAGCACTAGGTTCCGTCAGAAGACCAACTGGTGAGAATCTGTACTCCTGCTTGTCCACAGAGAAGATTATAATACCTCCTTTTCTCCGTGGAGAAGCAGGGATATATACATATACTGAATGCTTATCTATATAAATAAAATCCCCCTCAAATGTTCTGAAGCTCAAATCCCCCCTCAAACGTTCTGAACCTCACTCCCTGACAGTGAAGCACTGAACTCCTGTACTGTTTGTAGGCTAGGCTATCACCCTCACTCATAGACCCGTCCTCAGCCACGCCCCATCTGCACATAAAAAGCAACCTCAACGTTCTAAGGCTCACTTTGTGGCTTCAGGATCTGTAAGTTTGAAGCTCTGTAACCACTTTTAGTAACCATCTGTGCCCCGCCCTCATGTCACAACGTTATGACGTCGAGGGCGGGTCATAATGAACACAAGCTCTTTCCACTCCCCAACGCAGTTGCCATTCCCATACAGTACCTACGCGTCGCCCCCCCCCCCCGTCTTACTTTCACAGATGCCCCTGCACGTCACCCCCCCCCTCCAAAAACGACAAACCACTCCCATCTGTCTCTCAGCCATCCCTCCATCCGCGCAACGGCACTCCCCTCCCCGACATAGGCCCCGCCCATCCCCCTACGTGCACGGTCCCCCCCTTCCCAAATCGCTAGCCCCCATCTGCTACCCTCCCTTCCTCTTACCGGGGTCCCGGCGCAAGAACTGAGGGGCAAGGTAGCTCACAAATTCTGCTGCCTTCCTTTGTCTTCGCTATGAGCTCTGTGCCCTGACTCTCTGGTCACGCCCAACAGGAAATGAGGGCGGGACCAGACAGTCAGGGAACAGAGCTCATAGCGAACACAACGGAAGGCAGCGGAATCTCCGAACTACCTTGCCCACAATTCTGCCGCTGCGGCCCCGGTAAGAGGAGGGGAGGGTAGTAGAGGGGGGGGGGGGGGGGTTGCCGATTTTGGAGGGGGTGCCGCCGTTCACGTCCGCGGGATGGGCGGGGCCTATGCCGGCCATCGGAGGACTTTGCTAGCGCCCGTTTCATTCCTGCCAGAAACAGGCCTTCATTACTAGTTTCTGGGATAAGAAGCATAAAATGTATTGCACTGTTTTGGGATCTTGCCAGATACTTGTGACCTGGATTGGCAACTTCTGTAAACAGGATACTGGGCTTGACTGACTTTCGGTCTGTCCCATTATGGAAACATTTATGTTCTTATGTACTTCAACTTAAAAATATGTTACACGATCCTGCAAACTTTGTAAGACTTATCAACAGAAAAACTTCAGGGCCAGTGCATGTATGGCCATATTTTGATATTTATGTATTGCTTCAAAATACTTCACAACTGTTAAACATTTAGTATGTCCTTTGAAAATCAATATAATGGTTTCTTTCTTAATTAATTCATAATTTGTGTTCAAGTGTCCTCCTTCAACCTTTACACATTCACAAGTCTTCAATGCCACTGAGCTGTTGGTTCAATGAATATGGGGTTTCATTAATTAAGAGCTCAACTGTTTTGCAAGCTCAATGTACTGGAGTTCCATCCTGTTGAAAAATGGAGTATTTAAATGTCTCGAATTTCAGGCAGTTTCTGCTGCATTAGGACATTTTTTGTGTTATTTGGGAAAATGTTGGTGGTTCCATTTTTTCAGGCCATTGGGCACATATACATTTATACAAAAAAAAAAAAAAACAAGATTTGGGGAAGAAGAAAGAGAAATGAAAACCCATCTACCATAAAAACTAAATATGACTCCATCAGTCCCCTTTTAAAACTAATTTACAGAAGTCAAATAAGGAGGAGTCAAATAGGTCTTAATACACCACAGAACAACCCAGGCCTAGCTCATCCTCAGGAAAACTAACACCGATAAATGGCATTGAAAAATACATGGATAGTAAGAAGCTACTACCCACCTGCCTCCTGTTCTGGGCCCTGGTGATCCTCAATCTTCTGGCAGAATAAAAGATGAAGTAGCCTATCGTTGCGGCCGTGACGATGAAGAAGGACACCGAGACAAAAAAGATGGAGTAGTGATTCATCCAGGGGGCATGCTTCTTTCCCACTTCAATGATCATGCTCACTTGGTAACCCCTCTTGATTTGGCTTACAATTTCTGCACCTTTTGTATTACCGATCATTATGGCAACTATATTACCAGTCCCTGTAAAAGAACAAATCACTGTTTTTAGTATTAAGTTAATTCAAGGCAGTTTAAGTAATGGTTGTTATGCAATCAACCTTTACACCATGGACATAACAGCTGCCTAGTACTTTTGGGTGTTAATTGTTATAGTAAGCTGACACTTGAGTGTCATAATGAAACATGGTCACATGGAAGAGGGTCACAGCAGTGACAACTGATAAACTGTACATAGATTATAAAAGCCTTACAACATCTACAAGTAGATATGATCATCATGATTAGATAAACATAAATCTGATATCTACAAATTCTGTTTGTCCAATGTTTTGAAAGTAAGGCTTCAAAAACAAAGTTATATCAGGAACAATTTGAAACATTTGTAAATGTGCTCTCCTCTGCCTATACATGTTCATTCTTAAACCTGCTCAACAAAACTAAAAATTTTGTACAGCTACACAATGCAGAATTTGCATCTACAATGCTCCACCTGCATAGAATTCTGTAGTGTACAGCAGGACTGTGGCGCCGGTACACCAAATCTTCGACTAGTTTTCTACTGTCTGACTCCCAATATTAGGCTTTAGGTTTTTTGTCCTGGACCCAAAGTACTGATAAATACAATTTTTACCAGTACTTTAGATCCAGGACAAACATCTATATCTAACAGGGCTGCATGTTAATAATGAGTAATAAGCAAATCAGTAATCGCGATTACGCTGCCTCAGCCTGCACAAGGCCTTTCCTTCCGACGCAACTTCCTATTTTCAGAAAGGGGCACTAGGTCAGAAGGAAAAGCCCGATGCAGGCTAAGGCAGAATTTCAATATGCCGCCGGATGCTGCACGGTGAAGATTTACTGCAAGACAACGTGTGTGTGTGTGTGTGTAGCTATAGTTTTCCCCGACACACCTCATTGAATTTCAGAGGCAATTTTCATCAAGTGGGACAGGTAGTACAAAAACGAGCTTTACATCATTTGAAAGAGCAAGAAAACTCTTCTCATTTACTTCTCAGTTTCATTTTGCATCTCATAGGCTTTATATGCCAATCTTATGAGCCAAAAGTCATCTTGCAGAACTATATGCGAATCATGAGTAACTGTAAAAATTCAAGTATTCGTTGCGAACTTGTTTTTATACAATGTTTAGATGCAATTTTATGATAATTAGTCATACATTTAGCTCTTAAAATATAAAGTTCTTTGCACAAAAGGTCTAAAAGTATTTTGTATAAGTTGCATGGATCTGTAGGCCTGTCTACAGACTTAACTTCTAAATAATTGCTAGGTTAACTATTTAAGGTTTCTAAAGTTAAGCCAATGTTATAAATAGAATCCATGGATATAGAAATTACTAGTGTCTTTGTATTTGGTTTGGCAAACAGGTGAAGCCAAAGTTTATAGCCAACGAGAGGTTGACAAACACGAAACTCTGATCAATGAAATGTTAGGCACAGATTTGCCCTATTAGAATAACTGGACATAGGTCACATGATTACATTTCAGTTAGACTCCATATTGACTTTGCTCACCAGTGATTTTTTTATACCATATTTTAGAAATCTGTGCACTAAAGTTGCATGACTGATCGCTGGACAATTTCTTAAATTTGTGATTTTTAAACTCTCTGGATCTGTTTTGACAATATGGTTGAGAATTAGGGTCTTGCTCTGTTGTCATTGTGAGGACAGTTGTCACCAGAAAACCTACTACAGGAAGGCTGGTCTGTTGCATCCGTCATCTTTGATAAGAGAATGAGAAGAATCTATTTGCAAGGATTAGTTGACTAGAAGGCACAGTTGCATCTTCAGGTGCTTCACTGTGCTATCATCACAAAAAAAGTTTATTTGGACAAGTATGATTTCAGATAGAAGCCATGTGCTAATCCATTTTCAGTTCATGCTACTGCAATAAAGGGTGCTCTAAGAGCAGTATCCACGGATCTTGCAGCAGTAGATGTCAACAAGAAATTAAATCTGGCCAGAAACTTTGTCCCAAGTGTTTAACTGATAACAGCTTTTGCAGCAAGTTCTTTGGGTGCCAGTGGTACTGTATCGGAATATGATAAAGAAATGCAGAGTAAATTTGAAGTGACTGATATTAACATGAGTAACTGCTCTTGGGCGCAGTCTGATGAAAACCTGGAAAAGTAAGCAGAAGAGCATGTTGGCTACGGGAAAAAGAAAACTTGAAAGAACGAAAGAAACGGAAGACAAAATTTGATCACACACTGGAAGCTGAAACAGGGATCTACAATCAAAGTCAGAAAACTGCACAAAAATGTTTTGATCTGGATAAAATAATTAAAAACATGAAGGATACAGTTGCTAGGTCCTCTAAAAACAGGAAGATTCAGATACTGACAATGGTACCTTGAAGCTGGAAAATAGAGCTAATTGCTGAAGAATTTGGAGTTTCCAAACCACAGTTAAAGTTCAAAAGTTACAGAAAACTACTGGTTTCATGGCCGTGCCCAAATGCAGTAACGGTAAGAACTGTCATATGAAGTGTTGTCTATAGTAGCCAAATTTTATGAGAATAATATTTCCCAAATCTGCCCTGGAAAGGTCTAAAAAAAAAAAAAAAAAAAAAAAAATCGATGGTGAGCACATCCATAAGCGCAAAACACTGCTCCTTGCGAATCTTCATGAACCAATCGAAATACTTAAGACAGAAGACTAACAGAATGTACAAGACTGGACTTTCTAAAATTCTGTGAATTGCAACCACCCTGGTGCATTACTATTGGTGCTAACGGAGCTCAGTGTGTGTTTGCCAGATTCACCAAAATGTGAAACTACTATTGTCAGCCATTCGTGAAGCAAAGTTAGACTACACATCGCTGATGTCATATTTGATATTTATTTCTTACATTTGTATCCCACATTTTCCCACCTATTTGTAGGCTCAATGTGGCTTACCTAGTACGGGAGAGGCCTTTGCAGACTCCGGTGTGAAAAAATACAGGGTGATGTTGTGGTAAGATCAAATTCATGTGGCACAGCCACATTAGGGAATCGGAGAACAGAAGAGTTGTGTTATGCCCATTACTTGCTTTAGTTTGGTTCTGTTGCAGAGATTAGGCATTTAAGTTGGATCGGTAGGGTATGCCTTTTTAAAGAGGTTGGTTATTAGTGATTTCCGGAAGTTTAGGTGGTCGTACGTCGTTTTCAAGGCTTTTGGTAATGCATTCCACAGTTGTCTGCTTATGTAGGAAAAACTAGATGCGTAAGTTGTTTTCTATTTAAGTCCTCTGCAGCTTGGGAAGTGCAGATTTAGATAAGATAGTGTTGATTCGGATGTATTTCTAATTGGTAAGTCGATAAAGTCTGTCATGTAACTTGGGGCTTCTCCGTAGATGATTTTGTGAACCAGGGTGCAGATTTTGAAGGCGATGCATTCTTTGATTGGGAGCCAGTGTAGTTTTTCTTGGAAGGGTTTGGCACTTTCGAATCGTGTTTTACCAAATACCAGCCTGGCTGCTGTGTTTTGGGCGGTCTGGAGTTTTTTTGTGAGTTGTTCTTTGCATCCCGCGTAGATTTCGTTGCAGTAATCTGCATGGCTTAGGCCCATTGATTGTATGAGTTTTCAAAAAATTTCTCTCGGGAAGAAAGGCTTTCATTGTTTGAGTTTCCACATTGAGTAGAACATTTTCTTTATTACGGAGTTTACTTGGCTCTCAAGGGTAAGGTTGCGGTCGACTGTGACTCCGAGTATTTTTAGGCTGTGGTTTCGGTGGTAAAGTGGGACCGATAGATCAGTGCTATGCCTCCACCTCTCTTGATTCATCGGTACCAGAATTGTCCAAGTAGATAACTATAGAGCTGCGATACCTGGCACAAGAAGCCACCACAGCTTCATCTCACTCAAAAACAGAGAGCTCAAAGTGGCAGAATATCTGCAGATAATGCAACAACAGTAATAGTGAAAGGGAAAAAAAAGTGGCATTTCTGTACAACTCAAGTGTGGTCACTATGTTGCCATTGTTTGTGACTGGGATTTGTATTTGAGAAATATCTTGGAACTTTTTCAAGAAAATGCAGATATATTGGTTAACTTTATGCAACAGAAGGGGCCTGCACTGCCATTTTCCTGGCCAAGCCACAGAGATGAGTGCTGGGTATCCCTTCTCCATGTGCTCATGACTGATGTTTTGACTGCAACCGGTCACCAGTACCGTCTGAACAAGGGAGATGGACTCGAATTGATGCAGTTGTTCATGTTTGTTAAAATAAACCTGTCTGCAAAGATGTTACCAATGACAATATTTCAGAATTTATTTTTGCCATTACCTTTGTTATGGATAGCTTGAGAGAAGCAAAATGAAACTGGCATCAAAAGAAAGGATTTTTCTTGCACCTTCTAATGATGTAAATAAACCTCGTTTTTGTACTACCTGTCCCAGATGATGAAAATAGCCTCTGAAGTGGACTCAGAGTACGACAATCTTCAGTGACACGTATCAGGAAAACAATAGCTTCAAGCTACACAAAATTAACACACATTGCTCATTGTAACCAGTGCTACTAATAAATATATCATATTTGGCACAAATGGTTTACTAAAAGTGGCATTTTGTTATGAGATTGAATAAAATCCCATTTTTGAAAATTAATATCTCAGAAACCATGTGTCCAAGCTCAAAATGGGTTTTCTGAATCTACTAAAAATTCAGAATAAAGTGGTACAACTTTCACAGCTGTAAGACGCTTAATAGCAAAGCTAAGACCTGAAAGGTGCCCAAACATTTAGTTGGCCGCAAACTGTGCCGACTCCCATCGGATAAAAAGCAGATCTCTCAAAACCTGTTAAGAAGTCTGAAAAAAGTGTGCAGTTTTTCATCTTATATAATTGGTCTCCATTCCAGTAGAATATCATCAATTTCTGACATAGTGAGGTGATGTGGTTTCCAAATTTTGGTTGAATTGACATGGAATGGTCCACTTATACAGTACTGTTCTGGTTATGGGATTGGATTGATATTTTATGTTTATATTGTCTATATTATTTTGTTATATTTCTATTATCTAACTTTTGTAACCTGTTCTGGGCATTAATTGGTACAGCAGGCTAAACACAAGAATAAAGTAAATAAAAAATAAGATTGGAGATGTTACAGTTTGTCCTGCATAGGTAGGGCGAGGCTTTTTTTATTTTTTTTAGGGCCAGACTGATATTCCCAAGAGAAACAATTAACAAGAGAGCAAAGAGGAGTACAGGAGGAATGTTGTAAATGTTCCCCATAGACAGTAAACTGGGGGGGGGGGGGGGGGGGAGTGACTTTTATGAATCTGCTTTATAATTGAATGTTCAGTACAGACAGCTGGTGGGTGGTTTGTTGCTACACAAAAAAGATGCAAAGTGAGACACTGAAAGAATCAAATGCAGATTGTACCAGCAAAGAGCTAGCACACATAACATTGCCCCAGCTTGGTTTAGCAAGAAAGCCAAAGAAAAGCCAATTCACATACAAGGGATGGTAAGCTTTTAAGTATTGCATCGAACCAGTTAGAATTCTCCTGATTTATCTCCCCCCCCCCCCCCAATACAAAAGATTTATTCAGTCTTGTAGTTCAAAGTCAGACTGGCTCCACCAATTCTCACAATTCTTATTGCCAATACAAACAAAAAAATACCTAGCTGATAAAACCAGAACACAATTATTATGAGTACTAATATGATTCAGTATTTTAGAACACCTGATTATTTTTAGTTCCTCCTGTGCCTTCAGGTTAAGAAACCTGAAGGCTGAACATATTAACTCCTTGCCTACCTTGCAAAACGATTAAATGAGACAGCATAAAAAAGTAATGTCATAACAGCCTTTGAACCAGGAACTCAGCTAGAGAAGAGGTGCCATCATCACTCTATAAAGACTCTCTAGTTCCAGCAGCACATCACAGGATTTTAAACTAAAATCAAGACCTGCTAAAAGCAATGCTGAACCCCTGCAACAGAGGAAGATTTGAAAGAAATATTGGTGCAAGAAAAGATATTCAAAGCTGACGAATCAGAGAAACTGAAATTTCTATAAACCTGAAAGATGTAATGGCACAATCTGATAAATTGAAGAATAGCAAATCACCTGGACCAGTTTGTATTCATCCCAGAGTACTGATAGAATTGAAAAATGAACTTGCAGAACTATTGTTAGTAAAATATGTAATTTTATCTTTAAAATCAAGCATGGGACCAGAAGATTGGAGGGTGACCAATGTAATGCCGATGTTTAAAAAAGACTTATGTACTTATGTAGATATTCTCCATATACAGCAGGACTGATCAGGCACACAAGTGGGATGATGAATAGCTCTGCTAATGCTCAGAACTATGAAGTCCCAAGCACGAATGATTCTTCCAAATGCAGGAGACTTCTCCGCACCTCCATGGGAAGGATTGTGTGCCTGACCAATCCAGGATCTAGTCAGGCATGCAAGTGGGCGATGCCAAAACAAAGGACTGCTAATCTTTCTTTCAACTGCCCATTTTCAAGAGCAGCCCAGTCATGAATATGTGAGTTGCAATGTTACAAAGAAGTATATTTGGTTCTGCTGGCCAACCTGACTGAACTGATCTAAACAGTAATGTGAAGTAAAGGCATGGAGGGAGGATCAAGTCTCTGCTTTTATTTATTTTTGTTACATTTGTACCCCGCGCTTTCCCACTCATGGCAGGCTCAATGCGGCTTACATGGGGCAATGGAGGGTTAAGTGACTTGCCCAGAGTCACAAGGAGCTGCCTGTGCCTGAAGTGGGAATCAAACTCAGTTCCTCAGTTCCCCAGGACCAAAGTCCACCACCCTAACCACTAGGCCACTCCGCCACCAAAACATCTCTCAGGACAGCCGCTGTAGCTGCAATGGCTCCACTCTGATGAGGTTCTAAACCCAGTCCTTGGGACACACCTGGCCAGTCAAGTTTTCAGGATACCCACAATGAATATGCATGAGAGAGATTTGCATGCACTACCTCCATTCTATGCAAATCTCTCTCATTTTCTAGAAGTTGATAAAAATTAGTGTCAGACAATTGTCGTATTACTTCTTTTATATAGTCTGTCGAATTTTGAATAACAACACCTCCTCCCTTGTCTGCAGGCTTGATGACAATTTCGCGAAGAAGTAATACGACAATTGTCTGACACTAATTTTTATCAACTTCTAGAAAATGATCCTACTATGGAATTAAAAGCAGAGATAGATTTCTGGATAAACTTTGGTTTTGAGTCTGGTTTTTTAACAAATAAGGAGAAAGATTTTTTAAGTGTGCCGTATCCGATTACACCAACAATTTACATGTTACCTAAGGTGCATAAAACACTTCTTAATCCTCCTGGGAGACCGATTGTTGCAGCTATTGGATCACTTTTAGAACCTTTATCTAAATTTGTAGACGTTTTTTTTGAGACCTTTTATTCCATATGTTAAATCATATATAAGAGATTCTGCACATGTGATTCAACTTCTGGACGAGTTTGAAGGTTATGATGAAAATATTATATTAGTGACCTTTGACATTGAAAGTCTGTATACAAATATCCCTCAGGATAAGGCCCTTAATATTTTAAAGGATATTCTTGATAATCGCACAGACAACATGCGGATTCCAACATCCTTTATTATTGAATTAGCAACACTAGCATTAAAAGAAAATTTTTTATGCTTTCAAGGAAAATTCTACAAACAGATAAAGGGAACTGCAATGGGTGCAACTATGGCCCCAGACATCGCTATTCTCTATGTAGCGCAATTTGAAAAAGGATTTTTGGAAACCAATCCATTTCAAGATGAAATTAAACTGTGGAAACGCTATATTGATATTTTGATGTTTTGGAAGGGGGATCTTGAAAGACTGCAAACCTTTTATACTTGGCTCAACTCCCTAGATCCTAATCTCAGATTTACAATGCAATTCCATCAGAATTCTATTGCTTTTTTGGATATAAATATCATTAAAAATATGGACGGGTTTGACACAACAATTTTTAAGAAACCGATTGACAAAAAACAGTTTTTGCACTTTGACAGTTTTCATAGTAGAAGTCTCAAGGAGAATCTTCCACGATCACAGTTCCTACGGCTCCGGAGACTGTGTAGCCAAATAAATGATTTTGAAGAACAATCTAAACCTCTACAGAAAAAATTCCAGGATCGAGGTTACCCTTCAAAATGTATTACTAAAGGCTTTCAACAAGCTAGAACATCTGACAGAGAAAAATTACTCAAACCACGAGATGTTAGAAAAACACCAGATATTGTTTGCAGCCTACAGTTCTCAAACTATTCAAGAGATATTCAGAAAATTATATATAACAACTGGCATATCCTTGAAGAACACAGTTGCTTTCGAGATAAAAAAGTTACAATTGCACACACTAGAGGGAGGAATTTAAAAGAAATTATTGCCCCATCTTCACTGCCTCAAACTAACAATGATCAACGATTAGAACTGGATCATTTTGTTACTGGCCATCATCCATGCAAGAGTTGTTCGGTATGTCAGTTGTCAATGGATATTGTTTCCTTTGAACATCCATAGACTGGCAAAATTTATAAACTGCTGAACCACACTAATTGCAATACCACACATGCCGTATATGTTATTATGTGCCCTTGCTCATTACTTTACGTGGGTAAAACAAAGAGAAAAATCAAGACGCGCATAATTGAGCATAGGAGTAATATCAATCGGGGTAATCTCACTGCCCCACTTGTGCAACATTATATGGAACAATCGCATTCCCCGTCTGATCTCCGGTTTTTTGTCTATCAAGTGGTTAAAAAGCCGTGGCGTGGTGGTGACCTTGATCTGCTTTTGTTACAACGAGAACAAAGAACTATTTTTGAATTTAATACAGTAACTCCTGCAGGACTTAATCTAGAGATAGACTTGTCTGTTTTTCAATGAATATTTAGACAATATGTTGTTTTCTTTCTTTTTAAACATTGGAAGGATGTTCTTTGCAGTTTATTTTAAGGAACATTTATATATGTGACTAATGGATGTATGATATGCTTGGTTTAAAGCATATATTTTTGATTGTTTGATGTCATGTATTTATGAACAAATGTTTCACACATGTACTCATTTGGTTTATGAACAAATGTTTCATATATGTACTTATTTAAGTTTAACACCTGATTGCATGGGTATATTCAACATAATATTATGATAAAACTACAGATTTGTAATGCCACACACGTTTCATTCTAGTTTTTAATGTTTTTTAAGGTTTCAAAAAATGTTGTTCATTATTTTTTAATTCATTTTAATTCATTTTTTTAATAATCATTTCACATAGTAAATACATTAGAATATATTGGTACATTTAATGATAAAACCATATGTTTGTAGTATTATTTAAGTTTATATTTAGAATTTAATAATTAATTATAAATGCAATTTATAGACTCATAAGGTAGATAATAATGGCACAATATAAACATACAATTATAAGAATGAAGTGCTGTTTAAGCTCAATTTTAGCATTTATAAGCTTTTTTAATGACATAATAAAATAGTATATGAACAGTTAAATTTAAAATATAATTAATAGACAGTAAATAGATTATAATTGGGGTATGGTAAGTTCATATTTGTTCAGAAAATCTTTTTAAATTTGGTCATTTAATATTTGATAAATATTCAATTTAAGAGTAGATAAAAAATTGGCATATGAATAGTTAATTAAAGACACAATTTATAGATTTGCTAAATAGATTAAAATTTCAATATAGTTAGTCAATTGTTTTGATAATTACTCAATATCCTGTCATTTTATATATATTTTAAATAAATGGATATTTTAACAATGTAGGCTTTAGGACCTAGTAAATGATTCCTGCATATCTGGCAGGCTTTTAGACCCAGTAACCACCTAAATTCATTTGATAGGATAAAGGTTAATGCTTTGTGAAGATCAGGTGTTTTCACTTAAGTTAATTAAAAAATGTTTCCACCCTGTGTGACGTGGTATTAAAAGCAGAGCCGTTTGAGAGCACAGCTTTTCATCCATTTTGATACAGAAAGTGAAAGTGCCTTGGTGCTTTGTAGCTTTTACTACATGAGACGTGGGGGTAAGTTTTTGTCATGACAATAAATTGTAGGAAGTTTCTAAGTTAGGCACTATAATATTTGCTGCCTCATGATTTGACAACTTTTATCAATTGCACAATCCTCTTGGTAATGTCTGTGGCATTATGGTTTGTTATACTTATTGAAACCCTTCTGTTTGGCAATACAGTCTGAGGTATAGAGGTTTTTTTCTTTTGACACTTGAGTTAAAATGAAAGTCAGTATTTTATTGCTTATGAAAATCATTTTTGCTATGTTCTAAAAGAAATATTGAAGACATTTTATTAAATGAATGCTGATGTGAGAAACATATGTATGTGAACAAAAGCCCTGTTAACCCTTTGTCACTATTTAAGATGCCATTTGTATAATTAATTGTGATTGGCAGATAACAAAATAAATGCAAATTTTAAAGGTATTTTGTCACTAGCTAAAATACCATTAGCAGTTACAAATAAAATTTACATAATTAATTGTAATTGGCAGATAACGAAACAAATATACCCAGAGCTCCAAAAGATAATAGAAGCCCTGTTAATGCTATAATATATGTGTGTATGTGTGTATGCATGCACACACATGCATGTGTATATATGTATGTGTGTATGTGTGTGTGTGTGTATATGTACACATATACATATAGTGACAAAATGTTGTCTTTTTAAAATTAAGATCAATTAATGCCACTAGATATTATAGTTTTGGTTTTTTATATTTGAAGATGTATATATTTATTCATTTCCGTGCTGATTTGAATTTTTTTGAAGGTTTATGATATTATCAGTGTAATGTTTGAAATTTATTGTATATTTTAATATGTTTTAAAAAAATTATTTTTGACCTGTTAGTTTAAGCTTTTATGAATATGAAATTTAGTTATAGCCAGTATTATATAATATGACCTTTTTATAAAATATATTATAAATAATTAAAATAAGCGTTTTAAACATATAATATTAATATATGAAAAATTTTTTGTCCAAAAGTAAGGAATAATATATTGTAGAGGAATATATTCGAGTTATTCCCCAAGTTTTCCACGTCATCACTGTGGTGAGTTACCATTTTTGTTTTGATTAATTATCCATTTATTTTTAAATTACTATATAATAATATATGAGAATGTTAAAATATTAAATGCAATGTTAAAATATTAAATGCTTTAGGTGTTTATATAGGCTTATATATGTATGCTTGATGAGTCTAAATATTAATCTTTGGTTTTACTCATTATATTTAAAAATTTTTAAAAATATATTATTTCTATGTTTTGTATTCTATGTAGACCCCTGACGCAGGTGCTAGTCACCGAAACACGGCCCGTGTCGGGTCTTTTTGTCAAGGCTCATTCATTAAAGAACTGTGTTCCATTTTTAAAGGCCCGTGGTGCTGTTTTTTTTTTTTTGTTTGGACTTTAGTTTTTACTTTGTTCCCTCTCTTTTGTTACGAACATAACAAGCAGCCATACTAGATCAGACCAATGGTCCATCTAGCCCAGTATTCTGCTTCTCATAGTGGCCAGTTCAGGGAATGAGTACCAAGCAGAATCCCAAGGAGTAGCAAGATTCCATCATACTGATCCCAGAGATAAGTAGTTGCTTTGTCCATCTCTCTCACAACTGTAATCTTCCAAAAGATGGAGAGAACAACCACAGACGTGGAGGAACACTCACTCCCTACGACTGTAGCAAGCAAGGGTGAATTGGCTCTTTCAAAATATACGACAAAATGCTTCTTATACATAAAATTTATTGAAAAGACACCAAAAGGACTCCTTTGGTGTATTTTTTCCAATAAACTTTACAAGTCCTTTGGTGTATTTCCAATAAATTTTACTTTATTTTGGATTTCTAGCCCACCTGTACCTAAAGTTCTAGGCAGTTTACAAGGATTGAAAGAAATACCGAGACAGTCCCTCGGGATTTACAACATTTACGCACAAGAAGCATTTCATCTCCCTTGTATCTTTTGGAAGAGTCAATTCAACCTACTCTTTGGTTTGTGCTTTTCTTCCAGGAGCTCATCCAAACCTTTTTTTTTTTAACCCGGGTAAACTAATTGTACATTAGATTAGATTGTAAGCTCTTTGAGCAGGGACTGTCTGTCTTCTTCTATGTTTGTGCAGCGCTGTGTACACTTTGTAGTGCTATAAAAATGCTAAATAGTAAATAGTAGTAATAGTGCTGTTACCACATCTTCTAGCAATTGAGAGCGTAACTATACTTTGAGTGAAAAAAATATTGTCTTCTATTTGTTTTAAAAGTATTACCGTGGAGTGACCTTCAGTCTTTGTACATTTTTAAAAAGTAAATAACCGATTCATGTTTATCCGTTCTACTCAACTTAGGATTTTGCAGACCTCTATCATATCCCCCCTCAGCTGCTTCTTTTCCAAACTGAACAGCCCTAATCTCTTAAACATTTCTTTATATGAGAGTAGTTCTAGCACCTTAAATCATTTTGGTCATCCTTCTTTAAACCTTTTTAAATTCCGCTATCTTTTTTGAGATACAGAAATACTCAAGGTAAGGTCGCACCATACAGAAGACGTTATAATATTTTGCCATAGTCTATCCATTTCCTAATAATTCTTACCATTCTGTTTAGCTTAGTGTAGACTGGGTGGCAAACAATTCCGCAAACAATTGAAGACTCATCTCTCTGAGAAAATTTATTGCAAGGATCAAAACACATGAAGTCCACACACACTAATAGAAAAGCCTCAATACACTCCCTTCTGAATTTCTCTTACCCGTATTTTCACCACACTTCAATCTCCACCCACAGATAAAATGTAATACCCTATGTTCTCTTGATATTGTTCTATTGCCTTATCTTTTCCCCATTGTAACATCCCACGGTTTCTACGCTCTAACGATTTTTGACTTGACTTTGTCTTCCCATAACTCCTCACAATGTAACCCATAATCGTACTGTAACACACTGTATTTCCATCATTCACAATGTATTGTAAGCCACACTGAGCCCGCAAATAGGTGGGAAAATGTGGGATACAAATGCAATAAATAAAATAATAAACATTGGTAAATGGGAAGCAAAGCCAGTGCTGGGCACAGTTTTGCGGTCTGTGCCCTGAAAATGGCAAGGACAAATCAAGGTCTGGTATACATATAAAGTATCACATACAATGAGTTTATCTTGTTGGGCAGACTGGATGGACCGTACAGGTCTATCTGCCGTCATCTATGTTGGTGTATGTCAGCAGACAAAAAAGCAAACAGAAGGCTTCAACGTACTGTCTATGAAGACATCAAGATCTTTTTCTTGTGTGGTGACTCCTAATATAGAACCTAGCATCGAGTAACTATGATTTGGATTATTCTTCCCAATGTGCATCATTTCGCATTTGTCAACATTAAATTTCATCTGCCATTTAGATGCCTAGTCTTCCGATTTCCTAGGTCCTCCTGAAATTTCTCACAACATGTATATGATTTAACTTTGAATATTTCTGTGTCATCTGCAAATTTAATCACCTCACTCATCGTTCCCATTTCCAAATCACTTATGTGTTAAATAGCACTGGTCCCAGTACAGATCCCTGGGATACTCTACTAGTCACCTTCGGTCAATTGAAGGACATGATCATTTAACCCTGTTTTCTATCTTTTAACCAGTTCCCAAACCAAAACAGAACATTGCATCATATCCCACAGCTTTTTTAGTTATTTATTCATGCAGATTCACAGAACCCCTCCCCCCACAATTATAAAAAGAGCCACTAGTACCTACTAAGACACCACCCAGGCTAAAACATGCAGTATATATCTAATAGCCTGTGCTAATTTCAGAGTACAACTCATTATGCCTACAAACCACTCAACAGTAGGGAAACGGTAGAAGAAAACTGCAACCTCTGTGCAGTATTACTGCTAACTCAGCCTCCAGGCTCCTATGAGATTTGATTTGTTTTTGAAGTTTCCTACGTGCTTTAGAAAGATTATGTAACAGAAGCATTACATGCTGCCTACCAGAGGCCTCAGTGATTATAGAGGTTTCACGCTTGTTTTTCTCAGGGAATTGTCTGCCACCTTTGATCGTTTAGGCTTATTAATTTCAGTCTTATAATATAGAAGGTGTTCTTAATTTCCAAAATAAATAGAAGCCTATTAACCTGGAGGACCACCAAACAGATATACACTGCTAACATATAATGAGAAATATATACAACTTCCAGAGTTTTTAGGTGCGTAAGAGACTGGTTAATATATTAGACCTTGCTACAAAATCCCCAATGACCCTTTAAACACAACACTGAAGCTCACTGGGGATTGTGAAAGTAAAAACCATCTTCGGGTTCTGTTCAATCCTGGGCTCAGAGGACAAAAGCAGGAAAACTAAAGAGTAATGCAAATTAAAAAGCTGTCACTTAAGAGGTGTTAAAAAGAGTTTGCTTTCTGTTTCACTGCCAGTTCTGAAATCTTGTTGGCACAGTACTACAAGAAGAACAAGAAATAAAACTAGTTTATCCAGAAAATGTCATATATTCTTCCAAAATCTTTGTGCACAATGTCCACAGCCCTTTCTTTGTTCAAATCTTTGAGAAATGAAGTAATCCGATATACTCCCATGTAGCTGCCCTCCAAAGAGAATACTGAAAAGGTTTCAAGTTGTGAAAAATGCCACTACAAAAGAGATTCTTAAACAGGTCCTGAGGCACGCCAAGATATACATCATGAATATGTATACAATGGAGGCAGTGTACACATAATTGTGGGTATCCTGAAAACCTGACTGGCTGGGTGTGTGCAGAGCACCAGATTAAGAATGTTGCCTGAGGTGAGAGAAGGGAGATCCAACAGGAGGCATCAACCCCAATCCTAAATCGCTTTACACAAGTTGACAACTTTTTACATGAAATGTAGGTTTCCAGCAAGAAAAAGGCTGTCCTGCAAACATACCCCTGCAAGTGTTGAGACCTTATGAAGAGATTTGGTTATTTCTGGCCCAAAACAAAAGTAATCCATAAAACTCTGACTTCAAAGTTTATAACAGTGATGGGTTACCTGAACTTATCAACATTGCCTATTCCTTCTCTCTCTCTTTTGGAAAGCCTGGAGTTGGATTTTTTTTTTTAAGTTGCTTGACATCTTGGACTTCAATGATTTAGTTCTGTACTATTGGAAGTCACATTTAGGCTATTAGCAGTTTCAGCCCAGTGTATTTTAACTGTGGTAGTTTTATTATGTGTAGTTATTATGGCTTGTATACATTAGTAACTTTAAAAAAAAAAAAAGGACTACATTTTTCAGGTTATATAAGCTGCCTTGTACTAGCTTGTCGAAAAAGGTGTGCTATAAAAGCTCTTAAATGATGGACACAGGAACTTGAAATTGGGAGCTTTAAGCAACTTACAAATGTAATGGAACAAAAGTCAGGGATTCTTTAAGAGAAATTCCTCATTTAAGGGAAACCTCTTTAAATAATTTGAAATTTTTTGCATAAAGTGCGGTGAGAGAAATATCTGCTTAATAAAAACTTTCCTAAGGCTACATTTCCTTGTTAGAAATCTTTTAAAAAATTAGTACTGATACTTTCTGTAGTGCTACTAGACATGTTCAGTATAGAGAATGACATGGGGATGGGGACCCATGGTAAAAAGTCTTGCTCCAGCAGTAAAAATAACCAAACGCAATTACCTCTCATGTAGGTCCGGTACCTCACTCCCTTCCCTTCTCTCCCACCCCCCTCGGTGCCTCTACAGCGATTCCTACAGACCTGCTCTGGGGCTTTGCCTCTAATGGATCTCGCCTTCTGATGCAACTTCCTGTTTCAAAGTATAGGTGGGTGAAATCTTCCACAGAAGAGAAATTTAAGGATGAGGGATCATGTGACTACAGGAAAGGTGTGGAAGAAATATGATTTTTTTTTAATCTGAGCAGGTGGTAGATACCTGGAATAGCACAGCAGGAGTAGCACCAACCAAAACAGTGACTGAATCATAAAACATTTAGGAGAATAACAGAAAAAAAAAAAGAGATATGGGAAAGTTATAGAAGATGGTAGGAGAGCTGGAAGGGAGGAGGGAATCTGTGTACTCATCATCCAAGCCACTACTCCACTCCTTTATTTCTATACTAGCCGTTAAGCCCGTTTTTACGGGCGAGATTTCCAGCTATCCTCCTCTCCGCCGCTCCCTCCCCCCTCCGTGCCGGTCCCCCTGCACTGACCTGACAGCGTCTCTCACCTCCGTGTGAAAGCGCTGCAAGCAGCAGCAGATCGCTCTGCTGCTGCCTGCAGCGCTTCCACACGGAGGTGAGAGGTGCTGTCAGGTCAGTGCAGAGGGCCTGATGCGGAGGAGGGCGGGAGCGGCGGCGGGGGAGGGTGGTGCGTGCGATGTTCGTTTCCAG
This sequence comes from Microcaecilia unicolor, assembly GCF_901765095.1. Taxonomy (NCBI): domain Eukaryota; kingdom Metazoa; phylum Chordata; class Amphibia; order Gymnophiona; family Siphonopidae; genus Microcaecilia; species Microcaecilia unicolor. The sequence goes on along the minus strand of NC_044037.1, from coordinate 31,724,288 downwards.
GCAGCAGCGTCCGACAGTGACTCCGACTCAGTTTCCCTCTCTGTTCCGCCCTCTGACTTCATCACGTCTTGACGCGAGGGCGGGACAGAGAGGGAAGTCTCTACTACGCATTTGCAGGTGAGTCGGTCACTTGCCGTTTATATGTTTGATATAACATATTAGACTGCAGTGCTGTAACTTCTGAGAACATAGAACCAGTTGCTAATGAATGGAACACTTTGATTCCTTTGAAGTGAATGACTGACTGGGAAGAAGCTGGCCTATGGGGGAGATGAGTTGGGATGTCAAAACTCTACAGCAGGTTTTCAGTTTCTGGGCTGGCTGTACTACAGAGAACATGAAACGAAGATCAGCCAGTAACCTACAGCCAGCCCAACGAAATTAGGTTTATTGCCATTAGAAGTTGTACTATATACCTCCATGCTCCTGCACCACATTCTAATTCACTCAAGAACAGAAAAGGAACATTGTTAAAAATAGAAAATCCTTTTGCTGAATGTTACAGGAGTTAAATTCAAGGGGTTGTTTGGGGGGGTGTTCAGATTTTGTGCAACTATGCAATGGAAACAAATTGCAGGGAATTCACCTCCAGCAAAGAATTATTCTGCATCAGCCTTTCAGAATTTTGCTCAAAGACCTGGAACCAGAAGCACCAGCCACACAGACCAAGCGAAGGAAGCTGTACCATCATCCCACAAAGCAAGGAAGCAAGAACGGCAGCAACAGGCTGCATGAGCCCACAGATGAAGGCAACTGCCTTAGAAGCATCAACCCATGTAGCAAGCCAGGAAGTGGAGGGTGCAGCTGTAATGGATTCTGGGAAGAGATGTGGAGACAGCAGGAAAGGCAAGCGAAAGCTGGACTGGATTTGATGCTGAGAGAGAAAGACAGAAATCGATGGAGGTCTTATCTTGAAAGGAATGACACACTGTAGGAGGAAGAGATTAAGATAGAGGGTTGAAGAAGCAAAAAAGATAAGTCTGCCTGGGTCTTATGTGAGAATGCTATGCCAAAAGTTTAATATCACTGAGTAATAACATTCTTCTATAACGTGCTTTGCAATACTCACTCTATGATTATGATTTGAACAAAAAAGTATGCAGAATGTTAATATAAGTATTCATCTTTTTTGCAAATAATTCACTTAATATAACTACTGTACATTAAAAAAAAAACTACAGAAAGGGAAAGGCCCTGCCATTCAGGAGACGACGGTTGTTTTTTTTTTTTTAAAGGACCTCTCCTACAACTGGGTTAATTCTTTAGAACGCTCTTCCACTAGAAAGTTCAAATACTACATTCAAAACAGGCCTTAAAACCTTTTTATTTACCAATGAATACAGTCCATGATGTGCTGCTGCCCTGCCTTCAGAGCACTAGGTCAGGGGTGGGAAGAGGTATCAATGCTCCAGCTCTCAACTTCTCTTTCTCGCTTCTTTCCTTACAGGATACGTATTTCTTTTCTTCAGAAAATAATGTACCATTGGAAACTGCTCTGAAAGCAGTCTTAAAGGCAGTATACTTATTAAACTTGATTTTTTTTAATCAATAAAAATAAAGATAGCAGAGCATCTTAACCATAATAATTCTGAATGCTTCCACTATCAACCTGATTTGCCATCTGACAAAGGGAGCAACAGCTGAGCAGCATCATCCCCATAACAGCAACAGGCCAGTTAGAGTTGCTGAACCTAATTCTGGTGACTATTAAACTGCACTCATATTTTACACCATCCTACAGTGCCCACTCCACATTTATAGAAATATTAGTAAAAAGCCATTTTTCCCAACATTTTTGAAAAAAAAAACAAACCTACTGCGAGAAGTCACATAATGCTGGTGTTCATCGATATCCCGTGTTTAAAATCAGAACCAAAAGCGTTCAAACATTTCGTTTGACTACAGAAGACCACATCATCCCTAAATGCCAAACAATATGCTAAGAAAGGACTTCAGTCATGGAGGTGACTATTCTGATCTGAATTAGCAATTTGTCTCATTTTCTAAAATATATACCAAAAAAAACATGGATCTGGCCCAAGGCAAGCTGAAGCAATCACTAGGTTCGCAAGTGAAAAACTTCAGTCTAGGGTTTCCTAACATCTCATCCACCCACATAAGTTTCTATGGCAATATCTTCCCAACTTTTTTTCAGCCCACAGCATAACCTACATGTTACCTGTAGCAGATGTGAGAATATATGCCTGCTGTGCTCGGAGAACATGCGGGCAATGACATTCATGGAGCCCGGTACGGACACTGCCATAATGTACTGTCACTTTAAAACCTTTAGGCAGTGCACCCACCACGCATGTGCGGGTGCCTTTCCACCCGATACTCAAGAGTGGGACTACTCCAAGGGGAGGTGGGAAGGATGTGAAAATATATACCTGCTGTCCTCAGAGAACACCTCCTACAGAGAAGTAACTTTGCTTTCTCCGAGGACAAGCAGGCATAATATTCTCACATGTGGGACCTGTTAGCTGTCAGGCTCACAATGTTAATAATGGTAATTGAAGCAGAAAGTGAGCCTGACGGGGAGAAAAGAAAATGGCAAGAGGGTGAAGTTGACATTTAGTAGTAAAAAGATTTTGAAGGACTGCATGCCCAAACCAGCTATCTTGCCTGGAATGCTGCTCCAGACAGTAGTGACCAGTGAAGGTGTGGATAGAAGACCACGTTGCTGCCTTGCAAACTTCTTCAATGGAGGAAGAGTAGTAGTGGGCTACCAAAGCCTTCAAAGCTCTTACATTGTGAGTGGTGACACAGAAGGCAGGGTTAAATGGCCATTTTTTCTCAATGGAGGAGGATGAATAGTGGAGTGCTGCAGGGATCTGTATTGGAACCGGTGCTATTTAACATTTTTATAAATGATCTGGAAATCTGAACAAGTGACGTGATTAAATCTGCAGGTGCCTCAGGTACAAACTTAGATTGTGAGCCCTCTTGGGACAGAGAAATATTGACTGTACCTGAATGTAACTCACCTTGAGCTACTACTGAAAAAGGTGTGAGCAAAATCTAAATAAATAAATATTCAAAGTTGTTAAAACACATGCAGACTGTGAAAAATTGCAGGAAGATCTTAGGAAATTGGAACTGGAAGACTGAGCATCCAAATAGCAGATCAAATTTAATATGGACAAATGCGAAGTGATGCACACTGGTAAGAATTAATCCAAATCATAGTTACCTGATGCTAGGGTCCACCTTAGGAGTCAGCACTGAAGAAAAAGATCTAGGTGTCACTGTAGACAATACGTTTAAATCTTCTGCACAATGTGCTGCAGCGGCCAAAAAAGCAAACAGAATGGTAAGAATCAATAGGAAAGGGATGCAAAATAAGACCAAGATTATAATGCTTCCATTGCTCCATGGTGTAACCTCACCTTGAGTACTGTGTTCAATTCTGCTCTCTGTAGTTCAAAAAAAGATAGTAGAGGAATTACAAAAGTTCAAAGAAGAACGGCCAAAATGATAAAGGGGATGAAACTCCCCTCATAGAAGGAAAGGCTAAAGAGGTTAGGCTTCTTCAGCTTGGAAAAGAGATGGCTGAGAGGGGATATGATTGAGGTCTACAAAACCTTGAGTGGAGTAGAACATGTAAAGTGAATTGATTTTTCACTCTTTCAAAAAGTACAAAGACCAGAGGACATCCAATTAAATTATATGGAAATATAGGAGAAAATATTTTTTCATGCAAAGAATAGTTAAGCTCTGGAACTCATTGCCGGAGGATGTGGTAATGGTAGTTGGTGTATCTAGGTTTTAAAAAGCAAGTTTGTGGAGGAAAAGTCCATAGTCTGTTATTGAGATGGACATGGAAGAAGCCACCGATTGCTCCAAGATTGGTAGCATAGAATGTTGCTACTAAATGGGTTTCTGACAGATACTTGTGACCTGGATTAGCCACTGTTGGAAGCAGGATACTGGGCTATATGGACCATTGGTCTGACCCAGTATAGAGCTATTCTAGTCATGTGCCCCACATTTCCACCTACATGCGTAAGCAACCATTTTTCTGGCTCAGTAATACTCTTATCAACATGCTCCAGATGAGTGTCTACATGAGTGGAATGTGGGCGGGTGGACATAATAAGATTTACAATTTATTCTTCTTGTAAATATTAGGTTCTCCACCAATATAGACATGAACATTTACACCAGCTTTATAACTAGTGTAAGTGATTGCACCTACAATATAGGCACATGTTTGCACTATTATGCTATAGTATTATATAAAGAAAAGCAAGCATCTACTATTTCTTTATAGGATAGGCTCCAAAAAGGCACCTTTTTATAGAATAAGCATCTTGTGCCTTGAACAGATGGCACATTGAGTGTTACCTAGCACTTTCAACAATGTAAACATATTAAACTTCACACATCATTCACTGCAAGTTTACTAATATTATAAAATCTAATCTGTAAAAACCTGCAAACCTACTTGCGCAAGCACACACCCCAGCACTGGTCCCAGTACAGATCCCCTTTGACCACCACCATGGAGTCCCCTGATTCTCACCAACGATATCAGAAGTTACCCATTACAAGAGGTACGTGCTCTAGGCAACTGTTACCATATTTATCATGGCAGCAAGCAGGTTTACCAAAACGTCATAGTGCCCCTATACAACTGCAGGTATGTTCAAGGACAATTGAGAATATTCAAATCAGTCCCACCAGCAAAATACATGAAATATGTACAGCATAAGTCATCACTGAATGAGTTTATAGTAATGCTGCAGTTTTGGGAGAGGTTGGTTGCATAGCCCTGGAGCAGGAGAATAAGAAAAACATTCAAATCTCTAGGAAAAAAATGACAGGGCACAAGAATAAAACATCTCAGTTCCGGAAAAAAAATATCATGGAAAATAATTGTAGTGTGAGGCAAAGAGGAGAAAACTCAAACATTAAAAAAAAAATAGTTATTCATAGAAAAGATGACAAACAGAATATCCAGAAAAGAAAAAACAATAGTGACACAAAGTGTGGGATAAGCATCGAGAGCTCAAATTACTAAGAAATAGGTACTAGAACACACTGTAGTGCTGGATGTGCCTGACTGGCCATATCCTCCAGTTTTCAGACCAAAGAATTCTAAAGATCTCAATAAGATGGACACCAAAGACATTACTGCAGGCTGAAAATTTTGGCCAGAACTTGCTGTCTGATGTGCCTAACAGCACAAGTAGAGAGCCAAGTTTAAGCAAGGGTAAGTAAATAGAATTGCAAAAACATAAAAAGATTAGGCTTTATGATGAAACTGGAGAAACTAAATTAGTTTAATAGCCTTTATCTGCCAACTTCAGAGATGTGGCATTGATAGACTAAAGTACAAATCATTTCGCCCAATCAGTACAAAGATAATTTACTAAACTTTTGGGCCACATGCACCATTTACCCCATAAGAGACATTTAATCCTACTACTACTATTTAGCATTTCTATAGCGCTTCAAGGCGTACGCAGCGCTGCACAAACATAGAAGAAAGACAGTCACTGCTCAAAGACCTTACAATCTAATAGACAAAAAATAAAGTAATCAAATCAATGTGTACAGGAAGGAGGAGAGGAGGGTAGGTGGAGGCGAGTGGTTACGAGTCAAAAGCAATGTTAAAGAGGTGGGCTTTCAGTCTAGATTTAAAGGTGGCCAAGGATGGGGCAAGACGTAGGGGCTCAGGAAGTTTATTCCAGGCGTAGGGTGCAGCGAGACAGAAGGCGCGAAGGGAACAGATAAGAAGGATTTATCCATGGAGCGGAGTGCACGGGAAGGGGTGTAGGGAAGGACAAGTGTGGAGAGATACTGGGGAGCAGCAGAGTAAGTACATTTATAGGTTAGTAGAAGAAGTTTGAACAGGATGCGAAAACGGATAGGGAGCCAGTGAAGGGTCTTGAGGAGAGGGGTCGTATGAGTAAAGCGACCCTGGTGGAAGACGAGATGGCCAGCAGAGTTTTGAACCGATTGGAGAGGGGAGAGGTGACTAAGTGGGAGGCCATCAAGAAGCAAATTGCAGTAGTCCAAACGAGAGGTGACAAGGGTGTGGATGAGGGTTTTGGTACAGTGGTCGCTCAGACACAGGGTCCCCCATACCCATAAGCACAAAACAGTAACCCCCCCCCCCCCCTCCAGTAACCCATTTAACGAACAGACCAATGGCTCAGCCTGCTCATTAATTTGTAATTCATACTCTAAAACGTTGTCTACACATTTCTTACCCGGGTGGGACATTTGGATGACCTCGTTGTCCCTCCCGTAGTTATAGATGACCACCCCGCCGGCGCCGTTCCTGACGGCGTTCAGGATCTTCTGGGTGAAGGTGCAGCCCCCGCGGGGCCCCCGCTGGATGAGGGCCAGCCAGTCGTCGAAGCCCTGGGGCACGCTGAAGTTGGTGTGCGGATCGCAGGCGAAGTGGCCGTCGCCGTCCGCGTCGGCGGGCACCAGCACGCCGGCCGCTCTCTCCAGCGGCGAGTCCTGCCCGAAGACCCCCAGCTCGCCCTCGTGCGACTCGCTGTAGTTGCCGCGGACGAAGGTGATGTTGAGGTTGGCGATCCACATAGCGTCCGCCGCGCGCAGGCACAGCAGCGCGAGCAACAGCAGCCGCGGCCCCTCCATGCCTTCTCTGTCTTGTGTCCTGCTACTACCGGGGTGTCGAGGAGGAGCAAATGCTGTGTCCGAGCCGTCTCTCGGGAACTGACACTGTGAAAGGAGAATCCGGTCGGACTCTCAACGAGGCGGGAAGGATCACAATGCGGCACGCGCGCGGGGGTGAACTACTTCTCTCTCCTTCAGAGCACTTCCTACAGCGTCACCACCACCAGGTGTTGCTTCCTTGGCTTGTACCGTCCACCTCCTTCCTCGACCAGTCCAGCGGGGATGTGACGCGCGCAGGTAAAAGGGGCGGAGCTGTCATCAAGTCAGCTGCTGGAATCAAGACGTAAGAGTAGGGGAAGCGGGCAGGCAGGAGCACGTGACTCGCTCGTGGCGATCCCCGGCGCGCAGGCGCGCAGACAGCAGGGTGACGGTTTTCTTAGTCGGGCGTTTACAAAAACAAAGAAATCGTATTTTTAACGGCGTTTGTTTTGATTTCAGGGAGAATGTAAAGCATTTGTATGAGGAGGCAGTGCAGATGGCAATAATGAAGCGCGTTGAGATTTCCCTCCTCATAGTGCTCGGTGGAAAAAAAAAACCCCGGATCCCCTTATAAACAGATCGCTATCTATTTTATTTAGAATGCAGCAGTTCTTCAAAAAAGGGAGGGATCATTCCTGCTCCAGCACTTTTACTCATAATACTCTAAAGTGCTATATCGAAACGGCTAGAACCACCTGGATCCGATTCCAGCTCTGTTTTCTCTCAGAAGGACTGTATCGACCTGGATCCAGCACTCACACCCCAGCAAGGGCAGCATCCTCCTGGAATGGATCCAGCACTCATTCTTCCTAGAAGGGTCCTATCCCCCTGGATCCTGTACTGTTTTATCCCAAAAGGGCTGCATGCCCCTGGGTCTAGCACTCATTCCCCCCCCCCCCCCCCCCCACACAACTTCATCCAGCACTCATTCTCTTTAGAAGGGCTGCATCCCGGATCCAGCTGACATTCCCCCCAGAAAGGTTCTATCCTCCTGGATCCTGCACTGTTTTCTCCCAAAAGGGCTGCACTCATTCCCTCAGAAGGGCTGCATCCCCCTGGATCCAGCACTCATTCCCCAAGAAGGGCCGCATCCCCCTGGATCCTGCACTCATCCGATCCCCCCCCCCCCCCCCCCCCCCAGAGATGCAGTATTCCCCAGGATCCTGCACTTATTCCCCACAGAAAAGCAGCATTTCCCTGGATCCTGCACTCATTCCCCCTAGAAGGGCTCTATCGTCCTGGATCCAGCACTGATTTCACTCAGAAGGGCTGCATCCCCCTGAAGCCACCATTGTTTTCTCTCAAAACGGCTACATCCACTGGGATCCAGCATTCATTCCCCCCAAGAAGAGCTCTATCCCCCTGGATCCACTATTGTTTTCACTCAGAAGGGCTCCATCCACCTGGATCCAGTGCTCATTCTCTTTACAAGGGCTGCTTCCATCTGGATCCAGCACTCATTCCCCCAGAAGGGTTGCATCCCGGATCCAGCTCTCATGCCCACCAGAAGGGTTCTATCCCCCTGGATCCTGCACTATTTTCTTCCAAAAGTGCTGCATTCCCCTGGATCCAGCAGGGCCGGTGCTAGGGTTTCTGGTGCCTTCCTGTAGCCTGTTAGCCGGCGCCCCCTACCCATCCGGGGGCAGGATCACTATGGCTCTGCCCCTAAGTAGCCACACCCCTTTTACCAGTCATGGTGCGTATAAACAGTCATCATTGAAAATATTACACTAGTATAGGAGAAGAAAAATAACTTGGGTTTTTTTTCCATTATAAATAATTTCTGTAAGCTGTTATAGCTCCAGTATACCCAAAATGACACAAACCAAATTAGCATGCAGACTATGCATGCAGCACAATACCAGAAAAACAGAAAGAAACACGTTGGTATGCATTGCAAAATAAGACAGCAGATGTAAATTCTCAAATTGGACATATTCCAAACACTGAAATGAAAATAAACTGATTTTTTTCTACCTTTGTTGTCTGGTGACTTTGTTTTTCTGATCATGTAGGTCCCAGTCTCTGATTCTGCTGCTCTCTATCTGTTCTCTTAACTCCATTTCCAGGGCTTTCTTCCCATTTATTTCTTTACTTTCCTCCTTTCTTCTTCATTTCTTGCCCTACATCCATAGGTAAAAGCTGGGTCCTCCGCAGACTTCACTGGAGGAGGTATAGAGTGGATCCAGTTTTTGCCTATTTTATACATCCATGTGCAGTTTTTCTTCTTGTTTCCCTTTCCCTCGTCTCCGTCAGTATGCACCTCCTTTCTCTTTCTTCCATCCATGAACAGCATTTTTCCTCTTCCCCCCTCCATCCATGCCCAGCATTTCAACTCTCTCCCTCCCCTCCATCCATGTGCATCTCCTTCCTCTTTCTTTCTTTCTTTCTTTCTTTCCTTCCCTCCATCCATGTCCAGAATTTCTCCTCTCTCCCCTAAATCCATGTGCATCTCCTTCCTCTTTCTTCCCTTCCCTCCATCCATGTCCAGAATTTCTCCTCTCTCCCCTCCATCCATGTGCATCTCCTTCCTCTTTCTTTCCTCCCCTCCATCCATGTCCAGAATTTCTCCTTTCTCCCCTCCATCCATGTGCATCTCCTTCCTCTTTCTTTCCTCCCCTCCATCCATGTCCAGAATTTCTCCTCTCTCCCCTAAATCCATGTGCATCTCCTCTATCTTCTCTTCCCTCCATCCATGTCCAGCACTTCTCCTCTCTCCCTTCCCCTCCATCCGTGTGAATCTCCTTCTTCTGCCTTTCCTTCCTCCTTGTTTTCCAGTTCAGATTTTTGCCTTTGTATCTCTGTTACTGGTCTGTGATTCCTTGTTTCATATTTTTGTATATGTTTCACATGTGTGAGCAAGATGTGTTATTCTGCTAGGCTAGCATGTAGTTTTTGTGTAGAGATCTGTAGCAGTCCCATTTGTTCTTTTTTTCTCACTAGATAGTGTATTGGGGTTTTAGGGTATTGTGTAATATGTACAGTGCTGCCTTTTCACAGATAAGGTTGTTTCTGTTTATGTCCTGAGGGTTAGTGATATTATGGTACAGTAAGGTTCTGAGTGTGTTTGTTAATGAGTTTGTGCTTAGTGTTTTGCAGTGGAGGGACTGTGTGTTGGCCTTACTGAGGTGACTTCAAAACTTTAATTTAATTTTAGTTTGTCATAACATCAGAAGGGGTTTGTGACATAATCATCAAATGTACATACATGTGTCAATTTTTACAAGTAGGGCAGGGCGGGGGGGCCCCATCAAACTGGTCTGCACAGTTGCTAAGACCGGCCCTGCTACCACTCAATTCCCCCAGCCATGAAGGGCTGCATCCCACTGGATCCTGCGCTCATTTGCCCCAGAAGAGTTGCATCCCTCTGGATCCTGTACTGATTCCTCCCAAAATGGCTGCATCCACCTGGATCCAGCACTCATTCTCTTTAGAAGGGCTGGATTCAGCACTCATTCCCCCCAGACTTCTATCCCACTGTCAGTTGGTGTACCTCAGGGATCTGTCCTGGGACCTCTTCTTTTCTCCATCTATACTTCCTCCCTTGGTACTTTGATCTCATCCCATGGTTTTCAGTATCTCCTTTATGCTGATGACTCCCAGATCTACCTCTCCATACCAGAAATTTCAGCAGGAATCCCAGCCAAAATATCAGCCTGCCTGTCTGACATTGCTGCCTGGATGTTTCACCGCAATCTGAAACTAAACATGACCAAGATTGAGCTTCTTATCTTTCCCCCTTAAACCAACCTCTCCTCTTCTTCCCCCATTCTGTATCTCTGTGGATAACACTCTCATCTTCTCTGTCTCATCAGCTCGTAACCTTGGGGTCTTCTTCGACTCCTCTCTCTGTACATATTCAACAGACTGCTAAAACCTGTCATTTCTTTATAATATCACCAAAATTTGTCCTTTCTTTTCTGAGCACACTACCAGAACCCTTATCCATACGCTTATCACCTCTCGCTTAAGACTATTGCAACTTGCTTTTCACAGGTCTCCCACTAAACCATCTTTCTCCCCTTCAATCTGTTCAAAATTCTGCTGCACGATTTATATTCTTCCAGTGTTGCTATGCTCATATTAGCCCTCAGGTCACTTCGTTGGCTCCCTACCCGTTTCCGTATACAGTTCAAACTCCTCTTATTGACTTACAAGTGCATTCACTCTGCAGCTCCTCAGTACCTCTCAACTCTTATCTCTCCCTACACTCCTCCCCGGGAACTCCGTTCACTGGGTAAATTTCTTTTATCTGCACCCTTCTTCTCCACTGCTAACTTCAGACTCTGTTCCTTTTATCTTGCTGCACCATATGCCTGGATTAGACTCTGAGCTGGTACGTCAAGCTCCATCTCTGGCCATCTTCACCTTTTTGATGCTGCTTTTAACTCCTAAGCCTTACTCACTTGTTCAGTACCCATGCTTTATCATTCCCACCTTAGTAATTCCCTCATCTCTTATTGTCCTGTTTGTCCTAATTAGATTGTAAGTTTTGTCAAGCTGGGACTGTCTGTTCATGTTCAAGTGTACAGCGTTGCATATGTCTAGTAGTGTTATAGAAATGATAAGTAGTAGTAGTAGCAGACTCATGTATCTGGTTGTTTGTCTGTGAAGATATATCTGTCCTTCTGTAGGTGTCTGAAGAGGTGCTTGTGTTTCTGTGTGTGTGTGTATGTGTGTATGCGCATGTGGGGATATGAGTGCCTAGGTTGCATGTCTTTGTAAGTATGAGTGTGAAGATGTGTCTTTCCTTCTGTAGGGGTGCGGGGGGGGGGAGGCTATGAGTGTTTGGGTTGTATGTCTGTGTAGGTATGAATATCTGTGTGAATGAATATGAAGATGTGTCTATCCTTCTGTATGTATGTGTGTGTGTGTGTGTGGGGGGAGGATATGAGATGTCTGAGGAGGGGTGTGTGTGGAATATCTGTGTGAATGTATATGTGAATGAGAATGTATGTACCTCTCTGTGTTTATATACCTGAATTCTCTTTTCCAGCACCTTCCTGTGTCATAATTTGGTTTGATTGATCTGATGTCTTGTGATTAGCAAGGAGATGTGAATTCCTTTGAAGGCCTATCTGGTTTTTCTTGTTACTCTTGAGCACTGGTTCTTCTCCTATAGCCTGCAAACTAATCCCATCAGGTTGGGAAACATCCTGTCTACTTAGTACTTACACTGTCATCACCAGTGATAAAACCAAGGGTCAGAGCTGCCTGTAATATCTCCTAGAGGTCTTTGGCTAACTCTCAGGGTAGGCCGTGAAGCTTCAGTTGGGCTGACTTTCAGGTTAGTCCCAGAACAGCACAATGTCATGCTGACAGTAGCCATTCACTTCTCTTAACAACCCCTTCTATGCTGCCCCAGACCCTGGCATGAATTTCCCGCAGTAGTTGTGTATTTTTGTTCCATGATGCTGAAACCCTTTCTGCAATGATATGGGGCTTGCGCCAAAAGAGATATGAGAAGAGACTGGAAGACCTGAATATGTATACCCTAGAGGACAGGAGGGACAGGGGAGATATGATACAGACATTTAAATACTTGAAAGATATTAATATAGAAACAAATGTTTTCCAGGAAGACCATGATCAAGTATATAATATCACATTCATTGTTGATTTAATCTTGAATTGATTATGAATGTGACTGATGAGCAGAGTGGATGGACCATTCAGGTCTTTATCTGCCATCGCTTACTATGTTACTATTAGGCTCATTTTCGAAAGAGAAGGATGCCCTTCTTTCGACATAAATCGGAAGATGGACGTCCTTCTCCCAGAGACGTCCAAATAGGTATAATGGTAACCCGATTTTGGACGTCTCCAATTGCAGTCCGTCGCAAGGACGTCCAAATTTAAAGGGGGCGTGTCAGAGGCGTAGCAAATGTGGGCCTTGGGCATGCCTAGCACTTGGACGTCTTTGACCCATAATCGAAAAAAGCAAGGACGTCCCTGATGAATACTTGGACGTTTTCACCTGGACCGAAATGACCAGATGACCTTCCGTTACTCACCCAGTGGTCACTAACACCCTCCCACTCTCAAAAAACATCTTTAAAAATATGTCGTGGCAGCCTCTATGCCAGCCTCAGATGTCATACTTAGGTCCATGACAGCGCATGAAGGTCCCAGGAGCAGTTTTAGTGGGTACTGCATTGCACTTCAGACAGGCGGACCCAGGCCCATATCCCCCCACCTGTTACATTTGTGGAGGAAACAGCGAGCTCTCCAAAACCCACCACAAACCCACCGTACCCATATATAGGTGCCCCCTTCACCCGTAAGGGCTATGGTAGTAGTGTATAGTTGTTAGGGGACTCCACACACAAGGTAAGGGAGCTATGTTCCTGGGAGCATTTTATGAAGTCCACTGCAGTGCCCCCTAGGGTGCCCGCTTGGTGTCCTGGCATGTCAGGGGACCAGTGCACTACAAATGCTAGCTCCTCCCACGTCCAAATGGCTTGCATTAGGACGTTTTTGACATGGATGTCTTTAGTTTTGAAATTCGCTGAAAGTCAGAAACGTCCATGTCCAGGGATGTCCAAATTTAAGGATTTGGATGTCTCTGATGGTATTTTCAAAATGAAAGATGGACGTCCATCTTTTTTCGAAAATATGGGTTTCCCCGCCCCTGGATTTCACCCTGGGTTTCCGTTTTCGAAAATGCCCCCGCACATCCCACAGTAAAACTATGTAAAACCCGTGGTAACCAGGCGGGAAGTTTTCTGCATCAGACCCTTTGTACGGGATAGGCATGGCAGATACGGGCATGTGGAGATTACTCAGGGTCCTCGAGGCCAACAAACTAGTTAGGTTTTAAAGATTTCCTCAACGAATATGCATGAGATTAATTTGTGTGTACTGTGTTCATTGGATGCAAATGGATCTCATGCATATTCATTGTGGAAATGTTGAGAGCCCAACGGAGATGTGGCCCTCAAGGACCGTGGTTGCCCACCTGTGTGATAACTGATATTATATGTCAGTGAAGTCTGACAAGGTTCATGGAAATAATTCACCGTAAATATTTCCTACTGTCCACCGTCCAGGTACCTCAACAGACAACCTGCTGTTGTGCCAACTGCCAGCTCTGTAACATATTGTAATGTCTGTCTGTTTGTTTGGTTTCATTTGCTATGCTTTCACTACATTCTGGCTGAAAAACGTACTGTTATTTATCTGCCTATGCCAAAACATTCCAAGGGTGTAAGTGTTTAATCTCTCTATATAAAAGGCACCACCAACGTTCTATGAAGCCTCCAGCCGGAAGTGTGAAGGGGGAGAGATATCCGGTTTCCCCATGTCTGCCCCGCCCTCGCTCTCTCTGTAACACAAACAGTGAAGGAAAAAACATAGCAAAGCACGAAATCAAATCGCTCTCTCTGTAACAGTGAGGGACTCAGAGGGGGGAGGGGAGAGAGGGCAGGGACACACACATTCCCACATGCACACAGAAGAAAACCTTGCTAGCCCCCCGTTTCATTTGCATCAGAAACGGGGCTTTTTTTACTAGTATTATATAAACTGTAATGTGATGCTTCCTAATAAAATACAGGTTCGCAGATGTGAGGCTCGCTCTTGTTGAAAAAAACAAAACATGGAAGGTGTCAGCTGATAACTACTTGATTCACTCTACCCACTTGTGCCAGCTTATTGGACTATTACAGATCTTGATTGATCTGTGGCCTTTCCCTTCTTGGTGTCAGTAAGAACCCTTTGTTAAGATATGCAGAGGCATTTTTCTTTTATTTAAAATGTACAAAAAAAACATTAGTACAATAAAACAAAATCAATATTTGATGTTATGGCTGCCTGAGCACCAGATGTGCCTCTGTGGAGCTCTCAGGCCTCATTATATTACTAATTTTTTTGTGGAAGACCCCTGGTATATTAACCCCAAGCCACTTTTTAGTCAACATACTGGGGCAATCATGAGCAAGACGGACAGTAATCAGTTGCAAAAATCAACATTTAATGTAGCTAGACTCAGCTGGGGGTGAGCAGGGCCGGCCATCCGCTCACTTGCAAAATCTTTCACCTGAACTTGTGATTCTCCTATCTCCGCTGCCCTCCCCTTTTCATGCACAGGAGCAGTATTAATTGAGGCAGGCACGCTCTTCAAGTTACGTGAGAATACAACCAGATTGCTATTTATGCTTCGGTTTGGGGCTAGCTCCTCAGTCAGGGTGAGTTTCAGAGCTTGAAACAGCATTCAAATTAAAGAGAACCTGAAATTTTAAAAGTGCTAAAAATAAGTTTTAAAAGTATTTGCCTTAAATCTAATTGCAGAATTCAGGTGCTGGGAGTCTGTACTTGGTTGTCATATGCTCAGATTTGTTTAAATCATATGCAAATTAGTCCGGTGTTTTTCACTAAACATTCCCATGAGTGCCTGTATGTTAATCTGCATTCAAATAGCACTCTCTGATTGGATGATCAGCTTCTGTTAAGAAATCTGCCCGGGAAGTGAACAGAGTGAGAGCTGTCCTTTGCCAAGAGAGACATCCAGCTGTGACTTCCTGTGTTTGTTGACTGAAGTTATAAAAGAGTGCCTGATTGTGGTAAATGAGAAAATATAAGTGAAAAGAGATTGGTGGCGATTGAAGTTTCTCTAGTGAGGAAAAGGATCTGAATATTTCAGGATTACTTGAAGTTTATGAAGAATAGAAAAGGGTGAATTTCAGTTTAAGAGTGTTTAAATGCTGTAAGCTATATAAAGGCTAGGTAGATTTAAGTGACTGTAAGCAAGGAAACCTTAATATTTGATCTGAAATAAATATTTGATCTGAGATAGTTGATCAGAGATAAATTTTTGATCTGAATTATATCCTTTGGTGCAAAGGAGATTAGAATGCAATAGAGTATTTCTTTCTGTTTACCAGTACAGTCAAATAATTCCATTCCACTTAAATAATTTTTTGTTATATATATGAGGGAGTAGTATCTGGATTTATTGTAAATCAAATTGATTCCATTCACAGGAATTCATATTCACCTTCACCTTCATGCATTCATCCGATATTATCTTTTAAGGATGAAGTTTTATTTTATGTTCACTCTGTCTCTTGTGAGCTGAGCACAGTTAGTTTCCTCGGCTGGCACGACTACATATTAGAGGTATTTTGATACTGTGTGACGTTTTACCACAGACGGGTGACATATATAAAACATTCTCCTTGGATAGGATGTGATATGTGAAAATACATTTTGCTTTAATGAAATTGCTAAACTTTAGAGTCAGAGACTTATCAATGAGGGATACATACAGTGCTATTTTTTCCTGAGGTCCGGCTTACTTGCCTGCTCCCTTCTGTTCCTGCTCTGCTGGACGGGGGGGGGGGGGGGGGGGGACACCAACCGATAGTCTGCAGGGGGGCACCAGAGACCCTAGGCACGGCCCTGGGGTCGAGGCAGGCTACCATGGTGGAATGAATGGTGCTTCAAGATGGTTTAGGGCCAGGCCCTCAGCTTGTCGAGGCCTCAGATCCCTCCAAGAGCTCCAAAGATATATTCGACCATAACTTTAGGGGTGGTGCTCTTGGAAGTTCAATCTGGTGCTCAGTAATTGAGTATATATGTTTGGTTTAAATGTCTGTTTCTTTTACTTTGCTATCAATATATTGTAGTTCCTTTCCATCTGATTATTAATCTGTAAATCACTTTTCTGTTCTTAGTTGTACCGGTATATCAAGTTCGAATAAAGAATAAAAAACAACAAATTTGTATGGTTTGCAGAGCGGCATGGGAGCACTCCATTCTGAGCTGCAAGAGATGGTGAGCCATAGTGCTTATCTTCAACAGAGAACAACGTACACAAACTCCCCAGGGAATTAGTTAATATGTGAGAGGCTCTTACTAAAGCTCTAGCAAAGATCGATGTCCTTGAGTGCCTGTCTTGGTGGAACAGCATCCACCCCTGGTTGGGGTTCCAAAGAGCAGAGAAACTAGTGGCATGAGTGCGCTGGTCGAGAAAATCTTGGGAGAATTGTTTGAAGATCCTCCCTTGCCATCGGATCTAATTGTCGAATGAACTCAATGTGCACTTGAGAGTAGCATTCTGTGAAATAGGATCGGCCTTCGATTTTTCTGTGCAGAATTCTGAACTATTGTCATAAGAAGATAATATTGCAGCAGGCTTGACAGAACTGGGATCTTCAGTACAGCAATGCTAAAATTATGGTTTTTGTGAATTTTGGTCCTGAAATTGAACATCAATGGATGCTATACAGAGACGTAAAAGAAGAGGTTTTTTCCTTCATAACTCCCACAAACAATGATGTACCCTGCCACAAAGAAGGTAGTGTGGAAGGGGGAGAGTGTGATTTTTGTCTCCCTATGAGAGGCTGAAAAGCTCCTGCAACACCACTTTCCCACAGCCACAATACCACAGCTCAGTTGGGTGTTGGGAACTCAGAGGCAGCAGCATGTGTGGATTTGGCCATGGTGGAGGCAGTGGCGTAGCTAGGGTAGTTGACACCCGGGGCCGGTCATTTTTTTAACCCCCCCCCCCCCCCCCCCAAATCCAGTACTAGGCATACCGAGAATACAAAACACTCAGGACCTATAGAGCAAGTCTACCATACCATAAACAGTCATTTGTACGAGTCACACAAGGAAAAGGAAAGCATCTTAAACACTACAGTGAGCACTAGAACATCAATTCACCTATTGTAAAACGAAACCAGACAGAATAGTACAGATCGTAGATCCTGCACAGTCAATGCCAACTGAAAGCCATGTCTTTTTCACAAACACACACCCTAATCCACTATAGAATAAGTAATCATAAACTTTCTATTTAGACAAAAATTAAACTGAACCCCCGATGCCAGACTCTGCATACAATGCAACACCACAGAAACAGAAAATGTCCCCTAGTACTGTGCTAAATATAAAGACAGCAGATGTAAATTTGAAAAAACTAACATACCAATCACCACTTTACAAATTAACAAATAGAAATAAAACAAATACAGAAAATAAAATAATACCATTTTATTGGACTAATACATTTGGCTTCCAGAGGCCAAAATCTCCTTCCTCAGGTCAATACAGTATAGTACTGTTACAGTATCCTATCCTGACCTGAGGAAGGGGGTTTTCTTCTCTGAAAGTTAAGTCGAAATGTATTAAAATTAGTCCAATAAAAAGATTACCTTATTTACATGTTCTATTTATAAACATTTATTAACACAGCTACAATACTATATCCTAAAGCAAAAAAATAAAAATATATTTTATTTACAGTTTGTTGTCTCTGGTTTCTGCTTTCCTCATCTTCTTTTCACAGTCTTCCTTCCATCCAGCATCTGTCTTCGCTCTCTGCCATCCAGTGTTTGCCCTCTCTAATGTCCCTTCCATCCACCATTTGCCCCAGGCTGCCCTCTCTCTCTCTCCCCCTTCCACCCACCATCTGCCCTTTCTCTCTGCCCCTTCAATCCGTCCGCCCTCCCTCTCCCATCCATCCAGGGTCTGCCCTCCCTCACACTCCCCACTTCCATCCAGGGTCTGTCCCCTCTCTCTCTGCCCACTCTTTTCAGCCCCCTTCATCCACCACATGCCTTGCATCCCCCTTTTTCAGGCCCAGACCCATTCTCCCACCTGCCCCAGGCATGGATCCATTTTCCCTCCTGCCCCCTTGTCAGACCCCAGTTACAGCTTCAGACCCCTTCTCCCCTCTGAGCACTCCCCTCCCCAGTCCCCTTCTCCCCTGAGCACCCCTCTAAGCTCCCCCACCCTCCCGAATCCCCTTCTCCCCTCCGAGCACCCAGTGACCCTTCTAAGCTCCCCCACCCTCCCCAATCCCCTGCTCCCCTAAGCACCCCCCTAAGCTCACCCACCCTCCCCAATCCCCTTCTCCCCTGAGCACCCCTCTAGGCTCTCCCACCCTCCCCAATCCCCTTCTCCCCTGAGCACCCCTCTAGGCTCTCCCACCCTCCCCAATCCCCTTCTCCCCTCTGAGCTTCCCCCTCCCCCGAGCCGGTCCCGTCCTGTGCCCCCTCCGTTGAAAGCCGACAGCTCTCGTCTCCTGCCGCTACCCTGTTTTTTTTTTTACCCATTGTAGCGACGCGGGCAGCGCTTCCCGTCTGCCCTGTGAAGGAGAAAATCGCGTCGCTGGCGTCGGGCCTTCCCTCATTGTGTCCCGCCCTCGAGGAAATAGGAAGTTACCTCAGAAGAGGGTGGGACACAACGAGGGAAGGCCCGACGCCAGCGACGCGATTTTCTCCTTCACAGGGCAGACGGGAAGTGCTGCCTGCGTCGCTGCAATGCATTAAAAAAAAAGCAGGGTAGCGGCAGGAGACGAGAGCTGTCAGCTCTCGACGGAGCACCCCCCACCTGCCGACACCCGGGGCGGACCGCCCCCACCCTTGCTACGCCACTGGGTGGAGGGGGTGGATTGTGCAGAGATCAGATGCAATGACCTCTTTCTGCCACATGTGTGAAACTATTGATGTTTACTTGGACATTTCTTGCACCATTTAAGCTCTACACAGCTGCGAGGAGGTCTATAGAACACGGCTACCTCCCCTTAAGGACACTCCATCATAGAGTCAGAACCACCTTAAAGCTCATAGTCCTGCCCACAATGGAAGTGACACTGGAGGGGTGTAGCCAAGAGGGCATGGTCCAGGAAGTATAAACGCTCAGGGCACAGCTAGGTTAAGGAGACCCAGAGGGAAGCAGTAAAGGCCCACTGTATACCCTGCGCCATGTCTGTGAACTGCAACAGCCAGGCAGGCCAAGTTTAATATGAGAACTGTATTGTTGACCCAGCTGGAGGCAGGCTGGGTCCTCTCTTGCAGGAGGCTTTTGCCCACTTGGGGTGTTGTCCAAGCAATGTGGTAGTTTTGTTGCTGAAGAAGCGAGATATGGAGCAGACAGACATGCACTGCCTTATCATCTTGATCAATGTTGATATGAAACTCCTGTAAAGGTGCATCAGAGTCATTTGGAACTGTTTCTTCCTCCATTTATTCACCCTGATCAGATAGGCTTCAATATAAGGGACATACCTCAACTAATAATACTCACAGGCTGCTTAACTTGCTACAGTTGGCTGAAAAAGGATGTTTGACGGGGGTAGCAGTTGCACTGGATGCCAACAAAGCATCTGACAGAGTATGCTGGCCTTATTTATTTGCTGTCGTGAATAAGGTGGGACTTCAAGGGCCTGACAACTTATTAATGGGGCATTATCAACTCCAATCTCTACTACTACTACTAATCATTTCTATAGTGCTACTAGACATATGCAGCACTGTACACTAAACATATATGAGACAGTCCCTGCTCTAAAGAGCTTGTAATCTATTTGAGACAGACAAACAGGCCAAATAAGGGATTAGGGAAATACTTATTGTGAGAATGAATAAAACAGACATGGGTAATGAACAGGTGACTAGGAGTTAGGAGCAGAAGCGGAGCCAGGGTGACGGCGCGGGGGGAGCGAAAGCGGCGTGAGAGCGGACTTCCGCCGGTGCACATTTTCAATGCAACACGAGAAAAAAATAGACACCGGCAGAACTTCGTTTAGGGGAGCGACCGCGCCCCTGGCGCCCCACCTAGCTGCGCCACTGGTTAGGAGTTAAAAGCAGACTCAAAAAGGTGGGCTTTTAGCCTAGATTTGAATATTGCCAGAGCTGGAGCTTGATGTACTAGCTCAGGAAGTCTATTCCAGGCATGAAGTGCAGCAAGTTAAAAGGCGCAGAGTCTGGAGTTGGCATTATTTTCTTCCTTTCCTATCATTTTTAGACTCTAAGCCATACTTTTCGATGGGCGGGATAGTAAATCCTGAGTAAACTTGAAACTTGATAACAGAGATTTACCTGAGGAAAGGAGTTCCCAGGGAGGAGTGTAGGGAGAGATAAGAGTGGAGAGATACTGAGGAGCTGCAGAATGAATGCACTTGTAAATAAGAGTTCGAACTGTATGTGGAAATGGATAGATATGGACCCTGAAGCAGATAACTCAAGCTAAGGTTTAGTAAAAGACCCCTAAGTGCAGTGGCATTCCTAGGGGGGCTGGCACCCGGGGCGGATCGCCGATTCGCCCCGCCCCCCGGGTGCAGCGTGGAACTCCCCCCTGGTGAAAGGATACCCCCGCGAAGGAACCCCCCCCCCCCCCGCCGGGTGCACGCCGCCGGGGGGGGGGGGTGCCGCGCGCGCCTGTCCTCCGTTGTTCCATGCTTCTTCTCTGCCCCGGAACAGGAAGTAACCTGTTCCGGGGCAAAGAAGAAGCATGGAACAACGGAGGGCAGGCGCGCACGTGCGGCACCCCCCCCCCTAGGAATGCCACTGCCTAAGTGCCCCTTTTGCTCCTTCATGATCTAATGGTCCCAAGGATTCCCTCACAGGCTTTCTGCTTCTGATGTACCTGAAAAAGTTTTTACTGTGAGTTCTTGTCTTTGTGGCAAGTGTCTCTTCATATTCTTTTTTAGTCTTCTTTATCAGTGTTTTGCATCTGACTTGCCAGTGCTCAAGTTACTTCTTATTTTGTTCATTTGGGTCCTTTTTCCATTCTTCATGAATCCCACTCAATGACGAGACTAATGGTGGCAGGCATAGGCGTAGTTTGACTGTTTCATTTGGGGGGGCAAAGGAGGGGGCGGAGCATATTAGCATATTCATTTGCGTATATACATAGGCAAATGAATATGCTAATATGGAGGAAGGAAGGAAGGGAAAAAAGCTGGCTTTTTTTGGGAATAACCATAATGAATATGTATGAGATATCAAGCCAGCTCTTTCTCCCTTCCTTCTTTCCTTCTTCCACTCCAGTAGTATTTCCCCACCCCTTTTCCCATACCATGCCAGTGTTGACCTTAGAAATGCATAAGCTCTATATGTAGATCCTTCAAGAGGTAGTGTGTCATGATTTACGCTCTACACCCTTTCTGATGTTTTGGTGCCACCTCAGTAAAGCCAACACACAATCTCTCCACTGCAACACACTATACACAAACTTGTGCAAAAACACACTCATAACCTTACTAAACCATAACAGCACTAATTCCAAGGACAGGACGAGCTGCAACCTTATGCGTGAAAATGCAGAACTGTAATTACACCAGGCTCTAAAACACCAATACACTACCTCGTGAAAAACACATGACACAACAGACATGACACAAGGAACTAGAAAGCAAAAAATATGAAGGCAAAATACTGAACTGGAAAGTTAACTCGATGTCAGACTCAGCATGCAGCAATACCAGAAAAATTGAAACTTACATGCAAAATTTCACAGAAAGCTGACATATTCCAATTAATAAATTCTGAATAAAATACTTTTTTCTACCTTTGTTGTCTGATCATTTAGTTTTTCTATTCGCTTTGGTCCCAGTGTCTTCTGTTTTATGCAGTGTCTTCTTTCCATTTGATATTCCATTTAATAGATTCAAAATAAAATACTTTTTTGTACCTTTGTTGTCTGGACATTTTACTGTTCAATCATGCTGGTTCCAGTTTCCTCTTTTCCTGTCTTTCTGCTAATTCTCCTTCAACTGCTTGCTGTCCATTTGTCTTTTCTCTTCTCTCCTGTCTTATTCCATTCCTTCACTACACCTACCTTTGACACATTATTTCTTTTTTAGCTGTTTCCTCTGTTTTTTTTTTCTTTGCTGCCTCTCTGTTCACTTAAATTTCACCCTCGTCCTCATCCTTCTCCTTTTTAATTTTCAGCTATCAAATTCCATTTCCTTCTCTCACCCACTAGCTGCCCCATTCCTCTTCTCAGTCCTTCCTCCAATCTTCCATTTCCTTTCATCTTTAATCAACTCTCCATTACCACATTTCTGCCCCCCCCCCCATCACTATCATCCTCTCATTTGTTTCCTTCCCACCTCCCCTTTGGCCTCTCCCAAATAGTTCCACCATTTGCAGCATCTTCCTCCCTCCAACCTTCTAGCCCAGCACGCCTGCTCCCTTTCTCCCCTTGTAGCCTAATATCTCCCTGTCCCTTCCACACACACATCCACACCCCAGTATCTTCCAGCCCCCCCCCCTCCCTGTGGTCCAGCATTTCTTCCTCTCTCTCTCCCCTCCCTCCAATTGTCCAGCATTTCTCCCTCACTCCCTTCTGTCCCTGGATCCACAATCTCTCTCTTTTTCTCTTTCCCCTCTAATGTATATCTATCCCTCCCTCTCATCCATCCCCATGTACAACCTCTCTTCCCTCCTTCTTCTCTCCCACTGCCCACATCACTCTCAGTATCTCCCTTCCTTGCACCCTGGGCCCAACATTTATCTCTTTCGTTCTCTTCCTTCCCCTTTTAGCATCTCTCCCATCCCCATACAGCATCTCTCTCTGTCTCCCTCCCTCCCACTTCCATGTTCCAACATTTCACCTTTTCTCTTGCGACATGTCCCTCCCTCCTCCTCCACATCCAGTATTATTTCTCCCTCTCTCTCCCCCATGCATCTCCCCCCACCAACATTCCCCACCTCTCTCGCTCACCTCTACCTAGCATTACCCCATCACCTCATCAGTGCTCCTGTGACTGTCTCTCCCTGCCACCAGCCAGCATGCTGCCTCGCTCTTCCTCGCCGGCGCTGCCTCAGTCCCTGACTCCCTGCAGCATTTTTGTCCGTCACAGGCAGCCTCGTTCCCGCTCCCCTTTGCCGCGTCCTCCGGCTCTCTCTGATGCACTTCCTGTTTAACAGGAAGTGCATCAGAGAGAGCCGGTCGGAGGAGTGGAAGCGGCAAAGGGGAGCGGGAACCAGGCTGCCTGTGAGAATGAATGGCAGCGCTGACGGCGACGGACAAAAATGCTGCAGGGAGTCAGGGACTGAGGCAGCGCCGGCGGGGAAGACACAATTAAGCCCCGCCAGTTCGCCGGTGCGACTCGTTTGGGGGGGCAATGCCCCCCCTCGCCCCCCCCCAATCTACGCCCATGCAGGGGTGAAATATAAGTTTTCTATTTATGTAGATGATGTTCTTGTGTTTGTTGAATAGCTAGATGCTTCTGGTCCAGCACTGATGGCTATCTTGGAGGCCTTTAGAAAGGTTTATAGACTTAATTTTGATAAATCTAAGCTTTGCATCAGATTTGTTGGGTATCTATACCTCTTTTAAATACCTTGCTGTTATCATTCCTGGACAACTGTGAGATCTATACTGAGTGAATTATAGGCCATTAATAGATTGTATATCAGCTGACTTGGGTCTGTGGATGGATCTACCCGTTTCTCAGGGAGGATGTATTACTCTAATTAAAATGAACATGGGGCTCATTTTCAAAAGAGAAAAACATCCAAAAAGTGTCATAAAGCACCGTTTGGATGAATTTCTTCTCAAAACATCCAAATCGGTATTTTCAAAACCTATTTTGCAGATGTTTATCTATGCAATTTGTCTGCAGTGCATCCAAATCATATGGGGGCATGTCGGGCGTTTCGAAGGTGGGATTAGGGTGTGCCTAACATAATGGAACAAAGCCAAAACGTCTGGGCGAAAACTTCGCTTTGGTCTAGATCTGTTTTTCTAATCAATAAGATACAAAAAGTTGCCTTAAATGACCGGATGACCACTGGAGGGATTCAGGGATGACCCCCTTACTCCTCCAGTGGTCACTGACCCCCTCCTACCCCCCCAAAAATGTAAATAAAAATAGTACTCACCAGCCTCTAAGACAGCCTCAGATGTTATAGGCAGGTCCATTACAGCAGCATGCAGGTCCCTGGAGTAGTGTAGTGATGGGTGTAGTGCACTATAGACAGGTGGACACAGACCCATACCTCCCCCTGTTATACTTGTGGTGGAAACTGTGAGCCCTCCAAAACTCACTAAAAACCCACTGTACCCACATATAGGTGTCCCCTTCACCCATAAGGGCTATTGTAGTGGTGTACAGGTGGGGATAGTGGGTTTTGGAGGGCTCAGCAGACAAGATAAGAGAGCAATGGTGAGATGTGTACCTGGGAGCATTTATGTGACATCCACAGCATGCCCCCTAGGGAGCCCGATTGCTCTCCTGGGATGTGTGGGGGACCATTCTAGCAATGATGGCCCCTCCTAAATCCCAGCGGCTTGATTATGTGCATTTTTAACTTGTGCGTGTTTTTTGTTTCTGAAAATGACCTAAAAAGATAAACGCACAAAGCACAAAACCTTATTCAAAATGGTATTTTTGGAAAAAAAAAAGACTTTTTATATTTTTTTGAAAATGATTATATTTGGGACGTTTAGCGCAAAACGTCCAAAGTTCGACTTAGATGTCATTTTGAAAATACCCATCCATACTTCCACAATTATTATATTTGCTTCAGCATCGCCCATTTTCCATAGCACATGTTTTTATGCTGAATTGGACATTTTTCTAGATTAATTTGGCATTGTCGGAGCCTGCAGTTCAGCCTCCAGACACGTTGCCTTTTCAAGGAACGGAGTGGAATGGGCTTGCCTAATATGGAGATTGACTACTGGGTGTCTTGGTTATGAGCATCATGTGATGGTTTCAATGGGATGACTCTGCTAGATGGATTTCGTTAGCGTATCAGAGGTTGATGGTTTCCTTTCCTTTGGCTAACGTTATGTTAAAATACACATGAGTAAGTCGGATGCTGTGCAATAGTCCCATCCTCGCCCACGCAGTGGCATATGGAGTGAAGTCAAGTAGAGAAAAGTTTGAAAATTACATTGGGAGCCCTATCCATTGGGTGAAAAATCTGTGTATTTCATATTGTACCTTTAACTGGAGATGGGAGACTGAGACCTGCATGGGCTCACTTTGTGTAGCAACTAATGAATGGAGGTCAACTTAAGTCTTTTGACGCCCTGTTGCAGGAATTCCATTTGGAAGAGCAGAGGTCTTCTATATGCAAATTGCCGCTACTTTGTGATGGTTGGGTGGCCAGGGTTGCCAGTATAGGAGGCTCACTCCTGTGGAACTGTTTTTATATACCCCTGGCCTAGATCAGAAGCAGATACCACAATTAAATAATATTATGGCAGATGCTCATGAGTTTCCAGGTCTTCTGAGCTAGATTGTTGATCAGTAGAATGCAAATCTTAATTAATCCCTAGATGACTCTGATTGGGTAGTTATTTGGCCTCAGGCCCATTCAGTATCCATGCGCTTCCAGAGTTGAGTTCACGTACAGACTTTTATATTGTACGCACAGGACCCCTTTGTTTTTTTGCCCATCATTGGGGTGCTTCATCAGACGGATGCTGGAGGAGGTATGGGGGACAGGGTGATTTTTCCATATGTGGTGGGCTTGTGCTGTTATAGCATCTTTCTGACAACACAGGGAAATTACAGTTATTTTGGGGGTAACTTTACCTTTTCTCCCTTATTCTGCCTGTTAGGGTATGGGAAAGATGTGGAGAGTGGAGGTGGGGATCGGGAACTGACTTGTCATCCCATTCATGCTGTGAGATACACAGTTATAAACCAAAAAAAATCCTCTTCTTCTCTGGTAATCTAATATATAACACCCAATCATAACCAGGAGAATGTACTGGAGACTGAGATACTGTTATTGACAGAGTTCCAGCTGGAGCAGTTGAATCTAGCTGGGGCAGGTAGTTCCCTGGTCATGTTAGTTACAAGCAGATACTGTGTTTCTGTGGAGTTGGCACCTGATAATAATCATGAGCGCCAAGAATTGCAGTTTCTTTACTATTGGAAAGATGCTGGAAAGAAAACCCAGGCTGTCAGCTGCAGGTACTGTGACCGTTCTGAACAAAGCAGTAAATAGGTCAGAGGTGTAGCCTAGTGGTTAGTGCAGTGGACTGTGAATGAAGAGACTGAGGCCGGTGGGGGGAGGCGAGGCTGATGGTTGGGAGGCGGGGCTACTGCTGGGCAGACTTCTACGGTCTGTGCCTTGAAAATGGCAGATACAAATCAAGGTAAGGTATACACAAAAAGTAGCACATATGAGTTTATCTTGTTGGGCCTGCAGGTCTTTTTCTGTCATCATCTACTATGTTACTATCCAGCTTATTTTCGAAAGGAGATGGGCGCCCATCTCCCGAGGGCGCCCAAATTGGTATAATCGAAAGCCGATTTTGGGCACTTTCAACTGCACTCTGTCGCGGAGACGAACAAAGTTCACGTGGGCGTGTCGGCACAGTAGCGAAGGTGGGACATGGGTGGGCATGGGAGTGGTTAACAGATGGCCGGCTTCAGGCCATAATGGAGAAAAGAAGGGCGGCCTTAGCGAGAATTTAGGTCACTTTTTTTGGACCCTTTTTTTTAGGTCCAAGTCCCAAAAAGGTGCCCGAACTGCCCAGATGACGACCGGAGGGAAACAGGGATGACCTCCCCTGACTCCACCAGTGGTCACTAACCCCCTCCCACCAAAAAAAAAAGTACTTTAAAAACTTTTTTTTCCAGCCTTTAAGCCAGCCTCAAATGTCATACCCAGCTCCATGACAGCAGTATGCAGGTCCCTGGAGCAGTTTTTAGTGGGTGCAGTGCACTTCAGGCAGGTGGACCCAGGCCCACCCCCCCTGCCTGTTACACTTGTGTTGGTAAATGGGAGCCCTCCAACCCCCCCCCCCAAAACCCACTGTACCCATATGTAGGTGCCCCCCTTCACCCATAAGGGCTATGGTAATGGTGTAGAGTTGTGGGGAGTGGGTTTTGGGGGGGGGGATTTGGGGGGCTCAGCACCTAAGGTAAGGGAGCTATGCACCTGGGAGGTATTTTAATGTTTTTTTTTTTAATTTTTAAAAGTGCCCCCTAGGGTGCCCGGTTGGTGTTCTGGTATGTGAGGGGGACCAGTGCACTACGAATCCTGGCCCCTCCCATGACCAAATGCCTTGGAGTTGTTCGTTTTTGAGATGGCCAGCTTTGGTTTCCATTAGCGCTGAAAACCGATGCCGACCATCTCAAACCCGCCCATCTCTGACATTTGGCCGGGCCCAACCGTATTATCGAAACAAAAGATGGCCGTCCATCTTTTTCGATAATATGGTCGGGACTGCCCCTTCTCGGATCCATCCACGGAGATGGCTGCCCTTAGAGATGGGCGGCCCCTTTCGATTATGCCCTTCTATGTTACTATCCAGCTTATTTTCGAAAGAGAAGGCTGGTCATCTTCCGACACAAACCGGGAGATGGCCGGCCATCTCTCAAATCCGGTGAAATCGGCATAATCAAAAGCTAATTTTAGCCGGCCTCAACTGCAGTCTGTCGCAGAGCCGGCCAAACTTCAAGGAGGCGTGGCGGCAGGGTACAGAAGGCGGGACGGGGGCGTGCTTAAGAGATGGCCGGCTTCACCCAATAATGGAAAAAAAGAAAGCCGGCCCTGACGAGCATTTGGCCGACTTTACTTGGTCCCTTTTTTTTCATGACCAAGCCTCGAAAGGGTGCCCCAACTGACCAGATGACCACCGGAGGGAATGGGGGATGACCTCCCCTTACTCCCCCAGTGGTCACCAACCCCCTCCCACCCTAAAAAAAATTTAAAAACATTTTTTTGCCAGCCTCTATGCCAGCCTCAAATGTCATACCCAGCTCCATGACAGCAATATGCAGGTCCCTGGAGCAGTTTTTAGTGGGCACTGCAGTGCACTTCAGGCAGGCGGACCCAGGCCCATCCCCCCACCTATCTGTTACACTTGTGGTGGTAAATGGGAGCCCTCCAAAACCCCCTGCACCCCTAAGGGCTATGGTAGTGCTGTACGGTTGTAGGTAGTGGGTTTGGGGGGGGGGGGGCTCAGTGCCCAAGGTAAGGGAGGTATGCATCTGGGAGCTATTTTTTATTTTTAGAAGTGCCCCCTAGGGTGCCCTGTTGGTGGCCTGGCATTTCGAGGGACCAGTTCACCACAAATGCTGGCTCCTCCCATGACCAAATGCCTTGGATTTGGCCGGGATTGAGATGGCCGGCATTAGTTTCCATTATGGGCGAAAACAGACGCCGACCATCTCAAACCCGCCCATCTCTGACATTTGGCCGGGCCCAACCGTATTATCGAAACAAAAGATGGCCGTCCATCTTTTTCGATAATATGGTCGGGACTGCCCCTTCTCGGATCCATCCACGGAGATGGCTGCCCTTAGAGATGGGCGGCCCCTTTCGATTATGCCCTTCTATGTTACTATCCAGCTTATTTTCGAAAGAGAAGGCTGGTCATCTTCCGACACAAACCGGGAGATGGCCGGCCATCTCTCAAATCCGGTGAAATCGGCATAATCAAAAGCTAATTTTAGCCGGCCTCAACTGCAGTCTGTCGCAGAGCCGGCCAAACTTCAAGGAGGCGTGGCGGCAGGGTACAGAACGCGGGACGGGGGCGTGCTTAAGAGATGGCCGGCTTCACCCGATAATGGAAAAAAAGAAAGCCGGCCCTGACGAGCATTTGGCCGACTTTACTTGGTCCCTTTTTTTTCATGACCAAGCCTCGAAAGGGTGCCCCAACTGACCAGATGACCACCGGAGGGAATGGGGGATGACCTCCCCTTACTCCCCCAGTGGTCACCAACCCCCTCCCACCCTAAAAAAAATTTAAAAACATTTTTTTGCCAGCCTCTATGCCAGCCTCAAATGTCATACCCAGCTCCATGACAGCAATATGCAGGTCCCTGGAGCAGTTTTTAGTGGGTACTGCAGTGCACTTCAGGCAGTCGGACCCAGGCCCATCCCCCCACCTATCTGTTACACTTGTGGTGGTAAATGGGAGCCCTCCAAAACCCCCTGCACCCCTAAGGGCTATGGTAGTGCTGTACGGTTGTAGGTAGTGGGTTTGGGGGGGCTCAGCGCCCAAGGTAAGGGAGGTATGCATCTGGGAGCTATTTTTTATTTTTAGAAGTGCCCCCTAGGGTGCCCTGTTGGTGGCCTGGCATGTCGGGGGACAAGTTCACTACAAATGCTGGCTCCTCCCATGACCATGCCTTGGATTTGGCCGGGATTGAGATGGCCGGCATTAGTTTCCATTATGGGCGAAAACAGACGCCGACCATCTCAAACCCGGCCATCTTTGACATTTGGCCGGCCCCAACCGTATTATCGAAACAAAAGATGGCCGGCCATCTTTTTCGATAATACGGTTCGGGACCGCTGTTTGCGGCGCAGGCCGTCTAGATGGCCGGCGCCGTTCGATTATGCCCCTGTACGTTACCTATTTTAATCATGAAGGAGGAGCACCATCAGAAACACCCACTTGGGTGTTTACGTTTCCGAGAGAGCTCCTCTTTCATGATTAAAGTAGATACATTCTCCTGGTTATGATTGGGTGAGATACTCAGTAGCAACATTTTGGAAAACCTCAACATCACTCCCTCGGTGCTTTGCTCAAGTGGTAGAGATAGCTTTAATCGAGCAATTATCCTTTGTGCTTTCAGGGGGGAAAATTGATTTTAATAATAAGATTTGGAATAAATACAGTGATCCTTGGGGTAATTATCCTGCTTATTTTTGAAGGAGAAGGCCGGCCATCTTCCAACACAAATCGGGAGATGGCCGGCCTTCTCCTAAGGCCTGCCAAATCGATATAATCGAAAGCCGATTTTGGCCGGCTTCAACTGCTTTCTGTCGCAGGGCTGGCCAAAGTTAAAGGGGGCGTGTTGGAAGTGTACCGAAAGCGGGACGGGGGCATGGTTAAGAGATGGCCGGCCTCGGCCGATAATGGAGAAAAGAAGGCCGGCTCTGACGAGCATTTGGCTGACTTTACTTGGTCCTTTTTTGTTCATGACCAAGCCTCAAAATTGTGCCCTAAATGACCAGATGACCATCGGAGGAATCGGGGATGACCTCCCCTTACTCCCCCAGTGGTCACCAACCCCCTCCCACCCTAAAAAAAATTTTTTTAATTTTTTTTTTGCCAGCCTCAAATGTCATACCCAGCTCCATGACATCAAAATGCAGGTCCCTGGAGCACTTTTTAGTGGGTACTGCAGTGCACTTCAGGCAGGCGGACCCAGGCCCATCCCCCCCACCTGTTACACTTGTGGTGGTAAATGGGAGCCCTCCAAAACCCACTGTATCCACATCTAGGTGCCCCCCTTCACCCGTAAGGGCTATGGTAGTGGTGTACAGTTGTGGGGAGTGGCTTTTGAGGGGCTCAGCACACAAGGTAAGGGAGCTATGTACCTGGGACCAATTTGTGAAGTCCACTGCAGTGCCCCCTAGGGTGCCCGGTTGGTGTCCTGGCATGTGAGGGGGATCAGTGCACTACAAATGCTGGCTCCTCCCACGACCAAATGCATTGGATTTGGCCGGGTTTGAGATGGCTGCCATTAGTTTCCATTATCGGCGAAAACCAATGGCAGCCATCTCTAACGCCGGCGATCTCTAAGGGCAGGCCAAATGTTGAGATTTGGCCGGCCTTGACCGTATTATCGAAACGAAAGATGGCCAACCATCTTGTTTCGATAATACAGTCGGGTACGCCGCTTGACGGGGCTGGTGTTAGAGATGGCCGGCCCCGTTCGATTATGCCCCTCTATGTTAACTAAGGGGGTCTTTTACTAAAGATTAGCTCGAGTTATCTGCAGCAGGGCCCATTTTATTCCTACGGCCCTGCTGCAGATAACTCGAGCTAAGCTTTTGTAAAAGACCCCCTAAGTTTCCTGGACATGAATGGAGGAGAATGATTATGGGCAGTGGTGTGCTGGAGCAGGCTCTCACAGGCTCTCAAGAGCCGGTTGTTAAGTTTTTAAGAATTTTGGGAGCCGGTTTTTAAAGTAGGGCCCTCCATGGCTACTTTAACAACTGGCTCCCAAAATGTGGGCTTGGGCCCCCTGCTGAATTCTCTTTTACTTTGCTGGTGGGGATGCTGAGCCCTGCCAGCCAAGTAAATAGACTATTGCTGCTCCCCGCTCCTTGTTTCCAGCTCTGGGCAGCAGGCTGGGACTTCTCGAGCATGTGAGAGAAGTTCCAGCATGCTGCTCAGAGCAAGACGTTGGGAGTGGTGGCAGTCCATTTATTGGCTGCCAACAAAGGCATGCCTAGCAAGCCCGCACTAAGGAAGGGAGGAGAGAGAGGCAAGTGTTGCTCCCCCCCCTCCCCCGGCCACCGCTGGCCCTTCCAACTGCAGAGCTGGCTACGTCCGGAGAAAGAGCCTGTTGTTAAAAATTTACCAGCACACCCCTGATTATGGGGCTCATTTTCAAAACAGAAAAGCCTCCAAAGAGTGGCACAAAGTGGCAGATACATTTTTTTTTTACCAAAACATTTAAATCACTGGTCTCAAATGTTCTTTCCTTAATCCAAGAGTTCTGTCAGATAGAGCATTGAAATCCCACATATATGTAAAGATATTTTATTTATGAGCAACTCAAGAGCCAAGTAATTTAAAGTGGAGCAGAGTGTCAGGTGCATGAACTGAACTGAACTGAACTAAAGCAGAGTCACCTGCATGTGTGTATTGGTGGGGGTTAAGGAAAGCATAGGGAGAGGAGCGAGGTATCTGGACCTGGAGTTCAGTGTTCTCTCTCTGCTTTGTATCTTATCTATAAAAGCACGTTGACCCGAAGGTTAAAGTATGCCTTATTTTTACCTGCTGGATTATAGCTTTGTGTTTAAGTATTTCTTGCTAGTTTATTACCTGTTCTTACATCGCTCTTGTCCCACATATTGGTGTTCCTGGTAATTGCGTGACTGAAGTGCATAAGGAAAAAGCATGCAGCTTTGTTAAATTGTACCTTTAGTGGCTGTTCTGAGTGTATATCAGTCTCATTAGGATATGCACATGTAGAGACCCCAAGCATCTGCTCACTTGGGGTCCTGCAGAGACCTCTAGTGGCTAACCAGGATAATGTAGTCTGATTTTTATTCTGGAATAAGGGATGGCCTTCCTTGGATTGAGAGTGATAGAAGGAATCATTCCTTGGAGGGAAAACCCGGGTACTATAACTGCCAAGCCCCGAGGGAGTTTTCTTGTCGTTGGCTCTTATTTCTCTGGTGACTGCACCATTTCTGTAAAGGGAAAAGCAGCTCTGTCTAACACAGCCACTGCACCTGGAGGGAGAAACGTAGTAATGTGGAGGGGCATTTTCGATATGACATCTAAGTCCGAATGCAAAACGTCTAGCTCACAGCAATAATCAAACAAGAAAAATGCCTAACTTTCTAGTTAAATTATGGCTTTGAGCTAGATGTTTTCATGCTCAACCCATCCATCTGAAAGTATCATTAAAAAAAAAAAAATCCCAGGGAAATACGTAGAAAAATAAGCCACAGGGATATTTGTCTAGCAGCATTCCTAGTAAAATTGCCACACAGACATTCCAGTAATGCTGAGGGACAGCCTAGTGGTCAGTTCAGTGGACATCACATAAAGGGATCCAGGTACAAAACTCACCTAAATCCACTTATATTGTATGGCGAACCCTAAAGGTTGACCGATACAATAACCCTCATGCTTGCAGGTCACATATATATTTAGGAATAGGAGGTATTTCAGTGTTCTAGGATGTTGCACATATTTGTACTGAAATTAAAGAGTTAAACTAGGAATTGAACCTGGGTCCTGTAGGTCACTATTCACTGCACTGACCACTAGGCACTGACTATCCACTTTGCTTGCTGCTTTCTTAAGAATGGCCATAATATTGGGGACTGTCATAGAGCCTGGTATGTGCTCTGTCACATCTTTGGGGGGTGGAAGAGGGTCAGTGACCACTGAGGGCTTAAGAGGGGGTCATGCCTTCATCCCTCCAGTGGTCAGCTGTTCAGTTAGGACACCTTTTTCTGACTTAGTTGTGACTGAAACAGGTCTAGATAAAAATGTATTTCTTTTTTGCTCTGGACCTTTTTTTTTTTGTTGTTGTTTTGTTCCAGTATTGCTGAAAAACATCCAGATTTTCAGCCCGCCCAAATTGCCCCAAAACACACCTCCAACACGTTACCTTGCGATTTAGATAAACTGTGGAGTAAAATGTCCCAATTCTGAATTTTGAAAATCTGATGCCTTGTACCACTGTTGAGATGTTTTTCTCTTTTGAAAATGAGTGCCTTAGAGGGGCATAATCGAAAGGGACGCCCAAGTTTTGCTGAGGACGTCCTTGCAAAATGTCCCGGTGGAGGGGCGGGGAAACCCATATTATCAAAACAAGATGGACGTCCATCTTCCGTTTCGATAATACAATTGGGGAGGCCCAAATCCTGAAATTTAGGTCGTCCTTAGAGATGGTCGTCCCTAGATTTGGTCGTTTCTGATTTTCGGCGATAATGGAAACCAAGGACGCATCTTAGAAACAACCAAATGCAAGCCCTTTGGTTGTGGGGGAGCCAGCATTCTTAGTGCACTGGTCCCCCTGACATGCCAAGACACCAACCGGGCACCCTAGGGGGCACTGCAGTGGACTTCATAAGTTGCTGCCAGGTACATAGCTCCCTTACCTTGTGTGCTAAGCCCCCCAAAGCCCACTACCCACAACTGTAGACCACTACCATAGCCCTTACGGGTGAAGGGGAGCACCTAGATGTGGGTACAGTGGGTTTTGGAAGGCTCACATTTACCACCACAAGTGTAACAGGTGGGGGGGGGGGGGGGATGGGCCTGGGTCCGCCTGCCTGAAGTGAACTGCACTCACTAAAACTGCTCCAGGGACCTGCATATTGCTGTCATGGACCAGAGTATGACATTTGAGGCTGGCAAAATATATTTTTAAAGATGTTTTTTTAGGGTGGTAGGGGGTTAGTGACCACTGGGGGAGTAAGGGGAGGTCATCCCTGATTCTCTCCGGTGGTCATCTGGTCAGTTCGGGCACCTTTTTGTGCCTTGGTCATAAGAAAAACAGGACCAGGTAATGTCATCCAAGTGCTTGTCAGGGACGCCCTTTTTTTCCCATTATGGGTCGAGGACGTCCATGTGTTAGGCACGCCCAAGTCCTGCCTTCACTACGCCTCTGACATGCCCCCATGAACTTTGTCATCCCCGTGATGGAAAGCAGTTGGGGCCGCCCAAAATCAGCTTTCGATTATACCGATTTAGGCGACCCTGTGAGAAGGATGCCCATCTTCCGATTTGTGCCGAAAGATGGGTGTCCTTCTCTTTCGAAAATGAGCCTGATAGTAACATACTACTACTACTACTTAACAATTCTAGAGCGCTACTAGGGTTACGCAGCACTGTACAAATTAATAGATAGTAGTAGATGACGGCAGATAAAGACCTTCATGGTCCAACCAGTCTGCCCAAGATAAACTCATAGCCTATGGTATGATGTGATACTACATATGAATACTTGATCTTGATTTGTCATTGCCATTTTCAGGGCACAGACCATAGAAGTCTGTTTGGCTCTGGCCTTGTTCTCCAACTACTTAAGTTGTCATCGAAGTCCCACTCCAGCCCATCCAAAACAGCAGTTAGATCAAGAAGGATGAGGATAGAATAGAAGCCCTTTATGATCAGGGCACAGACCATAGAAGTCTGCCCGGTACTGGTTTTGCTTCCCAGTTACTGGAGTTGCCATCTAAGCACTGCAAAGTTTGATTGGTTCCATTCTTTCCGTAGAGCATTCCTTTGTGTTTATCCCGTGTGTTTTTGAATTCCATTACCATTTTCCTCTCCACCACCTCCCGTGGGAGGGCATTCCAGGTATCTCTGTGAAAAAGCACTTGCTGTTGTTATTCTTGAGTCATCCCCACTGCATCCTAAATTCATGTCCTCCAGTTCTACCGCCTTCCCATCTCTGGAAAGGGTTTGATTGCATATTAATACTTTTCAAATATTTGAATGTCTGTATCATATCACCCCTGTCTCTCCTTTCCTCCAGGGTATATATCTTCAGGTCATCAAGTCTCTCCTCATATGTCTTGTGGTGTAAATCCCATACCATTTTCAGCCCTTTTCTCTGAACCGCTTCAAGTGTTTGTACAGAGACGCCAAGGGTGGCCCATCCCAAAGCTGGAGATTTATCACTGCAATGCTGGAGATTGAAGACCAATGAGTGAAGTTTTTCTTGTGGGTCCCAGCTATGTCTAAAACTAGTTCTGGTAGATGCACATTCCAAAAACTGACATATTTCCAATCAATAAATAGAAAATCAAATTATTTTTTCTGTCTTTTTTGTCTGGCCATTTTATTTTTCTTATTGTGTTGATCCTAGTCTCTGGTTTCTGCTTTTCTTTTTCTTCTTTTAACTGTATTGCCAGAGTCCCCTCGTCCATTTGGCTCTTCTTTTCTCTCCATGTCCATCATACATCTCTCTATGTCCCTATCTATCTGACCCAGCATCACCCCTGTGTCCTTGCTCCTATCTTTCTGCCATGTTCAGCATCTCCCATCTCTGTGTCCCTATTTTTGCCCTGTCCAACGTAAATTTTCTGGGTTCCTATGCCCCCTCAGGTGCCAGCATCTCTCTCTCTCTCTCCTCTCTCTTCCTTGCCTCTTGTCTCCCCCCAGGCCAGTATCTCTCCCTATCTCCTTTCCCTCTGCCCCCCCCCCTGCAGGGGTCCAGCAAGTGTTCCTTTCTCTTCTCCTGGCATCTCTTCCTTCTCCCCCCCATCTTAGCATCTTTCTCTCCCATCCTAGCATCCCTTCCTTTCTCCTCTCCTATGTGTAGCATGTGCCCCTCCCTTTCTTTCAAACCATGTGCAGCATATCCCTCCTCTCTCTTCACATGCCTTTCCCCCATCCCTCCTCTTCCTTGCATGGGCAGCATTTGCCCCCTCCCTTCCATCTGGCCTTGGGGATTATTAGACTGTGGATCAGACCCTCCCTAGAGTCACTTGGGGGGGGGGGGGGAGGGAACTGGTTGGTAAAGGGAGAGTGAGGAGCCCAGCCCCGTGGGGAATGTTCATTGGAAATTGCTGAGGGAAATGTTCCTGGCTGTTGAATGAGAGTAGGGGTGGAGTTTGGAGTTAATAAATATTGATGTTGGTCATTGGTTGCCTCTACCCCCACCGGGACCCTTGAGGAGAGGGGGTGTCCTGGATGGGTTCAAGAAACTAAGGCTGAACTAAGTGGAGGTTTCTGCCAGTAAACAGTGAAGAGGAGGAGTACTCTTGGGGGGGGGGGGGAATCCAGCCTGGGAGCAAGAACAGGAAAAAGCCTGTTGGAGCCCAAGGTAGTAGCCCAGAGAGGTACACCTTTGGGAAAGAGTGGACAGATCCACAGGTCTGATCCACAGTTGAGATCACATTTTGCACCAGTGCATCAGACACAGCCTTAGGTTGTTTCACCCAGAAAGGATGAGTAACGGAGAGGAGGAGTTGTAAATATGTACATACTGTAGGATTTACAAATTGGAGGATTTACACCATCTCCCTCTGGCCATATTGTTACAAGATAACAAGTTGGATTATAAATTAACCTGTTATACTCTGAAAGGATTTGAACTGGCTCTTGCAGAAAATCTAGTAACGTTCACGTTTGTTTTCATAAAAACCTGGACCGGGGTTTCTTTGTGTGTGCATTGATAGTTCCTCAAGTTTGAGTGGCTGCCAGGATCTATTCTTTGCCCTAGGTGACTATCAGGCTCATTTTCGAAAGAGATGGACGTCCAAAAAGTGACATAAATCGGCACTTGGACGTCCTTCTCACAGAGACGTCCAAATTGGTATAATCGAAACCGCATTTTGGATGTCTTTGTCAGAAGTCCGTCCAAATCTCAAGGGGGCATATCGGAGGCGTGTTCGAGGCAGGACTTGGGCGTTCCTAAGACTTGGACGTCTTTGAGCCATAATGGAACAAAGCAAAGGTGTCCAGGACTAAACCTTGGATGTTTTCAGCTAGACCTGTTTTTATTATGAATAAGGCACAAAAAGGTGCCTGAAATTACCAGATGACCATTGGAAGGAATCGGGGTTGACCTCCCCTTACTCCCCCAGTGGTCATTAACCCCCTCCCAACCACCAAAATTGTGATGAACATTACTTGCCAGCCTCTATGCCAGCCTCAGATGTCATACTCAGGCCCATTACAGCGCATGCAGGTCCCTGGAGTAGTTTAGTAGTAGGTGCAGTGCACTTCAGACAGGTGGACCCAGGCCCATACTCTCCCTACCTGTTACACTTGTGGAGGAAAGAGCGAGCCCTCCAAAACCCACCAGAAACCCTCTGTACCCACATATAAGTGCCCCCCTTCACCTGTAAGGGCTATGGTAGTGGTGTACAGTTGAGGGTAGTGGGTTTGGGGGCACAAGGTAAGGGAGCTGTGTGCCTGGGATCATTTTATGAAGTCCATTGCAGTGCCCCCTAGGGTGCCCGATTGCTATCCTGGCATGTCAGGGGGACCAGTCTACTACAAATGCTGGTTCCTCCCACGCGCAAATGGCTTGACTTTGGATGTTTTAGACTTGGACGTCCTTATGTTCGGAAATGGCCGAAAATCAAAGACGTCCAAGTCCTAGGACGACCATGGTATTTTCGAACACAAAAGATGGACGTCCATCTTTTTCGAAAATGACCTTCTCCCCGCCTCCGAATTTGGAGGTTTTACAAAGACGTCCAAATTCCAACTTAGACGTTTCTTTCGAAAATGCCCCTCCACGTAGTCTTGCCTAACAGTTGGGCCAGCCATGCGTCTCATTCTCCTGTGCCTAAATATCTGCATTGCCTGAGCTCTATCTCTGAGGCAGCAATGGCAAGAGGAATACAAACTGAGCAAATACCGTATTTTTCGGACTATAAGACGCACCGGACCATAAGACACACCTAGGTTTTAGAGGAGGGAAATAGGAAAAAAAATGTTTTCCTTTTTCCCTCCTCTAAAACCTAGGTGCTCCGGTGCGTCTTGTCCAAGTTCGGGATCGCCCTCCCCCCGGCCCTGTCACCACTTCTCCCCTACTCACGTCACGCGATCTTCCCTGGTGGTCTAGTGACGTCGGGGCAGGAAAGAGCCCCCTCTTTCCTGCCCAGCGCGCTGCTCTCCGTCCTCCTGTATGCGGCCTGACGGTCTCGGCGAGATTCAAAATGGCCGCCGAGACGTCAATCCTGCCCAGCGCGCTGCTCTCCGTCCTCCTGTATGCGGCCTGACGGTCTCGGCGAGATTCAAAATGGCCGCTGAGACTTCAATTCTCGGCGGCCATTTTGAATCTCGCCGAGACCGTCAGGCCGCATACAGGAGGACGGAGAGCAGTGCGCTGGGCAGGAAAGAGGGGGCTCTTTCCTGCCCCGACGTCACTAGACCACCAGGGAAGATCGCGTGACGTGAGTAGGGGAGAAGTGGTGACAGGGCCGGGGGGAGGGCGATCCCGAACTCGGGGGGAGGGCAGGAGGGAGGGAAATCGCTACCTTCGGACTATAAGACGCACCCCCCATTTTCCTCCCAAATTTGGGGGAAAAAGTGCGTCTTATAGTCTGAAAAATACGGTAAATCTCAAAGCCGTTTCTGGGCTATCTGGCTGGGAACTTGATTCCGGTTTACTTGCTGCCACCTTAATTTTGTTAATTGCCGTTGCTACTTTTGGCTGTGAATGCGGGCTGTCTGTCCTTATAAACTCCAGACTGTATTATAACAGAATGCCTCTTTTTTTTCATTGTCCTGGAATTTTCACAGACTTGACAATACAACCAGAGATTGGGATCAATTTAGAATCAGTAAACTAAGAGGATGGAATCCTAATCACACAACACACATGAAGGAAAAAAGAAAAACCCCAAAGCATAGAGAATTATATGAGTGTTTGACACCCTCTGCTGGCTTGTACTCAAAACAGACAGAAAAGATTCCACTTGTGAAATGTACAGGAAAAAAGCCCACATCAACAGCAGAGCCTCAGACAGTGATATGTTGCCTGGTGGCAAAGGACGTCTCTGTATGTTACAATTCTGCTAGTACTAGTACATGAGACCTTTCCTCTGCTAGGCTATGTGGCTCTATTAGGCTTGCAGAAAAAAACTCTGTGTAACAAGGAGCCGGAAACAGATGCCAGAGTGACAGGCAAATTTGGACCCTGCCATTCAAAGAAAGGCCACTCAGAATACTTGTTGGGTCAGTGCTAAAATCCCAAAGGTGAAGATAGCTGTAGAGCTGAGTAGCCTTTGCCTATCTTGAACCTATTTTGCATTTTCATCACAGCTTGAAGCCAGCAACTTAATGACTGGGATTTAATACAGGGAACTTCTTTGTGATTTCCCATGATTCTTTGATCCAAAGGTTATCTGCAGACAGACCCTTGTTAGGGAGGTTGCATCAAAAGGACATTGTGAGTAAAGGTGAGCCTCAGGTAGATTATACTAGTGATTGTACTGTAGTAGAGTTGATGGAGCACAAGGATTCAGCCAGGTTGCACTAATCCCAGACTTTCGGACATTTCTTTACTTATCATCATTGGAATTCCATTCCATGCATCCCCTACTCTGTCCAAGAAGAAGTATTTTCTAACGTTATTGCTGTGTATAACTCCCTTGGCTCCTCATTGGGTGATCTCGCGCTTTTTTTTCTTTTTACAGCTTTTTCCCTCTGCTTCTTCCCCCAAATTCTGCATATGGTGCCTTTAGTAGTGCGCATTAATTTAGACACACAACTTAATCAATTAACAAACCAATCAGTGCTGATAATTGGTACTTAACCAATTAGCAGCACTAATTGGCTTTAATTAGAATTTATGCACACAACTTTCTAGGCATTTATTATTATTTATTTATTAATTAGAATTTATTTACTGCCTTCTTGAAGGAATTCACTCATATTCTATAATGCGGTGTGTATAAATTGTAATGTGCACAGTCGGCAAGGGGGTTTGGCCATGGAATGGGTGGGTTGTGGGCATTTAAAAAAAACTATGCACACTATTATAGACTACACCCGATCTGCACCTAACTTAGGCGTAGTTATTTAGACATGGTTTGAGGTGGCCTAAATGGGTGTGCCTAAATTTTAGTCGCAAGAATAGCCCATGAGCATAGTCTATAAACTATGTCCAACTTTAGGTGTAGTTTACAGATTCACGCCAACTGTGTGGTTTTACGGTGCCAATTTTTAAGGCGCCATATATATTGTGTATTGTTTGAATGTCTGTATTATATATTCTGTCTTCTAGGCTAAGTACATTATTATTATTATTATTATTATTATTATTACATTACATTTGTACCCCGCACTTTCCCACACATAGCAGGTTCAATGCGGCTTACATAGCAAATAGAATTACAGAGTCTTATAAGGAGAATTTTACAACTATACTAAACATATTAATAGAAAGGCCTTACGAATATGTGAATTGAGAATGGAAAGGTGTAACAAAGATAGGATAAGCTGAAGGAAAAAGAGATAAGGAGGGGTATGGTGTAGGGAAGATGGGGAAGAAAGATTAGGGGTTAAGCATGAAGAAGATTGGGAGACATGGTTTAAGATGTACAGATCAGTAGGACCCAAAGCAGTCAAAAACAAGTAGTCAGAAATAACACAGTTTATACCTAATTGTTCAGTCACCCTTAGGATTAGCCTTTTGGTTGAAAAAGCAATGTAAGGTCTGGATAAACGATTTAAAACAAAGTTTAAAGCAAATATCCATAATATATAATACTTGATTGCAATAATGAAACAGTGATGGAATATTCACATAGCAAGTAGCCTGAGCCAACAAATCTATTTTCCACTGAACATTATTAACTTCAGTATTGAATTTCCAGATTTGTGGAGCCAGCTAAAGCACAGCTGATTAAGTGGGATATTCTGCACAGTTATGGGGCTCATCTCAAAAGGACTTTCAGTGAAGGCTCTTCTCTGAACTATCTATACTCTGTGAATATTGTTTTGGAGCGATGAGCTTCACAATTTGACACAATGCTTCAGCTGAGGTCTGACCAATGATCTGTATGGAGATATCCCCTTCCTTTCTTTCTATGTGCACTAACAACCCTCTGGCCAGTACCTTGTGACATTGTTTTATTACCTTGAGATCATCAGATATGGCGGTGTCAGATCTCTTTCCTGGAAAAAGTAGTTCAAAACATTTTTGCAGGAAATCATTAGCTTCTTGAAAGAACTGTAAGTTTCTTTGGGGGAGTGAATAATTAGTGTTTGCCTCGGAATGGACAGACTAATATGACACATTCCTTTGCACTGGAATTTCAGTGCAGTACTTAGGACAGAGAACAGTGAACCTCATAATTAGAGAGCTACATGGGGACAAAAATTCATCACCTGTCCCTCCCCGCAACTACAGTTCTTTTTTCTATCCTCACCCCATCCCTGCAGTTAAGTAGACTTTGTAACTCCATCCCTGTTCCCTCGGCATCCCCTGCTCAAAGCCGATAGGAAGATTTTATGCAATTTTATGAGCCTAACAGGCATTGTAAATACTTTAGGCCTATAGTTTAAGAGGCAAATAACTATATTTAATACTGATAATGAAACACTAATCATAATAATATAGTTAATTTTTTTTCTGATCCATGAAAAAACGGTAAATGATCAACTGTCTCCATGTTTAACTTGAGTACTCCAATCCTCAATTGTACGACCAGCTTCACAGATGAAAAAAATGAGGATAAATGGATGGCTAGGCTGGCTTACTTGGCTGACTTGCTTAATTGGGCTTGGCTGGCTGTGTTGGCTAGCTGGACAGGGCTGGCTTGGCCTGGCTGGCTAGCTTACTTGCTGCCTGGCTGGCTGGCTAACTGGCTGGGCTGGCCTCTTTAGGGCAGGAAAGAGGCCCACTCTTTCCTGCCCGCTGCCACTGCTCTGCCCGGTACTGCCCGGGTGGTCTAATGGTCACTTTGGGGCAGGAAACAAATCGATTCTTCCCTGCCGAAAGCCACTGCTCTGCCCGATATATGGCTGCTTTGTCTTGGTGGCCATTTTGAAGAGGCAGCTGTATAGAGTAGAACAGTGGCAGCAGGCAGGAAAGAGTAGGCTTCTTTCCTGTCCCAAAGAGGCCATTAGACCACCAGGGCAACTTAAGGTATATTGGGGGGGGGGGGGGGGGAGGGTGGTGGCCAGACCTTTAGCCCCATTGCCACATAGATAAAGTAATGGTGGTCCCTGCTTCCACAGCAACTACTGCGTAACATCTTACCATTAATACTGCATAATTTAAAAAAAAATTCCTCATCATGGTACTCTGTACTCGGAATTCTAGATGCTGTTGTTATCTGGCTGCGTAGGTGCTGATTCACTAGAAACACGTTTGTTTCAAATATGCAATGTTGTATAGTAACTAAGTAAATGTACCCAGTTACTGTACTTAAGTAAAAGTAAAGAAAGCGCAAGATAACATTTTTTTTTGTTACATTTGTACCCTGTGCTTTCCCACTCATGGCAGGCTCAATGCGGCTTACATGGGGCAATGGAGGGTTAAGTGACTTGCCCAGAGTCACAAGGAGCTGCCTGTGCCTGAAGTGGGAATCGAACTCAGTTTCTCAGGACCAAAGTCCACCACCCTAACCACTAGGCCACTCCTCCACTGTTGCTACTATTTGAGATTCTACTTGGAATGTTGCTATTCCACTAGCAACATTCCATATAGAAGTCAGCCCTTGCAGATCACCAATGTGGCCGCGCAGGCTTCTGCTTCTGTGAGTCTGACGTCCTGCACATACGTGCAGGACGTCAGACTCACAGAAACAGAAGCCTGCGCAGCCTTCTACATGGAATGTTGCTAGTGGAATAGCAACATTCCGTGTAGAATCTCCAATAGTATCTATTTTATTTTTGTTACATTTGTACCCTGCGCTTTTCCACTCATGGCAGGCACAATGCGGCTTACATGGGGCAATGGAAGATTAAGTGACTTGCCCAGAGTCACAAGGAGCTGCCTGTGCCTGAAGTGGGAATCGAACTCAGTTCCTCAGGACCAAAGTCCACCACCCTAACCACTAGGCCACTCCTCACCTTTGCTACGTTTACTGAAGTAATAACGTTGCCAATTTTTACTACTTGTACTCAGTTACATCTGAAGCTTGCAGTTAAAAGTAAAAACGGAAGGCAGATGTAAGTGATGATTCCTCAGTAAACCAAATGCAACAGCAAAACTGGGAACAGGATTTTGCCATTGCAAACCTTGTTACACAAACAGTGGATCATCTCATCTTAAATTTTGCTGTTCAGTTGCCTGTGTTTTTTAAACTGGTTAGTGGCCTCCAACCTTACAGAACAGGGATGAGTTGGGTCACTTTAAAGTGGCGATGACGCTGAAGCTGGTAGCAATTCTTGGTGAACAGACATATGTCTCTATTCCAACAGACTGTTCATCATCTCATGGGAAATTTTACATTGGGATAACTGTCTACTGGATTGATAAAGAGTTTTTAGGGAGGAAGTCTGCTTGTCTGGCCTTAAGACTGAAGGGTTCCCATACATTTGACGTTCTTGCATCATTCTCGAAGCTATTCAAACACAGTTTTGCCATTAGATGAAAAGTTGTTACAACAACAACAACAACAGAGAATGATTCCAACATTCACGGAGAGGCCCCGGCCTATATGTCAGACCTTATAGACTTACCAGCCAGGAACATAAAAAGGACAGCACGCACATTCTTAAATCTCCACAACCCCAGTTGCAAAGGACTTAAATATAAATCAACATATGCATCCAGCTTTTCCTACACAAGCACACAACTATGGAATGCACTACCAAATGCCATAAAAACAATGCACGATCTAACAATTTTCCAAAAATTATTGAAAACCAACCTGTTCAAAAAGGCATACCACAATGATCCATCCTAAATATTAGACAACGAAACCTTTACCAAACTAGACAAAACCAAACTATTTACACTTGACTGCTTCACATACTCTGTTACAAATGAACGCTAACGCACTACCACTTAATTTCTCTTGCCGAAATGAACTTCTATGTTTGATTGTCTAACTTACTCTATACTTTACTCTATTAGATATGAACTTGAATACAACACCACTCTGTATTTCTCAGCCCGGAAATGGCGATCGCCACAACGGCATAATGTTAGCCACATTGAGCCTGCAAATAGGTGGGAAAATGTGGGATACAAATGC
The DNA here is from genome assembly GCF_901765095.1 of Microcaecilia unicolor. NCBI lineage: Eukaryota > Metazoa > Chordata > Amphibia > Gymnophiona > Siphonopidae > Microcaecilia > Microcaecilia unicolor. The sequence continues at coordinate 31,679,850 of NC_044037.1, read as the reverse complement.
AACAAATAAATAAATAAATAAATAAACTTTGTGAAAGCCTTCTTTGTAATTGGACAGCATGATGATGATAATGAAGATAAAGATGAAGATGCAAGTGATGAATTAAACAGTACTATGTCTAATGCAGATGATATTGACAATGATGATGTGGAAGGGCATAATCGAACGTGAACTCCCATCTCCATGGGCGTCTATGTCCGAGAATGGGTACGTGAAGGGGTGGGACCGTATGGGCGCCCATCTTTTTTTCGATAATACGGTTTGTGCCGGGCAAATGCATCGGATATGTGCGGATTTGAGCTGGGCGGTTTTGTTTTTCAGCAATAATGGAAAACAAAGGCGCCCAGCTCAAAAACGAACAAATCCAAGGCATTAGGTCATGGGAGGGGCCAGGATTCGTAGTGCACCGGTCCCCCTCACATGCCAGGACACCAACCGGGCACCCTAGGGGGCACTTGTAACAAGTAAAAAAAAAGGTAAAATACCTCCTAAGTCCATAGCTCCCTTCCTTTGGGTGCTGAGCCCCTCAAATCCCCCCAAAACCCACTGCCCACAACTCTACACCATTACCATAGCCCTTATGGCTGAAGGGGGGCACCTAGATGTGGTTACAGTGGGTTTTGGGGGCGGTTTGGAGGGCTCCCATTTACCACCACAAGTGTAACAGGTAGGGGGAGGATGGGCCTGGGTCCACCTGGCTGACGTCCACTGCACCCACTAAAAACTGCTCCAGGGATCTGCATACTGCTGTGATGGAGCTGGGTATGGCATTTGAGGCTGGCCTACAGGCTGGAAAAAAAGTTGTTAATTTTTTTTTTTGGTGGGAGGGGGTTAGTGACCACTGGGGGAGTCAGTGGTGGTCATCTGGTCATTTAGGGCACTTTTTTGAGACTTGTTTGTGAAAAAAAAAGGGTCCAAAAAAAGTGACCTAAATTCTCGCTAAAAACGGCCATTTTTTTGATTATCGGCCGAAGGCGCCCATCTCTGCTCGGCCGATAAACACACCCCAGTCCCACCTTCACCACGCCTCCGACACGCCCCCGTCAACTTTGTTCGTTCCCGCGACAGATTGCAGTTGCAGGCGCCTAAAATCGGCTTTCGATTATACTGATTTGGGTACCTTTGCGAGATGGGCGCCCATCTCCCGATTTGGGTCGAAATATGGACGTCCATCATTTTCGAAAATAAAGCTGAAAGTATTCTTTGCTATATGGAAGTCAAGTGTTTCAGAGATTCCCTTGATCATAACCTGCAGACCCAGTCAGAAGACATCAGTAATATTGCAACCCGGCCTGATTTGAAGGAACTTTTTATTAGCCTGAACAATCCACTTTCTGCTTGTACAGCTGTTGAACCTTTTTAGCTGTGCCGGATTAATAACTCGCAAGTACACTCGCATGAGTGACAATCATATTAAAAAATGTAGTTTTACTAAGAGCAAAGTGGATTGAATTGTTGAGCAATAAAGTTGTTGGGTAAAAATGTTAATAATAGTTGAATTCACTGTAGTTGCAGTACTTTTACCTTTTACTCAAAAAGTAGTATAGGGGCGTCTCGGCATTTACCGCCAGCTGATTTCTACCACGAGCTAAAAATGCTACTGCAGCTTAGTAAAAGACCCCTTGTATTAAGCAATACCTTTTTTTTTTTTTTTTTTTAACTTTTACTTAGGTAAATTTTGTAATGTGATCTTCACTGTGCTTTTTACTTTTACTTAAGTATTAAAATATACATTTATTTTTATTTTGACTTAAGTACTTTGGCCTAGTACTTTGAACAACACTGCAAATATGTCTGAAAATTTGCTAGGCCTGCAGGTAGTTTTTTTGTAATGCTCCCAGAATACATGTGTTTGGCCACTTTGTGTCACTGTTGCTATGGCAGAGACAGCAGAAGACAAAAGCACAAAGTGAAACTGTGGATCTCCCGTAGACCTTTACAAATTAATCTCTGTCCAATTATCAAACTGTTAGACAAATTGCTTTCCTATGAGTGTCTTTATAGCTGACATGATATCCAAAATATTAGAAGCTCATATGGGCAACACAGGCCTTCATTTATAGATATAAAATTGTAACCGTAACTAGATGCAGTAACCTCTTTTTAATAATCTGACACAGCTAATCATTGTGAACTATGTATTACAAAGAAGTCTATTAAAAGTGTTTCACCATCTGATGACTTACTAAATGAAATCTTGAGGTGTGAAACCGGTTATAATGCAGCTGCTGTTCACAGGCATACTCGTCCCCTGATTTGCAATCTTAGAATTCTTTTACATTGTAGCAACATCCATAGTTCTGATTTCTTTAGCAAAAGACAGGGGGTTTCTTTTCCATCAGTGTGCTTAAGAATGATCAGTCCCAAATATGGTGATAATATTTCAGTAGAGGGGGTATATTAGAACATCATATACATATAACCCAGCTCATATAAATATCAATAAATTCCATTTTAATCAAAGATATTTAAAGATATCTATTCGCAAATATAGGATCCTTCAGAATTCCCCCAGCATCACCACACAGGCTTATTAATGTGAGCCAGGCACTTTTATGGTGAGCTAGTATTCCTCATTTGATCCATAAATTTAATCAAAAAACTTTTTTCTTTTTTCTTTTCTTTCTATTCTCTCTTATATAGCTTAAAACATAGGCACTTAGCTTATATCCGTGGTATCACTCAAGAACTTTCTTTATATGAAAGACTTTAAAGAAGTATATTATTCATTTGTTCATCTCGGAGATCCTCATACCGACATGAATTCACGTTTCGCACATAAGTGCTGTATCAAGGCATATCTCCTAAAAATATAAAATCCATTATCAACCAGCGTATCCTATTTCTTTATAAATACTTTTTATATAGATAATCTCCAAATACCTCTGATTTTCACGGAGAAAATTCCCCATTCTATCACCATTCTTATTTTCTCAAAGATGGCCGCGGCGTTCATGTTACTTAAATAGGGGAGTTCCCTGTTCCTTACATCAATATTTTATAAACCAATCACAGAGCCCATCCATCGAAACTCCTCCTCCTCTATTTAGACTACTGACATCCATTCTATCTCGCGATTTAAACCATTTGGCTGTACCGAATTTAAAGAAAAAATCCAAGACTGTTCTTTATAATTTAACAAATTTTCCATATTACCACCCTCCCACCCTACTTTAATATGGTCAATTATTCTCCATCGTATATCGGTAATTTTATGATCAAGCTCCATCCAATGTTGTACAAGAGGAGCTTCCTCCTTTTTAGTGAGAATCCTAGATTTATGTTCATTTAATCGTATTTTCACCGGGCGCTTACTTCTCCCCACATATATCTTATTACATGGACACATTATTATATAAACTACCATCATTGTGGAACAATTTGTAACTGAACGAGATCTTAATATTTGTTTGGTTTGAGGATCCATCCATTCTGATCCAAGAATCGTTTGATCACACCATTGGCATTTTCCACAACTATTATGTTGTGCACATCTTACTTCCTCTTGAATCCTACTTTTTTTCTTTGAAAGCAGTTCTCCTATATTTTTAGATCTAGAGAAAGTAACCAAAGGTTCTTCACAGAAAACACCCTCCAGCTGTAAAACGTGCCAGTTCTTTTTAATAGATTGTGCCAAAAATCTTGACAAAGAAGAAAAAGGAAGAACGCATACCAATCTCTCATCCTTATTAGCTTCAACCACTTGTTCTTGTAATAATAAACTTCTTTGTGCATAACGTGCACGGAGATAGGCTCTCCTTATTGTTCTTTCCGGGTAGCCCCGTGATCTAAAGCGTTCTTTTAATATCTCCGCCTGTTTTTTAAAATCCACCAATGAGGAACATAATCTTCTTAATCTCAAAAATTGTCCAATAGGTAAATTATTTTTCAAATAATGCGGATGAAAACTTGTAAAATGAAGATAATTATTACGATCCGTTTGTTTTCGAAAAATAGATGTACAAATTATCGTAATAATTATCTTCATTTTACAAGTTTTCATCCGCATTATTTGAAAAATAATTTACCTATTGGACAATTTTTGAGATTAAGAAGATTATGTTCCTCATTGGTGGATTTTAAAAAACAGGCGGAGATATTAAAAGAACGCTTTAGATCACGGGGCTACCCGGAAAGAACAATAAGGAGAGCCTATCTCCGTGCACGTTATGCACAAAGAAGTTTATTATTACAAGAACAAGTGGTTGAAGCTAATAAGGATGAGAGATTGGTATGCGTTCTTCCTTTTTCTTCTTTGTCAAGATTTTTGGCACAATCTATTAAAAAGAACTGGCACGTTTTACAGCTGGAGGGTGTTTTCTGTGAAGAACCTTTGGTTACTTTCTCTAGATCTAAAAATATAGGAGAACTGCTTTCAAAGAAAAAAAGTAGGATTCAAGAGGAAGTAAGATGTGCACAACATAATAGTTGTGGAAAATGCCAATGGTGTGATCAAACGATTCTTGGATCAGAATGGATGGATCCTCAAACCAAACAAATATTAAGATCTCGTTCAGTTACAAATTGTTCCACAATGATGGTAGTTTATATAATAATGTGTCCATGTAATAAGATATATGTGGGGAGAAGTAAGCGCCCGGTGAAAATACGATTAAATGAACATAAATCTAGGATTCTCACTAAAAAGGAGGAAGCTCCTCTTGTACAACATTGGATGGAGCTTGATCATAAAATTACCGATATACGATGGAGAATAATTGACCATATTAAAGTAGGGTGGGAGGGTGGTAATATGGAAAATTTGTTAAATTATAAAGAACAGTCTTGGATTTTTTCTTTAAATTCGGTACAGCCAAATGGTTTAAATCGCGAGATAGAATGGATGTCAGTAGTCTAAATAGAGGAGGAGGAGTTTCGATGGATGGGCTCTGTGATTGGTTTATAAAATATTGATGTAAGGAACAGGGAACTCCCCTATTTAAGTAACATGAACGCCGCGGCCATCTTTGAGAAAATAAGAATGGTGATAGAATGGGGAATTTTCTCCGTGAAAATCAGAGGTATTTGGAGATTATCTATATAAAAAGTATTTATAAAGAAATAGGATACGCTGGTTGATAATGGATTTTATATTTTTAGGAGATATGCCTTGATACAGCACTTATGTGCGAAACGTGAATTCATGTCGGTATGAGGATCTCCGAGATGAACAAATGAATAATATACTTCTTTAAAGTCTTTCATATAAAGAAAGTTCTTGAGTGATACCACGGATATAAGCTAAGTGCCTATGTTTTAAGCTATATAAGAGAGAATAGAAAGAAAAGAAAAAAGAAAAAAGAAAAAAGTTTTTTGATTAAATTTATGGATCAAATGAGGAATACTAGCTCACCATAAAAGTGCCTGGCTCACGTTAATAAGCCTGTGTGGTGATGCTGGGGGAATTCTGAAGGATCCTATATTTGCGAATAGATATCTTTAAATATCTTTGATTAAAATGGAATTTATTGATATTTATATGAGCTGGGTTATATGTATATGATGTAAGAATGATCAGTAGCATGAAGACAATTACATAGTAGATGACGGCAGAAAAAGACCTGCACGGTCCATCCAGTCTGCCCAAGAAGATAAATTCATATGTGCTACTTTTTTTATTTGAACTGTCCTCTTCAGGGCACAGACTGTATAAGTCTGCCCAGCACTATCCCTGCCGCCCAACCACCAGCCCCGGCACAGACCGTATAAGTCTGCCCAGCACTAGCCCCGCCTCCCAACCACCAACCCCGCCTTCCACCACCAGCCCCGGCACAGACCGTATAAGTCTGCCCAGCACTAGCCCCGCCTCCCAACCACCAACCCCGCCTTCCACCACCAGCTCTGGCACAGACCGTATAAGTCTGCCCAGCACTATCCCCACCGCCCAACCACCAGCTCTGCCACCCATTCTAGGCTAAGCTCCTGAGGATCCCTTCCTTCTGCACAGGATACTGTTATCCCTTCTTATCCCCTCCCCCACATTCTCCATCTGTTCCAGGGGTTAGACACTCTGGTTCCCAGCAGATCCCAGTATACATGCTTCCTGAGTCTGACCAGTGGACATTACCACTGAGCGATGGCCGAGACTCCCTTCACCCAAGGCCTGAGACTGCTGTTGTGGTAGTACCTCTTCTCTGACCATCTGGAGGCAGGAAAGATGTAATCAGGAAATTGAACCCAGTGGGAGCATGCAGCACTGCCACTGGGGGACTAGGTCAGCCAAAATCAAATAAACATCTTCATTTTGGATTTTATTTTGTGACTAGGATTGGGGACCATATTGATATGAATTCTATATTATATATCATTTTAAAAAGTGGTGCTGATTTAGGTCTGCACCCTACGCCTGGAATAAACTTCCTGAGCCCCTACGCCTTGCCCCATCCTTGGCCATCTTTAAATCTAGACTGAAAGCCCACCTCTTTAACATTGCTTTTGACTCGTAACCACTTGTAACCACTTGCCTCCACCTACCCTCCTCTCTTCCTTCCCGTTCACATTAATTGATTTGATTTGCTTACTTTATTTATTTTTTGTCTATTAGATTGTAAGCTCTTTGAGCAGGGACTGTCTTTCTTCTATGTTTGTGCAGCACTGCGTACGCCTTGTAGCGCTATAGAAATGCTAAATAGTAGCAGTAGTAGCATTTATTTTATTTATTTTTTTGTTACATTTGTACCCCACGCTTTCCCACTCATTGCAGGCTCAATGTGGCTTACATGGGGCAATGGAGGGTTAAGTCACTTGCCCAGAGTCACAAGGAGCTGCCTGTGCAGGGAATCGAACTCAGTTCCTCAGGACCAAAGTCCACCACCCTAACCACTAGGCCACTCCTCCAAGTAGAGCTGTTAGGTTCCTTCTCTCCAAGGAGGTTTAATGCCAGGAGATGGCATTAGCCTATCTGGCTCATCATCTGGGCTGAAGCCAGTGGGTGGAGTTTGCTGCCATATTGGTTTGTCCAAACAATAGCAAACGCTATTGAAAACAGAGCCCCCTTCCTCCTGGAAGCCTTTCACCACTCCACATGCTCTCTGCCGTTTTTTTTTTTTTTTTTTAACTTTCCATAGGTAGTTCCTCTGTGTACATCCCTATGCTGCACAACCTGGCATAGTTCTAAACATAACTAAGATAAAACGATGCACAATGCCAAGGGCTTCAGCTTTTTGACATCATGCCATCTCCTGTCATTGAACCTCTTTGCTCCTCCTTCCTTCAACCCAGCTATAATGCAACAGGCTTAAGTAAAACATCATGCTTCTCTTTCAAACTTAGTATCACCTGAGTCCCAGTTCTAGGTGCTGCTGCAGCACAATAGCTGGGATTCCCTTATTCCAATGTGTCAGTATCTGGCGTTCTTCTGCTACAATGAGCAAAAACCAGGTCTGGGCATAAAACCAAGATTTCCTGCCTGGTTGCAAAGAGTTCTGCTACAGGTTCAATCTGTTATTTACACATTTTAATACATTCTTTGTTTTAATAAATGGTTCATTTAAGTAAAATAAGCTTGTTTACTTTTAACTGATGTTTTAAATGGCTGCAAAATAGGCCAATCATCCAGCATGGAGTAAAAACGTTTAAGCTGCATGTGCCCACTGGCCATGCAAGATCCCTAAATTCTGGCAAGTCCAAGGGAAAGCGGGAGGTTATATGTGACTGAGACCTTGCTGTTTGCAGAGAACACTAGTTACAGATCTAACTTAGCCCTCTGTTTACAAAGCCACATGGCAATGCTAGCCCATTCAAAGGGGGTCTTTTACAAAGGTGCGCTAGATTTTTTTTTAGCTTGCACTAAAAATTAGTGCGTGCTGTGTAGACACCCATAATATTCTTATGGACGTCTACACAGTTAGTGCGCATTCATTTTTAGCGTGCGCTAAAAATGCTAGCGCTTTATAAAAGAGGCCCAAAATGAATGGGCTGTGTTGGCAGTGGTGCGTTGGCAGCCGCTAGCATGGCTTTGTAAACAGGGGGTTAATTAGCCCTCTCCTCAAGTCACTTCACTGGCTCCCTATCCGTTTCCGCATTCAATTCAAACTTCTCTTACTGACCTACAAGTGCATTCACTCTGCCGCTCCCCAGTACCTCTCCACTCTTGTCTCTCCCTACGCCCCCCCTCGGGTACTCCGTTCTGTGGATAAATCTCTCCTGTCTGTCCCCTTCTCCTCTACTGCTAATTCCAGACTCTGTTCCTTTTATCTCGCTGCACCTCACGCCTGGAATAGACTTCCCAAGCTGCCTGGAATAGACTTCCCAAGCTTGTACGTCTAGCCCCGTCTTTGGCCATTTTCAAATCTAGGCTGAAAGCCCACCTCTTTAACGCTGCTTTTGACTCCTAACCACTACTCACTTGCCCTGTACCCTTTTATCCTTTACCTCTTAGTTGTTCTGTCTGTTTGTCTGTCCTATTTAGATTGTGAACTCTTTGAGCAGGGACTGCCTTTCGTGTATGATGTACAGCACTGCGTATGCCTTGTAGCGCTATAGAAGTGATAAGTAGTAGTAGTAGTCATTTTTATCCTGGACAAACAAGAAAGTTAGGGGTCCTTTTACTAAGGTGCGCTGAAAAATGGCTTGTGGTAGTGTGAGTTTTGGGCACACACACCATTCCATTTTCCAGTGTGCCTGTAAAAATGGCCTTTTTACAATTTTTGCTAAAATTGCCGTGCACCCATTTTGGGTCTGTGACCTTACTGCCAGCCATTGACCTAGCGGTAAAGTCTCACATGGTAACTGGATGGTAATGACCTAAGCTCACCAAATGTCACTTTGCACGCGTCCGATATGCACATCCAAAAAAATATTATTTTTTTTGTCACACGGCAAAACTGAAATTACCACAAGAGTCACATGGTAGCCATGCAGTAACTCCATTTTGGCACATGTAGATGCTTAAGCGGCTTAGTAAAAGGGCCCCTTAGTCACTATGGTGGAGACTCCCAAGCTGCGAGTTGTTTTGCAGTTCCTACTTTCCAACTCTCCCAGGCAACCCATTCAATGGGCAATTGCAGGAAGGAATTATCATTCAAAATTTGTATTTTGTTTTGATTAAAAAGAAAAATCTTAGAACTAATTAGACAATGAGGGGCATTTTTGAAAGAAACATCCAAGTTGCAATTTGCACGTCTTTGCAAAACGTCAAAATCCAGGGGCGGGGAAAACCGTATTTTCGAAAAAAGATGGTTGTCCATCTTTCATTTCAAAAATACCGTCAGAGATGTCCAAATCCTTAAAATTTGGACGTCCTTGGATTTGGACGTTTCTGACTTTCGGCAATTTTCGAAACCAAAGACATCCATGTCAAAAACGTCCAAATGCAAGCCATTTGGATGTGGGAGGAGCCAGCATTTGTAGTGCACCGGCCCCCCTGACATGGCAGGACACCAACCGGGCACCCTAGGGGCCACTGCAGTGGACTTCATAAAATGCTTCCAGGAACTTAGCTCTCTTACCTTGTGTGCAGAGCCCCCCAAAAACCACTAACCCCAACTGTACACCACTACCATAGCCCTTATGGGTGAAGGGGGGCACCTATATATGGGTACAGTGGGTTTTGGAGAGCTCACTGTTTCCTCCACAAATGTAACAGGTAGGGGGGGTATGGGCCTGGGTCCACCTGTCTGAAGTACTCTGCAGTACCCACTAAAACTGCTCCTGGGACCTGCATGTGCTGTCATGGACCCGAGTATGATATCTGAGGCTGGCACGAAATATTTTTGAAGATGTTTTTTGACGGTGGGAGAGGGTTAGTGACCACTGAGGGAGTAATGAGAGGTCATCCCCGATTCCCTCCAGTGGTCATCTGGTCATTTTGGGCACCTTTTTGTGTCTCATTCATTAAAAAAACACATAAGGGTGAAAACGTGCAAGTGTTTGTCACGGGCGTCCTTGCTTTTTTCGATTATGGGTCAAAGACGTCCAAATGTTAGGCACGTCAGAGTCCTGCCTTCGCTATGCCTCCGACACGCCCCCTTGAAATTTGGACGTCATTGTGACGGACTGCAGTTGGAGACATCCAAAATCAGGTTTCAGTTATACCGATTTGGACGTCTCTGTGAGAAGGTCGTCCATCTTCCAATTTATGTCGAAAGATGGACGTCCTTCTCTTTTGAAAATGAGCCTGAATGTTTCTGTTCATCTAGGGGGTCTTTTACTAAGCCGCGGTAGCATTTTTAGCTCATTTTTAGCTGGCGGTAAACGTCGAGATGTCCATAGGAATATAATGGATGTCTCGACGTTTACTTCCACCTGATTTTTACCACGAGCTAATAATGCTACTGTGGCTTGGTCGAAGACCCCCCCCCCCCCACTAATAATGAGCATCTAGGAAGCAGTAAGAACCAGGAGTATGCAAGAAATGGCTACTCAGCAGATTCTTTAATAGAAGCTGGTCCCAGATGCCTAATGCAGAGATGTTTGCCTTGTCTGAGGAGATAAATATACTGTCCTAAGAGAAAGATTCTGACCCCCCCCCCCCAAAGTGATTACTATTCTATCACAATTTATACTTGGAACGTGTGTAAATCCCAATCTAATCCAAGATAAGCCTACTGAATAAATAACTCAGAAAAAAAGAACATTTTGATTCATTATTTAACAATTCAATAATAAATGAGAAAGTATATGAACCCTTCATTTGGAAATCAATAGCACCTCCTTGAGCAGCAAAGACGTTTAATTAAAGTATCCTAAAATGGTGGATGTGTTTCACATCACCTTTGAGGAATTCTGGCTTTTTTTTTTTTTACTACAGAAATGCTGCAAGTCTTCCATGCATAAACAGCTCACTTCAGCTCCTGCCATAAAATTTCAGCAAGTCTTTTACAAAGGCGTGGTAGCGTTTTTACTGCGTGCTAATGATTAGAACACGCTAAACGCTAGAGATGCCGATAAGACTATACGAGTGTCTCTAGCATTTAGCACACGTTTATTTTTGGCGTACGCTAAAAACGCTAGTGTGCCTTAGTGAAATGACCCCTCAAATAAGGTTCAGGTTGGAACATTTGATGTGGCCAATCCAAAAACACAAGCTCTTCTTCCTCAGCCATTCTGTAGACTTAGTTGAATGTTTAGGGTCATTGACTTGCTGCATGAGCCACCTTTGGCTTAGTTTGGGTTTACGGATGGCTGGATGGTCTGACGTTTACCCTAGAACTGTCCGATATAGCAGGTAATTTTATAAAGCATGTCTTACACATAGAAAAATGGCTACTATGAACTTGTGTAGAGGTATCTATGTGTAAAAAGCAGGTGGACTGAACAACAGAATCTACTTCTATGCGATCTGCAGGTATTCATTTATATACCGTATTTATCATACTTGATTATACTGTCCTTCTGGCACACACCAACCAAAGTAGTTTACAATTCTGGTTCAGTTACTAATCAGGAGACAATACTCAATGATCAAAAGCCGACATAAGACAAGGTAAAACAAACATATAAATTGTCTAAAACACGCAGCTAATGCCAAAACTCTCACAAATACAAGCCAATGTAAGTTTTTTTTTAAACCCTTCTCAATTGTTCAAGCCAGGGTTCTAACTGAAGACACTATAGAAATGAATTCCACAAAGCTGGTGCTAAATTGAAAATAAAAGGACAGCCTCTTGCTTAGAGTCCAGCCTGGTGCATGAAAATGCCTGGAGGGCATAGTTTGGCAAGGATGCACTATACACACATATTTCTAAAACACATAAGTACATTTGCCTTGGAGCAGGTCTAAATTTATGCGACAGCATTTGTGTGCTACTAGGGATAGTTCCAAGAGACTATTCTATAATTTAAAGATACGTAAGTTCTCTTTTATGAAATTAGCCCCCATAAAACATTATTGCAGATGTCTTGCAGGACAGCTACACAGTCTTTGTGTTATGCTCTGCTACACTCCTCCAGAGGTGCAGCCTGCTTGCGCAGGGTATGGGCATGCGAGGATGCGGCGGCCATCTTGGATGTGGGTATCTCCAGGTTAGGGCGGCCATCTTGGTGATGGGCATCTCAGATGGGGGCAGCCATCTTGGAACAGCTGCACATGGTTGAGCCTAATTCCTGTACTATTTAAAGCCCTGCTCCCAGTCCTTCCATGCTTCGGCTTCTGCTGCATAGAGGTCGTGGTTCTCGTCCCGTGTTCCTGGACGGCTACCTTGTTCCAGTGTTTCCTGTGTACCAGACCTTGGATTGTTTCTTGACTTCACGTTGTGTTGCTGCCTGCCCAGACCTCGGACTGTTTCCTGATTACTCGCTGCACTGCTGACCCCTTTGTTCCTGGACTGTGTTTACTCTCGCCTGTCGGGTCAGTGGCCGTGCAACCCTGCCGGTTCCAGAAGTCCTGGTGGCTGCCCGCACCTGAGGGCTCAACTCTCAGGGAACGGCGGTTGCTTCCAAGGTGAAGCTAGGGGTTGTCTGGCTGCCTGACCGAGTGCAGTGTCACTCCATCTTCGCCGTGCTCAGTCGGGGCACAAGGACTCACATTTCCTGTCATAACACTTTGGCAAAACTGAGGTGGGCAGCAATGTTCTTTTTGGAGAACAGTGTCTTCATCCTAGCTATTCTCTCATGAGCACCATTTCCATGTCAAGCTCCTCTGTCTTTTTTGACAACATGGTACTAAGGACCCAACGTTGGGTTTTTCTCATAGGTAACATAGGCAACTGCTTAGAATGCCAAATTTCAAAGGTATCAGATGCCAGTACAAACAGGAGTCTGAATGTGCTTGCTTTAGAACCATGTTCTATGATCTCTGGGGGATAAACCTTCCTTCTTGCTTGCTCTCAGGTCTTGCCTTGGGCACCAATACCTTAAACCTGGCCCTGACCAGAGGAAGAAACACTCATTTCCTTTGAACTGAAATGGTCTCCAATGAACTCAGTTGCAATGAGCGATTGTGACTGAATTTCAATAATTCACCACAAACCCCAAATACTCTTTACTACTGGATTACTACTTGGTTAGAGAACAGGATAATCTCGATTAGGCAATCATTTAAGTACAGAAAAATCTGGATTCTATAGACAAACAGTATATGGTATCTGGGGAAAAAATAGGGCATCTTACATACTTGTAAAATATTTTGCAATTGTTTACACATTTAGTATGACCTTTGAAAATACATTAATCCAACCTTTATTAGGAAATTCCCTTAGCAACTGCTTTGCACCGCAGTGGCATAGCAATGGGTGGGCCTGGATGGATTCAGGCCCACCCAGTAGCGGAACAGCATACTGTGATCAAGGTTGCCCATTCCTGATGTAATCTCTCACTATTCAGAAGAAGATCTATAAAGATTCAAGGACTGACACATCACTACAAAATGAGTTAGTAAATGTGGCAGTGCTGTGATCATAAACTCAGAAGCCTATATCAGAGAATATAGACAACAGTTAAATAAATGGCATTTTACCAGAAGCACAAAGACGCTACTGCCTCATCCTCTCATCTCAACATAACAAGTACAAACCCACAACCATAAACACCCCAGAACACACCCTCCCTACCTCAGACAGCCTAAAAATACTTGGCGTCATAATCGACAGCAACCTTACCCTTGAGAGCCAAGTAAACTCCGTAATAAAGAAAATGCTCTATTCAATGTGGAAACTTAAACGAATAAAACCTTTCTTCCCGAGGGAAATTTTTCAAAACCTAATATAATCAATGGTCCTAATCCATGCAGATTACTGTAACGGAATCTATGCGGGATGTAAAGAACAACTCGCAAAAAAACTCCAGACTGCCCAAAATACAGCTGCCAGGCTGATATATGGTAAAACACGTTTCAAAAGTGCCAAACCCCTCCGAGAAAAGCTACACTGGCTCCTAATCAAAGAACGGATCATCTTAAAAAATCGGACCTTGGTCCACAAAATTATCTATGGCGTAGTCCCAGGATACATGACAGACCTCATAGATCTACCAACCAGAAACAGAATCGGATCATCACGATCTTACCTAAACTCACATTACCCAAATTGTAAAGGACTTAAATACAAAACAACTTACGCATCCAGCTTCTCCTACATAAGCGCACAACTAAGGAATGGACTCCCAAAAGCAGTGAAAACAATCCACGATTACCTAAACTTCAGGAAATCACTAAAAAACCACTCTCTTCAAAAAGGCTTACCCCACCGATCCAACGTAAATCCCCACACCCAGCAACACAACATAACCAATGCTCGTACTGGACAATACACAATCTTCATTCCCTTCGACCCTCATGGTGCCTGATACACACCTACCTCATTCGACCACAATATAACCTTGTATTTGTTATCAACCGACTGGCGAACGCCTTTACGGTACTATGTAAGCAACATAGAGCCTGCAAATAGGTGGGAAAATGTGGGCTACAAATGTAACAAATAAATAAATAAAATAATTAAATTTTAAAGTACAGAAAATAGTTAGAAAATGTTATCCAGTTTGCACCTAGTCACATCCAGAAAGAGTTCAACAAAGTGATCCTACACTGCACTTTCCTAGGTAACTCAGCCTTCATCTCTAGCATCAATGCACTTAACAGAGAACATTTCTGGAATCGATTAATACATTTTTAAACCACTAGTTAACAACCACTAGCAGCTTTCTCTAAAATAACACAGACTTTCTCAGAAAACTCAATAGACTCCTTGATCAAAGTCTTGTTGATTTCAACCATGTTTCCATAAGGGCACTTTCTGAACCCTCTCAATTGTCTATACATCTTGACTAGACTATAAGCTCCCTGGGTCAGGAGCTATATTTTATGTATATCTGTACATCACAATGAAGATCTAGCAGGGCTACAGAAATAATTAGTAGTTGTGGAACTGGCAAACTATCCTCTAAATTTCACCTTTGTCACGATGGGCACATATTTTTTTTTGTTGTTACATTTGTACCCCGCACTTTCCCACTCATGGTAGGCTCAATGCGGCTTACATGGGGCAATGGAGGGTTAAGTGACTTGCCCAGAGTCACAAGGAGCTGCCTGTGCTTGCAGATCACCAATGTGGCCGCACAGGCTTCTGCGAGTCTGACGTCCTGCACATACATGCAGGACGTCAGACTCACAGAAACAGAAGCCTGCGCAAGCTTCTACATGGAATGTTCTAGTGGAATAGCAACATTCCATGTAGAATCTCCAATAGTAGCAACATTCCATGTAGAATCTCCAATAGTATCTATATTATTTTTGTTACATTTGTACCCTGCGCTTTCCCACTCATGGCAGGCTCAATGCGGCTTACATGGGGCAATGGAGGGTTAAGTGAGTTGCCCAGAGTCACAAGGAGCTGCCTGTGCCTGAAGTGGGAATCGAACTCAGTTCCCCAGGACCAAAGTCCACCACCCTAACCACTAGGCCACTCCTCCACAGAAGACAGAAGACGTTTCCGATTGCTTAAACAGCAAAATCCATTCTACATATTCATAGTCATACACAGATGTTGTGGTCACTAGGAAAAAGTATAAGCACAAACAGCGCGTGCATTTTTTTTCAAATACTATTCTTACAAAGTCAGCCAGCCATCCAAAACATGGGAACTAAAGCCGATATCGAAACCAGCATCATGTCACTTGATATGTCAACAAGAGTTAATCCGAGGTTTCCAGAAGTGAATGAAGAGGAGAAAAAAAACAATTCTCCTGGTCCCTTTTAGAAGACTTCAGCCTTATGCTGATCATCAATGGAGAAGATTATCCTTAACAGCCTTGTCTGTTTGTTTAGACAAGGCAAC
The DNA here is from genome assembly GCF_901765095.1 of Microcaecilia unicolor. NCBI lineage: Eukaryota > Metazoa > Chordata > Amphibia > Gymnophiona > Siphonopidae > Microcaecilia > Microcaecilia unicolor. The sequence continues at coordinate 31,664,137 of NC_044037.1, read as the reverse complement.
CAAAGTCTGTAGGTTTTCCTTTTGGAAATCAATGAAACATTGTGTTCTCAGATTCATCTACCACCAGTTAATAAACATATGTCACACTAGGCTCTCGGGGAACCCTTACCGTTCTTTCACATCACTTCGGAAATTGTTTTCAGATCGGTGTTATCTTTTACCGGAGCAAAATGAGATGTGTGTATTTATACACACTATTGTGTATTAGCTACTGGAGCCTCACAGGCCTCTTCAGCAGCTTCACAGAAGACAGAATTTATACTCAAAAAAGGAAACAGATCTACTGAAATACAAATGAATGCTTCACAGATCAAAATGTGGTCCTTTAGACAGCAATAGCAGATTATCAGATAGTACACTGAGAACAAAGGCAAGACAAGCAAAATAATATCAGCGTGTCACTGGAAGACACACAGGTCACACTAAATACCAACGGCGTTTTAAAGCAGATACAAAAATAACAGTCTTTCAGCAGCTGATTGCTACTTACCATAGTGAACCATAGGACTAGTTTGATTGCTGCCCTGTCGACGGGTATTGTAGATCACAACAGCTACAGCACCTTTTCTGGCGGCCAATATAATTTTATCTGAAAACGTACAATTGCCTCTTTCTATCAGGGCAATCCAGGGCTTCCCAGTGACAGTAAACTGTGTGTTATAATCACAGGCTTGGAGGTGAGAAGAATTAGGGATGGCAACCAGCCCCTGGGCATTAGCCATCGGTGAGTTCAATCCATACAGGCCACATTTGCATCCATCAAAAGTGGTGTGGTTGCTAGTCTCATTAAAGTAGGCCAGATTCACATAGGCGTTCCCTTGAACAGTCTTTGAGGCTGTAGCCTTGATTAAAATAACAAAAAGCAGCAGCCTAGGTGAGCTAGTCATTTCTTATTCATTTAAAGTATGAAAATGCACATTTCCCCCCCCCGCAGGTACTTTGACTCATGTAGATCAGTTAACAGTTCACACACTCCCTCAGCAGTTTGACGTTTCAGTATCAAACAGGTAACTGATACTGTTTCCTGCAACATAACCCTTGACTGTGTCAGCTCCATTTCACTAGCTTATCAAATAAACCCTTGACCACCATTGCAGCTGATAGGGAGAGAACAGTTAAAACAAACAATCCTTTGCTATCTCCAGTTAGGTTAAGCAAAATATGTACCTACTGCATCAGAGTTAAGAACAAACACTGCTGGGGATCACTTTTAAATTATATTAAGCTGAGGAATGACAGTCATAGAAGCAGTACATAATTATCAGACCACTGGAAGGCATTTATTCATATATCAGTATTGAAGACATATTCTAAAACCCAGATTTGCTATATAATACAATAAGCTCAGCACCCCAGACCTAGCGGGGTACTACATAGCCTGGCCGAGCCAGCACTCTTTAGTAGGGGACACGGTGGTTGGGAGGTAAGGGGTGACAACCTAAGCCAGTGGGTGAGCGCAGCAGGAGTCTAGGGGTTTGAGGGTAGAGATAGATGATTAGCCAATCAAGAAGAGGCTCTGTTTAGCTGGGTTTAGGTGGGAATTATTTATTTATTTGTGACATTTATATCCCACATTATCCCAAACAAGTTTGAGTTCAATATGGCTTACAATAAACAGTATAGGATACATAACAAAGAATAATGCATAAGAAAGTAATTTGTTGTAAGAATCCAATTTTACAATACAGTATCATAAACATACTGGGATAGCTATAGATGTTTAACATTTAGAAAATCTATTATGAGTTGGAATTTTAAATGAAGCAAAGAAAAGGGTAATGGTAAATAGAGTAATAACCAATTCAGGTAATAATTAATTGTTTGAGATACGGTTGTTCTTTGTGAGGGTTTGTTTGAACAGGAACGATTTGAGGATTTTGCGGAATCTAGTATATTCCTGTATATTTCTTATTTTGGGTGGTAGCTGAGAAGAAATCATGTTGGAAAAGTTGTGAGGGGTGAGGATCAGTTCTGTGTGTGCTATGTTTTGCTGGGGTGCAAGTTCATAGAGTTGCCGCAGAGTTTCAGACAGCGATGCCAATTCTGAGGACACCGAGGAAAACTGGGTGAGTGGTTTTCTTAATCATTCCGGTTTTTTTCAGCGGCAGCACTCAGTTTTAATTTTGCAGGGGCGGTTCTGTTTTGGCCGGGTGTCACGTTGGTATGCAAACATTTTATTTCCTGCTCAGCTTTCCGGTGTTGCTGTTGAAGTGCTGCCTCCTGGTTCAGCGTCCTGGTTTGACCTGTTTTGTATGGCACCTCGAGGGTGGGTTACGCTCTCAGCGATGCTCTCGGGTAAATTCTTCTTCTGAGAGCTTGGGGTTTGCCAGTCTTGCGGTGGAGTGCAGAGGTTTTATTCATCTACGGGAACTGGTCATGGGGTTTGCGACTGGCAGAGGGTTTTGTGTAAGGGGGTGGGGACGTGATTTTCTATGATTGAGACTTTTTTTTCCTATCAGAGTGCTACAATCTATACACATATTTGATTATAGTGGGGCGTTGTTGTTGTTTTTTTTTCAGATGTAGTGGTTATGGCTTCAAAAAGAAAAAAAATAGGGTTGGTTTTTCGGGTACTGCTGTGGGAAGAGGACATCAAAAGCGTGTCACTAGGAAGCCTGCCTGGTTTTTGGAGGAGGCAGACAGTTCGAAGGGTCCTGGTAGGAATTGGGTAAGGGGAGGGGTGGGACTCTTGGGAGGTCTGGGCAGGCAGTTCGTGGATTGCATGAGGATAGACAGCAGGATTAAGAGGTGAGGCTCTGCTAGCACAATGTCAGTGGTGAGTCAGTCTGTGGCAGCGTCCAGTCAGAATACAGCATCTGGCAGTGGGATCATGGATGGTGAGTATGAGGATTGGGGGGGTTGGGCTGTCTGTGGTACAGGGGCAATCTGAAGGATCTAGAGTGGTTGGGGTCATAAAGGAAGAGGTGGAGGTGCTAGAATCTGATCCAGTGGTTGTATCAGAGGGGTCTTCTAGGGTTGCAGGGGTCAGGGGTAGATTGTCTCATTAAGGGCATACTCTATGTGCTATAGCCCTATTAGATTGCCAAGTCTCTCAGAAATTACGTGAAAAATTCTGCAGGGAAAACATGTGGATTTGTTTTCCTTATTAGAGAAGGAATCATACTCAAGTGATCGTAAGAAAGGGGATGATAGAAAGCAGGATGGCAAAAAGCAGAACCTTAAAGTGCCTAGGACCATTTTCAATTGGACTTTGGCGTTCCACAACTACATTAATATCTTGAGTGCAGCTAAGTCTGTTATTCCCTGGTTTGTTGCGTCATGCGGACCTAATTTTAAGAGCCTATATGATGAGCAGTTAAGGATAAAGCAGAGTAATGGGAATTCAGAGATCTGGAGCTATGGTTGGCAGAAATGACACCAGCCCATCCATGCTTCTGGTGCACGACAGAGTAGTTTTAATACTGTGAGGGCGAGGGGTTTTATAGGAATAGCATTCAGGCAAGGGTCCTCATGTTCTTCTGCATTCTCTAATGTGTCACAAGGTACATTGGGTATTCATCAGAATCTGGGTTTAACTAATGTTTGTTTTCATTTCAATGGAGGATGATGTGAGCAGCCTGCCTGTAGATTTCATCACAAATGCTCCTTGTGCGGTGGATTGTACCCAGCATTCAAATGTGTGCCCTCCTTGCCTTCCTCTGGGAGATTTCCAGGGAACAGGCCACATCAGGAGGAGTGGTTTCGCAAAGCACCGTCCCCCATTAAACTGGATGATCCGAAGGATTGGTTGGCTTGTTATCCAAAGAAGGATGCAGCCCTGTATTTATGGGATGGTTTTGTGCAAGGGTTTAAAGTTCCCGTGGAGGGCTCGATTGAACCGTGTTCCTGTTCCAATGCAGTTTCAATGGAAAGACAAAGACATTGTTTGGGAAAAATAGTTCAAAGTGCTTTCCTTGGGCCCTTTTTCTAAACCTCTTTTTGAGAATGTCATTTCACCCCTCAGGATTATCCATAACATAGTAACATAGTAGATGAGGGCAGAAAAAGACCTGCACGGTCCATCCAGTCTGCCCAACAAGATAACTCATATTTGCTGCTTTTTTATACCCTACTTTGATTTGTACCTGTGCTCTTCAGGGCACAGACCGTATAAGTCTGCCCAGCACTATCCCCGCCTCCCAACCACCAGTCCCGCTGCCCACCACCGGCTCTGGCACAGACCGTATAAGTCTGCCCAGCACTATCCCCGCCTCCCAACCACCAGTCCCGCTGCCCACCACCGGCTCTGGCACAGACCGTATAAGTCTGCCCAGCACTATCCCCGCCTCCCAACCACCAGCCCCGCCTCCCGATCTTGACTTCAGGTTTTGTCTGAACTCTTGTTATATGTGATCCGCACTGAACTGTAAGGTTGTAGCAGAATACAAGAATGCATTAGCATCAGTATCGAAAAGGGAAGTTCACAATTTATCTTTCCCGGAAGGGGGGAGTGTGAACGATCTCCTTGAACCAGTATTGTGTTCTGTACAGTATACGTATTTGATGATGCTCTTAATCTGTTGCAACAGGCTGGGTCAGGGGCTTTGCTAGTGAAAGAAGATATTGAGGCAGTATTTCACTTATTGCCTATCCATCCCAACTCTTTCTTTTAGGCTTTGAGTTCAAGGGCTCCTTTCATTTTGACTGGTGCATGCCTATGGGCTGTGCAGTAGCCTGCGTGTGTTTTGAAACATTTTCTACTTTTTTACACTGGGTAGTGGAGCAGGTTGCTGGTAATTCCAGGACTATCATCCATTATTTGGATGATTTTCTTTTTTGTAGGACCAGTTGGTACCACTGAATGTGCTGATTTAGTGGAGACTTTTGAATATTCAGCTCAAAATTGCTGGGTGTGCCATTAGCAGTGGAAAAATCTGAAGGGCCAACAAAACAGTTTTTAACAGTTTTAGGTATTGAGATGGATTCCAGAAGCATAGAGGCTCGGTTGCCAGTGGAGAAAGTTCAGAAATTGCTGGATGTGATTGACCACGCTTCTGTTGTAAAAAAAAAAAAAGCGCACACTGCAACAAATTCAGTCTTTGCTTTGTTCAATTTTGCTTGTCATGTTATTTATATGGGGAGAGAATTCATTAATCATTTGACGCAGTTGACGGCGGGTATTGTCTGGAAACATCATTTTATCAGGATTCTGTTTCGAGTAAAGGAAGACTTGCAAATTTGGGAGTCTTTTTTCAAAAACTTTAATGGAATCCGCAATATCCAGAGGCTGGCGGTTTCTTCTTGGGATTTGGAATTGTTTCCCAGTGCATCTGGGGATGGGGTTTTGGGCTGTATTTTCATGGTGCCCGGTGTGCGGAGTAGCCAATGGTTTGGTTTCAGCAGGGTTCACGCAAGAATGTGGCATTATTGGAATTTATCCATGTCTGGTCTGCTTTTATGATTTGGAGTGCTCAGTTAGCCAATAAAGTGGTAGTTTGGTGTGAGGATAATATGGCTGTTCTTGAAGCTATTAACAAACAGGCAGTACCTGACGGAGGTTTTGAGACTGTTAGTTTTGCATTATTTAGTATTGAATTTAACTTTGACTGCTAAATGTTTTCTGGGTGTATATAATCAAATTGCCGATGATCTCTCTAGTTTACAGTGGCCTCGATTTTTTTTTTTTTGGTACATTTGTACCCCACACTTTCCCACTCATGGCAGGCTCAATGTGGCTTACATGGGGCAATGGAGGGTTAAGTGACTTGCCCAGAGTCACAAGGAGCTGCCTGTGCCGGGAATCAAACTCAGTTCCTCAGTTCCCCAGGACCAAAGTCCACCACCCTAACCACTAGGCCACTCCTCCACTCCATTCCGGGCTTTGGCACCTTCTACAGAAACAATAAGTAGTAGTAGTAGTAGATTGCAGAGTTGCTGGATGAGTTATGGAGCATTGTTCAGAGGTCTTTGGAGGCATGCTGCAAGTTTTGGGTATCCTGAAAACCTGACTGGCTGGGGTGCCTCCAGGACCAGGTTTGGGAACCGCTGATTTATGAACAATCTCTAGCATTCTATTTGCTTGTTTGGAAGTCACAGCACCCTGGACTAAAAATGATTGCAAGCAGGGCCGGTCTTAGCAAGTGCAGGGCCCTATGCAGACCAATTTGGTGGGGCCCCATCCTAGCCCCGCCCCACCCTAGCTCCGCCCCCACCCTAGCTCCACCCCATGGATAAGATTATTCCATTTTTAGAACATTTTTTTGTTTACGAAATTTCAAATAAAGACAAATGAAGCTAAACTTGTACAAAAAAAACTGATTGAAATAATAAGCACAATGCTATCATGAAACCTCCCCTCCCCAGAAATTATTCAGTTCAAGTCCACTACAATTGGTAGCGAGCCCAAGCCGGGGGTGGATGCCGCGCCAGTGGTGGCGGGAGCGGAGTGGCCGAGCCGCGGGAATGGGGGATCATCTCAGGCGACTAAGGCAAGCAGCGGCGGAGGTCGGAGTGGAGGCACGAGCGAGGCAGAGTTGAGGCGCTGCGCGGGGCCCCCTTAGGCGCGGGGCCCTATGCGGTCGCCTTGGTCGCCTCTGCCTAAGACCGGCCCTGATTGCAAGACCTTCCTGGCTGGTGATCCGAACTCAGTATTTTACACCTTTAGTTGGGATTATTTTTCCCCTTTGTGTATCATTTTACGCTTGTCCACATTAAATTGTCTGCCATTTAGATACACAGTTTCAGAAGACCCTTCTGCAAATCTTCATAATCCTCAGCCTTTTTTTTTTTATTTTACCAACCATGAATAATTTTGTGTCATCTACAGCTTTCATTACCTCACTTGTCACTCATGTCTCCAGGTCATTTTTGAATACACTAAACAGCACAGATCCTTGACGCGCTCCACTATTGAACCATTTCAATTTGGAAAACTGACCATTTAGTCCTATTCTCCATTTTCGTCTTTCAATTTCTAGTCCACTGTAGGACCTTGCCTCTTATCCCATGACTTTTAAACTGACTGAGAAATCTCTCAGGAGATTGACAAAGGCTTTCTGAAATCCAAATACACTATGGTGGTCATTTTAAAAGTGCTATTCATTTTTTACAATGCGCACATCCCGGCACATCCATGCCTAGACCCCCAAAATGTATAAAACACAATTTTAGAACAGGCCAGAGAAAATGTGGATGAGGCAAAAACATTGAAAATAACAGGAGGTATGTCACATCATAAGTGATGCGCTGTTCCTGACATGCATCATTGATGCTGGGTAGTATGTTAATGTGCAGGGAATGCAAGAAAAACATCAGGATTTACACCTGCTATAAAGAGCGAATAAATGCCGTGCAATACGTTTTTGAGACAGCTTATGTTTGTGCTGACCAGAGGAGAGCTGATAGTCCAATCGGGTCTGTCCATCTTTGAACCATATTGGTCCCACCGTGCCATAACCTCTCCCCTGCTACTCTTTCCCATGCCCACCTGTGAGCCCCCTCTACATCCATCCCTGTCTCTGCCCCGAGTTCCTGTTTGCGTCTGCCCTGCTGCCCTTCTAGCCCCACGTGCAGTCTTGTGTCTGCACCCGGGGGTGTGTATGTGCAAGTGAAGTGGTGATTGTGAGTAGTGGCTTGTTGCCCCTCAGTGTCTCTGCTGCTGCACTGTGTGTCAGTATGGGTGTCAGTGGGGAGCAGACTGGGTGTGCCATCTGAAGTGTGGGCTGTGGAGGCCATGCTGTATGAGGCATACCTGGAGAGCCTTACCACAGGATATTTAGCCCAGAATAGTTTCTTGGCCTCACTGAGCAGTGCATAGGGAGTTGCCAACAGTTGGAGCCTCATCTCGTACCATACTCATGGGGGTCAAACCGTGCACCTCACAGTCACTTCTGCACTAGCCTCTCTTGCTACTGGCAGTTTTTAGATTGTCCTGGTAGCCACTGCAGGCCTCAGCCAGTCAGCCATCTCCCAGTACATCACATGGTTCCTCACTGCCCTTCTCACACACACACCGCTATGTTGCATTCCCCCAGAACCAGAAATTCCATACTCACCCAATTCTACAAAGCAGCCCACTTCCCCTCTGTGTCATTGTCTGCACCCATGTGGCTCTCAGGACCCCAAGAGGGAGAGAGCACACCTATGACAAGAGAAAGGCCTTCCACTCTGTTAATATGCAAGCAGTGTGCAACACACAGGGGGAGATCATAAATATCTTCCCCGCTTCCCTGGATCCTGCCATGACTCCTGCCGTCCTGGCACTTAGGGATATATGACCGTTTTGAAAGTGGACAGATCACTATCAGCTGGCTCATAGATAAGAAGTGCACATATCGACACCACCATAACCCCAAATGTCTGTGCGCCATAGCCTAGCACACAGCCATCAAGATGCAAGTGGCCAGGGCAGTACCTCACCACACATCCATTCTTTCATACTCCTCATGTCACTGTGTGGACGGATGGACTGTGTGATACAGGCCTGGGACATCCCAAACCTGTTTAATGCAAATACAAGGCCTCAAAATATTACCCCCAAAGCTGCATGAATAAAACTGAGCATTGAGACAAGACGGTGCACAGTTTTACATGACCCACTTGTAGTCGGATTCAGGGGCATAGCTTTAGCAGAGTGCAGGCAGTCACAGAATATGTGTGCAACTCAACTATGTACTTAAACGTACACTTTAACTATGTTCATTTAGACCTGCTGCTGAGCAGCAGTAAATATATGTGGGTGCATTTTTTTTTCTATTTGCATTTACAATACGCAAAGTAAAACAAAACCACTTTGAAAGAAATAGTAGAACTATTGAACATGCTAATTAACATCATTAACTGAACAGTTACTAGGGAAATAAGAGTACAAGCTGGGAGGGAAAACTCCATGAGGAAATGGAAATAAAGACTTGCTACAATAAAAGGAGACTAACCCTGCAGATAACACACAGGGGGGCTCTTTTGCAATGCCACGGTAGAGCTACCAATGCAGCACTACCGCCAGCCCACGGCAGGAGCCAGCGGTAGTGCCACCCCCACTGCATGCCATCTCCAGTATGACTGGAAATAATTTTTATTTTTACCACTGGGGGCTTACCCGGCAGTAACTGGGCAGTGCTGTGCGCTGCCCGGTTAGCGACGGAGCCTTTACTTGCCTCCTAAATAGGAATTGTCTAAGCAAGTTTGTACTTACCGCACAGCTATTTCCTTTTTTTTTTTTTTTAAACCCCGCTGTGGTAAAGGGGGCCTTGGCGCGTGGTGAATCCACACATCAATGCCACTGCAGGGCCCCTTTTACCGCAGCCTGGTAAAAAAGGTTCCATGATGACCTAACTACACTAGGAAGCACTTGAAGGTGCCACAGAAACACCCCTACCTCCCCCCCCCCCTAAAAAAAGTTGGGCTGGTTCATAAACAACTCTCTTTCCCTCATAAGAAATAAAACATTTATAAGGAAAACATAATTGAAAACCTGCCCCTAATGAAACAGCAGCTTGTCTATACATCAAGAATCTCTTCCTCTTACGTTGTGTCCATCTTGAGACATCAGGAAATACTAATATCTTGTCACCTAAAAAAGTGACATTCTTTAACCTGAAAAAGTCTTAACACCATTTCTTTATCCTGTAATAAAACAAAGGAAACAAGCAAAGTAGCTCTTCCAGAAATTTCTATTTCCAATGATTCTAATAATTCAGATAAATATAAATCCTTCCCATCACCTTTCGACAAAGATTCTGAAATTGATAAATAATATATTTTCTGAACAGGAGAGATACTAGCAGCTGGTATCTTCAAAATTGTTATTAAGACATTTTTAAAGAGTTCTTGGGGTCCCAACAATCTACAAACAGGACCGTTAAAAAACCTTAAATTTAAACTCTTATTTTGTTTGTCCAAATTCTCAATTTTTCTCAGAAACAAGGTTTTAGACTCCGATGAAGGTTTCTCCAACAGTTCCAGCCTAGAAGAGTGCTGCTGGGTCAATGTCTCAAGGGTTTGCAGCTTAAGTCGAAGAACTCAAGGAAACGGTCACAAAATTAGCACATACCAAATAAAGGTGCTCCATAGCAGACCACAGTATGTCCGTTGTAGCTGTCGTCGGTCTCACCAGCAGCTTGAGGAGGAGTCCAACACCCAGATTTCCAATGGCCAAAAAGAGCCAGCCACCCCTTGGCTTTCCTGCTGCTCCACTCCCTCACCACCGTGGGCTGCCAACTCTAATTTATGTGGGTGCATTTTAACGGTGACTTTGAAGGCTTTGTGGGATTTCATAAAGATAAAAAAGTGCCTATAGTGTTAATATTGGAAGTGCCATTCAAGCTCACATTCTCTTACTAGTTTTTCTATGGACTGTCGCAAGGATACCATCAACCTGTTAGATCTTCAGAGGTCCTTGGAGGTGACTTGCACAGTATGTTGACGCTCTTCTTCAACTACCCCCCCCCCCCATTTGCTGCAAGTTGTCTGCGCATATAATTTGAATTCATTTAGCTTGAATACCCGATGTGTCGCTGCATAATGGAATATCCGTGGTGGTGATGAAGTGGCACTTAATGGACTAGCTGAGAGATGAACTGTCAAGTGAAGAAGTGTTCAAATACCCTGGAATTCGTTGCCAGAGAATGTAGTAAAAGTGTTAGCATAGCAGGGTTAAAAAAAAGTGTCTGGACAAGTCTGAAATCATTATTAAAGTGGACGGGAAAATTCACTGCTTATTCCTGGCATAAGCAGCATAAAGTTTTACTCATTTGGGATTTTGTTGGAAACAGGATACTGGGCTCGATTGACTTTGGTCTGTCCCAGTATGGTGACACTTGTGTACCTCTTGCAGACATTGACACAGATATCTTGTAGCTCTTCCCTAAACCTGCATCTCCATAAGACATACAAAGCATCATCGATAAATGGGCAAAAACCTCCCCTTGCCCTCCCTGATTTACACTCACAATGGGGGGTATGACAGGCCTTGCCTTGGAAGCAGCATGACTTTTAATAACGACCAATGGATGGAATGAGTGCATACAAGGTGTTGTTAAACAGGAGCCTGTGGGGCCTAGTATTACCCCTGCTCCGCAAACACAGTTTGCACAGTAGCACCAGGTTAGGTGACACAGACACCCCACACCATGAGTTAGTTATTTAGCATTTGCTATACCACCTTTGCTAACTTAGCAGATCAAAGCGGTTTACATAAAAAAATTGAAAAGGACAGAAAAGAACTACAATAGTCATATACGAAAGATAAAAGCTATCCACAAGTTAAAAGTCAGAGAAGGGGAAGAGACCTGAGCAGGGGGGAAGGGGGTAAGGAAAGGAGAGAAACAAAAAGGGGGTAGGGTACTTCTGTAACGAGATGGTCCAAAGAAGCTCAGCTACTGGTATCAAAAGCTAAAGTAAAAAAAAAAAAAACATCTTTAAGGCTACTTTAAATTTTCATGAGATAATTCACCTCAAATTTCTTTAGTTCCAAGTGAAAGGGGTAGCAAAGAAAAAGGCACAGTGGTATGTTAATTCAAAGCTGGCCTTTTTTTGGTCTGGGGAGGACCAAAAAATGGTTGTTAATTGAACATAAAGTGCAAGCAGGAGAACAGGGAATGGTAAGAGCCAAAAGATAACACAGAAGACCTAGCCAAAAAACCCTGAAGGTAAGTATAAGAAGTTTGAGCAGGATTCTTTGCTTAACAGGAAGCCAGTAATGAGTTTTTAACAGGGGAAAAGAGCGTTCGAATCAACGTGCATGGCAGAGAAAACAAATGGCAGTGTTGTGCAGAGATTGCAACTTTTTAAACTGATAACGAGGGCAGACAAGGTAAATAATATTACAGTAATCAAGTCTTGTAATCAAAAGGGACAGTATAAGAGGGTGAAAGGATTGGGGGTTAAAGTATTGACAAAGTGCAACTGACACAAAATAAAGAAGCCTGTTTTACAGACCATGTACCATTTACATGACACACTGGTACCTGTTGTCCAAAGTATATAATGAACAGGGCTGGGAGGATAGGGATTTGGGTGCCTGTACAGCTATATATGAGAGGTAACACTTACTGTTTCCACCTGGCTGGCAAGATGTGCCCAGATCCCCTATTTTTTGTTAAATTTGTACCCCGCGCTTTCCCACTCATGGCAGGCTCAATGCACTGCTTCCTCATCTAGGGTCAGAAGGACCTGCTGCTCTCAATAGCGCTCAATGTCTCTTGGGCAGGATGGGAGCTGCCACTCTCAATAGCGCTCAATGTCTCTTGGGCAGGATGGGAGCTGCCACTTGCCTTCAGCTTCACATTTTTGCCGAGTTCCCGCCACATCTCTATTGCTGTGAAAGACGCCAGTCAGCTTGTGATAGATCCCAACCATGTTTTTTTTTTGTATAGGCACAGAGCTGTTATTTTGCTACACCAAAGATACTCCTTTGGTGTTTTAGAACATCCCTGAGAAGCATGTCCACTTTCTCTTACGTAGAGATACCCTTTCGTGCCATAACTTGCTGCTTAGGAGCCATTATGATGTTCCCTAGTGCACAAAGTATCAGAGATTGTAAAATGGAATGTTCATATATGCATCAGAAAAATGTCGAAGTGGGAGGGCTGAGAACTTTCTGCACGAGGATGTTTCTGCAAAGATTATGGAAAAGATCCCTTGGTTTTCTCACTCCTCTGGAGGCACATTTCCTGAATCCTTTTACTTTACAATTTTCTTCTGCTTTGAAAGTAAATACCAACATACCACCACTGTAATATGGACTGAAATTTACTTGCATACATGGGTAACTTTATCTTTAGCAAATTCTGCAATGACCTGATGAAGGGAGAACAGATCTCAAAAGTTAAGTGCAAGAAAAGCATGGTTTCTCTTTGAATGCAAACGTCTGAACAACTGAAAATAACATCCATTATTAAACTGGAGAGATATAGAAAACAGTGGTCTTAAAATAGAGGTAAACAGGGTGTGCACATTTACTAGATAAAACATGGATTCTTCATTCAATTCAAAGCAATTTCCAAAATACATCAAACAATAAAACAGTAAGGGCCCTGTTTACTAAGCCGCACTGGAGGTGCGTTAGCGTTTTTAGCTTGCGCTTTGTAGACGCCCACTATATTCCTATGGGCTCCTACACAGCGTGCGCTAATTTTGTGAATGTGTTAAAAACACTAGCACACCTTACTAAACAGGGTCCTAAATATTGTAATCGAACGTAATTTAGCTGGTATTATTATTTCTCAGGTTCTGGAGGTACAGTGAGCTCTCAACAATAATTTATAATGAACTTGGAAGTAAACAAGATTATCCATGCTTTGTTTGCAAAAAAGTTCTCATTATTGATTATTAAGACATGCTTCTGAAACTGTCACATATTTTATTTTAAGCCTTAAATTATTTAAAATGAGTAAAAGCACACCTTTTCTTTACATGCTTAAAAAATGACTGACTATATACACACATATGTATATATTTACATAACAAATAGTTTAAGAAAATAATTTAGAGTTGCATCTTTGCTTCAACAGTTTCATTATTTAAAATGAAATGGTTATTCACTGTAACATCTCTGATTCTAATATAGACATTTGGTATTGGTCTTCCTCGTAATCTTAATCCATTTATCATTCACCAATTATACATTACAAACTGGTTTTAAAAAGGGTGGAAAATCCCACCAGGAGACATGCCATATCAACCTCTTCTGCATCTTCGCAACAGAACACAAACAAAATGTGATCTATATCTATACACAAAGCAAATGATAAATGAAATAACACTTAACCTAACTGCAAAGTAAAACATATACACTCATATTAAAATAGAACAGTCCTGATCCACATGAATCTTGCAGTGTAACAGTTCAAGGTGGCACTGTTGGCTTATATATTCTGTTTAGACAGACTTCTACTTTATCCCCACCCAAATGACAGATGTCCAGGATGCAGATGACATGTAGCCTCTCCAGGTCACTGGCTGCTTTCACAATTTCACCTAGAAGCCAGAGATAACATTATTGTTACACTGTAAATATTTAACCAAAGTTTTAATTTCATGTGTGGCAGTTGCATATTTACCCAGGTCTTCCTTAAAACTGCCCCCAAAACACATGAGGCCTAGATTACTAACATATGTTAATTAACATGAGTTAATATAACAATGTACATTTAATGAAAGCGCCATTTTTAATGGGGACTTTTTACAAACTTTGGATGAGATTTACTAAAAGGTGCTGCCACGTTACTGTTCATTTTTCACTGCATCTCTTTCATTTAAAACCATCAGACTGCCTAGTGGAGTCTCAAATAAAAAAAAATGAGTCTTAAGAGGAAAAACAGAAAAAAGAAAATACATCGTTCAAGAAATTTGCCATTAGTCCCCGAATCGAGGGGGGGGGGGGGGGGGGAAGGAACAGACAAACAAAAGGGAGTTATAAGAAGAAAGTATTACCAGTATCAGTATTGACTTCAACACTCAGTAAATCCAATAATAAACAGTTCAACCATTTTCACCTACATTAGGCATTGATGTGGAAGTAGCTGGAATCAAATTTTTTTTTTTTGCATCAAGAAAAGCTCTCAACTGTTGAATTCTTTCCTAAATATTTAACCAGCATTTACCGGGATATCTAAGGGAAAAAGAAGCACCTAAGACCTGCATTTCAGTATGTATAGCAAGAAAAAGTTTGTGTGTGTTGATCTGGGAAGATCCAAATTTTTGTTCCAGGGGCGTATCTGCATGGGGCCACAGGGGCCTGGGCCTCCGCAGATTTCGCCCTGGACCCCCCTACCGCCGTCAACCCTCCCCCGCAGCTGTTGCTTACTTTTGTTGGCGGGGGACCCCAACCCCCGCCAGCCGAGGTCCGCTTCCACCTGCCAGTGCCGCTGCCTTTAAAAATATTTCTTCAGCTGGTGGGGGACCCCAACCCCCGCCAGCCGACCCGAGGTCTGTAAAGTTCTTCGTCCCCCATGACCAGCCTGTGCTGTATAGCTGTTGAATTCAGTTCGGAGTCTGACTCTGGCTCTGGCCCCCCCTACCGCCGGAGTCCAGATAAGCCCCTGTTTTGTTCCATATAAGGTTTGGATATTAGGAAAATAAAGAACTTGTTCCAACACCAAAGTGACCAACAAAATGAGTTTCCTAATGACAAGGGGATCAGAGGATTTCAAAATAGCTGTCAAGTTGGAATCTAATAGTTCTAATACTTCCACTGATTCACCCTGACGAACTGAATGAAAACCAGAGTGGAGATAGTAAGCCCTTGATACTGGGGACAACAAATCTGGTGATGTTTTGAAAACTTCAATCAAATAGCACTTAAAGAAATCTAGCAGCGACATACCCTGCACCCTTGAAAAATTCAGGATTCTAAGCTTCAGGCACCTTGCATAATTTTCCCAAATATTCAATCCTCGGACACCATTTTGTCCTTAACCACATTGTTATTTAAAGTCTTTATCCCCTCTACCTCTTTTTCAAGATCTCTAATCTCTCCTGCATCTCTAGTTGTTTCTCTGTAGATTGAGTTTTATTTTGTAGTTCTTTTCCTAAGACCGTCAGGCCAGGTGAGCATGCAGGAAGAGAAGTATCTAATCTTATCAGCACATTCCACAATGATTCCAAGGTAGTAACAGGCAGTTTGAGCAGAGGAAGAGTGGGTTCAGATGATGTTACTACAGACACAGATGTCTTCTGCGTTACCAATGCTCCCACAGTTTGAAGCCGAGTTCCCACTGAGCAGAAACCACTCCAACGAGGCTATTCTTCAGCTCCATGGGTAATCCTGCCACTGCCTAACTTGGTTCGGTGAGGACATCTTCAGGCACCTCTGCTGGGCAAATTGCGGTGCCACTTGCAACTGTTGGTGGGGGCCGAGACTACTCTCGCCTCCCAAGCGGTCCAAATCTCCCTCAATTAGAGATGGAGCAGTAGAATATGGCACCCTACTTTTCAAGATTTGCAACACTGCAAAGGAGTTCAGCGTTTGCAGCGGTAAGGTAGACACCAAAAGAGCTGGGGAACGAGGCAAAGCTTTCCCATTTATCTTCGGAACCGCAGAAGTAAAAGAAAAGGAAAAAAATACTCAATAGGGGGAAAAAAATGTCAAACTCTTGCAGTCTAGAGTGCTGCTATCTTGACTCCGCCCCTTGCTTCATTAATATTTTGATCAACTACATTTTTATTTTCTCCTGCCTCTTCCTCCCTCCCTCCTTAACCTTTGTATATTATGAACCATTCTCTACACTATGGTTCAGGGTATGAAAAAGACAGTAGAACTGACAGGCCAAAGTCTGAAGTGACACTAACTTGAACTCCAGCAATGGAAAGAGTTGAGACACCCTTGCGGTGATGAGAATGAGGAAGGGGGGTTGAAGGTGCAAGGCCTGCAAGTTTAAATTAGTGTTGTGTGGCAACCTGGTGGTGCAGGTGTTTCGGAGAAATGTAGAAATGGAAAATTCTCCTGAAAGATGACTGTAGTTACTAGGAACAGTAAAGCTAATTTAGACTTTCTCAGAAATAATAACCAACATATTAGCCTAGCCAATTAGTAAAAACCACTACATTATACTATTCAATAGGTACTATAATATGACAGCGGGGATGGGACGACTTCCCTATGAAGAAAGACTAAGGAGGCTAGGGCTTTTCAGCTTGGAGAAGAGACGGCTGATGGGAGACATGATAGAGGTATATAAAATAATAAGTGGCGTGGAACAGGTGGATGTGAAGCTTCTCTTCACACTTCCCAAAAATACTAGGACTAGGGGGCATGCGATGAAACTACAGTGTAGTAAATTTAAAACAAATCAGAGAAAATATTTCTTCACCCAACGCATAATTAAACTCTGGAATTCATTGCCGGAGAACGTGGTGAAGGCGGTTAGCTTAGCAGAGTTTAAAAAGAGGTTAGACGGTTTCCTAAAGGACAAGTCCATAAACCGCTACAAAATGGACTTGGGAAAAAATCCACAATTCCAGGAATAACATGTACAGAATGTTTGTACGTTTGGGAAGCTTGCCAGGTGCCCTTGGCCTGGATTGGCCGCTGTCGTGGACAGGATGCTGGGCTCGATGGACCCTTGGTCTTTCCCAGTGTGGCATGACTTATGTACTTATGTTACCTGTATAAAACTGCATGTACCAGACCTTATCTGGGGGAGTCTCAGATGCAAGCATCACAATTGTGTTGTGGCTCTGTGACCCCCCCCCCCCCACCCCCCATGAGAAGTTAAAATTTGTAACTGTGACTTTCTCTTGGTGAGTAATAAAAAAAAAATCTCTAACTTCACTTTCCCATATGTGTGGCCTTGTATTTTATCTCTCTAAAGCCGTTATATTATATATGATAGTTTAGAGAGGTGGTAAAAATACTAAACACCACTGGTTTTTCAGCACTCCACAATTTGGGGCACTGGAGAGTAAGTGGAAAGACAGTGATAATCCTAGAGTGGAAAGGGGGAGCCCAATATTAACATCTTCCCTCCCCGCTGTTATAAACAAAAGTTTCACAAAGAAATTTATTCCCCGAGGGTGATGCCATTCCTTGCACTATCACCAGGGATACTAAGTCATACCCATTGTAATTTTTTTTATGTATTTACCAAGTGCATTCCTATAATACTAAGACCTCACATTAAGGACCCAGCTATGGGCCCCCTATGCGTTATAGCCAACCATATTTATTTTTATTTGTTTATTGTGATTTATTAACTGCCTTTATGAAGAGATTTACCCAAGGCAGTGTACAGCATAACAACAGTAAAATAACCAAGAATAAACAAATACAATAAATGAGGGAAACTTGAAAACAGTAAACTGAAACCTAATAATAGAACTAGCATGAAACAGTATCAAAAATATACACATTTGACAGCACTGGAAAACAAATACCAAATGGCCAGATGTATTGGCCAGAAATTTTAAATCCTTCTACATCCTGAAAGTAGCCAGGTGCAGAGCAGGATTGCACCATAGCACTGGCAGGACAGAAAAATAACCAAGAATGAGTGGAGGAGTGGCCTAGTGGTTGGGGTGGTGGACTTTGGTCCTGGGGAACTGAGGAACTGAGTTCGATTCCCACTTCAGGCACAGGCAGCTCCTTGTGACTCTGGGCAAGTCACTTAACCCTCCATTGCCCCATGTAAGCCGCATTGAGCCTGCCATGAGTGGGAAAGCGCGGGATACAAATGTAACAAAAATAAAATAGATACTATTGGAGATGTTGCTACTATTGGAGATTCTACATGGAATGTTGCTATTCCACTAGCAACATTCCATGTAGAAAGCTGCGCAGGCTTCTGTTTCTGTGAGTCTGACGTCCTGCACGTACGTGCAGGACGTCAGACTCACAGAAGCAGAAGCCTGCGCGGCCACATTGGTGATCTGCAAGGGCCGACTTCTACATGGAATGTTGCTAGTGGAATCTCAAATAGTAGCAACAGTGGAGGAGTGGCCTAGTGGTTAGGGTGGTGGACTTTGGTCCTGAGGAACTGAGTTCGATTCCCACTTCAGGCACAGGCAGCTCCTTGTGACTCTGGGCAAGTCACTTAACCCTCCATTGCCCCATGTAAGCCGCATTGAGCCTGCCATGAGTGGGAAAGCACGGGGTACAAATGTAACAAAAAAATAAAAACAATAAAAATAATGCAATGTTAACAAAATACTAATGATACACCTAATAAGCATGCATTAGAACATTCAACTAACAGACATGATGCTAAAGAGTTTCTACAATATGGCTTACCATATAGCTGAGGGACCAAGAGCAGATTATATGATGGGAACAAGATGCATGGTACAGAGTCAGTTGGGATAATTTGATGGTTAGCTAAACTCAAGTCAAGTTCGTTGTATAGTTCAGCAAGAGATAAGGAACTGATCTAATACTGGCTCCCATATGGCTTAAGTTGGTTATGCACTACTTCGTACCTTTCTATGACCATCACAGTATATAACAGATTATGCCACTTAGTGAGATTTGGGGGATCCAGCACCCTCCAGTTAACTAATATCGTTTTACATGCCATGTATGTATGCACACGGTATATATATATACCACGAACTGTTCCACGTATGTGATGTTCCATCTAGGTTGCCATGTATGTATGCACCTTAACGCAACACCATTTGTAATTTTGTTACCCGGAAATGGCAACCGCCACTACGGCAAATGTAAGCCACATTGAGCCTGCAAATTGGTGGGAAAATGTGGGATACAAATGTTACAAATAAATAAATAAAATAAATAAATGCCAAACGAAATAAATACACTCTCTTTCTCTTCAAACCAAAGAAGGCATGGGCACTGAAAAATTAGCATTACACTGGGTGTAATGGTAAATTGATTTACATCACCCAGTTAACAAAATAATCTTGGACAGAATTGTTTAATAGGTTCATAATAACAAACTGGATTTCTGGGTATCATATCAATTGGAAATGTATCACTTCCACACTGCTAACGATTAAGGCTGATTGAGCTAGTGTTTTTTGATAATTTAATTTCAACCCTGAATTTATTTTCTCTGTTTTATTTCTATTTATTACTTTTAAAAGTGGACTTACATGGCAATCACACCACTTAACCCTGAATTATAATGATAATCAAATTCCCTCAAAAACTCCGGCAGAGATAGGGGCAGGTCTGTCAAAAAACCCCAGAAAAATATAATTGGCAAAGGTCAAATATTTAATGTGTTGTGTTGCTAGCTGTACTCTGGTGATCACAGGATTATGCCTCAGTCTCCACAGGAGAGGATCATTAAAAAAAAAAAAAAGCACAAATAAAGGCAAAAGAAGTCAAACCTGTCTCATACTTTGCTGAACTGGAAGGTTTGAGGACCTCAACCCATTCACTAACATTGCTGCCTGGGGACTGCTATATAAAGCTTGAAGAACTTCCAAGTAGTGACCCCCAAAACCAAAATGACCATAAACAAAGGCCACAACTTACCACCAGGACTTTATGCTCATATGATAATATTCTTAAGCCCCAATTAATTTCCAAATGTTACTTGTTCCATGCCAGCTGATCACAAAATCAACCCCTCGACCAACTGTAACTTATAGAATAACATTCTAGCTAGTCCAACAAATCAAATTATGAACAATTCTATACAATAAACACACACCCAATCTTCAATGGTTCAGATACAAACAAAATAAATCCCCACTGAATAGTTCCTTCTGTTATCATAGCTGAACCATAGAGCCTGTCACTGGGTGGGTGAAAGGATGGGGGATATGGGTGAGTCTCTGAGGAACAGAAGAGAAAAAAGGGGGAGGGGAGGGGGACAGGGAGAGAAGTGAAACTTCAAATCTTCTCTTCTTCACTGATATGCTTTGTTTTGTTTTGAAGCCACGGAGCCAGGTTACACCCTTTAGGTAGTCTAGTGTCAGAGAGTTGTTACTCCATCCTGTGCTCCTTCACCTCCTCATCTACCGCTAGGCTCCAGCTCACAAAGTCTCTGCAAAAGGAGAGCTAGACCTGCTAGATCAATCATAAATCCAGACTTACGTCTTTAAAACTGCCAAGGGACAGCTTAGCCAGTGAAGGTATACAGAGCAGGCTTTCCCCACCCCTAAAATTTCAATGCTCACTACGGGGTGCTCTACCAGAGTGCATACTTATCCAGAGTCCTCTGCAGCTTGTGCTGTTGAAGACTGTGCCACCAACCACTGATCACCCTGTTGCGGTGAGTTCAAGTACTGAGGCATTCCACTGAACATACTTGGATTCCTATGGGATATAACAGGGCAAAGTGGCATTTCCTTAGCAGGTTTCCCTGATTGGTGGAATATCAAAATATGAATACACTTGAATCTTGAGAACACATGCATATTCAAACACAGGTCTAGTTAATCAGTAAATGTCTGTTTAAAACAACGAGCTTTCAAATGTTTCCTAAAAGTAATGTAGGAATGCAAATTAAGAAACAGACTGTTCCATAGTACTGGATCAGCAGCCATAAAGAGAGAAAAACTGTACTCAAAAAGATAGCACACCAAGACAGCCCTTATTGGCTGAACACCAAGTTCTCACTGGTTGATAAAATTTCACAGGAGATGCAACACATAAAGGAGCTTCATCATTAAGAGCTTTACGAACGAAACATCTGTACCCTGCTGATTCCTGGTTATTTCTATTGGGCAAACTCAGGTAGCAATGTCTCAACCCCTTTCCTTGTCAACTCTGTTTTACTGTTCTGGGATTTTACCAGGTACTTGTGACCTGGATTGGCCAGTTAGAAACAGGATACTGGGCTTGAAGGACCTGTGGTCTGTCCCAGTATGGCAACACTTATGTACTTACTAGTAAAAAAGGCCCGTTCGTTTCTGTTGTGAAGGAAACGGGCGCTAGCAATGCTTCCTCACCCCTCCCCCCCTGCGCATCACGCAAGCCCCTACCCCCCTCCCCCCCTCCCCGGGCACATGAACCCCCCCGCCACCCCCAATAGTAACATTGTGTGTCCGCTGCTGCTTCTCCTGTTGAGCAGCAGTGGCGGAAAAAAAAGGACAAAAACGGGGGAAAAAACCCAACCTGAAAAACGCGGCTCCGTAGACAGCCATCTGCCATTGGCTGTCGTCTCTGCAGCCGGTCCTCCTCTCCCCTCTGACGTTGCAGTGCTCCTCTGGGGTCTTCCTCCAGGGGCAGTGATGTGCAGGGGAGAGGAGAAGCGGCTGCACAGACGACAGCCAATGGCAGATGGTTGTCTACGGAGCCGTGTTTTGCAGTTTGTTTTTTGTTTTGGGTTTCTTCTTTCTTTGTGTACCGGCCGGGGGGGGGTTGCGGGTGGCGAGGGCCGGACTTGGAGAGGACAGGGAGGGCGGCGGCGGGTTTTCCAGGGCGGTTAGGGTGCGAGGGTGGTTCGGAACTCTGAGGTTGGCAGCCAGTGTGGAGCGATTCCTAGGCAGGGGGAGGAGTATGGAAACACGCTCCGTGTGTTTCCCTACTCCTCCCCCTGGCTGTGTCGCTGTTTGCTGCTGACGTCAGTTTGATCTACTCCATGAAGCAGACCACATCCGGCGGAATCCACGGTTACAGGCAGCCTCAGAACGTTGGAGGTGAGAATTATTATATAGGATATCTCTAAAGATGAAGATCATCAGTTCTTACCCCAGAGTGGAAATTCATGGGACAGTCCTCTATTACTATTTTTGTTAAGTCGACAGGTTGAGCTGGATGGTAACAGAGATTCATTGTGAATGCTCTTGGTGCCAAATATCTGAGAATCTTCAGAACAGAACACAGGCAGAAAAGCAACGTGTATGGCAACTTTGTGATTTATTCCTGTGAAAAAGAGATTATAACTTTAGAAACAATTTTCATTTTTAAACAGCACTGAATCATCTTCAGTCATAACTTACTTGCTATTGCATTTAAATCTGCAATCTTGCGCCCGTAACAGGTTCTCAAACCAATCTCAGGCACACCTAACCAGTCAGGTTTTCAGGATATTCAAAACGAAAATACATAAATTTGCATGCACAACCTCCACTGTATGTAAATTTATCTCATGTATATTCTTTCTGGGTATCCTGAAAACTTGACTGGCTAGGTATGTCCTGAGGACTGGGTTGAGAACCATTGATTTAAGTCAATGCTGCTATACCTGGCATAACTGGAGAGAGCTCTAGGGGCTCTGGGTATAGGAACAAGCTGACGATCAGCATCTATTTTGCTGTGAGCTTATCAAAATACTTTCTAATTCCTAGATTCTTGCCTTTTAGATTAATTATGTAAAGCACCACATGTTAGATTTTCCTGGGATTCTTGGAGGTTTAACCAGGACACTCTATATGTAAATGAGTGAGGAAAGAAAACTACTCCATATATTGCAGGATCAAGACATCAGTCGATAGATTCAGGAAGTCAACTAAGTTTGTATCCTCATTGATATGGTCTCCTCTAGCGAATAAATTGGAGAAGATCTTTCTGCAAATTCATAGCACAAATGAATGTACTAACAACACTGTGAATTACCTGTGGATATAGACTTTTTTTTTTCCTGCTACTTGACTCCTTGGTACATAGATATTTTATGGCAGGGAAAGCTATTGACATTTTTTTTATCAAATAGCTTCTGTTCTCTGAGATAAGCTATTCTTCTACACAGGGATCTAATCAGCCCTACCGCAGAGAAAGTTTTACTTCAGCTTGTTCACTACGCATGGACTGGAATCCGTCTACTATTAAACAAGTTACATATTTCAGTCTGTTTCTTTTATCAGTGTCCAGTCTATTGTATTAAAAAAAAGTAGTTTGTGACAAAATCGGTGTAGCCACCGAGCAGCAGCCAGAAACCACTCCCCAAACGATGAATAACTGTAACAAAGTTAAACAAAAACAAAAAAGAGTGCAAAAATAAAAGTGTGTTTAGGAAGAGGAGGGACCGATATTTTCACATGCCAACCATGCCCTTCAGGGCCTACTAAGAAACAGAGGGGTAACAGAAGGGAACCAAAGTCACATGGAGAGAGCGCTACAGCTTGAAAACTGCCAGAAACTAATGCTGAGCGAGAACTGGACAGTTTGATGGAGAAACGCTAGGGAAGAGGACGTTGACCAAGGCAGCAGAATATCCTTTGCTAAGTCACAGCAAACCCCTCCCCACCAAATTCTGCCTAGCTCAACTTAGCACCAGTAACTCAACATAAAAATATGCCAATATTATAGCTCATCTAGTACTCCTGCCGGAATTCTGCGACTGTGGAGCGCAGAATTTGCACAGAATTCCGCAGTCATGCAGAATTCAACATTTTTGCGCAGAATCTGTGCTAAGGGGAACTGGCTGCTTAATTGGCTGAGGCTCCATTCACGGCCACATAGACTTGAACCAAAATCAGATCCTAGCTCTGTACCCTATCTCAAGACCAGCCAAATTCAAGGACGCTAAACAACTTTAGTCTATTTATGAATGGAGACCAGATTTCTTCAAATGATGCATGCTTCTGCTCGTGCTGTGATCTCCATATTATAACTGTCCCAATCCTAGCCAGCCATCTGGGCAGTGGGGATGACATGGCTGTGTTTAAACTCTTCCTAACCATTACTTTTTGCACCCACCCAAAATTTAGCAGAAAAACACCACGGTCCCATGATATCTCTATCCCAGCTATGTACCTTATTTTGTACTGAATTGCTTTCCACTAGGCCTTTGTGCATGGACATAGCCACCACATATGTGTCATGCTCCCAACCCTATCACACTCTCGCCAACACAGATTCATGACATTAAACACTGGGAAAGTACACTTGGGGTCATGTACCACCTATAAGTTACTTTATTTTCCTGTACATTTACTACTACAGATGACTTGATAGCGCGCTTTTCTATCTGCTCCCATCTATCACTATGGTTTGTGGGAAAAGTGGAGCGGTCCCTCAATAGTCAGTATACGGCAATTATCAACCCTTTGGTGGAACTCCTCTCTTCACAAAGATCTACTTCGGTCATATCTCTAGAAACTTGAAATTTTCGAACCAGTACAGTAGGAGTATCAGCTGCTATAGTTCCAATGATTTGCATTCTTGGAGCTAGCTCACTGAGTGGAGATTAAAACCTAAGCTTCTCGTCCTCAAATAGTTGGTCCACCTGGGTCAAACCATTCCATTCCTATTGCTGGTAACTGACAAGGTTACTCCTGTGAGGACCAACCTTAGTTGAGCTGAGCAGGGACCGTCCTTAGTTGTTAATTTGTACAGCGCTGCGTAACCCTAGTAGCACTCTAGAAATGTTAAGTAGTAGTAGTAGAATTGCACATTGTTAAGAAAGGGAGTGAATGACAACATTTATTCACTAAGTCTGCAGAAATAATCATCCCAACACTGCAGTATGTGATCCACAAATGCACTCACTTCTCCTACATATTCTATCCCAGTTTGAAGTCCAAAAGAGCCCTGCCAAATTGGGCTTCTCAATTAATTCCTATTTGAACCCAAGAGGTTTTGGGGAGGTGGAGGGGGGCTACCCTACTCCACAGCAGCTAAAGCCAAATAGTACCACACTATACCGCCTCTTCTTCTCTGCATACAGCACTTTTTCGGACATATAGGTCACTTATTTTGTCACACAAAGGCCACTAGCTGACCTCACACCTCAGTGAGAGTTTTCTTAGGTATGGCACCTGGCACGATCTAGACAACATTCATTTTAAGCACAGCTGTCTTACCCAGCCAGGATACAGTAAGATCACACCAGTGCTCCAAGTCCCTCCATATTTGCTGGAACAGAACTGGGTAATTAGCACCATACAGTGAAGTGTGGAAGTTTGTCAGTCTGACCCCTAGATACTTTATACATCTTCTTGCCCATTTAAACAAATATCTCCTCAAGATGCTGCTGAAGCTGCTCTGGTATGTTTACGTTGAGGGTTTCGGTCCTATTTACGTTCATCTTAAACCCACTGGTGCACGCTACGATGTCCTCTATAGAGAACAAAGTGTGTTACATAGAAACATGATGGCAGATAAAGGCAAAATGGCCCATCCTCCATAACCACTAACTCTTCCTTTTCCTAAGGGATCCCATGTGCTTGTCCCATGCTTTCTCAAATTCTGACACAGTCCTCGTCTCCACGACCTCCACTGGGAGGCCATTCCACACTTCCACCACCCTTTCTGTGAACACTTAAATTCCTTCTAAGCCTGTTTCTTCTTAACTTCATCATATGACCCCTCATTCCAGAGTTTTTCTTCATTTGAAAAAGGCTCACTTCTTGTACATTAATGCCTCTTTAAACGTCTCTATCATATCTCCTCTCTCCCCCCTCTCTTCCAGTGTATACATGTTGAGGTTCATAAACCTGTCCCTACATGTTTTATGTCCAAGACCGCTTAACAATTTTGTAGCTGCCCTCTGGACCGACTCCATCTTGTTTATATCCGTCTGTAGGTGCGGTCTCCAGAGTTGCACACAATACTCTAAATGGGGCCTCACCAGAGACTTATACAAGGGCACTATCACCTCTTTGTTCCTGCTGGTCATCCCTCTCCTTATACACCCAAGCATCCTTCTGGCTATGACTGTCGCTTTTTCTACCTGTTTGGAAACTTTAAGGTCATCGGACACAATCACCTTCAAGTCCTGCTCTTCCTTTGTACACAGAAGCACTTCACCCCCTATATTGTACCATTCCCTTGGATTCTTGTGACCCTGCATTTTTTAGCATTAAATCTTAGTTACCAAATATTGGACCATTCCTCAAGCTTCGCTAGGTTCTTCTTCATGTCATCCACTACTTCCGGGGTGTACCCCTGTTGCAGAGTTTAGGAACTGGATTACAATATCCCTAGTTTTTTAGGTAAAGAAGCCCCAAAGGTCCTGTGTACACTCTGTATTGCTACTACCTCCTCCGCAGCCTGTACTCCACCCAATAGTTACTAGCATATTGCTTGAACAGTTCCTTTATATCCTCAGGGCATTTTACCCTTACAACTCCCCTAAAGCGTGGGTCTGGCTCTGTTTTCTCTGTCATCCAATTTGTACAACAGTTCTTGATAACACTTTTCCTGCCGATCTTAACTTGCAATTTGGTGAGTAATTCTGCCTGTCCTTTTATTCTAGGCTTGACGTTCTCAACGCATACTCCCAGCCTTCCTAGTAAGTTCCTAATCTTAGCTGTAATTTCCTCTCGCATTGCTCTAAACTCACCAGTCAGTTTGGAGTCACATTTCTTAAACTCCTTCATAAATATCCGGGCATCCTCTTGGCTGTTAGCTTCATCCAGCACAGTCTTGCTATCCAGGTCAGCGGTGACTGTGCTAATCAGTGGAAATGCCCACCCTGCAGCTTCCACATTCACTCAAGATATGGGATGCTGGGGTTCCCTGATGTCTGCACTCATCAATTTTACTGGACATTGTCATGCTCCTCTTTGCTTCTGAGGTTTGGGGGCTCACAAACAAAATTCAATGGCACTGGATGAAGTCGCATATTTTTGCCTGTGGCCACAGAACTCAAGCTGTCATTCAGCTCAGTGACATCACTTCAGCCCCCACTTTTTATTTTGTTTGATAAGCTTTTATTTCTGTGCTTTCACATAGAGAATGACACGGGGACAAAGTCTGTATCCGTCCCCACCCCAACCCAGCAGGTTTTGTCTCCATTCTCGTCCTGTCCCTGTGGGCCCTGTCTCTGTCCCCATGGGCTCTGTGCTCATCTGTAAAAGCCTCGAACACTTATGATTTTATATTTACATCTTTTTATTAAAGTATAAAAAGGAACAATATGCTGTGCACCTGTTGTTTATAAATCACAAATAGAGAACAATAACAACAATGAACAACTATAATGACCACACCACCCCCACCTTCTACCCTTCCAACCCAAACAACAGCTGACTTCTACTACCCTAAGGAATCCTAATCCACCCTGTTAAGAAATGTCCAGGAGTACAAAATACAACCCATTCTGTATGCCCTAGCGGGGGGAGTAATATGCCCTATGAACAGTGGTGCGCTGCAGCCGGCTCGCCAGAGCCGTTTGTTATTTTTTAAAGAATTTTGGGAGCCGGTTGTTAAACTTTAACAATTGGCTCCCAAAATTTGGGCTGGGGTGGCTCAGGTCCCTTCCTGGAAGCGTCAGCTCCAGCTGCCCTGTGGCTGGACATCTCACTCCGAGTCCGACCCTCACAGCAAAAAACAAACAAACCCAGCATGAAACCATGTGCGGGGCCGTAGCCCTGTGCGCGCTGCTGCCGGCTCCATTTGTCCTCCCTCTCCAAATCAATAAGTTACATACTGAGGGGAGGGAGGAGGAAGGAAGCCGGAAGTGGCGCACGCGGGGCTATGGCCCCACGCACGGTTTCATGCTGTTTTTTTTGTTTTGCCCACCGCAAGCATGAGGATGGCAGCTCAGGTTCTTGCTTCAGTCCGCGAAGTACCGGCCCGGGCGGAGAAAGGAAGCAGGCAACAGCGCATGCAGGGCTGCAGCTGAAAGAGGTTAGATTGAGAACAGACGACGCATTAAGTCAAGATTCCTTGGAGGTTTGTCTCTTTCCCCTACCCTGCGCAGCCATCATCCCAAACAAAGCAAACAGTCCTTTGAGCTGCTGCATCCATGCTGTCGTTCTTTAATGTTGGTAGCATTTTTATTTAATCTCACTTATATGTTCAAACATGCCAGCTTTCTATAGGTAGAGCAGCAATTTGTTATAAATCGTAATTAGTGTGTCATTTGGAGGAGAGGCTGGTTATAGGGACACTGTAGCACGTGTTGTATTCATGCAGAGATTTGTTTCTCCTGGTAAACAGCCACTAAAACATAGTAACATAGGAGATGACGGCAGAAAAAGACCTGCACGGTCCATCCAGTCTGCCCAACAAGATAACTCATATGTGCTACTTTTTGTGAATACCTTGATTTGTGTCTTTTTCAGGGCAGAAACCATATAAGTCTGCCCAGCACTAGCCCCGCCTCCCAACCACCAGCCCCTTGATTTGCATCTGTCTTTTTCAGGGCACAGACTGTACAAGTCTGCCCAGCACTAATGTAGCCTGTTAAAGAACAGGAAAAGACAGTTTAAAAAGTAGAATCCCCTATTCTTCCCCTGAGCCCTTCCAAACTATCCCCTCGCAACTCCCCCCACAGCCCAAAAAAGTACCCCCTGAAACTGCCCCAAACCTCAAAACTATCCCTTGAAGCTGCTATATCATCCTGCATACTGAATCCACACCCAAACAAGCATCATGTTATGAGAATCAGGTGCTCAACATCCAGAGTTTCTATTTATCCTATTTACTACTATTACTACTTGACATTTCTAAAGCGCTACTAGGGTTACGCAGCGCTGTACAATTTAACATAGCAGGACAGTCCCTGCTCAAAGGAGCTTACAATCTAAAGGACAAATGTACAGTCAGTCAAATAGGGGCAGTCTAGATTTCCTGAAAGGTATAGAGGTTAGGTGCCGAAAGCAACATTGAAGAGGTGGGCTTTGAGCAAGGATTTGAAGATGGGTAGGGAGGTGGCTTGGCGTAAGGACTCAGGAAGTTTATTCCAAGCATAGGGTGAGGCGAGGCAGAACGAGCGGAGCCTGGAGTTGGCGGTGGTGGAGAAGGGTACTGAGAGGAGGGATTTGTCCTGTGAGTGGAGGTTACGGGCGGGAACGTAAAGGGAAATGAGGGTAGAGAGGTAATGAGGGGCTGCAGACTGAGTGCATTTGTAGGTAAGAAGGAGAAGCTTGAACTGTATGCGGTATCCTATTTACTTATTTATGACATTTATATCCCACATTAAACATGAATTAGGTTGAAACCTGGGAGCATTTAAAATCATTTTTTTTCTGTGTCTAGATCAAAATAGAAAGGTAGTTGGCATCCCTGCCAGCAAAGGTATGCCTAGCATGCCTGCATGGGAGGCGGATGGGAGAGAAGTGCATTGCCCCTAATCTAATCTACTTCGGCCCCCTCCCCACATTGTATGGCTAGCTATGCCCACAGAGAGAGCCTGTTAAAAATTTTCCAGCACACCACTGCCTATAAAGCACTGTTATGATTTTTTAATCTGTGGGTGAATAAGTCATCAACAGTCTCAGGATTCAGTCTAGCTCTCCTGTCTTTCACAGTCTTTCCTGCAATAGAAGATGTCTTCTTAGATGTGCTGGTAGCAGAAAAGTACAGGATCCCCCATACAAATGTTGCCAGTTGTGGGCAGCATGTTTGCTTGTTTAAAAAAAAAAAAAAAAAATCATTTTCTGCATCACTTAAACAAAGAACGGTCCAGTTCATTAATGGGCTTCAAAGTAGAGAATGACACGGGGACAAAGTCCGCTCCCATTCCCATGGGCTCCGTCCCCAACCCCGCCCTGTCTCCATCCCGTCCCTGCGGGCTCTGACTCCGCCGTTACCGAGGTTCTCCGTCCCCATGTCATTCTCTACTTTCACGTGGCCTAACATGGCAATTACACTACTTTATAATTGAAATTAGTACTCTTCTGTGTCTATACACAAGGGAATCCACATTCACAGTGTAAATGAAGCAATAATTGGACCTTTTATTTCACAAAACAGCCATGATTCTTATTTGTCATTCTATTTACCCGCTGATTTCTAGAAACAAAGCCTCTGCAAGGATTTAATGTATATTCTTGCTTACACTAACACTAGTGTGATGAACTAAAATTTATATTTGCTTATACTGAAAATAAAAACTAATTACTAAAAAAACTAGGATTGCAGTTTTTAGTCACAAAAATGAGATTTACCATTTAAGGGGATCTTTAAAAAAGGCACACTAGCTGTTTTAGGGCGTGCTAATCATTAGCATACATGACGCCTATAGAAAATATATGGGCGATCAACGTTTAGCTAGTGCTTATTTTTAGCACGCACTAAAAATACTAGTGCGCCTTTGTAAAAGGACCCCTAAGTAATTTCATAATAAAACTTGTTACTTACCCAGTATCGTCAGTTTACAGTGTCCAAGATCGGTGGCAGCCTGGAATTCATGCATTTCTTTATTTGAAGTGTATACTTTTGATGAGTATTTTCCTGGATAAAGATTATATTGCTGCATAAGGATCTCTTTATGCATATAATCAAATTTTCTTGGGATACTTTCAGGGAAAATATGACTGTACTGCAAGTGTTCTGTTAAGTTGTCCTTCACCTCTGACCAAAGCTCGCTTTCCCATGAATGACTGTAAGGCTCTAGTATTCTTTTCTCCACAGATGGTTCGCTTAGTTCAAATTCCTCTGCAAATATTATGAAAAAAAAACGAACACCCCAACAACAACAGTAAGCTAATCTCTTAAGCTGATAAGACTAAACAAATACAAAAACTTGGTAAACATACTACTACTCATAACAAATAGGAAAAATATACATAAAACTGAGTTAGAATTCTAGGAAACTGTGATGGTTGAAAGGATGTATTTTTTACACTGCTGGGTGGAGACTTGCAGTATAATGTATAGAACTGCTCCTTTAAACACAATCAGTTTTCATTATTAATTATTGAACATT
Organism: Microcaecilia unicolor; assembly: GCF_901765095.1. Classification (NCBI taxonomy): domain Eukaryota; kingdom Metazoa; phylum Chordata; class Amphibia; order Gymnophiona; family Siphonopidae; genus Microcaecilia; species Microcaecilia unicolor. The sequence goes on along the minus strand of NC_044037.1, from coordinate 31,633,247 downwards.
AAGCTATAACCTTATGTTTATAGAGGACTTTCTATACCACCTTTCATTAAGGAAACATTGAAGCAATTTACAATAATTAACATAATTTAAACAAGGGAGAGAAGAGAAAAGAAAAAATAAAAGATTACTGAGGAGTCAGGTATGGTCTTGCTGAATTCAATCTAGAATCACTCAACCCCATACACCAGGCTCATATAGTAGGCCTCTAGTTAGCCTGGATATTCAATGTCGGGCCGTTTGCATTTCCGGTAACTGGAACTAAATATTCTTTTTTTTTTTTGTGGATGGCTTAAAGGTAGGCGGGGGAGGGTTGGCGGCGGGAGGGGGGGCAAAGTTGGTGGTGGTGGCGGCGGGGGGGGGGGAGCTAAAATGTGCCCCCTCACCTGGGCTCTAAACCTCCCCCTCCCGCCGAAGTCTGGCTACGCCCCTGGTTGCTACATTCATATTCGCTCACTCCTCAAGTCATTTCATTGGTTCCCTATCCATTTCTGCATAAAGTTCAAATTTCTCTAAGTGATTTAGAAGTGCATTGTCATGGTTGTGGCCGTGCCCTTATGTTCAGACCTACTGTTTCCTCTGTATCTAGCTCTGTGACCTCTCCAGTCTGCCTTTTTCCCTATTGCTGTTCTTCCTGTAAACCAAGCCTCGCTTTGGTCTCCCTGCTTCTGCTTCATTTTTTCTGTTGTTGTTCTTCCTGTTAGCCAAGCCTCGCTTTGGTCTCCCTGCTTCTGCTTCATTTTTTCTGTTGTTCTTCCTGTTAGCCAAGCCTCGCATTGGTCTCCCTGCTTCTGCTTCATTTTTTCTGTTGTTGTTCTTCCTGTTAGCCAAGCCTCGCTTTGGTCTCCCTGCTTCTGCTTCATTTTTTCTGCTGTTCTTCCTGTAAACCAAGCCTCGCTTTGGTCTCCCTGCTTCTGCTTCATTTTTTCTGTTGTTGTTCTTCCTGTTAGCCAAGCCTCGCTTTGGTCTCCCTGCTTCTGCTTCATTTCCTATTTGTGACGTCATCAGCCTACTCCTTTATAAGGACCTAGGGAGCTTTCCTACGTGGCCTTTGCAAGAGGTCTCTTAATCTTGTGTTAGCTGTTTACAGCATTTCCCTGCTTGGCTTTGTTCCTGAGTATCTTGCTCCTGAAGGTCTGTTCTATGTTTCTTTGAGTCTTGTGTTTCAATGCTTGCTTGTTTCTGTGTGTTTGCTTTTGTGCCTTGATCTTGAAAGCCTGGTTCTAGAGCCACACCCTACTCTTGGTGTCTGCTGCCTCTCAGTCTGCCTGGCCTTTCCCTTTCCAGTTGTGGGTGCTGGTAAGCACCATTGCTTCTTTGTTTGTCTTCCCTTAGTCTGCTTAATCCTTTGCCTGCTATGTTTGCTTCCTGGCTCTTGAGCTCTGTTTCTGCCAAGTTCTGTTCCTGTTGTGTGTTTGAGCCAGGTTCTGCTCCTGCTCTGTTTCAGCTAGTTCTGTCCCAGTTCCCTGCCAAGCCAAGCCAGTCTCAGAATCCTGTTCCAGCCAAGCCAAGCCAGTCTCAGAATCCTGTTCCAGCCACGCCAAGCCTGTTCGAGAATCCTGAATCCTGTGTTCCAGCCACGTCTGTTTGAGAATCCTGAATCCTGTGTTCCAGCCACGCCTGTTCGAGAATTCTGAATCCTGTTCCAACCAAGCCTGTTCAAGAATCCTGAATCCTGTTCCAGCCAAGCCTGTTTGAGAATCCTGAATCCTGTGTTCCAGCCACGCCTGTTCGAGATCCTGAATCCTGTTCCAGCCAAGCCTATTCGAGAATCCTGAATCTTCTTCGAGAATCCTGAATTCTGTTCCAGTCAAGCTTGTTCAAGAATCCTGAATCCTGTTCCAGCCAAGCTTGTTCGAGAATCCTGAATCCTGTTCCAGCCAAGCTTGCTCAAGAATCCTGAATCCTGTTCCAGCCAAGACTGTTTGAGAATCCTGAATCCTGTTCGAGAATCCTGAATGATGTCCCTGCCTTGTTTATTGTCTTGCTTCTGTTATTCTTGTTGCCTAGCTCCTACCTTGTCTTGCCTGTCTAGTTGTGCTTGTCTCTTTCAGTCTAGTCCTGTCCGGATCCAGTCCTTGCCTTTTCCGGACCCAGTTTTAATCTGTTTTGCTTTGTCTTGCATTTCTGGGTCCCAGTCCCAGTTTTAATCCAGTTCCAAGTCTTGCCTTGTCCTGTCTGGGTTCCAGTTCTGGCCCTTTACTTTCTTTTCCTGGCCTCGTCTGGATCCGGTTCTTGTGTTGGCCACTGTGTTTAGTTACCTCTGTCTTGCCTTGTTGAGTCTGTTAATTTATCCTAGTCCAGTCTGTTCTGATTCCTGCCTTTGCCAGCCCCGGTGATTTGTCTGTCAAAGCTCTGGCTTTGGTCCAAGGGCTCACCATTTCTGACAGTTGTGACATGCATTCACTCTGCAGCTCCTCAGTACCTCTACACTCTTATCTCTTACTACTACTTATTATTTCTACAGCGCTGTACATTAAACATATAGGTGCAGCGAGATAAAAGGAACGGAGTCTGGACGACCATGGAGGAGAAGGGTACAGCTGGTTCCCAGGGAGGAGTGTAGGGAGAGATAAGACTTGTTCGGTCAGATAAATCTTGAGAGGAGACTCATTTGGGTTTGTGGAGAGTGCTGTGCAGGCAACAACTGAGAAAGTTTGAGGGACTTACTCTGTGGCTCCACATGCAAAGTTTCCATGGTGTAATTCATAGGTTTAGCTGTATGCTCTGATAAAATAGGCTTTACCAGCTCAGCAGGGGGTATCACTTCAGAGGAGGAAACAAAGTGCTTTTACCAGACACACTAACGAGACCCCTTGGTACTGGCTCAGAGCCCATGCGGTCAGAAGGATGTTCACTGCTAATTGCTTTGAAGCTTGTTGGTAGCTGTTTTAGACCCTTTGGGTCGGCACAAGTATGTTCTGACATGATTATAAATAGAGTTCGGCATTTTCAAAGGAAGCTGTCTGCTTTTCTTGATCACAGAGGGCAAAGGATCACTACGGAGTGTGGAAAAAGACGAGCAGAAGAGAACACTGAAATCACTAGAGCAAAGGAGTCCTAGCTACTTCACTGGCTGAACATTTTACTATCAAGCTACAGAGGGCGATTCTAGCCAGGCAGCCTATGGACAAGGCTTGACCAAGTGTGTCAGAATTATCCTATTAACCATACAAAAATGTTAGAATTATCCTATGAACCAAGCAAAAGAAGCAGAAGTGACCCCCAAGCAACAAACCACAAAATTGTGAAAAAGAAAAGAAAAGTAGGTATGTATTTCCAAAACAATAGGTTATTAAAAACAGACGCGATGCAGGTCTGCATTTCGGCACCAACAACACCTGCTTCAGGAGTCAAACAAATATCTCAGCCACTGATAATAACAGTAAACAGACATGCTAAGAAATCCAAAGGTACAGCGTAAACAACACTGAAAAACAAGATATCACCAAGCGAAACTGTGCCAAAGTGTGCCACAAAGGACAAGAATATGCTTTATGTTTGGTATATGCTTGTCCTTTGTGGCATAATACACCTACTGGAAAAATCTAAACAAGCTAGATCAGTACAGATTGATCCTACAGAGATAGTCAATGCTAACAGAATATCTGGGCTCTTTTACACATGTGAAACACATTAGATTCTCACCAAGTACAGAATAAGTAAATACAAACTAGACAAAAATGAAACTGAATCCCCAAGAAGCCAAACTCTGCATGCAACGCAACACTAGAGAAATAGAGATGTTTGTCCCCCTGTTCTCTGCATAATATAAAGGAAGCAGATGTAAATTTTAAAAACTGACATATTCCAATTATGTTACAAATTAACAAATAAAACAAAAAAAAATGGAAAATAAGAAGATACCTTTTATTAGACTAACTTAATACATTTTTTTTGATTTGCTTTCTGAGACCAAACCTCCTTCCTTAGGTCAGAACAGTATATTGCTGTTACGGTCCAATGGTTTTCCATGGGAGGAGTTTGTTTCTATAGCATAGAAAACTTACAGTGAAATACCCAGTAACATAGTAGACGACGGCAGAAAAAGACCTTCACGGTCCATCCAGTCTGCCCAATAAGGTAACTCATATGTGCTACTTTTTGTGTATACCTTGATTTGTATCTGTCTTTTTCAGGGCAGAAACCGTATAAGTCTGCCCAGCACTAGCCCCACCTCCCAACCACCAGCCCCTTGATTTGCATCTGTCTTTTTCAGGGCACAGACTGTATAAGTCTGCCCAGCACTAATGTAGCCTGTTAGAGAACAGGAAAAGGCAGTTCAAAAAGTAGAATCCCCTATTCTTCCCCTGAGCCCCTCAAAACTATCCCCTCGCAACTCCCCCCACAGCCCAAAAAAGTACCCCCTGAAACTGTCCCAAACCTCAAAACTATCCTTTGAAGCTGCTATATCATCCTGCATACTGAATCCACACCCAAAAAATATCCAATGCAACTGTAACACCCATCCCCTAAAACTAACCATCTGCAACTGCCCACCCCCCAAAACTAATCTCATGCAACTGCCCCCACACCAAAATTAGTTCCACAACTGCCCCTACATGCCATAGGCAGGGCTACTTTGAGCCATTTTCAAACTCTGCACATACTTTCTATGCATCTCTCTTTTTTGGGGGGATGGATAGCTTCAAGAGATGTTGTGCTCAGGACTCCAGAGATTGGGACTGCCAACCATCTGGCTTTCTTCAAACGTCAGCAGCACTTTATATTAATACCCAGAAGGTTAAGGTAGAAGGATGGGGAAGATGTTAGAGCATGTTTCTGAGTTTAAATCTTCTCTCTAGCTGCCACCCCCTCCCCCTTGTGAGTGAGCCTGCTCTGCCTGCTTTCATTGTAACTAGCAGCAGAGAGTGCAGGTAGGATCCAGCCAATAGGAAGGCAGTGCAGATGGAGGATTGGAAAGCAGCTCTAGTTAGAGGAAGGGAGGAGATGATCTGGAGGAAGTTTCTGTGCTGTAGAAGTGATATTTCTGCATGTGGTGGTAGCAGACGGGAAATGAACCTCCTCCAAAAAATGTTCCAATAGATTTCTGTGGGAAAAGAGGTTAAACAGATGCAGTATAGAATTCACTATAACATAGCTATTAAGGAATTGCACCTTTCAAACTGCTTTTCCCTCTTATTTCCTCTCCTGATCTCACACTCAATCACACACAGACCACCACCACCACTCTCCCGCCACACAGACACATGCATTTACAATAATTTCATGAGCTATGCTTTGTATGCTTTTTCCACTTGTTGGAAATGTTTCTACAAGGAACGTAAGTAGTAAAACAAGTAAGAAGGTAAAATTATGTATAATCATACCTGATAATTTTCTTTCCATTAATCATAGCTGATCAATCCATAGACTGGTGGGTTGTGTCCATCTACCAGCAGGTGGAGATAGAGAGCAAACTTTTGCCTCCCTATATGTGGTCATGTGCTGCCGGAAACTCCTCAGTATGTCGATATCAAAGCTCCATCCGCAGGACTCAGCACTTAGAGAATTACACCCACGAAGGGACACTCTGCCCAGCTCACCACCGCCGAAACGGGGGAGGGGAATTAACCCAGCTCATCCCCACACAAGTGGGGGAGGGGAATCCGTCCAGCTCATCCCCGCGGAGCGGGGGAGGGACACCACACCCGCCGATGCGGGGGGATCTGGCTTATCCTGCAACCGCAACCGCGGGAGGAGCTGACTGACCCTAACACCGCCGAAGCGGGAGGGGTACAAAGCTGCCCTACAGCCGCACGAAGCGGGAGGGAGTGCCGGCAGAATTTATGTCTCAATCCAGCCCCGTAAAACGGGGGGGAGAGGAATGCAGCAGCTCACTGTAACACAAACTCGTCTCAACTCTTGAAGAATCCAAGTGAAAAAACTTGAACACGAAGTCTTTCTGAAGTAACTGAAGACTAAACTTGAACCTGAAATGCAACCAGAATAAAAACAGTACAGATATCTGGGAGGGGCTATGGATTGATCAGCTATGATTAATGGAAAGAAAATTATCAGGTATGATTATACATAATTTTACCTTCCATATCATCAAGCTGATCAATCCATAGACTGGTGGGATGTACCGAAGCAGTACTCACCCAGGGCGGGACATTGAAATCCCTGACCTCAACACTGAAGCTCCAAACCGGGCCTCCGCCCGTGCAGCCACCGTCAAACGGTAATGCTTGGAGAATGTATGAGCCGAAGCCCAAGTTGCCGCCTTGCATATCTCTTCCAAGGAGACGGATCCGGCCTCTGCCATCGAGGCCGCCTGAGCTCTCGTGGAGTGAGCCTTCAGCTGGATAGGCGGCACCTTCCTTGCGGCCACATAAGCCGCTGCAATGGTTTCCTTGACCCATCTTGCCACTGTACGCTTAGCAGCCTGCAGACCCCTACAAGGACCTGCAAACAGGACAAACAGATGATCCGATTTCCGGAAATCATTGGTCACTTCCAAGTATCTGATGATGACTCGCCTCACATCCAGATATTTAAGAGCAGAGTACTCCTCTGGGTAGTCCTCCCTACGAAAGGAAGGGAGACAGAGCTGCTGATTCACATGGAAGCGAGAAACAATCTTGGGCAGAAAGGAAGGCACTGTGCGAATAGTCACTCCTGCCTCAGTGAACTGCAGAAAAGGCTCTCGACAAGAGAGCGCCTGGAGCTCGGAAACTCTTCTGGCTGAAGGGATAGCCACCAAAAAGACTGCTTTCCACGTCAGGTCTTTCAGAGATGCCCTTGACAAGGGTTCAAAAGGCGGCTTCTGCAATACTCTTAGCACCAGGTTGATATTCCACGCAGGCACCACTGAGTGCAGAGGAGGGCGCAGGTGATTAACTCCCTGAGAAAGCGCACCACATCTGGCTGCGAAGCCAGGGAAGCACCCTTCAGGCGGCCCCTGAAGCAAGCCAGAGCCGCCACCTGGACTTTAAGGGAACTGAGCGACAGGCCTTTCTCCAGACCTTCTTGCAGGAACGCCAAAACTGAAGAAATTGGAGCAGTGAAGGGAGAAAGTGAGCCTGCTTCACACCACGCTGCAAAGATACGCCAAACCCTGGCGTAAGCAGTAGAAGTAGAGCGCTTCCTCGCTCTTAGCATAGTGGCGATGACCTTGTCTGAGAAGCCCTTCTTCCTCAGACGCTGTCGCTCAATAGCCAGGCCTTAAGACCAAAGGGGGAGGATCCTCCATCACCACGGGACCCTGATGTAACAGGCCCTGCTCCACTGACAGCCGCAGAGGATCGTCGACTGAGAGCCTGATCAAGTCCGCATACCAGGGACGTCTGGGCCAATCCGGACCCACCAGGATTACCCTGCCGGGATGCTTGCCACCCGGTCTAGCACCCTGCCCAACATGGGCCAGGGCGGGAACACATAGAGGAGCTCTTGTGTCGGCCACTGTTGGAGAAGAGCATCTACTCCCAGGGATCGAGGGTCCCGTCCTCTGCTGAAAAAGCGCGGCACTTGGTAACTGGCCGATGACGCCATCAGATCTAGGCTCGGCTGGCCCCAGCGCTTCGTGATGTCCAAGAACGCCTGAGCAGATAGTTGCCACTCTCCGGGCTCCAAGGTATGGCGACTGAGAAAGACCGCCTTGACATTCGTGACCCCGGCAATGTGGGCCGCTGAAAGCTGCTCCAGGTTCGCTTCCGCCCACTGGCATAGATTCATGGCCTCCTTGGCTAGAGGGGCGCTCTTGGTACCTCCCTGGCGGTAGACATAGGCCACAGCCGTGGCATTGTCCGACAGGACCCGTACTGGCTTCAAGACCAGTACCGGGATGAACTCCAAAAGCGCCAACCGAATGGCTCTGAGTTCCAGGAGGTTGATAGACCACTTTGCCTCTGCAGGAGACCAGAGCCCCTGCGCTGTCCTTCCCAAACAGTGGGCTCCCCAGCCCGACAAAGAGGCGTCCGTCGTGACGACAATCCACTCTGGGGTCACCAGAGGCATTCCTGCAGACAACTTGACTGTCTGCAGCCACCAGCTCAGCGCCTTGCGCACTGCTGGGTCCAAGGGAAGGCGCACAGCATAATCCTCCGACAACGGAGTCCAGCGCTGCAGCAGAGAGAGTATAGTGGTCTCATATGAGCCCTGGCCCAGGGCACTACTTCCATCGTGGCCGGCATAGAGCCCAACAGCTGCACATAGTCCCAAGCCCGAAGAGGAGAGGCTACTAGGAACTAGTCCACCTGAGCCTGATTGTCTGGCAGGAACACTCTGCCCACTTGGGTGTCGAATCGAACTCCCAGATACTCCAGGGACTGAGTCGGGCGCAGCTGGCTCTTCTTCTTCCAGTTGATGATCCATCCCAGGGAGCTCAAAAGAGCAACTACCTGGTCCACAGCTTTGCCGCACTCTGCATAAGAGGGGCTCGGATCAGCCAGTCGTCCAGATAAGGATGGACTTGTACTCCTGCCTTTCGCAGGAAGGCCGCTATGACCACCATTACTTTGGAAAAGGTCCGCGGAGCAGTAGCCAACCCAAAAGGGAGGGCTCTGAACTGGAAGTGTCGTCCCAGGACTGCAAAACGCAGGATGAGGCCAGATGGGAATATGCAGGTACGCTTCCTTGATGTCCAAGGAAGCCAAGAACTCTCCTGCCTTCACTGCCGCTATAACAGAGCGGAGAGTCTCCATGCAAAAGTGCCGCACTTTCAAGGCCCGATTGACCCCTTTGAGGTCGAGGAAAGGCCGGACAAAACCTCCTTTCTTTGGTACCACAAAGTAAATGGAGTAACGTCCCTTGCCAATCTGATTTTCTGGCACCGGAACGACCGCACCCCGGCGGATCAGGTTGTCCAAGGTCTGCTGCACTGCCACAGCTTTGACCGGAGACTTGCAGGGAGAGAGTACAAACCCGTCTCTTAAGGGTCGGCAGAACTCTAGCTTGTAGCCGTCTCTGATGACTTCCAGCACCCAAGCGTCTGAAGTTATTGTGGTCCACTCGCCCAGAAACGAGGCCAGCCGTCCTCCAATCTGCACTGGGGCGTGGACCAAGGCCCCGTCATTGGGTACGAGACCCTGGGGGAGGACCGGAGGGAGCACCTCCGGGACGGCGGTCTCTGCGAAAGGAATGCTGCTTGGGGGAGAAATTCCTCTTGAAGGAAGAGGGGGCAGAGGAACCCGACTTGCCCGGGCGGTACCGACGGGCTTCCTGCAACCGTCCTCTGGAGGTACCGGGACGAGTACTAGCCCGAGCCCTGACCTCTGGTAATTTCTTGCCCTTAGACGTGCCGAGATCGGTCACGATTTTGTCCAGCTCGACCCCAAAGAGCAGCTTGCCTTTAAAAGGCAATCTAGCCAGGCGGGATTTAGAGGCGTGGTCAGCAGACCAATGTTTCAGCCAAAGCCACCGCCGCGCAGAGACTGTCTGAGCCATGCCTTTAGCTGAGGCTCTCAAGACATCATACAGCAAGTCTGCCAAATAGGCTAAGCCCGATTCCAGGGCCGGCCAATCAGCCCTCAAGGAAAGATCCGAGGGGGAAGCCCGCTGCACCATAGTCAGGCACGCCCTGGCCACATAGGAGCCGCAAACTGAGGCCTGCAAACTTAAAGCAGCTGCCTCAAAGGACGACCTTAAGGCCGCCTCCAATCTTCTGTCTTGGGCGTCCTTTAGGGCCGTGCCACCTTCCACCGGCAACGCCGTTTTCTTAGTCACCGCAGTGATTAAAGAATCCACGGTAGGCCACAGATAGGCCTCACGTTCACTCACAGCCAAAGGATAGAGGCGGGACATAGCCCTAGCCACTTTAAGGCTCGTTTCCGGGACATCCCATTGAGCCGAAATTAAGGTGTGCATGGCATCATGCACGTGGAAGGTTCTAGGCGGGCGCTTCGTCCCCAGCATAATGGCAGAGCCAACAGGGGCTGAGGGAGAGACGTCCTCCGGAGAGGAAACTTCAAAGTGTCCATGGCCTGTAACAACAGGTTGGGCAAATCCTCTGGGCTAAAAAGCCGCGCTGCAGAGGGGTCATCCGCTCCATCCGAGCGGGGATCCGTCTCCTCCAAGGAATCCGCAAAGGACCGTTGGGAGACCTCAGACACGCTGCCCTCATCTACATCGGAGGAGACAAGTCCTCCAAGGCCTGAAAATCAACCCGAGGGCGTTTACCTCTGGGAACCTCAACCTCTTTACCAGAAGAGGGAGCAGGGGCAGCGTTTTGCCTGAGGAAAGCCTGATGCAGCAGCAAAACAAACTCGGGGGAGAAACCCCCCAGACTGTGCACTTCCGCAGCCTGGGCAACAGCCCTAGACGCACTCTCAACCGGCGCTCGCAAGAGCGGGGGAGAGACATGCTGCGCATCCAAAATGGCGTCCGGCGCGACACTCCACGAAGGAGCCGCGCGGGAAGAACGGCGCTTAACTTTAGCCGCTTTGTGCCGTCGCCCAAATTAAGGGCGTTCATGGCATTAATGTCTCCAACCTCAAGGGCGGCCCACGAAGAAGCCGTCCGAGCCGCGTGGCCGGCCAAGATGGCGGAGGCGAGGAGCGGGGATGGGCGTTTATGGCGGGAAAAACCGCCGCGCCGGAGGAAGGACTGGGACATTCATCGGTCACGAAACTGTCCCCAACAAGGGCGAATCAGGCTTTAATACCCCCGCATCCCCTCTAGAAGCGCTCCAGCGATCCGGGGAGCGACCCTTTGCGCCCTCGCCCTCCGACGCCATATGCCACGAGGAGAAGAATCGGGGAACCCCCTGCCCGCTATAAAAAGGTAAAATTACCTGCTTGCCGCTCCGAGCTGTAACGAACTGGTGTCCCAGTGAGTAGCTGCAATGAACGTTTAAATAAACGTCGAAATAAACGCCTTTAAAGACGTTTAAATTTTTTTTTTTTTTTTTTTTTAACGGAGCCAGCGGGAGGGGGGAGAAAAGGAGGGACCTGGCACCACCAGGTTTGCACTTGCTCAAAAGAGCCCTCAACCCCAGGCCTCAACAAAACCTAAGGATTAGGCTTGGAGGCCTAGCCAGAGCTGCTGCTGTGTGTGACCACCACCTGCTGAGATAGAGAACATACTGAGGAGTTTCCGGCAGCACATGACCACATATAGGGAGGCAAAAGTTTGCTCTCTATCTCCACCTGCTGGTAGATGGACACAACCCACCAGTCTATGGATTGATCAGCTTGATGATATGGAAATGGAAATTAGAGCAACAATAGAGGGAAATCTTTCCTCACTGAGAAAAAAGTGAAAAAAAAATCATAAAGGGTTAAAAATACCTAACATTTAACATAATTAGTATTCTATCTTTTAGGTTTCAAAATTATTTTCTTATGTTATATTTATCTTTAGTCGCTTTCTTGAAATAGCATCTCAATTCATACCATTACAGAATGCAATTTCTAAATATACCAGCTGCCTGTAGTCTACAATTTTCACATGTTTTCTCCTTCATTTTCCACAGGAAATCGGCCTAAATAAATATCTGCAATTATCATGGCATTTTCTGCAGTTTCCCAGAAACTTATGTCACATGATATTCTCTCTGAAACAAGAATATTGTTAATTTGTCCACCAATCTTCTCCTATTTAGTCAAATTTGAGGGACATTTGTTTAGGTTCTGAATCATTGTATGGAAACTGTTACTTACCTAACTTTTCTAGACTTGCAGTTTAATAAATTTAATCATGTCCATGAACATAAAAGGATCTTTTAAGAACTGCACATTCACTGTACACTCTATCTATGTAGAACATGGAAAAGCAACACCACTGATTTAGTCATGTAACCAAAATAATGCAGGTAAATCTAGGGCTAATACTTAAATTATATGTAAATGATTGTCAGCATAAGCCTTTGCAGAGTATACTCAGGGTACAGTTAACACACTACTGTACAGCACACACATTTGATCAGTGGTAATTCAAAACAGTGCCATAATGATATGAACATAGAATATTATTTTGTTAATAGTTTAGGAGTACTTTTACAAAAACACGCTGAAAAATGGCTTGTGGTAGTGTAGGCGCGGGTTTTGGGTGCACGCCGATCCATTTTTTAGTGAGCCTGTAAAAAAGGCCTTTTAAAAATTTTTCCTGAAAATGGACGTGCAGCAAAATGAAAATTGTCGCATGTCCATTTTGGGTCTGAGACCTTACCGCCAGCCATTGGCCTAGCAGTAAAGACTCACGCGGTAACCAAGCGGTAATGACCTACACGCGTCAAATGCATGTACGCCCGAAAATAAAAAAATATTTTTCGGATGCACCAAAAATGAAATTACCACAAGAGCCACGCGGTAACTCCATTTTGGCACGGGTTGGGCACGCGTTTACGCGGCTTATTAAAATTTGTTCGAGTTGAATTTCAACTGATACATCTTGTTCAATGACGCCTGTGAATTGCTGGGTGAGAATTAATTTTTGCATTCTACCAGAGCACAAAGAAAATTATTAAACAATAAACCAGTTTGGAAAATCCTTGTCAACTGCTTACAGCAATAACCTGTTAAAGAAGATAGAAATTTTAGTAAAGAGGAAGAGAGTATTAGGAAATCAGGCTGTTCAAAGTAAACTTTTAATAAAAATTAATAAATTAGGAGCAGCTGCTAATCTCTTTGAGGCAATCTTACCCTTTTCCTGAAATGAACTTGAAAAGTTGTTATATATTTACACTGAACTCCCTCTCATATATATCTGTATATATATAAAAAACTAACCTTCACAACAGTAGCTTCAAATTAGTTAATTCAAAATTCTCCATCTATGGCATATTAACATTTTAACCTCGGTCAGCAAATAAAGAGGATAAAATGAGTTCCTGTTTATCATTACCAAGTTGCATTAAACTGAGAATATAAAAATGTTAGCGCCTCCATGGGGAGGGCAATTTCCAAAGGGTATAATAGGAGTACCTGAGTAAAACAGGCTGTTGAAAACGTGACGCTAATAGTGCACAGTTCACAGTGTACATACCACTACCCTCGTTAAAATGGGGTGTTCCAATGGGTTTAGGCTGGGGGAGAAAAACAGCACTGACACTCATCATTCTCAAAAGTACATGTACTATGTGCATCTGCACTTGTGTGCAAGTGGCCGGGGGGGAGGGGGCATAGGAACCAACTTTTCAAAATGATTGGGGGTTCTAAATTCAACCCAGGCAAGTGTTCCCTGGTCAGAGTATGGAGTTCATTCAATACTGGGGATGCTCGAGTACCCGTACCATCCACACAACTGGCTAATATGGAGGGGGAGGGAACACAAGATTTTAGCTACTGTGTATTTAAATTGGATCTGTACCGAATACCGTATTTTACTATTCGTCCCAATACGAATAATGAAAAATATTATTCAGCTGAATACAAATAATGGGCATTGAGTTTTAACATAAATAATAAAAGCAACATGAAATCAGAGATCAAGTGTTTATTTCAGTAGGATTTAGCGCAGTAGAGCCCTGGATTATTCGTATTCAAATTTAAATCAGTATCAGGCTTATTTTCGAAAGAGAAGGGCACCCATCTTCTGACACAAAACGGGAGATGGGTGTCCTTCTCTCAGGGTCGCCCAAATCGGCATAATCGAAAGCTGATTTTGGGCGCCCTCAACTGCTTTCCGTCGTGGGGACGACCAAAGTTCACGGGGGCGTGTCGGCAGCGTAGCAAAGGCAGGACTGGGGGGTGCTTAAGAGATGGGCGTCCTTGGCTGATAATGGAAAAAAGAAGGGCGTCCCTGATGAGCACTTGGCCGACTTTACTTGGTCCATTTTTTCTTGCGACCAAGCCTCAAAAAGGTTCCCAAACTGACCAGATGACCACCGGGGGGAATCGGGGATGACCTCCCCTTACTCCCCCAGTGGTTACCAACCCCCTCCCACCCTAAAAAAAACAAACTTAATTTTTTTGCCAGCCTCAAATGTCATACCCAGCTCCATGACAGCAGTATGCAGGTCAGTGGAGCAGTTTTAGTGGGTGCAGTGCACTTCAGGCAGGTGAACCCAGGCCCATCCCCCCCACCTGTTACACTTGTGGTGGTAAATATGAGCCCTTCAAAACCCACCAGAAACCCACAGTACCCATATGTAAGTGCCCCCCTTCACCCCTTAGGGCTATGGTAGTGGTGTACATTTGTGGGGAGTGGGTTTTTGGGGGGCTCAGCACACAAGGTATGGGAGCTATGCACCTGGGAGCAATTTGTGAAGTCCACTGCACTGCCCCCTAGGGTGCCCGGTTGGTGTCCTGGCATGTCAGGGGGATCAGTGCACTACGAATACTGGATCCTCCGACGACCAAATGGCTTGGATTTGGTCGTTTCTGAGATGGGCGTTCTCGGATTCCATTATCACTGAAAACCGGGGACGACCATCTCTAAGGTCGACCTAAATGTTGAGATTTGGGCGTCCCCAACCGTATTATCGAAACGAAAGATGGACGCCCATCTTGTTTTGATAATATGGGTTTCCATGCCCCTTCCTGGAGCCATCCAGGAAAACTTGGGCGCCCCGTTCGATTATGCCCCTCTATGCGGCCAAATAAAAATAATGTGTTCAGGGCACTATTCGGGTCTGAACCAAATATGAATATTCAAAGGGAAAGAGTCATACAATAGCCCTTTGAAAATGTAGGTTGAATACACATATTAAAAGCTTACAATTACATAGGTTGTTTGAAAATTACTCCCTTATTACATAATATGCATATTACAAGGGCACTACATGTCATTTCAGCTCTAGATTATAATACACCCCAATTTAATAAAATGGAAAAGTTATCAAACAATAAGATACACATTGAAATATTTTTTGCCTTTCAAAATATTCCAAATTTAATTGAAAACTAATTAATAACCCCTATGTTTACCATGCAGTAAATATTAAGAAGAAATGTCAACCTACCTACAACAGTCTGAGAAGAACTTTGCTTTGGTTCACAAATTTCTTCTTTTTGCACAGAAATATCTTCCTGAGATGTACGATAATGACTAATATAAAATAAAACAGGTTTAAAGAAAATGTTAAAGAAAACATAAACTTATGTGAACTTGTTCATCAATGGATTTTAATCAATGACCTTTTCCATTTAGATAAAAGAAAAACTCTCTCAACCTGATTGGCTTGGTATTATCTCAAACATGTGAAGGATTAACAGTGCCAGGAAATGGATACAGGAAAGTGGTTTGATAAAAACACCATTAGCTGACAATAAACCCTGTGCAAAAATGCAGATCCATCAACCATGCAGTTTAATGAAAAAATAAAGGAAGTGTCAAATCTCTTAGGCCAATATTCAACAACATTTATATTGCCAGCATGGGGGTTAACCATATTAAGTGCTTTGTTTTTAAAATTTGTCACTGATGAATGGATAATTTTGCCCATAGATATGAAAATAAATAGATAGATATACAACCAAAATATATCCATATAAACTGAGAAGTCAGGGGTCAAAAGTAATGGGATAGCAACTACATTCAGCTGCGATTTTTTATTCATGTAAGTGGACCACAAATAAAGTGATCTTAATTTTAAAGAGAACTTATCCATTTCAGTTTGTACAGCACATTTAGCAGTTCAATTAATATGAGCCGCTGAATACTGCCCCCTTGTTTATTTTTAATCTAAAAGATAAATGTATTATTACATGAGAATTTTTCTTTTTTTTCTATGTGCACTAATGTGCACGTACAGCTGCTTAATGTTTAGTATTCATATTTATTTCTTAAAAGGTTTGTACACTAAAATGAGGAAGAATGAACACCTCATAGTTACATAAAAAAATACAAGCAATTTAAGAAACTATGGTAAGGTTTTGCAGTTACCACATGGTAATTGACTTCAAAACATCTGTTATTTGGGAGGAGGGGAGGAGTAGTGCATGGAATAAACAGAACACCTGAGGTAAGTCTGGTAGCGCTTTAGAAATGTTGAGTAGAAGTAGTAGTGATTTACCATGCCCCTTTTTTCTTCAGGATCAGCCCCGGGTCCCGCTGACATCATCAGCACAGGACCAGTGTCAGAGGTAAAAGCCAGCAGCTCCCTGTAGCATTTGGAGGAGGAAAGGAGTAGTGCCTGGAGTGAGCAGAACACCTGAGGTGCTTTATCGTGGCCCCTTGTTTCTCCAGGATCAGCCTCAGGTCCCACTGATATCCATCACAGGACCAGTGTCAGAAGTAAAAGCAGTTGCTTCCCATGTCTGTCTCAATAGTAGTCTATGAACTTTTCCTCCAGGAATTTGTCCAAACCTTTTTTTAAACCCAGATACACTAACTGCTATTACCACATTCTCCAGCAAAGAGTTCCAGAGCTTAACTATTCTTTGAGTGAAAAAATATTTCCTCCTATTTGTTTTAAAAGTATTTCCATGTAACTTCCTCGAGTGTCCCCTAGTCTTTGTAATTTTGGTTGCTCTTCTTTGAACCTTTTTTAATTCTGTTATATCTTTTTTGTGATACGGCGACCAGAACTGAACGCAATACTCAAGGTGTGGATGCACCATGGAGCGATACAAAGGCATTATAGTATTTTCGGTCTTATTCACCATCCCTTTCCTAATAATTCCTAGCACGCTGTTTGCTTTTTTGGCTGCCATCGCACACTGAGCAGAAGATTTCAGCGTATTATCTACACCACCACCCAGATTTTCTTTCTTGAGTGCCGACTCCAAGGTGGACCCTAGCATCAGGTAACTATGATTCGGATTATTCTTTCCAATGTGCATCACCTTGCATTTGTCCACATTAAATTTCATCTGCCATTTGGATGCTCAGTCTTCCAGTTTCCTAAGGTCTTCCTGCAATATTTCAAAGTCTGCACGTGTTTTAACAACCTTGAATAGTTTTGTATCATCTGAAAATTTAATCACCTCACTTGTCTTTCCGATTTCCATATCATTTATAAATATGTTAAATAGCACTGGTCCCAGTACATATCCCTGCAGAACTCCACTGTTCACCCTTCTCCATTGAGAGAAATGACCATTTAACCCTACCTTCTGTTTTCTGTCCAATAACCAATTCCTAATCCACACCAGAACCTTGCCTCCTATCCCATGACTCTTTAATTTTCTCAGGAGTCTCTCATGAGGAACTTTATCAAAGCTTTCTGAAAATCTAGATACACTACATCAACCGGCTCACCTTTATCCACATGTTTATTCAGGCCTTCAAAGAAATGAAGCAAATTGGTGAGGCAAGACTTCCCTTGGCTGAACCCATGCTGACTCTGTCCCATTAAACCATGTTTGTCTACGCATCCTGTAATTTTATTCTTTTTACTAGTTTCCACTATTTTGCCCAGCATCAACGTCAGGCTTACTGGTCTTTAATTTCCCGGATCACCCCCTAGAACCTTTAAAAAAAAAAAAATCGGCGTCACATTGGCCACCCTCCAATCTTCAGGTACTATGGACAATTTTAACAACAGGTTACATATTACTAACAGTAGATCAGCAATTTCATACTTGAGTTCTTTGAGTACCCTTGGATATATGCCAACTGGCTCCTCTTTATCCACATGTTTATCCAAACCTTCAAAAAATATAGCAGATTGGTAAGGCAAGATTTCCTTTGGCTAAATCCATGTTGGCTTTGCCCCAGTAAACCATAACTATAAATACGTTTAACAACTTTGTACTTAAAATAGTTTCTACCATTTTGCCTGGCACTGACATCAGATTCACTAAGAGCAATTAAGTTTCCAAGAAGACAAACCACCACTCCTCCTGTCTGTACAAGACATAGTGTAAATCAAACATGAAAAAAGTGGAGGAAAAAAGACTTCACTGAACAACCCACGCTCCTCACAACATATAGAGTTAGGGCATACAACCATCACTGGCCAAAAAACCATCAAAATAAGAAAAACAGAGTGAAGTGCTATAGTCATGCAAACAGAAAATACTTATTAGGTTGCAGATTCTTCAATACAAAAATTTAAAAAATTCTTCTCTGTCATGTTGCCAAATCGTCCTCTGCAGTCTGACAGGGAAACCCTGTTTCACATTTCTACATCAGGGAAAGTAACTCCTGTATCCAGGCCGTCACACCCTTCAAAACTGAAAACTGAGATCAGATTCACCAGCTTTGCACTTTCCCAGATCATCCCTGGAACCTTTCTTAAAAACTGGCATTATGTTGGCCACCCTCCAATCTCTAGAAATGAGATCTGAATGTATGGACTGATATCCATGTCACAGCTCTGCAAATCTCCTCCATACAGGCTGACCTTTTGGGTTGTGAATGCAGCTATGGCTCTGACATAATGAGCCCTGACCTGGTATTCTAAGGTCAGATCTGCTTAAACATGAGTAAAGGACATGTACTTTGCTAGCCAAATGGATAGTGTATGTTTGGTAACAGAAGTCCCAGGCTTACTGGGATCAAAAGAAATGAAAAACTAGGTGGACTTCCTAAGAGCTTCAGTTCACGTCAAGTAGAAGACTATGGCTTATTTGTAATTCAAAACGTGGAAAACTACTCTCTTGTTGAAAATTGTTGCATTGGATGGATCAATCACTAGGGTTTGGAGATCAATAACTCTGCGTGCTGAAGTGACTGGCACCAAAAATACAACCTTCCAGATCAGAAATGTTAGTTCAAAGTAATTCAGTGACTCAAAGGAAGGTTTCATCAGCTGAGTTAGAACACCACTGAAGTCCCAAGACACAGTGGGCGGCTTGATGAGAGGTTTCAATGGAAGCAAACCTATATAAAGCAAATAACTAAAGGCTCCTACATACTGATTATAACAGCCAACTGCACTTAACTGAATCCTAATTGAGTTAGTCTTTAAAACTGACTCAGAGATGAAGAAGATATTCAAGCAACAGTAAAAATGATCTGGGGCCTTTCTGTTACACCAGGTAGCAAACTTCTTCCACTTAAAACCATAACACCATCTAGTGGAGTGTCTCAGAAATCACAAAGATCTGCAATACGCTACTAGGTAGATTAAAGGCAGCTGCGGTTACCTTATCAACATCCAAACTGTGAGGGAGAAGGAAAGAAATTGTGATGCAACACTGTCACTTGAGCCTAAATGATCAATGTTGGATTATTCCCTGATCTGATGGGTCTTCTTAAGGATTACTTCTGAAGGAGTGAAAATTAGACTTGTTTTGGCTAATAGGAGTGTGATGGTATGAGCAAGCACCCGTGCCCTAAACCTTTAAAATGCATGGCCAGACACAATCTAAAGGCAGCAAAAATCTTTATTTGTATAATTCAGTTTTGTGTTTTGAAATAAGCATGTCTTCATTCACAAACTGTCAGCTCAAATTGAAACAAAGAAGCTTGGGGTCAAATACCAAAAGGGGATCTATTTACCTACTATACCAAACAAAAACCAACAAAAGTGGAGAAACTACATCCGGTACGTGGAAAAAAGTAGCGAGATCAACACGACACTTCCAAAACACTGTGGAGGCGAGTAATCAAAATGCTTTATTAAATACCAAAAAATGAGTTCACAAGGTTCCTCAGTACTCTCTGGCAATGTACAAAAGTAACCTGTCCCAACTTACAGGCTATAAAACTGTAAGCCTCTCCTTAGCAGGCCTGGGATCTATCCTGGAGGCTACTTCTTCCCTCTGGGCCTTCCTGCTTTGAAACATATTTTACTTTTTAGCTGCTTCTTCTGAACCAAAGCTTTGACTCATCTTTCTAAACTATATACTTACTAAAATGGTTTGGAATTTAAGGAGGCCAAAGATCCTTCCTATACACTCCATTACAAGGAGGCCATGAGAACCACAGTCCCCTGGTCCTGTTTGAGTATTAGGAGAGTCTTTGCCAAGAGTGGAATAAGAAGCTATGCATACAGAACATCCTCCCTCCAATTTAGCAGGAGGGCATCAGAGGCTAGTCTATTATTGCAGAGCATAATCGAGCTAACTTTATTTTCTAAGGAGGCGTTCATTGGGAGCGTGTCTCTCTTGCAAAAAATTATCTTCACTATCCCTGAGCCCAGAAACCACTCATGGGGATGGAGTATACAGCTCAGCTGGTCTGCCAGAACATTACCTTCTCCCCAGTGGCGTACCAAGGGTGGGGCGGTGGTCCGCCCAGGGTGCACTCTCCAGGAGGGATGCAGGGAGCAGCTGCACGGCTGTCAGCTCCGCTGGTTCCCTGCTCTCTCTGCTGTTACTTTGTGCTCTGAGGCAGAGAGAGAAGGGAACCAGCAGAGCCGACAGCAGCATGGCTACCCCCAGCTCCCACAGGTAGGAAGACTGCACCTGGGAGGGAGGGGGACCTGTAGGTGATGTGCGGCCGGGGGGGGGGGGGGGAATGCTGCATGTGGGGGGGGGGGGGGGGGAGGGTGCAGCGGCGAACTGCCAAGAACACCAATGCTTTCCCCTCCAAGTAAATGGATCCAAGAGTTATCCCATGAGAGATGGCCTAGTTCCACATCCTGACAGTTTCTAAACACTGAGGGTAAGACCCAGTTTCACCCTGCCTGTTGATGTAGTACATGACTACTTGGTTGTCAGCTGCTCTCTGAAAACCCTCACAGTACTGCAGGAAACTGATCTGATGGGCTTTTTCTTCATCAGACCAAAGATCTCCAGTGTGAAACCCATCCACATGGGCTCCCCAACCCAGTTTGGATGTATCTGTAATGAGGATGTTTTGCACAGGACAACTGAAGAAAACTGGCCAACAGTATTTTCTGTTGTTGCCCAACCATTTGGGATTCTGCTCCTGAGGAACTGCTCAGATTAGTTACATTTTACAACATAGTAAAAGCCCCCTAAACACAGAAAATAATCAAATGGTATAATGGCCCAAAATGGGGAAAAAAAATCATTGATATAACAGGATATATTAATCTTGTTCCTTTAAGAAATGATACAATAATTTATTTAAAAGTTCTGACTCGCAATAATGGAAAGAAAAAAAATTGCAATTTGATGTATTTGGAACTTATTTTGGCTATTACAAAGAAATTTGATTTTTACAGAATTCAGCTGTATCACATACCTTAGTTTTTGAATTGCAGAACGTGTGAGATATCGAGGCAAGGGCATATTCAGAACAGGACAGTCTTTCCTGAAAACATGTTTAAGATATTAGTAAAGTTGTTAATAAACTGCTGTAGTGGTCATTTGAATAATATTTTTATTAATAAGGCAAGTAAGAGGCAGAAATATTTTTGCATAGCCAAAAACAAATGCAACAGTGACTAGATCAGAATGTAGAAAGAAAATGCTCATTCTGTGAAGTGTGGGACAGGAAAACAAAGTCCTGATTGAGGGGGTCTTTTACTAAGCCAGGGTAGCGTTTTTAGCTCACACTAATGATTAGCACGCGCTAAACGCAAAAAAAGCCCATATATTCCTATGAGTGTCTCTAGCGTGTACTAATCATTAGCGTGAACTAAAAACGCGACTGTGGCTTAGTAAAAGACTCCCTGAATGAGATGTGGGATTTTCATGGCAGACTCCACTGTTGTCTGAATTGTAAAGCATCAACAGCATAAACTCAAAAATCATTAAACTTCTGGATACATAATGGCTTTGTGAGTTCATGGAGGAGTGGCCTAGTGGTTAGGGTGGTGGACTTTGGTCCTGGGGAACTGAGGAACTGAGTTTAATTCCCACTTCAGGCACAGGCAGCTCCTTGTGACATCGCCCCATGTCAGCCGCATTGAGCCTGCCATGAGTGGGAAAGCGCAGGGTACAAATGTAACAAAAATAAAATAGATACCATTGGAGATTCTACATGGAATGTTGCTACTATTGGAGATTCTACATGGAATGTTGCTATTCCACTAGCAACATTCCATGTAGAAGGCTGCGCAGGCTTCTGTTTCTGTGAGTCTGACGTCCTGCACGTACGTGCAGGACGTCAGACTCACAGAAGCAGAAGCCTGCGCGGCCACATTGGTGATCTGCAAGGGCCGACTTCTACATGGAATGTTGCTAGTGGAATAGCAACATTCCATGTAGAATCTCAAATAGTAGCAACATTCCATGTAGAATCTCAAATAGTAGCAACAGTGGAGGAGTGGCCTAGTGGTTAGGGTGGTGGACTTTGGTCCTGGGGAACTGAGGAACTGAGTTCGATTCCCGGCACAGGCAGCTCCTTGTGACTCTGGGCAAGTCACTTAACCCTCCATTGCCTGCCGCATTGAGCCTGCCATGAGTGGGAAAGTGCGGGGTACAAATGTAAATTAAATAAATAAAACATTTGCTATAATTAATTTCATATCATGGATTTTGTGTGCTGCATCTATAACTGCCAAAATCAGTAAACAAGAATGATTAAACAAATATCTTTAAACACACATTGCTATCTAGAAAGTCTCAAAATACAAGCTTGGCTGTTTCCTGCTCTTTCGTTTAGGACTTATTCTCAAATATCACTCCTTAACAGGATGTGTACAAAAATCATTTTGGTTAGTTTCTGGGGCACATTAATTTGTAGGTTAACACTCAAAACGATATTCGTGTGTGTTATAAAGGAACATTAACAAATGCACATCCCTATTTTATTTGTATGCCTTTTATAATATCAATAGGGCTTCTGAATTTAGGTCTTAACCAAAAACTGCCCTCCCTTCTTTTGAAAAACAGCACTTCCTCTAGCACACTCTCATCCCTCCCCTGACTTAACTTGTATCCTCTGCTCAATGTTATGAATTATTAGGAAAAAAATGAAGCAAAACAGAGAACATATATGGCCTCCGAATTGCTTTGTAGTGAAAGGCAAAACATAGTGGGAATGACCAAACAACAGAGGAAGGTGATCCAGTACAAGAATGCCCTTTTTATTGTGGTGAAATACACAAATCTCTGGTGAAAAAGTACATCTTTGCACACTGTGTGCAATTCTGGTTGCTGCATCTCAAAAAAGATGTAGCAAAATTAGAAAAGGTACTAAGAGGGGTGATGAAATAATAAAGGGGACGGAATGCCTCCCCTATAAGGACAGACTACAGAGGCTAAGACTATTCAAGCTTGGACAAGAAAAGGCTATGGGGAGATATGGTATAGGGTCTATAAAATGAGCAGAATGAACAAATCAGAATAGGCGACACCCTGAAGTTACCAAGCAGTACATTTAAAATAAACTGAAGAAAATATTTTTTCACCGACTGTGTAATTAAGCTCAGGAATTTTTTTACGGGATGATTTAATAAAAGCAGTTAGTGTAGCTGGGTTTAAAAAATAATAAATTCCAGGAAGAATGTCCTGAATCTACCTTCCTAAATCTATGGGATGAGGAGAGCTGTAAAAACACTGAGCAAAATAGCACCAGAGAAGATGAAAATCACCACAGGAAAACAATACATCCGTGGTTCAACCAGAAGCTATTGCAGATGAAAACAAAACTTGTAGAAGACTTCAGAGGAAATGGATTTGCAACAAATCAGACGAAAACAGAATGGTACACAATGATCCAAAAGTACAAATCCGATATCAGGAAAGCCAAAGCAAAGTACTATGAAGAAAAGGTAGAGGGTCATTAACTAAACTATAAAAAACTTTCTGGGATGGTAAATGGTCTCCTGGACACACAGGATCTGACAGCGGACAACAGACAACATCCCTCGGCCCAAGAGCTGGCCAACTACTTTGAACAGAAAATCTCCACCATCAAAAAATGTCTACCTACCCCTACGAATGACACAGATTACCTAGACATGAGAAGAAGCACGGAGGACTCTCTGCTAGCAGACAGAACATGGACAACCTCCTCACCTCTATCCACCGACATGGTTAAACATTTTGTGAATAGATATGTTAAATCACAGTGCCTACTTCCAAATCTGTCCAAACTTCCTGATAATGAACACCCCAGATGCATTCATACAATGCCTAACGAGATACATCACAACCATATTACACCATGGCCAATTCCCAAAAGAGAAAGGAGGCATCATCCTAGCCCCCATCCCCCAAAATAGCAAAATCATGCAAGATATTGTATCCAACTACAGACCTGCAACTTCCATCCCCCTACTCACCAAGGTAAAGGAAGGCACTGCTGCAACTCAACTCATGGAATATATGACACACTTTTCCATACTGCACAGTTCTCAATTGGGCTTCCGCCCAAACCACAATGCAGAAACCATTCTAACATCTCTGGTATCAGAGCTAAGAAAAGAGATCAGCACAGGCCGCAGGGTCATGATCCTCCAATTCAACATGTCATCAGCATTTGACCTGGCAGACCATGGGCTGTTATTAAACAAGCTAGACAACATAGGCATAGGGGGTAGGGGGCAAGGTTCTATCCTAGTTTGAGGGATTCTTGAGCAGCAGATCCTACAAAGTGAAGATACCAGGGTCCCTAGTAGCAGAATGGATTCAAGAATGTGGAGTGCCACAAGGCTCCCCCATCTATCCATAATTATTTAATATTCTGATGGCCCCCTTGGGCCACAAACTAGAAGATAATGGTTTTAAAATATACATCTACATAGATGATGTAACCATATGCATCCCTTTGCTGACAACATCAAGGCTGCATTAAGAGATATCAAATGGGCAAAGAGAAAGGAGGGGAAGATCCCGCAACAAAGGACCTTCACAGTGTCCAAACATCAGGTCAATGCAAAAATAGGAAGAACATTCATTTGAGAAAGATAGAGAGGAAAGGGGAAACAGGGGTGGTATGATACAGACGTTCAAATATTTGAAAGGTATTAATCCGCAAACGAACCTTTTCCGTAGATGGGAAGGCAATAGAATTAGAGGAGATGAAATGAGATTGAAGGGGGGCAGACTCAAGAAAAATGTCAGGAAGTATTTTTTCACGGAGAGAGTGGTGGATACTTGGAATGCCCTCCCGCGGGAGGTGGTGGAGATGAAAACGGTAACAGAATTCAAACATGCGTGGGATAAACATAAAGGAATCCTATTCAGAAGGAATGGATCCTCAGAAGCTTAGTGGAGATTGGGTGGCAGAGCCGGTTGTGGGAGGCGGGGCTAGTGCTAGGCAGACTTCTACGTTCTGTGCCCTGAAATTGACAGATACAAATCAAGGTAAGGTATACACAAAAAGTAGCACATATGAGTTTATCTTGTTGGGCAGACTGGATGGACTGTGCAGGTCTTTTTCTGCCATCATCTACTATGTTACTATGATAAGACAAACAGTTGTCACATCTATGAAATACCAATACTATACAACTCAGGTGGTTGTTGCAGATACAGAAATAGGAGCAAGCCAGTTATTACAGGTAAATAGTGACTGCTACAACTACACAACAGAGGTGATGGCAGCAGGAGCAACATAGGTAGATGTTGCAGGAGAGCTAGATCTGCAGCTGACACAGGGGAGCCCATACAGGCAGCCACCGCCACAGGGGAGCCATCTAGATGACTGCTGCAATTCCACAATACAGGCAGCTGCCGCTACAGGGGAGCAACCCAGAGAAGTGCTGTAGTCAATGTGTGCAAGCTGTTCCTGATGTGGCAAAGGCTATGCAAGCTCAAAGTACAATGTTTTTACAACTGAAATCTAGAGTGCTTGTTCTTGGAGCTACTTTCTTTCTTCAACTTCCATGCAAAATATTTGGTATCACACGATAATGATGATTCTATTTTAGTTGTTCCTGACAACTTGGAGAAGATTATTTCTGAACGGGTTAGAATTCTTTTTCTTTAATGACTAGCGAATATGGTAACAGATTATACAGCGGGATGGAGCTGAATACAATAAAGATTTTTTTCTCTTGTTTTCTCAATTTCAATTTTGATAGTATCTCCACCTCTCCAGATAAAGTGGACTAAGAATAATAATGGTTATATTTTTCATTATTTTATATTATGTGTCATTTATTATCTTTCCAGCATTGTTAATTCTTTGCTTTTGTGAGAACTGTATGAAAATGTTTGGAAACAAAAAAAAAAAAACTACACCACAAAAAAATACAAGTTTGCCTTAGGCAATATAGAAATTAACTTTAAGCAAAAGGTGAAAGCATGCTTAGCATGGCTCATGGAATTCCTTCCAACCCCTCTGTCTCTATCAGTGGTGTCTGTGTGCCTCTGACATGCAGATAAAAGATAGCTTGAATAGAGTGGCTCCCAAACATTCATTTGGTTTGGAAAGAACAAGAAACTTAAAACCGAATGTGATAACATATTTAACTACAGATTTGAAAGGATAGATTTTATAATTTAAGTTGCGGGGTACCTCTGTCTCACTGTTAATAGGTATTGTCATGCTCCTTCACTGCTAGTTGAAAGTACACACCATCACAAGTTGCAACTATATGACTAAGTCAATATTATTGACTGAACTGTATAGCTTTCTTCATGATTACTAAATACAGTTACAAAGTTTCACAGGAGAATTTATAAGAAAGAAAATGGAATATCTGAATCATTAAGGGATAGGAATGTGGTAACAATTTTTTTTTTTTTGGGGGTGGGGGGGGGGGGGGGGTGGGTGGAGAAGCATATAGACCATGTGGTAGGGAATTACTTCCAATTTTTATGTGTCTCTCTGTGTGTGTTTGTGTATCTGTGACACAGAATAGAGAAGTGGAGAAAGATGGTTTGAAAGGAATAATTCCGTTAACTGATACCTGTCAATGTATTAGTGCTTCTAAGATGTAGAAATGCATTAGTCCATTCTTGGTGAGACTATTTCTTTGGAATAACTGAAGTGTGTGTGCCTTTTCACCAATTTTTTCCAGTATATTTTCAGAGTTAGTTTGTCCCTGCTGGATAGACATTCTTGGCTCCTATGTATAATTCTTTCTAATATTTTGTTGGGTTGGACACAAGAACAAAAATGATCAGACATCATACCTAACAAATATCAACAAAACCTAATGTCTAAAAAGTATGTTTATTTATTACATTTGTACCCCGCACTTTCCCACACATGGCAGGCTCAATGCAGCTTACATAGTAACAATATAAAGAATTACAAATTCGTAAAAAGAATCTACAGTTTGTAATGAACACAAAATTAATGGGGTTAACGGATAAGTAAATTAAACATAAGAGGAATTGGGTGCATAAGGAATTGAATGTTGGGAGGTAGGTATAGAAAGATGGAAAGGAATGGATATGGGGTAGCAATAAGGATAATGGAAACATGGTCAATGTAAAAACAGATGTCAATAAGAATCATGCGGGCAAGTTTTGGTTAGGTTGAATCATTAGGGTAGGCTATCTTGAAGAGATGGGTCTTCAGTGCTTTCCACACAAATATGTGAAGCCAGACGTTAACATTCTACTTCAGCAAACAACATGTGCAAAAAAAGAGCCCACCGAAACAAATAAAAGCTAGAGAACTATATGTACAAGATCTATGACACAACTTACTGCTTAGCTTTTGGACGGCGCTTTTGGGTCTTTCTTTTCACAGGGGTGGCCACTATATTCTGCTGCTGCTGTACTTTTATACGACTTTGCTGTGAACCATATACATGGCCATTTTCTTTATCCTGGGAGTATCTGCATTTCTTTTCCTGAACGTGTCTTTGTTTAGGCAGAGTAGCACTGTGTCCCACAGATGTTTCAGCACTAGATGTTAAACAAGACACTTCTTCCTGTAGAGATAATTAATGACTAGTCAAAGCTTCCTCTTAAACACAAACTATTTTTCACAGAATGAACTGGAACTTAACAAAGAGAAGAAAGCATGGTTGCTTAACTGTTAACAGGGGCTCTCCATAAACAACAGTTTAGTAAAGTGGCCCCTAGGTTTAGTAACTTGCCCAAGATCACAAGGAACAACAGTGGGATTTGAACTGGCTATCTCTGGATGTCAAGAGTAGTGCTCTAACCACTAGGCCACTCCTCCATAAACAGCAGGATGATGCAGACACACTTGTGGTGATGTCACCTGACGACTGCCAACACAAACTGCCCTCTATAGTCTAGAAAGTTCTTTTGAGTTTGTAGGCATATCCTGCTTCTAACAGTGGCAAGTATTTCCATATAATTTCATTGAATGCTCCCTGGTCTTTGTACTTTTTGAAAGAGTGAAACATTGATTCACTTTTACCCGTTCTACACAACTCAGGATTTTATAGACCTCAATCATATCCTCCCTCAGCCCTCTCTTTTCCAAGCTGAAGAGTCCTAACTTGTTTAGCCTTTCCCCATATGAGAGAAGTTCCAT
Organism: Microcaecilia unicolor; assembly: GCF_901765095.1. Taxonomy (NCBI): domain Eukaryota; kingdom Metazoa; phylum Chordata; class Amphibia; order Gymnophiona; family Siphonopidae; genus Microcaecilia; species Microcaecilia unicolor. The sequence continues at coordinate 31,605,215 of NC_044037.1, read as the reverse complement.
CCCCTTGATCATTTTGGTCACTCTTCTTTGAACCCTTTCTTATTCCACTATATCTTTTTTGAGATATGGCAACGACAGGTTACAGATCAATAACAGCAGATCAGCAATTTCATATTTGAGTTTTTTCAATACCCTAGGGTTCATTGCATCTGGTCCAGGTGATTTTCTGCTCTTTAATTTGTCGATTTGGCTCGGTATGTCTTCCAGGTTCATCAACATTTCTTTCAGTTCCCTTGAAGGTAAATCTCTTACATATCCTATATAATAATTTGCACCTCCAACATTCCATGGCTGGCTGGCTGGGTTCGTAACATCTCCTGACGTTAGCCAGCCTCCAGCGTTCCATTCTCCCTCACTGTCCCGCCCTCGCGTCAAGCCATAATGACGTTAAAGGGCGGAACAGTGAGAGGGAAGGGAACGCTGGAGGCGAGCTGACGTCAGGAGGGATGTTACAAATGAAACGGATGCCAGCGCCAGCCAGCCAGAGAACGTTCAGGTACAAATCAAGGGAAGGAAGGGCAGGGCAGAGGAGAATTGATGGACGTGGATGAGATGGGAGGACAGTAGAGGAGAGAATCGCGGGACACGGATGGGAGGGCTGGGAAGAGGAGAATCGTGGGACATGGATGGGAGGGCAGGGAAGAGGAGAATCGCTGGACATAGAGGGGGGGGGGGAACAATCGCTGGACATGGAGGGGAGGGCAAAGGAGAGAGAAAAAAAAAGCTTACATGACAGCCTTCCTAGGGCCCATTTTATTGTTGAGGAAACAGGCGTGGTTCTACTTGTTCTTCAATAAAGACTGAAGCAAAGAATTCTTTCAGTCTCTCTGCTATAGCCTTGTCCTCCCTGAGTGCCCCTTTTTGTTCCTTTCATGATCTTCATGGTCCCAAAGATTCCCTTACAGACTTTCTGCTTCTTATGCACCTGAAACAGTTGTTACTGTGAGTTTTTGCCTCTGTGGCAAGTTTATCTTCATATTCTTTTTTTTAGCTTTCTTTATCATCTAACTTGCCAGTGCTTATGTTGCTCCTTATTTTCTTCATTTGGGTCCTTTTTCCATTCTTTGGAGGACGTACTTTTGGCTTTAATAGCCTCTTTCATTTTACCTTTTATCCATGCTTGCTGTAATTTGTTCTTCTTTCCACCTTTGTAAATACATGGAACACATCTGGTCTGGGCTTCCAAGATGGTATTTTTAAACAATGTCCATGCCTGATTTAAAGTCCTAACCTTTGCAGATGATCCTTTCACTTCTTAACCATTTTCCTCATTTTATCATAGTCGCTCCTTCAAATATTAAATGCTACTACAGTAGATTTCTTTTGTGACTTCACTACAGACATTAGCTCAAATCTGATCATGTTATGATCACTGTTTCCCAGTGGACCCAACACTGTTACCTCTCGTACTATGCCCTGCATTCCATGAAGGACTAGATCTACAATAGCTCCACCTCTTGTCGGTTCCTGGACCAGTTGCTTCAAGAAATTGCTGATCTGCTGTTAGTAATATGTAATCTATCATTAAAATTGTCTGTAGTACCTGAAGATTGGAGGGTGGACAATGTGACAACAATTTTTAAAAAGGGTTCTAGGGGAGATCTGGGAAATTACAGACCAGTAAGCCTGACATTGGTGCCGGGCAAAATAGTGGAAACTATTATAAAGAATAAAATTACAGAACTTGTAGACAAACATGGTTTAATGGGACAGAATCAGCGTGGGTTCAGCCGAGGGAAGTCTTGCCTCACCAATCTGCTTCATTTCTTTGAAGGCATGAATAAACATGTGGCTAAAGGTGAGCCGGTGATGTAGTGTATCTAGATTTTCAGAAAGCTTTTGATAAAGTTCCTCATGAGAGACTCCTGAGAAAATTAAAGAGTCATGGGATAGAAGGCAATTTTCTGGTGTGGATTAGGAATTGGTTATTGGACAGAAAACAGAAAGTAGAGTTAAACTGTCATTTCTCTCAATGGAAGAGGGTGAACAGAGGAGTGCCACAGGGATCTGTACTGGGACCGGCATTATTTAACATATTTATAAATGATATAGAAATTAGGACGAGTGAGGTGATCAAATTTGCAAATGATACAAAACTGTTCAAGGTTGTTAAAACACGTGCAGACTGTGAAATTTTGCAGGAAGACCTTAGGAAATTGGAAGACTGGGCATCCAAATGGCATGTGAAATTTAATGTGGACAAATGCAAGGTAATCTGAATTATTGGTACCTAATGCTAGGTTCCACCTTGGGGGTCAACACTCAAGAAAAAGATCTGGTGTCACTGTAGATAATAGGCTGACATCTGCTCAGTTTGCGACGGTGGCCAAAAAAGCAAACAGGATGCTAGGAACTATTAGGAAAGGGATGGTGAATAAGACCAAAAATACTAAAATGCCTTTGTATCGTGCTAAGGTGCATCTGTACCTTGAGTACTGCGTTTTCTGGTCACTGTATCTCAAAAAAGATATAGCGGAATTAGAAAAGGTTCAAAGAAGAGCGACCAAAATGATAAAGGGAATGGAACTCCTTTCGTATGAGGAAAGGCTAAAGAGGTTAGGTCTCTTCAGCTTGGAAAAGAGACGGATGAGGGGAGATATGATTGAGGTCTACACAATCCTGAGTGGTGTAGAATGAATAGAAGCAAATCGATTTTTACTTGTTCCAAAACTACAAAGATTATGGGACACTCATGGTCTGACCCAGTATGGCTACTCTTATGTTCTTATGAAGTAGTATTTACTATGTCTAGGAATTTTATCTCCCTAGCGCTCTCTGATGTAACATATATCCAGCCAATACTGAGTGTGTGTGGTGTGTGGATTGCACTCAAGCATCTGGCACCTGTCTGTCTACCTGCTCCTAAAGCAGGCTTAATGCACCATCTGATAAACTGAACTGCTATGATGGCATGGATGGGCAGACTGGATATGCCATTTAGTCTTTACCTACCATCACCTTCTCTGTTTCTACATGCTTCATCACCTTCCATTTCCCCCTTTCCAAACATACTGGATGCAAGTGGAGGTAGAGAAGAGTGAGATCATTTCAGATAGCCTAACAGAATGTAAATCACCATGGGACAGTGGGAGGCATTCTAGCAAGAGGCTTATTGGAAGACTATTTTTTGGTAAACTTTACTACCTCCCTGTTGCTCTCCGAGGATAGCAGGAGAATGCTGTTAGTAGCTCTCACTGTCAGATCCACCAAAGGTGAAAAATCACTGGGGAGTACTCAATACTGGATCTTTTGGTGTGGAAACTTAGATTTCAACTCAGTCAGGTCTAATGTAGGGAGGGAAATCAGTTTCAAAGTTCTATTGCTCAGAACATTCCCCTGCCTAGTCTGGACTTGGTCTGTGCTCTATGGGAAACACCAATTTTCCCAGGAGAGGTTTATCTTTAGTTGGTACACAAGGTCACATCTGCTGGAGACAGAGAACTAACGAGTTGTTGAAGGTAGTACCAGCCTCCAGAAGAGGAGTGAATTCAGTTCTGAGCTTTTTTGTCTCCATCTGCTGGCAAGGTGATATAACCCCACTCTTCTGGATCAGTCCACCATGGGCAATAAGGAAAATTAAATACATCCATGGTATAAATACCCAGGAGGCAGTCCTCTAAATTGAAAATAAGCTATAGGATGAAGGCAAAAGGAGGCTGAATTAGGAGTAATTATTTACGAAAAGAACAGATGCACGGAATAGCCTTTCTGTGGAGACCTGTGGAGACAAGGGAAGTATCAGAATTCAAGAAAGTGCAGGATGAGAACACAGGATCTCCAAGGGAGAGGAAGGGACTATAGAGCTGAGCAGGTGGCGTGAACAGGCAGACTGCATAGAATATAGGTCTTTATTTGCCATCATGTTTTATGTTTAAGTAAAATATTTCTTCACAGAACAGACAACAAGGCAAACACAGAATTCAAGGAGGCATGGGATGAGTGCAAAGAATCCACAACTGCAGAGTGAAGAGGAAGAACAGAGATGAACTGTACATGTTTACGCCACCTGCAAAAGGAAGCAGACTAGCGGGCTCATTTTCGAAAGAGAAGGACGTCCATCTTTCGACATAAATCGGAAGATGGGCGTCCTTCTCACAGGGTTGTCCAAATCGGTATAATCGAAAGCCAATTTTGGAAATCCCCAACTGCTTTCCGTCAAAGGGACGGCCAAAGTTCAAGGGGGCATATCAGAGGCGTAGCGAAGGCGGGACTTGGGCGTGCCTAACTAGGACACCCTCCACCCATAACTGAAAGAAACAAGGACGTCCCTGACGAACACTTGGACGACTTTACCTGGTCGTGTTTTTTCTTACGACCAAGGCACAAAAAGATGCCCGAAATGACCAGATGACTACCGGAGAGAATTGGGGATGACCTCCTGTTACTCCCCCAGTGGTCACTAACCCCCTCCCACCCTCAAAAAACATCTTTAAAAATATATGTCTTGCCAGCCTCAGATGTCATACTCAGGTCCATGGAGCAGTTTTAATGGGTGTTGTGTATTTCAGGCAGGCGGACCTAGGCCCATCCCCCCCTACCTGTTACATTTGTTGAGGAAACAGCGAGCTCTCTAAAACCCACCACCCACTGTACCCACATCTAGGTGCCCCCCTTCACCCGTAAGGGCTATGGAAGTGGTGTACAGTTGTGGGTAGTGGGTTTTGGGGGGCTCAGCACACAAGGTAAGGGAGCTATGTTCCTGGGAGCAATTTATGAAGTCCACTGCAGTGCCCCCTAGGGTGCCCAGTTGGTGTCTTGGCATGTCAGGGGAACCAGTGCACTACAAATGCTGGCTCCTCCCATGACCAAATGGCTTGCATTTGGTCGTTTCTGAGATGGATGTCCTTGGTTTCCATTATCGCAAAAAATCAGAAACAACCAAGTCTAGAGACGACCATCTCTAAGGGTGACCAGATTTCAGGATTTGGGCGTCCCTGACCGTATTATCGAAATGAAAGATGGACGTCCATCTTGTTTCGAAAATACGGGTTTCCCCGCCCCTGGATGGGGACGTTTTGCGAGGACGTCCAAATCGAAACGAGGACGTCCCTTTTGATTATGCCCCTCTAGGTAGACTAGATGGGACTTGCGGTTCTTATCTATCAATTTTTGAAAGCAACTGTAATTAAATTACGTTTTCTGATTTGTTTGCTCCAAAAATAAAGTATGCACAATTGAACTTGTTCTTCAGTTAACTATCAGCGTAATTAATAGGGCAATTCTACAACAGGTCTATAAAGCAACGTAGGCAACTACTTTCCTTTGTAGAATACTAGCCTAACAGGTTAGATATGTACCTATAATTTAGGTGTGAGCATGTATGTCAGCCACAGAGCTGTTACATGTTGGCACCTAAATGGCAGACAAACACACACAGTAAATATCGACATGGTCCATCCAGTCTGTCCAACAAGGTGGCCAGAATTGAATCTGGTACTCTGCACAGGTTCCACTTCTACATAACTAAACACTGCTATACTTAGGGGCTCATTTTCAAAGCACACAGACTTACAAAATTACATAGTAACATATGTAACTTTGTAAATCTGTACTTTGAAAATGCGCCTCTATATCTCTCTCTTTCTCTGCTAATTTTGGGGCACAGACCGTTTGAAGTCTGCCCAGCAGCAGTCTTACTTTCCAACTACTGGAATGCTTAACTTACAGCATTCTATTAGTTATGCACATTAAGATGATATCTTACCGAGGTTCCGTCCATGTGTACACCCCCTTTGCAAATATGCATTATATAAGTTAAGCGTTTATTTACAGAATAGCACTTAGGTGGAACTTTGGCATTTATGTGTGTAACAGAACCTATGTTACAGAATTGCCCCAGTGCTTTGAACATGCAGCTGGTTCTTAGTTCTGTTTAAATGTTTCCCCAATTTAAGCCAGAATTTTCAGTGTGCTTTAACTATGGCATTTTTTATATGACAGTTTCCAGCTCAACATGGCTGGGATCCATGAGCTTTCATTTGCAACTACCCAAAGATTTTTCCTCTATTTTATACCCCTGCCTCCCAACAGTGGCAGACCTTTGAATGGGGGCCCTGAATGTAACCATTCTCGAGCAATGAACATGACACATTCCCAGTAGCTATGTATCCTTATCCCCAGATGATCTGAGGAGTGGAAGGCCCAATTTAGGGATAGAACTGGAGTTGCTCTGCAAGGCAATGGATGGGACTTGTGCAGGGAGGCTGCAATCAAAGACACTTATTCACAACTATCTTAAATGAGACAAAACTAGTGTTGATAGTATCTGTCAGAACCTCTTTTCACCAAATGGCTTAATCTGCACATTAAAAAAGGATGAAATAAAAAAGTAGATTGGGCACATTCATGCACTATCATTAACTCATGAAATTAGTGCATGGTAATCCTACAGGTCTCTGAAATTATTCATTTCAATGTAATCCTGATATCTGAACACTTTTTCTTGGCAAAAGGTAAAGTCAGTAAATACAGCTATTGAATATGAATTGGACTCTGTGCGACAGCCATAGTTATGCAAACAACTGTATTAAGGATTGTACCTGAACTGGTTCTGATCCAGAAACATCTTCTTCAGTCACATTACTGCAGCTGATATATCTTACTGCAGCAATTATCCCCTGAATAGCAACACGCTTATGTTCCCTATAGTGTAAGTTTTCAATTTCCTTCTTAAGTTCATGTGTAGTAATCAAAACGGATTCAACTGCAAAAAAAATATAATGCCCAAACATGCAGTTAAAACAGCAGCACCACAAAGAGATTCATCACCTGAAAAGTTATACGCCTTCCTTTTTCCCTTTTCTAGCAAGCTCTTCTGCATAACCTCATCCAACTGAGGAACTAAGTTCAATTTCCACTTCAGGCACAGGCAGCTCCTTGTGACTCTGGGCAAGTCACTTAACCCTCCATTGCCCCATGTAAGCCGCATTGAGCCTGCCATGAGTGGGAAAGCGCAGGGTACAAATGTAACAAAAATAAAATAGATAGTATTGGAGATTCTACATGGAATGCTGCTACTATTGGAGATTCTACATGGAATGTTGCTATTCCACTAGCCACATTCCAACATTCCATGTAGAAGCCTGCGCGGCCACATTGGTGATCTGCAAGGGCCGACTTCTACATGGAATGTTGCTAGTGGAATAGCAACATTCCATGTAGAATCTCAAATAGTAGCAACAGTGGAGGAGTGGCCTAGTGGTTAGGGTGGTAGACTTTGGTCCTGGGGAACTGAGGAACTGAGTTCGATTCCCACTTCAGGCACAAGCAGCTCCTTGTGACTCTGGGCAAGTCACTTAACCCTCCATTGCCCCATGTAAGCCGCATTGAGCCTGCCATGAGTGGGAAAGCAAGGGGTACAAATGTAACAAAACAAACAAACAACTTCAGAATTGCCTAGTTTGTTTAATTAGATCTCTAATATTATGCAAGATAGATGGGGAACATATTAAAGTATGAATGGATAAATGGAAAGGTTTCAATATAAGCCATGGATATCTCCAAAATGTTATTCTGTGCTGACACGCAGCATTCAGAACCTTGGTTATTCATCTCTTGTGCTATTAATAAGTAAACTTTTTGTGCTCCTCCTAAACCTGGTCAGCCACCAGATCCATTTGTAAAGTAGTGTGCAAAAGTCTAGAATAAGCAAGGAGAAATTAGATCTTATCTGCTAATTTTCTTTCACTGAGTCTCTCCAGACCAATCCTGATGAGTGGTTATATGTTTTATATGTTCCCCTACCAGAAAGCAGATAGGTGGGGATTGAGAACAACTGGATGAGTGACATCACCCCTGAAAGGGTCCTGTGCAGCCCTGATCCAGCCAGTATTTCTATTGACAAAGCAACATGATAGAACTACAACAAATCCCCCAAAGAAAAAAAAAAACATTGTAAGAACAATCAACAACAAAAAAAATTGTGTGCATTTTTAAAAACTGAATCTAGAACCAGACGACCTTCCAGAAACTGGAAAACTCAAGCCCAATGCATTCTGCTGGGTCTGAACATCCAATCAGTAATGCTTCGTAAAGGAATGCAGAGTCAACCAAATTGCCACCCTGCATATGTCCTGTGCTGGGATCAAGGAACGTTCTGCTCATGACAATGCCAGCATCAGGTACCCCTTCCAGCAGATAAGCCGAGGACATAGCCTCCTTAATCTATTTCATCACTGTTGTCTTTGAGGCCACTTCGCCCTCCGTCTGGCCCCTAAACAGAACAAAAAGCCTATCTGATATACAAAACCCTTTCATCCACTTCAGATAGCTGCACAAAGCCCGGCACATAGCCAGATGATAAGGGGGTCCCCAGCGACACCTTGAAGAAACACCGGGATGATGACAGACTGATTCATGTGAAAGGGGAACACGACCTTGGATAGGAAGGACCACTTTCTCATGGAACCAGAAAAATGACTCCCTACAAGAAAGGTCCTGTAATTCAAAAATCCACCAAGCAGAAGTGATGGCCACCACAAACACCATGTTCAGGGTAAGATCCTTGAGCATCGCTAAATGAAGGGGCTCAAAGGGCGACTGAACCAGAGCAGACAGATCAGTTTCAGATCCCAAGGAGGAACAATCTGGTGGAATGGAGGCCTAATATGCTTCATCCCTTCCAAGAAGCGAGCAACATCTGGATGAAGAGCCAGGGCCCGGCCTTGCACTGAACTCTGGAAACATGCAATCACCACAAGCTGAACCCTAAGGGATGACAATGAGACTCTTGTCCAGGCCATCCTGTAGAAACTCTGAAACCTCACCTACTGACAGTAAGTGAAGCTACCCTCCTGTCGTAAACCAGTTCTAAAAATTCTACAAACTCACAGGGACGTGGAACTCTTCCTGGAACTCAATAAGGTCCTAATAACTCTAGAGGAGTAAACCCGCTTTAGCAGCTGTGCCCTTTCAAGAGCTATTACATAAAACCAAATCGACCCACGTTCTACATCCAAACTGGGCCTTCCGACAATGGTAACGGAAATGGCTCCCCTACCTGGCACCTGATGAGATCTCCATATCATCGCGGCCTTGGCCAGTCCAGTGTCACTAAGACCCCAAGATCCTGATGAACCTCTATTTTCTTAAGGGTAAGACCTATCAATAACCATAGTGGGGAACATATACAGGAGCCTCTGGATAGGTCAGGCCTGAATCAAAGAATCAATTTTCTCTGAGAGGCTGTTCTTCCTGCACTGAAGAATCTGCGCACCTTTACACTTCTTGCTGTGGCCATGAGGTCCATCAACGGACACACCCATCAGGCCACAATCTCTTGAAAGGTGGCACCTGACAGAACCCACTCTCCTGAATCCAGTATGTTCCTGCTCAGATAGCTGGCTTCTACACTGCTGGTTCCTGCAATGTGAACCCGCTGAGAGCAAATGAAGAAGATGCTCCACCCAACCCATTAGCTTGACTACTTCAAGCACCATTATGACTCTTGGTGCTTCTTTGGTGGTCAACATAGATCACCGCTGTGGCATTGCCCGACAACACTCTCACTGCCTTGTGTTGAACCAAGGGGTGGACAGTCCAAAGTGCCAGTCAAATAGCTCTTTCATTTGCAAATGTCGATGGGCCATGTAACCTCCATCAGCAACAACTGAACTTGCACCACCTGTCCCTGATAACGTGCTCCCCAACTCAGAAGGCTGACATCCATTGTCACCACTTTCCACTGGAGTCTCCAGGTCCATGCCGCTCAGTAAACTGGCGCTATCCAGCCACCACTGGAGGCTGCACTTCACCTCATTCCGTAAAAAGAGGTAACAACATACTGGTCTGCCTGAGAGGACCAAGCCACCAATAAGGCTTACTGAAGAGGACTCATATGCGCTCTCGCCCAGGGAACCACCTTGATGGTGGCTGCCATTGAGCTCAGAACCTGTAACATTTCCTAGGTCACTGGCTGGAGACGCCAGATTAGGAAGTGAATCTGGGAGTGGAGCTTCCGAATCCTGGCCTCCGGAAGACTTTGCCCCTGGACATATTGAAGCGGACTCCCCAATATTTCAACTTCTGAGATGAACAAGGACAGGTTCACTATCCACCAAGAAAGTCGACCACTTGGTCTGTGAAACTCCTGCTTTCCTCAGGCAACTTTGCCCAGATCAGTCAATTATCCAGGTAAGAATATCTCTTGCTGTTGGAGGAGACTCACCAGCACCACCATGACCTTGGAGAAGGTCCTTGGCACCATGGCCAAACTGAAGGGTAGAGCCTTAAATTGGTAATGGTGACCCAAATCAGCAAAGCGCACAAACGATCCAGATGAATAGGACTGTGAAGATCAGCTTCGGACAGATCTAAAGATGAAAGGAATTCTCTCCAGCAAACCATGACAATGACTGACCTAAATGACCTAAATGTTTCTATGTAAAAGGAGGCCCTCTGTAAAGCTCTGCTGAACTTTTTGAGATCTAAGATGAGATGAAAAGTACCTTCCTTTTTGGAAAATACAAAATAGATTGAATACCTACCAGAACCTTTGACACCCCCCTGCAGAACCGGGACAATCACCTCAATGTTCAGCAAAACTGGATGCCATCTGCTGGACTGTGAGCACTCTTTATGGAGACCAAAAGGGCAACATCAGGAAGATATCTGTGAGGGGGTGAGCAAACTGAGTGTACAGCTTTTGCAAATGACCTCCAGAATCCAGTGATCTGATCTGAAATTATCTGGGCCCATCTCCAATAGTTGTAAGCATCCCCCAATGGAAACAATCAAAGTATGGGTCCTGACACCTTCATTGTGAGGCACAGTTGGCCCCTGAGGCTCCCTAGCTCCCCATCAAGCCCCACAAAAAGGGCTGGCCTTTGGACCACAATCTAGACTGCTGATTGCCACTGACTCTACCCAAACAGTATCTCCTAACATCCTGCCTCTCAGGGACAACCTAGAACTCGGGCAAGATTTATCCTCCAGAAGCCGAGGAGTCTTGGACTCACCCAAATCCTTAACCAACTTTTCAAAGTCCTCGCCAAACAACAACCAAACCCTGAAAGGCAACTGGCGGAGGTGAACTTTCAAAGCCATGTCCGCCAACCAACCTCTGAGCCACAGAAACTACCTTGCAGCAACAATCAGCACCAGAATCTTAGCAGACACCCTGATAAGGTCATACATGGCATCCACGAGAAAGACCATAGCAATCTCCAGATTCATCACATCCTGAGGCATGACTGTGGAGGCAACTGTTCCATCCACCTAAAACAAGCTTTCACCACCTAGCTATCACAAATGGCCACTTGTAAGACCAAGGCAGAAACCTCTAAGGATCTTTCTAGAGGAGCATCTATCCTGTGGTCTTGGGCTTCTTCTTCCCAGCAATGGCACCTTAGGGAGATGAAACAGCTTCTCTTCCTGCAGTAGCAACTGATAAAGCCTAGACATTGCTCTGCTGCTCCTCAGAGAAGCATCTGGGGAGTGCCAATGGGCATCTACCAGATCTTTGTACAAGGGAAGGCTCTAGCCAGCTTATGATTCCTGTTAAAAGAGGGTCTCCTTTTCTAGTCACAGGTGGATGGTTCTCCACCAGATTAAGACCTTGAGAACTCAAGACCTCAAAAAAGGAGAGCGCATGTCTCCCCAAAGATATGCAAAACCAAAAGATCCTCTTCTGGAGGAATGTCAGCCTCCAACTCAGGAAGGTCCTTCCTCCAAGACTCCTCTCCGTTCAGAAAGTCATTCTCCTGGGGAGCCCATGGCCTCAGAGTCCAAATCCTCCAAGCTTTAGGATCTATCAGCTAAGCAGTGCCTTCTGGCTCCCAAGCAACCTTGTGATGCCTTGACTCCGAGCAACTCAGTTTGTGCAGGCAGTGGCAAACCTTTCTTCAGGCAAAAGGTCTGATAGAGTAGCCTAAAATCAGCAGAAAAGGGCAGCTCTGAGGCCATGTGGAGTGAGCATAGAGATGCAGAATGAGTCAGCACGTTAGTATCCAAAAATATGGAAATTCCCACCAAAAGGGCCTCCCTTGTGCTCCTCCAGCAACGCTCAACTGCTCTGGTGACCCTCGCGTCAACTTGGAAGCATTCCTGGCAAACCCTGAGAAATCTGTAACACCAACCACTGGAAAGAGACGCCATATGGCAGTTTCCACAAGCTACAAAATGGTGAACTTTCTCAAAAGGGGCTGATGCGACTGCTGGCAAGGCTCTGTACTGCGTCTGGTCTCACAGGCTGCCGTCAACACGTCGCCCAGTCACTATCTGTTGGACAAACAAGGGAAATGTACTGGGGAGTGGAGGAGTGGCCTAGTGGTTAGGGTGGTGGACTTTGGTCCTGGGGAAATGAGTTCGATTCCCACTTCAGGCACAGGCAGCTCCTTGTGACTCTGGGCAAGTCACTTAACCCTCCATTGCCCCAAGTAAGCCGCATTGAGCCTGCCATGAGTGGGAAAGCGCGGGGTACAAATGTAATAAAAAATAATTAAAAAAAAATATGTTATACATTCACATAAGTCGTCACAGACATAAGTCCCCTGTTTCGTCACGCTGCCCTTGGTATTCTACACATTGAGTACGCAAAATCTATAGTGTGCAACTGCAAGAGGGTGTGGACCTGTAAGGTTCATGGATGGTCAGGGGCATGCCTAGCAATTACGGGTACAGGTTATAGAATATAATCAGTTATGCACCTGACTTGACAGCAGTTAGGCGCAAGCACTTACACTAGCCAATGAGATAGCATAGGTACCGGCACCTAACATTAAGCACGTAACTGTGGATTATGCTAGCATTCTATAATGGTATTTACCAAGTCAGTCCTCAAGTACCCCCTTGCCAGTCAGGTTTTCAGGATATCCACAATGAATATGCATGAAAGAAATATGCGTACAGTGGAGGCAGTGTATGCAAATCAATCTCATGATCATTGTGGCTATTCTGAAAACTTGACTAGAAAGGAGGTATTTCTGGGACTGGCTTGGGAAACACTTTTCTATAACAGCAATTACATGGGTAATTGTACATATAGAATTTGCACTTAGCATGCATTATCCTGGAAACTAACTTTAGGCAACCTCTAGAGAATTACACCCTATGTGCTTCAGCATTCACTCCTTTTTCAAATGCAACTAATTTTGTTTACTTGATATACATTCACATTGTCTGCTGCTTAGCAAATAGTAAAGTTAGCCAAATCAGAATTTGCAGCTAAAGTGGATCTAATTTCAACCAATCACTGCTACATAATTCTGACCACAAACTCATCTCACCTCCTCAGGCAGTGGTTTGACAACTGTGGATTGACAGTTTCATCATCTACAGTGGGTAGAAGGTGTCTGGAAAGTGGATTGTGAGGATATAAAGCAAGAAGAAGCTGTTGTTGACAGAGGCACAGAGGAAGTACAGAGTTGAGTGAACAAAGAAGTACCCAAAATGGACTTGCAAAATGTGGGAAAATGTACTTTTCAGTGATGAAAGCACTTTTGGCCTCTTTGGAGATCAGGCTCGCACATTTTTAAGGTGATTTCCAGGTAAAGAATGCAAGACAGAGGGTTTGAATGTGTCCATCAAACATCTGTTGAAGATCATGGGCTGGGGTCGCATGACAGCAAATGGTGTTGGGAAGGCTACAAATTGTCACTAGCATGGTAAATGTCAAGGAATGCATTGAGATACTGTAGACGTACATGATTCAATCAGCTGAGAAACTTTTTCTAGGAGACTACGGTGCTCATTTTCAAAGAACATAGGTAACTATGTAACTTCGTAAGTCTATGTGTTTTGAAATTAAGCCTCTATATATTTCATGATGACAATGCTCCCATGCCATTGAGCAAAAGCAGTGGTTGACTGGAAGAAATCCAAGAGGATCTCTACCTTTGAACTGGCCAACCCAATCATCAAGATTGAATCCAATCAAGAACTTGTGGCATAAAATAGTACTGGAAATAACAAATCAAACAGAGCTAGCAGGGGCACTCACTGCAGTCTGGAATCAACTGATCATTTACCACCATCCTCTAAAGTTGATCCATTCATTGTCAGGCCAGTGCAAGCCCATCTGCAAGAGTAAAAGGCTGATGATCTACCAAATACTACACCATCACTAACATACACCCAAATAGTCATTTTCTTGCCACATTAAAAAAAAAAAACCCAAACAACTAAACATCTTTATTTTAAATTGCATAATGTAATGTCATGAACACAACATCTGAACAGCAGATAAATCACACTGAAATTTCAATGTATAGATTAGTTCCTGTATTTTATGCTGTTTCACATATGTAAAAACCACGGTCTGATACACACTGAGGAACACTGACAGAAGACCAGTTACTCAAGCTAAGTACTTCTTTGAAAGTTAACAGATTAATAGCATTGGGTCCGTGTTGTTCATTACTAGAAGACAGGCGAGTGACACCAGGAGGTTTTTTGCCAGTGATGAAGCAGTCCTAGCCTTTTGTCCGCTTTGATAGTGGAAAAGGTGCTTCTTGAGGCTTTTTCCTCCTAGAATAAATATTCTCCCATAGCACTGGGCTTACAGAGATAACCTGTCTCTTTTATTTATACTAAGAAGTTATTCACATATGTAACATTCATTTATGACTGAAAGAGAATTACAGAATAATTGTGCAGGAAGACACAAAGAAACACACTACTAAATAAGCAAAAATTTAAAAAAAAAATGGAAATAAAATGAATGCCAACAATACTGAATTTCCACATTGCAAACAACCTATTCTAGACTTTTGCACACCACTGAAGATCATTAGGTGGTTCATTATCTGATTTCTCAGTAGGAGGACTAAGGGGCCTATTTACATAAGTGTGCTAAGCAGTTAGCATGGGATTTAGCAAATGCTACCCATTAGCCCGGGCCTGAGGTAACATCTATTGCACACTAAACAGCCAGTGCACTAATAATCCAGTGCTAACTGCATGTCACAGTAAGAAATGGGTTATGGGTGTGGACTGAAAATTGTAGTTTGGGCATAGTACTTACAATACACTGTCACTTCTGCAGCTACCATGGGCACACTTACCACTTTCTCAAGAGTGCATCTAGGCTAATTGCAAATAAACACACTGTAAAGTACATTTCTAAGCAGTAACTGCAGAGGACATTCTGGGCACTCCCAAAACAATGAGTGCACAACCTTTGCACTTACTATATTAGTTTTTATCTGTTCCTGTTAAAGCTGGGTTAAGTCCAAAACAGATCCCTAAAATGTAAAGGCTTTTTGAAAAGTAAATCTACTAAAACCTACGCAGGATAATAGTCCTCACATACAACCCATCTCCCCATGGAGCTGTCTTCTGTTCTGAACTATAATAAGGACTAAGGGAGGTCCTGCACAACAGCTGCGAGTGGGTAATTGCATGCATGCACAGTGAGACTTTGCAAAAGCTTCCAGGATAAAATAAGGTGGAGAAGCTCTCTTGCACTGGGCTTCACTTGATGTTGTCACTCATCTGTAAAATCTTGCTATCCTGTTTGTCCTCAGAGAAACTTTTGTTACTTCTATTGCTAGAGTACCACCACTGTAGCTGTTGTGGGGATGCTGTATCCTATGAAAGAGACGTACGTATCTCCTGTACTTGGAACTGAGATATGGAGACATCTTCTTAGTAGCAGATTTTTCCATCTTCAACCCTGGGTGGTCTTGAAGTCATTCATTGGCCAAATTGCAATATGTGAAGTTATCATTGGAGAGGGATATGCTAGACTAATGATGGAAGGAGGACTGAAGTCAATGGAAGGAAGGGCCCTCCTAATGTTGTTAAAGCTGGTGTTCTGAAATGGGTTGTACAACTGTACATTTAAAACTTAAGTAAAACCAATGGAAATGCTTTCAGTAACTGTTGTGCTTACCTTTGCTGTCTTTACAGTACTGTAAAAATGTAGGTGGAGATGGTGGAAAGGGATAATATCCCCCAATGACAGTTTTTTTAATTAGTTCTACTTCACTCTGAGTTCGAATCCACTGGATGAATCTTTTTACTTTAACATCGGAAGTATATGGTTGGCCTCTGTGGCACCCTTATAAAAACAAATTAAACTGGATTAACAAAGCATCTAGCAAATAAAAGGGCCTGTTTTTATAGAATCAAAGTGTTGATCTAGGCATGAGGCAATTTTTAGCAGGGTAGGTAAGCTTGAAATTTCAAGCTACTTTTCAAAGGGAAATATATATTTTTGCAACACCATGGGTATTTCAAAATCGGCAGGGTCTGTCTGGGAAAGGTCAACACATAGAAGGTGAATACTTTCCATCTCTTGACTTCCCTTCACCTTAGTAATGTCCTTCTCCCACCCCCCATCCTGGCTAAATCTAGCTCCTCTGTGAAACTTGGCAGCTAGATGTAACTACAGAGGGAGGTAATTCCTTAGTTATCTGGGTAAATGCCTTTCAAAAAGCTCTCCTTCCCAGGTCTACTTAGGAAATATAATGGATTTGTTTAGTTTTGAAACTATTAAAAAATTTCCACATTTGTAAACCTTATTATTTAACGGTATTTTATTGAAAATTTATAACATGCAATAAAGAAATAGAATAAACCATGTTACAGTGATACTTATACTCTGATAGAACATAAAATAATGCTGAATAGGATAAATGCAACACCAATATGAAGTTAAAAATTAAAAAAAAAAAATTACTTTAAGATATTATAACAAAAGAATCAAGAGGTGCCCATGTTTTCAGAACAGAAAGGACATTAGGATTTTATAAAGCTACAACATACAGAGGTAACTCCACCATTCAGATATATTTAGATTTGAGCTGTCCTTCCAGTTACATATATGACCTCTTTTACAAAGCCACGCTGCCAATTCTCGGTGCAGCTTCCTGTCATTTGCCGCGCAGGAATCGCTAGCGCGGCTTTGTAAAAGAAGCCCATAATGAGATGGGTAGCCAAGGAAATAGACGACTCCCTTGTAAACCTTAATCTTACAAAGGTACAGCCCATAACTTCTTTTATGTGTTGATAAACAAAGCATCAGTGTTCAATATATTAGGTTACACGTCAGCATCTTTTATTAAACTACTAGTAAAAAAGCCCCGTTTCTGATGCAAATGAAACGGGGGGCTAGCAAGGTTTTCTTCTGTGTGCGTGTGGGAGTGTGTGTGTCCCTGCCCTCTGCCCTCTCTCCCCTCCCCCCTCTGAGTCCTTCACTGTTACAGAGAGAGCGATTTGATTTCGTGCTTTGCTGTGTTTTTTCCTTCACTGTTTGTGTTTCAGAGAGAGCGAGGGCGGGGCAGACACTCATGTGGAAACCGGATATCTCTCCCCCTTCACACTTCCGGCTGGAGGCTTCATAGTACGTTGGAGGTGCCTTTTATATAGAGAGATTTTTATCTTTTAAAAAAATGTTTATGTTTATTTAATACTTGATGTATCACCTTTTCTAATAAAAGACCAAGGCGGTTTACAGAAATTCACAAACAAAACAATAAGCAAAAAAATTCCAATAAAAATAGGACAGGATTCATTAATGCAAAGAAAAATCTGAGAGCTTCCTATTGTGGATTAAACACAGGTTAAAGGATAGAAAACAGAGTAGAGTTAAAATGGTCAATATTCTCAATGGAGAAGGGTAGATGGTGGGGTTTCGCAGGGGTCTGTGCTGGGACCGCTGCTCTATAACATATTTGCTGATATTTATAAATGATCTAGAAGTGGGAATAACTAGTGAGGTGATTACATTTGATAACACAAAGTAATTCAAAGTTGTTAAATTGCAAGAGGATTGTGAAAAATTGTAAGAGGACCTTACGAGACTGGGCATCCAAATGGCAGATGACATTTAATATGAGCAAGTGCAAAGTGATGCATGTGGGAAAGAAGAACCCAAACTATAGCTAAGTGATGCAAGGTTCCACATTAGGAATCACTGACCAGGAAAAGGATCTAGGTGTTATCAATGATACATTGAAACTCTCTGCTCAGTGTGCAGTGGCGGCCAAGAAAGCAAATAGAATGTTAAGTATTATTAGGAAAGGAATGGAAAACAAAAATGAGAATGTTATAATGCCTTTGTATCACTCCATGGTGCGACCGCACCTCAAATACTGTGTGCAATTCTGGTCACTGCAGCTCAAGAAAGATATAGTGAACGGTATAGTGAAAAGGTACAGAGAACGGTGACAAAAATGATAAAAGGGAAGGGACAACTTCCCTATGACTGAAGGCTAAAAGCGGCTTAGGCTTTTCAGCTTGCAGAAGAGACGGCTAAGGGGAAATATGATATAGGTCTATAAAATAAGTGAAATGGAATGGGTGGACGTAAATCACTTGTTTACTCTTTCCAAAAACACTAGGACTAGGGGACACGCAATGAAGCTATTAAGTAGTAAATTTAAAATACATTGGAGAAAATATTTCTTCACTCAACGTGCAATTAAACTCTTGAATTCATTGCCAAAGAATATGGTAAAAAGAAGTTAGCTTAGCAGGGTTTAACATAGGTTTGGATAATTTCCTAAAAGAAAAGTCCATAAGCCATTATTAAGATGGACTTGCAGAAAATCCACTGCTTATCTCTAGGATAAGCAGCATAAAATCTATTTTACTGTTTTGGGATTTTGCCAGGTACTTGTGACCTGGATTGGCCACTGTTGGAAACAGGATACTGGACTTGATGGACCTTTGGTCTGTCCCAGTATGGCAACACTTATGTTCTTACAGAGTTTCCAATGAAGGAAACGGGCCACCTTGTTGTACCTTTCGAAATAAAAAATTTATACCATCAGCACTTTGCAGCCAGCCATGAGATAACTTTCCAGCTCTTTCTTACATAACCTACAAATATCTGTTGTACCAGTTTTTTCTATGATCCCTGTGATCTCTCCCATAATCCGCTGTCCTGAGCTACACCTATTAATCTCTCACCCTTATTTCCTTCTCATGCTTCTGAACTCTTCTCAAACATTCTTTCAAAGTTTTCAGGGTTTCAATATAATGCTCTGAGTTGATGGTTGTACCAGGTTCAAGGAAATCCATGTGAACACCACCAAACATTGTAACCATGATTATTCCTGCAAAAAGCTGTGGTTTAGACTGGCTCATAATGATAAGCCCATGTTTCATCAGTTGTCATGATCTTGTAAAGAAATTCTTCTCCTTCATTCTTGTATTGGGACAATTGTTGATAGATTTCAAGTTTTGAAGATTTCATTTCTGCAGTCAGCATGCACGGAACCCACCCTGCACTTGATATCCAAGAGTATCAATAATGTAACCCACATGTTCCTGTGAAATGCCTAGTGTGTCAGCAATTTCCCTTTGTGATGACGCGATTGACCTCTAGAGTTTCAACCTTTCTTGTACGAGACTCATCTGTTGCTGTCACGGGTCACCTATTTCGTTTCTGATCACACAAATCAGGCCGTCCCGATCCACAACCTTTACATTTTTTGGCCCAGTGACACACAGTACTCACATTAACACAGTCATCACCTTATACAACGTGCACGTGATGGTGAATTTCAACTGGAGGGACTCCTTCAACAGTCAGAAATTCTATCATGGCATATTGCTTAAATCATACCAAATGCTCACTGAATGCTTCCATGTCACAAATAATAGCAAAACAGCCTCTCTACACTGATGCTTCTCAGCAACTTAGGTGAAAGAAGAGATTTCAAAGAACAAGAGAAAAATATGTTGCGCATTAGTACTGCCATCTGTTGAAGAATTACGAAGGTAGAGGCATCATTTTTCATTCAACTCTCGTGGCAATCCTAATTCTGCCCGGTTAGCTATGTGGGTATGGCCCTGAATATTGGCCAGAAACATAACATCTGGATATCGTGGCTAACCCGAATATTCACTGCTGGTACCTGGACATGGTCCCGCATTGACTAACCATTGGCACCATTTTGAACCTGGTGCAGCCCTGCAGCAGGGTGTAGAGGGGGCCCTTCCCTCCATGGGCTGCTGGACTATCAGAGAGATCCACCGCTAAGTCTGAGAGAGCAGGGGAAGGGTCAGAAATAGATGTTACTTGGCAATACACACATCAACCAATACAAAAATTGTATGATTCTTAAAGTACCTCTCACAATAGAATGCTGCATTGTTTACAATTTAGGCAGAAAAACTAAATACCTGACTGTCTAATGAGGTAGGCAGTCATAACACCTAATGCACTGCAATGACTCAAGTGCTAGCAGTCACAGCTGGACCCTCCTTTGCTACTGCCATGCTTGCGACTGTAGGAGTATTTACCTGCTATCTCACCTTTGCTGGTCTGGGGCCTATACAAGACTGAACCATTCTTTTATAACCAATATGGATTCTAAAGCCTGTGGCCTGAATACATCTGTAACCATCAGAAACCAGCTTCTCACAAAAGGAAAATTACTGCTGGGCATACCAAGATGACTTCATCCAAGGACACGCTGTTTACTGCAACCTAGCCTCCAGTTATCTCCTAAGAAGAGCGTAGGAGCATACTTCACAGAGACCACGGCTCCAAGTTTTTAATGAGAATTAAGAGGGAGGTTTGCATGCCGTCTGAGAGCAGTTTCTTTGCTAATTACAAAGCCTCTCTTCATGACCATGAATTTGGCTGGACATTATTACACCATCTGTGATTGGTCCACAGGTATCATCTGACCCAGAAGGATGCCAATGTTGGACTGAAGAAAGAGAAGAGAAAGAGAAGACCAGAAGACTTGTTGGAGGATAGAAGGCTCTGAGATAGAGAGCAAGAGACTGATTTCCTAAACACCAGTGAACTGCATACCTTGTAACAAACTCACAAGGTTAGCTCAGCTACAATACACAGCCTCCCCAAAAACTGTGCCATCTGTATCCAGAATACAGACCATGGACTTTATTCCTGGACTGAGAGACTCACTGGGGGCTTCAGCTTGAGTCTCAGAGGAGGAATCCGCTTCTTTACCATTGGAAGTCTGCCAGATGGCAAGGTGAGATAACTGGATATACTACCTATGCTCAGGATTTAGTTAGTCCACGGTTTTATCTGTGATAGATTAGTTGTCAGGATTGGTGGTCAGTGAATCATTAGCTGCTAAGTGTTTTGCACAAGTCAGGTTAGTGCAGTATGTTTTCATAATCAGCAGGATATCAGTTTTGTGATTAGTGTGTGATCACTCATTTAGAAAGTCCGCAAGTGGTATTCTATAAACTGCGCCTAACATTAAGTGCAGCTTATAGAATAGCTCTTTTTTTTTTTACATCATATATAGAATCTAGCCCTGTAAGTATAAGCATAAATAGACATAACACATGGTAGCGGGTGTTCATGAATGAACCACCTCACCCCCCCCCCCCACCCCCTATGGCCATACACATCAATGCATAGGAGGGCCTGAAAGGACAGAGATTTCATAGAAATGACTTTTCCCATTCTTTCCATCTTCAAGGAATAATTCCTGCAGTAAGATAAATAAACATCAGCAGTGTGAAGCTGCATTGACTGCCTGATACAGCATCATATAATAAAAAAATAATAAAAAGCTTTGTTTCATTCCACCGAGTTACAGAACTGAGAAAACTGTTCCCTGTGCTATGAGATAAAAGTTTTTTTCTGGAAACTCATAAACATTAGGTTCTGTACTTCCATGATACAGAACAGAGGTCCCCAAACTACAGTTTGTAGGCCAATTTTAGCCCCTCGTGCCTCTTTTCTCTACTGGCAGAAGCAGTCTGCACAAGGTCCCCCCCCCCCCCCCCCCCACATGATAGCACAACAAAAGCATGGCTTTTGGAGACTGCTGGACTCCATACTGGCGTAAAAGCAGCAAGCAGCAGCAACAGAAGCAGTTCCAGTTAAGTCCCGCCATTGACAGAGCAAAGATCCCTAACAGTATGTTTGGTATTTTCAGTGGCTGTGGTGAAACAATATGAAACAAATCAAGCTGTATGCCATTGAAGATGCTGTACATGAAAGGAGGACCGAGAGAACAGAAGCAGAGACTCATATTTGGAAAAGCTAAATATGAAAGTGCAAAACCCCTAAGAGAGAAACTTCACTGGCTCCCACTCAAGGAACGCATTGCGTTCAAGATCTGCACGATTGTTCACAAGATCATTCACGCAGACGCTCCAATCTACATGCTAAACCTCGTAGACCTGCCTCCCAGAAACGCTATAAGATCAGCCCGCAAATTTCTTAATCTGCACTTCCCCAGCTGTAAAGGACTAAAATACAAGCTGACACACGCCACCACCTTCTCCTACGTGAGCACGCAGTTGTGGAACGCATTACCTACAGCCTTGAAAACCACTGACGAAATAACTAACTTTCGCAAATCTCTGAAGACACATCTCTTCAACAAGGCCTACAAAGAGAACCCATAACCTCACATAACTACCTCTCCAAACCACCCAGTTACTAAAGTCCACCTTCTATATTATCCTGCCCAACACCTTCCTTCTCTCTTCCCTTACCAAATCTTTGTACATTACCAATTGTATCTGATATCCTGAAATGTCTATGTCATAACAAAACTCTGTAAGCCACATTGAGCCTGCAAATGGGTGGGAAAATGTGGGATACAAATGCAATAAATAAAAATGCTGGAGAATGTTTCTGTGAGCTGCTGCTTTGGATGGCAAAGTCTAGGGGTAGGCGAATGCAGACAACTAGAAAATGACATTCCCCCCTCCCATCCCCAATGCAGAATAAATTTGTGATATTAGGCATAAATACTTGCTATTTCAGGCACTGCCGTTGGCAGTATATCAAATTTAAATAAACTTGGAAACTGGTCTACAATTATAAAACAATATATATTCTCTGTCAATGCAAAATTAAATTTAGAAGAGTTAATACTTGCCAGTAATAAACATTTCACTCTCATTAGATGTTGTGAGGTACACAGTCGTAGAAGATTTTTCATTACTATCTCGTACAACCCTCATCTGTGTGCATACTAAGTAGGTCACTGGAGATAAAGAAAAATATGAAAACCTTTGGTGTTTCAAACATCACTTAAACTGCACAGTTTAGACTCTGTTATAGTAGAAATAAAAGTCTCCTACAACTCAAAATAAATCTACTGCATGGATACATATCGAATGCATGCATTTTTTGACATACAAAGCATACATTTACAAAATTGCATGCAATGAAAACTAAGACTAAAATCTACTCTAAACTGTGAACTTTTGTGCTGATTTTAAAAGCCTACTGTCATGATTATAACTTGTAAAAAGCAACATACAGAAAATTTAAAAAATGAACATTTTTAAATTCTCTGGTAAGGCATGGTATATATATATTTTTATAAATGATTATTGGGTTTTCATTTGTTAAAAAGCCTACTGCATATTTTAGGCTCCATTATAGTGGAAGTAAAGTTCTTCTGTACCTCAAAATAAACCTGGTGAAGGGGTACTTATAGAATGTACAGAACATAAGAATAGCCATACTGGGTCAGACCAGTGGTCCATCTAGTCAAGTATCCTGCTTCCAACAGTGCCCAATATAGGCCACAGGTACCTGGCAGAAACCCAATTAGCAGCAACATTTCTATGTTACCAATCCCAGGGCAAGAAGTGGCTTCCCCCATGTCGATCTCAATAACACCATTTTAAAACCCAGATACGCTAACTGCTGTTACCACATCCGCCGGCAGCAAGTTCCAGAGATTAACTATTCTTTGAGTGAAAAAATATTTCCTCCTATTTGTTTTAAAGGCATTTCCATGTAATTTCATTGAGAGTCATCTGGTCTTTGTATTTTTTGAAAGGGTGAAAAATCGATTCACTTCTACCCATTCTATACCACTCAGGATTTTACAAACCTCAATCATATCCCTCTTCAGCTGTCTCTTTTCCAAGCTGAAGAGCCCTAAACTCTTTAGCCTTTCCTCATATGGGAGGAATTCCATCCCCTTTATCATTTTGGTTGCTCTTTGAACCTTTTCTAATTCCGCTATTATCTTTTTTGAGATATGGAAACCACAATTGAATGCAATACTCAAGGTGAGGTCACAACATGGAGTGATACAGAGCCATTATAATATTCTTGGGGTATTTTGCATCCCTTTCCTAATAATTCCTAGCATCCTGTTTGCTTTTTTTGGCTGCTGTTGCAAACTGCCGATCATAGCCATACTACCTTGAGATCTTTTGGCTTCTCTAATTTAATTAAAAGCCATGTGGGCACCATAAACAGAAACTACCGCCAGAAATGGCATTGAAAAACTCTCTCACCCTCATACAAAGCAAAACCCTGTCTAGGGACACTATATAATGTTTAATCTGGCTATAGGCAAAAATATGCCTCCACCCAGATCATTTATAAATATGTTAAATAGAACTGGTCCTAGTATAGATCCCTGTGGCACTCCACTATTCACCCTCCTCCACTGAGAAAAATGGCCATTTAACCCTACCCTCTGTTTTCTGTCCAATAACTAATTCCTAATCTACAGAAGGACATTGCCTCGTATTCCATGACTTTTTAATTTTCTCAGGAATCTCTCAAAAGCTTTCTGAAAATCCAGATACACTACATCAACTGGCTCACCTTTATCCACGTTTATTTACGTCTTCAAAAAAATGAAACAAACTGGTGAGGCAAGACTTCCCTTTGCTGTACCCATGATAACTCTGTCCCATTAAACCACATTTGTCTACATGTCTCATAATTTTATTCTTTATAATAGTTTCCACTATTTTCTCTGGCACTGAAGTCAGGTTTACCAGTCTGTTCACCCTTTGCAACCTTTTAAAAAATCTGTGTTACATTGGCCACCTCCAATCTTCAGGTACTACGGATGATTTTAACAACAGGTTACAGATAGCTAACAAATCAGCAATTTCATGTTTGAGTTCTTTCAGTACCCTAGGGTGTACGTCATCCAGTCCAGATGATTTATCACTCTATAACTTGTCAATTTGGCTCGGTACATCTTCCAGGGTCACCAAGATATCTTTCAGTTCCTCCACACTGTCACCCTTGAAAACCATTTCAGGTACAGGTAGATTTCTTACATCTTCTTCCGTAAAGACCGAAGTAGAGAGCTGCACGGCTTCCGTCCCCGCGGGAATCCCGCGGAACCCGCGGGGACGGAGGCAGTTCCTGCGGGGTTCCCGCGGGGATGGAAGCAGTTCTGCGGGGTTCCCGCAGGGACGGAGGCAGTTCCTGCGGGGTTCCCGCGGGGATGGAACCAGTTCTGTGGGCTTCTTGTGGAAGTGTAAGCTGCACCTGCACCAGCCTCTCATCTACCGAATACCAATTTATTTGAGTGCTGTCTCTTCCTCCTCTTCTTCCTTGCTTTAACAGCATAAATGTGGAAAGTCTTCCATTAAGGAGGTGGTAGAGTCACAAATGATGACGGAATTCAAAAAGGCGTGGGATGAACACAGAGGATCTCTAATTAGAAAATGGAAGTTATATAAAAGCTAACCTTAAATGGCTGCATGTGTGTGGATATGTCAAGTGACACTTAGATGGCGACTCTGGCTGTGATGAACTAGAGCTGATACCTGGCAGACTTGTATGGTCTGTGTCTCATACATGGCAATCTGGTGTAGGATGGGCTGGAAAGGGCTTAGACAGCAACTTCAGTGGCTGGAACATAAGGACACCTTTTAACCACGCTGGCTGTCATTTGCTCTTCTTTCTACCTTTGCTAATACGTGGAATACATCTGGTCTGGGCTTCCACAATGGTATTTTTAAGCATCGTCCATGCTGGATTTAAAGTCCTAACCTTTGCGGCTGACCCTTTCAGGTTCTTTTAAACCAGTTTCCTCAATTTGTCATAGTTACCACTTCGAAAATTGAATGCTGCTACAGTAGATTTCTTTAGTGACTTCACTCCAGATATCGGTTCACCAGATATCCGCTCAAAAAAAAAAAAGATTTTTTTTTTTTTTTTTTGGGGGGGGGGGGGGGGGGGGGCATCACTTATTTCTCTGGAACTCCCAGTCTGATTTGACCCATTCTCGGAGTTGTGTCTTTTTATCACCTTTTCTCTCATGCCACGTTTTACCAATTACGTTACATTTTTGAATAGTTATTTTGCCCTCAGACAGACATTCTCGACTCCTTCTGTATAATTTTTCCAACTTCCATTGGAAATGGAAAGAATAATTATGAGAAATAAGTAATGGAGAGGAGGAAAAATGCAAGAAAATCTGTCTTCTGAGCCAATATTTCAAGAGATACAAACTGTTGTTACAAACTTTATAATATCTATTAAATAAAATTTCTATTTTAGTAAGATGTTTGCAATAAGATTATCATGAAAATATTATGAAAATGATTTGCATAACTTGGGGCCCTGTTTACTAAGGTGCACTAGCATTTTTAGTGCATGCTAACCATGTAGATGTGCACAGAAATATTATGGGCATCTATATGGGTAGCGCTCACTAAAAACGCTAGAGTGGCTCTAGCGCGGCTTAGTAAACAGGGCCCTAAGTTATCAAACTTTAAATTCTGTATGGACTGAAATCTTTTTTTTTTTTTTTTGGTACAGTGATATAAATATGCCAGATAAATACTTGGATGAATATGTTCAAATATGTCAGGCTGAGATGTTGCAAAGAGCTCCAGGATGAATGGTTCCTCTGATGTTCCATCAATAATATGAACCCACCGATACAGCCAAAAGTCTTCACTATCATCTGATAAGAAAACATTACAAAAGCAAATATTAATCACTCTAACAAAAATCCTGGCAAATATCTTCTAATGAATATAAAAAATGTAAAAGGTACGTAATGGGCTGCTCAACAGCTCAGTGTCAGTACTACATACTACCACGAAGAAGACCCCCAGTTCAATCCCACCACTGAATCTTCTGCTGCAAAGGCAGTGGGCCAAAGCATCTAGTGCAGAACAGAACTGTGGCTGGATTCATGGTCCATAACTATGGGGTTCCAGATACAGACCTGGTGTATGACCACCAGCCCAGGGCCATTGCTAAAATGACCAAACTAGATATATTTTAGAGATGGGAGAAAGGGGAATAATATATAAACTACAGATAAAGATCCCTGAATAGTTATGAATGAGTGTTCATGGTGCAAGGATCAGAGCCCCGATTCTAACAAAGCTGGAGGCCCAAAAAGAAGAAAAAAATAATTGCCAGGAACCCCTTCACCCACCCACAAAAAAACAAACTACATGCAGTACCTTTTATCTGATTCCTTTCAGATCTCCCTACAAATGTTACCAGTCCAATTACGTCACATGAATGATTGTGTGATAGGTTGTTTAGCTCTGACCTAGAAGTAAAAAAGACATTTTTTTCCTTTTAATTTTGACATCATACCTTTTACATACAAATCCTAAGTATTGTTCACCAGAATAGTTAAGTATTAATTACAAATTTGTGTACAAAATAGAGCATATACCAGATTCATATACTGCTTCCTGCATACTGGACTGATCAGCAGAAGGGTCTTGATCAGTTTGGTCAACCTGGTTTTTCTAATGAGCAGGAAACAGTCTGATTGAAACTACCAGTGTTATCCCTTAACCTAGTCTTTTTCTATGTGTTCATTTTGCTTTTAGCTTTACCTGTCTTTAAACTTAACTTCCTTGCTTTCCTTTATATTGATGGAGTTCATTTCCTGTTTTCTATGTTAGCCTGTACACCACTCTGTTCTGCCTGTCAGCTAGAGCAGTACAGAAAGTTTTGCAAATAAATAAAATAAATAAATGTAAAATGCTGGAATCAGTTACTATGCTTCTTTTATGAGTGCCATAATTCACTCTATTTTTCCACACTGCAGAATCTGGATCTGCTTTTCCCATAAAAATACATTGGGCCATATTTTAGGAAGCTTATTTATCTTGAACCTTTGATTTAATATGGCCATATTCAAACCCAATGTGTCTTTGAATCAATTTTGCTCCCTCATCAAACTTGGCCTGTTCCGTGAATTGTTTTGGAGTTATTTTGCCACAGATAAGACAGGTATTCTTTCCAACATCCACTGGGTTGCAAAGAATAAAAAGCTCTTAACCCACACTAAGGGATTTCAAAATGAAATTGTTTTACATCGTTGGCCAACTGAGCCTTTCCTCCATCTCTGGACATGCCCCTTTTCAGCACAGGTAAAAGGACACTTAAGTCTATCATTTTAACCGGGCAAAACTGCTTGAAAATTGTCATCCTTTTGATGTCACCATATCCACTGTTGCCTACTACTTTAACTACTGAAAAGGAGGCACCTTATTTTATGCTAGGACTGATCAATATTTCATCCCATGTTGGGATGGACAATTTTGTCCTAGCCAATAAAATGCATTAGAAATTTAAAATACATAAGCATCTAAATGTACAACTGATAAAAATAAAAATATTTAATATGGCAGAATAAAACACACCCTTTCTATATTCTTCCAGGTAATGAGTGCACAGCAGTTCTCCACAGACAAGTAGGATCACTACAGCCCACACAAGTGGTGATATCACCAAACAATGAAACTAACCATGTATGTTCTTTGAGCTCAGAAATCTCTAGAAAGGTATACCCATGCTCCACAATCTCTCCCTCTCTCAGTTTGTGTTTTACTATGATCAAGATCAGTCGGGTCAGGCCTCCCTCTCTTTGACTCAACAAAATTGAGTTTGACTTGGCGATAATACCATTCACATTGCCTGTCAAAAAGCCAGGTTCAAAAGAAGCTTGTATGCTTGAAAAATGTCAATGATACACGTGAAGTGTGTGCAAAATACATAGGCTTTCCATAAGACATCCTCAACTGTTCAAAGTGCATCCATGTGTCTATCTGAGCCCACAGGAGCCGTAGCATAAAATAAAATAAAAAAAATTTTTAATCGAGAAATCCTCTGTCAAAAAAGGCAATCCTTGCATAAAGTCTTATGAATGCAGCAGTACTGGTAAGGAACTTGGTACAGACTCTTAAGGAAAGACGGGGGAGGGGGGGTCCAGAGCTGCATAAGGGTAATAAACATCCATCAGAGACACCTTGCAGTCATTCTCCATCGCCTGCAGTCTGCTCAAAAAATGTTTTTCCTGTACTACAACAAGCCCTTACACAACCCTCAAAGAACAGAAATCTCCCTGCTGCAGAGAGGCCAACATCATGACACTTTCCCCTCTGCTCGGATTTGATACTGTGATGCAAGAACTTTCCCATGTTAGTTGTGATCAAAGCACAAAGGTGTTGAAGCCATGACTCCTCTCCCCCTACTATGATTGGCCACACCACTAAAAGGGTTTCCTTGAATATGACTCATCCCCAGGACAGAGACAATGTCATAACTCCTCCCCCTTGGCCTTCCTGGGTATGACACATAGATTGCAGGACTCTTACGATAGCCAATCAAAGCTGAATATCAGGAGATTCCACAGAACTATCATATGAAAGCTCCTCCTCTCCTCTGCGTTGAAAGTGTGCTAAACAGCATAATACAGTTAGAACTGCAATTAGAAAATGCTTCCTCACAATTCTTGATGTCGGGAACAAACTCTCTCACCTCTTTTGTTATCAAATAATTAACCACACCACTGCAAAAGGAAATCTTCCCAGTCACCTTTTTCTCAAACTCATTTGGTAATGACCAAGCTCTAGATGGAGTTTTTCAACCAAAGCCCCCTAAAACAACGAAACACACAAGCCCAGAAGCTCATAACTGGTTATCCGATAAGGCAAATCATTCTTCTAGAAAATCTGCATATTTATGTTCTTCAGATCACTTAGATTCAGCCTCAGATCTCTGCCATCATGCCAGCACTTGGAAGTTTCATTACGTCCAAGGTCTTCGCAGTGAAATACTTCTACAGGCACTCCATCTGATTCCTCACTGCAGCAACCAACAATTGAAGATCACACAGAAGACACTCATATCCCAAATTTTACAGGTTTCCAAGGAGTTATCACTATCAGTACAAGAGGACCTGGATACTAGAATAGAGATCTTACACAACTTAAAATATCTAGAGCTCTTGGGACTGGGAAGAATCCAAGATGGCAACTGCAGGCTAGATGCTAACCATGGGTTTTCTTACCTTGCTTGAATACCACGGGAAAATAGTGAGGTAAGCAGCTGAGTCGCGTTTTTAAACCTTCAGTGTTACTGAATATCTTAAGTTTAATGTTTGTTCAGCAAGGAATATGATGAAACCAGCTACCGAGAAAATATCCTTTGTCAAACAAACATTGTCCCAAGTTCAATCTACTCAAGCACTTCTCATAAAAGATATGACTGGGATTAATACATGGAAAACTGGATAAGAACTGTGAATTTAAGATTTGTGAACTTTTCCTAAGATAGGAAGATCTCTCCAAAAGAGACATGGTGCTGCAGTATTGTTTGGAGGTGTTACAACTGGATAAAGACCAAAGACCAAATATCATCAATTCTAAAGCTTTACTATCTCCCCTCCAAAAAGTGAGACATATAGACAGAATTGGGGAATATTACTGTTGACTCATATTTGTTTATCAAAACTGGAGTACAGGAGAGAATTTTGTTCTACTCTTGTGCTAACTTTGGAAAGTATCAATGACAGTATTTAAGTATATAATCTATTTCAAATTTAGAGGGAAATTTTTCAGGGGAGTTAAAGTATTTCTTTTCCCTGATTTAAGTTGTGAGACTCAAACGCTGGAAGCAGTTTCTTCTGCTCCATCCTGGGGTGCTCCAATCAGGACCGTCTTCCCACCTTAAATTTCCCTGTAAATGTATCATTATCTACCAATCTGTGATATATATTTTTTGCAGTCTTCACATCTAACCTCTTTCTCAGCTATTAAGAGAGACTGCAAAATATAAAATCAAAACTGTAGCACTAAATATTCTAAAAAAATCTTGCACAATGTAATTCAATATAACAATTTTTAAAGATTTAAATATAATGTGAAGGTGCTCAGTAAAAAGTGCTCTAGTTCAATCAAAAGAACTAGTGATGCTTTCCAACTATCACAGAACCTATACTCACCGAATGCAGATAAATACAAAACTGCATAGACAGTCAACGTCAAGATCAAACAAAGAATTTCACAAACTATATAGTACTTATCTTGCTCTTGATTCTGTGTAAAACTCTGAACACTGAAGTCTGAAGATGCTGCTTCTGTGAAATTGAAACTGCAAAGTCAAAAAGGGCTACATGGCTCACATAAATAATCACAAAATTATATTCATCCAGTATGCTCCAAAATATGGTGATGTTAAACCTCTCAAGATTATATATCCATCCAGTATGTTCCAAAATGAAAAACTGTTAAACTTCTCTCCTTACCCCAATACAATCACTGTAGCTTATAGGAGTGCCGATTCATACTCTTTTGAAGAAAGCACTTTTACCTCAACAAAGAGCAACAGCCACAACTAATCGGGTCAACAAGTTCTTACCTACACACACCACATTGGTGAGACAGTCTTGAAGCTACTGGGTCACATGGCAGCAATAGTGTATGTAGTACCACTAACCAGGCTACGCATAAGGGAAATACAATGGCAACTGAAATTCAAGTGGAAGCAATACGCTCAGCCTTTATCTTGAAAAATCCAATTGAACAGCCACATTAAGAACACTTTTCAATGGTGGAAAAAAACTCCAACAATTTGCTCAGAGGAAGGAATTTAAAACCTTCTCAACCAAACTTGACTCTCACAACAGATGCCTCCAAATTAGGTTAGGGTGCTCACATTCAACATCTCTTTATGCAAGGACTGTGGACATGGCAGAGAGATTCTTCACATCCATCAGTTCTCAGAATAGTTTATGTCAGTGTTTCCCAAGTCAGTCCTGGAGTACCCCCTTGCCAGTCATGTTTTCAGGATATCTGCAATAAATATGCATGAGATTGATTTGTATACATGCCTCCATTGTATGCAGATCTCTTTCATGCATATTCATTCATTGTGGATATCATGAAAACCTGACTGGCAAGGAGGTACTCCAGGACTAACTTGGGAACTGCTGGTTTATGTGTTGCAAACCTTTGAGTAATAGATTTACAACAAGGTATCAGAGATATAAAATATAGCTACTTGATTGTCAGTCTGCACCAATAAGCAAGGAGGAACAGGTTTGTGTTGACTTTGCAAAGAACTACAGAGGATCTGTACTCAGTATGGGGTGGGGGGGGGGAGTCTTCTTTGTGGCATTTTAACTTCTGAGATATCAAAATCAAACAGCAGACATGAGTTGGCAATTAGATCTTCATAGATGGTTCCTGGAAAATGCAGTCCTCCAAAGACTTTTCTAGAACTAGGGAAAACCAAGAACAGATATATTCGTGATCAAATTCAAACAAGAAATGTCAATCAATGCTCCCGCAACCAAGAACTCAATAAGCATCAGATGCTTCTGTAATTTCATGGAGCCAGGGCCTTCTTTATGTCTTTCCTCTAATACTTCTAATAGCAAAGACCATTCAAAAGGTCAGTCACAATGCAGTAAAAGTAATTTTAATAGTGCCCTACTGGCCCAAGTAGATCTAGTTTCTATTACTCAAGAAACTGACACAGGACAAGCCAGTTACTCTACCATCAAACTCAACAGACGCATACATTCTACATCTCTATTTATGTTCCCAAACTCTCACAGTTTGGATATTGAAAGATTCTTAACAGTATAACATTTGATTTCAGAAGAGACGCATCGGTACTTCTTGTATGGAGGGTAAGCGGTCCTCCTTGCGCCGATGCTTCTCGGCTGCCAACTCCCTCGGCTCCCCGGAGCTCTTGGTACCATGCATGGAAGGAGATTGATGACGGTGCTTCTTAGCCTTTGCTCGACACCCGTCATCGAGACTCCTCGTTACCGAATAGGAAGACATAGAATCCTCACGCCTCCTCGGGGCCGGGTCCGACGAAGGTCGGTCCCAGGGGGCCTGCATAGCAGGAGGCCTCGAGATGGGTGGAGACCCACTTGATGCCTCGCTGCTCCCAGCTTGTTCGGTCTTTCGGCGGCCATTACCTACGCTCTCGAAGTCGCTGCTTCCCTCGACGACCTCGCTACTGATGCCGACATTGAAGGACCGGATCAGTCAAAGTTTTTCCCGCTGAGCCTCCCGAGATACTTGGGTCCGTTTTTTCATCAAAGGGCACAGCTTACAAGCAGCTGGCAGATCGGGCCCAAGGCACTGGAGACACCAAACATGGGGGTCGGTACCCGAGATGGTCCGGTTGCAGCGAGTACAACACTTGAAGCCACTGGGAGTCCTCGATGACATGGACGGAAAAACGGTGGCAGCGAAATTAAAGGGCTCGATCGTGCCGAAGAAAAAGGCACACACAGGGAAAAAAAAAGACCCGGCCGAGCAGCCTAAAGGGCGGCCGCGACAAAAAAGAAGAAAACTTTAAGAGGTGACAAAAACTAAGAAATTAAAAGGAAAAAAAACTATTATTTTTTTTATTTTAACACCTAGTCCTAGAATAAGTAAAAGAAAAAGAAGCAAAAGGGTAGAGTAAACGCTATAGCTAGTCTCCTGGCCAAAACTTGAACAGCGGCGAAAAATTATGACTGCCAAGGTGCAGACAAAAAGAAACTGAGTACGGGCACGCTCGCGTCGCGGGAAGCCGTTCGCGCATGTGCACTGTGCTCACCCCACGCGACGGACGTTTCCAGAGACTTCTTTTTGCTTTGGAGTTTGCTCTGGTCTCCTGGGCCGTCACGTTTGACGACCCATTGGTGAGAATTATCAGCCTGCTTGTCCTCTGAGAATTGATACGTGACACTACGAGAGAAAGTGAACTAGTAAATGCAGAGAACTAATGTTGAATAGAGAGCGGGCAGCATGAATACCCACAGAAAGGCAGTATATCAAATCCATGACTAAGCATATAGAAATATTCTTGTACCATGGATGAGATATGAGCAGAGAATGAAAGATGGTTATCATAAGTGACCCCCGAT
Organism: Microcaecilia unicolor; assembly: GCF_901765095.1. Classification (NCBI taxonomy): domain Eukaryota; kingdom Metazoa; phylum Chordata; class Amphibia; order Gymnophiona; family Siphonopidae; genus Microcaecilia; species Microcaecilia unicolor. The sequence goes on along the minus strand of NC_044037.1, from coordinate 31,571,421 downwards.
ATTTTGAATGAGTCCTTAAGGAGCATCTCAGTGTTATGTATAATGGGAAGAAAAGTGTGTGTGTGTGTGTGGTGGTGGGGGGAGGGGGGGGGGGGGGGGTAAGCAGAATGGGAATAAAATGGCCAGAGTCTTAGAAGTATTTAATTTCAGATGGTTATTAGAAAGCCAATCAGCAATCAAGTTCAATTTAAGTGAAATTTCAGAAACAGCATGAGAAAAGCATGAATAGAGTGAAGAGTAGCTGGATGTCATCACCATATATTTAGAAAGAAATAACCAGTGAATGAATGAGAAAGAGTCAGGAGAGCGCAAGAAAAATGTTAAAGAGAATTGGACCCTTAGGGACACCTTAAGTTAAAGTGCGAGATACAGGAAGAGTTATATTAGTAGACCTGAAAAGTTCGGTCTTGCAGATAAGAATGAAACCAGGACAGTAAGGACCCCAAGATACCTAGTAACTGCAGGTGCTATAACAGAATAGAGTGGCGAATCAGAACTAAGATCAAGAGATAGAAGCAGCTCTTCATTGCCATGGTCCAATCTGGTTTGGATAGAGCCTACTAATGCCAAAATTGAGTGTTCATGCAATAGGATTCCCTAAAGCCTGTTTGGTAGGAATGTAGAGTATTAGTTTTGTCCAAGAAAATTTGTAATTGCAAAGTTAATACTTTTTTAGCGAGTTCGGATATCAAAAGGAGTTGAAAGATTGGGCAAAAGTTGGAAGGGTTAGAGCTATCCAAGCATATGTCTCTTTGGTGGGGAAAGAATGGCATTCTTCCAAGAAGGAAAAGTGCCAATATGGCGACTACTTGACACAACAGAGTGAACATAGGAGAGAAAAGAGTCACTAATCTGTTTGAAGATGTAGCTGGGTATTGGATCTGATGGAGCAGTAGAAGAGTTGAGCTGTGATAAGTTATTTACTGTTCCTTCTCAATCAGATTTGTATAAGTTTGCAATAAATGGTGTATGCTGGTTATGTGTAATGAGTAACAAGAGTAAAGTTGTTTGAACATCCTGAATTTTCGTCTGAAAGACCTGCACAAAATCATCAGTATGCAGTACTTGTTGAGCAGTTTTGTGAAGAGTTTGTGACTTGATGCGAGATCTTGTAGAGACAGGAGGAACTAGTGTCCTGTTTAAAAAGGTGAGGAAAATAGGATTTTTTTTTAAAGATAGTGTTAATAGAGTTCTTGATGTTGTGCAGTCTTCTTGAATAAGTGCAAATGATGGGGAATCCTATGTCTCCGCCATTGCTGTTCACAGTGGCAGGGGAGTTGTTTGAGAAACATAAGCCTGTGGTGAAACCAAGGGTGAAAATGATGATGCTTAGCTTTCACAGTGGGATGAGATCTTAATGGGATCTTAATTGGATGCTCTCGGAACTAAGGAAACCATTCATAAAACACTACATACCTTTGTCTAAAATTCCGCTCCTGGAAGACACTTTTCCTTGAAGCAGCCAGGTTGGCTCTGCCGTATCAGTGAGTTGCAAGCACTTCTTCATTATGAACTGTACACACAGTTTTTCGATGAGAGGATAGTACCATGTATTCATTCAAAGTTTTTGACAAGTGTTTAGCTGTTTGTACTCCTTGTTTCCTTCCCACCACCATACAGTACCACAGTAGAGCAGTTGGTGCAAACATTGGATTGCACAAGATAATTATAGACTTATCTTCAAAGGATAAGCTATACTAATAGGCCAGCTCAATTTTGTCTCACAGTCTTAAGGTTAGTGTTGTAGTTAATAATAGGATTTTGTCTGCATGGACTTTAGAGCGTATAACTTTTTTGCTATAAACAAGCAGATACCAACTTTTCAACTTTCCTACAGTGGCAACAGTGGCGCAACTGCAGAATATATTAACAGATGACATTTGTAAGACAGCAACTTGGGTATCGGCTCATACCTTTACTAAGCACTGTTATACTGCCAAATTTCTATTGCTGAGTCTGCATTTGGTCAAGCCAAGTTGAGAAGTATCGTTTGTTGAACTTGTTTCCGTTTGCTCACTTTTTTCTGTAAACCTTTCTTATTAAAGTTATGATTAAGCTTCAGCCTGCTTCCTTCATTCTGTTTTCTTCAGGATACGAAGTGTGAGAATATAAACAAGATCCTATATCACAACCCTCAGCTATACAATCATCACTTGTGTGGCTATAGTAATCATGCTGTTCCGTTGAGAAAGCATGTTTGCTTAACCCATAACAAGGATTCTCCATGGACAGTAGGATCCTACAGCCACACATTCCCACCCTCTCATCCCAAGGTTAAAGCTTTCCAAACATGAAATGAAGAGAGGGGGAAAATTGTGGAACGCAGGAATACCTGTGCAGGCTCAGAAACTTTTCTATAGGTTTGTGAGCTCTGGGAGAGCAAACCCAGTCAGCTCTATCATTGGTGACATGGAGCTGTAGGATCCTGCTCTCCGTGGAGAACCCTCATTATAGGATCAGCAACTATGTTTTCATGTAAACCAGCAGCTATCTATTTGGACACTAATTCCCACTAGCCTACGTAATCGTCAAGCAGTTAAGTTGACCCTCAGTTCTGCTCATCCACATGTTTTTGACAATTAAAAATAAGCCACCTTCTTACCTTGTGACAAACTGATATTTTACTTCTGGCAATTTCCAGTCTTGTTTAACCAGTTTTTCTGGGATAATGTGAATATTGGCAGGTGGTTCTCGTGGGTTGAGACATATTTCTGAAAACAACATAATGGCCAAAGTTTGAGCTAGGTACTAGTATGAAGGAGCCTCCACTACCAATGACAAATTACAAAAAATTTTTTCTCAGTGAACCTGATTACTACAGAAACACAATAAATTTATGGCTAGATTTATTAAAGTGTGTTCCCATGTCAGTATCCACTAACGCATTACTGTGTATTATTACTAAATAGGTACTGCCGTATAAAATGGTATCTGTGGTAAATTACGTGCATTATTGCTTGTTAGCAAACGGTAACACACTAGTGCTCTTCAGTAAATCTCGTCCTTACATAGTGATCGCAAGTGTGGCATAGTCTAGGTCTCTCTGGTTGCAATTTATTTATTTAGATCAAAATCCCACTAATTTCCTATACAATTGTTTTCAGTATCATTTGTGAAAGGGGACTTTGTAGTATTGAAAAAATATTGATTTGGGATTTTGAGTCAAGAATTTCATGTAAATGGCTAGATTCTTAATCATTCATTCTGATTAATTAGCCCCGATACATACCCAGTACGTCTAAATCATTTTGAGAGCAGAAAACTTAAAATATATATTACAAAACCAAGACAAAACAAAACAAAACACAGTTCTACTTAATTTCATTTCCCTATAAACATTATAGAGGTGATTTTCAAACAGCCTGAGTAAATACAGGTACCTTGCATCTAAATTTTCTAATGGAAAGCAGGTGTGTACTTTCCTTAAAAAAAAACTTTAGATACAAAGGATCTGAAGTATCTACACCTGGGTTTTCCCCTGGGTTCAGATTTTTGTTGCAGAAGAACACACACAGACTTAAAAAATCATATTTTGAAGATGGTGGTCAAAGGTTAGATTATGGTAATTCTCTATAGATGGGATTGCCTAAGTAGATACTGAAGATTTCAATTACATTAAATTATGGCAATCAGGATATTGGAGAGACTCAGAATGAGTGCTGTTACATCAACACTAATGCAACTCCACTGGTTACCGGTTGAATATCAGGGATTTATTTCTATTTACGCCATTTCAATTTAAACAATTCCAAGAATCAGTTGAAACAACACAGAATGAGTCACCCACAATAAAACAAGTGAGGAAAACAAGCACATCATGGCTCATGGAATATAGCTGGTCTGAACTGAGCAGTTCCCAAATATTCAATTGGTTTGCAAACAATAATAAAGTGAAGTCAAGTGTGCTAACACAGCTAAAACCAATACATGTCACTGTCAACAGTTTTCAAGGTATGAATTTTAATAACCATAGGTTGCCAATGTTCCAAGAAAAACTGGTATTGCATAAAGAAAGTGAAATACACATTTGAATCACTACGAACCAGCCAGGCAGGGAACAGGGAAATGGTAGGAAGGGTGCATAGGAAGGAAGGTATGCAGAGCATGTCTCATGAATTATTAACAAACCATTGGTGTGCATATGTATGTGTGTTATTAGGGATACACATTCAGTAGCACACATGCAGTTCATTAGTGATTTTTTAAAAAATGTAGTGCGCACTAATTCGATTTAACACACATTAACTTACAAATGACCACACATCAGTGTGCGTAAAAATATCTTTAATGCATGTTAGGAATTTTAATTAAAACAAATGCGTGCAACAAACAAAAAACTGTCAAAAATTGGCAAAAAGCCCAAATGAAGCAAAAGTTTTGGCCTATGATGATCCCTAGTATGAATGTTTATCTGTGTTGATTCTAGGCATGTCTGCAACTGGGATAAGAGAGGAGAGAATGGTGAGGGGCACGCCGGAAGGAAGAATTCTTCAACTGCTATATTTCAGTATACCTATGTTTCTATGCTGCAGCTATGATTTTAATTATGGATTTTTAAAATAGATTTGCCGTTTCCAAATTCTAGGCCAAGGAAAAACATGTTTAGGTATACAAGTTACAGCTGCTAAACTGCCTCTCCCAGAGAAGCATATTGGGCTATGCATTTTACAACTGGAATATATGCATAGATTTAGGGCCCCTTTTACAAAGCGGCAGTAAAACCAATGCGGGCTTACTGCTTGCTAAACAGGAAGTACTGCTGTGTTACCGCAGCGGTCCGGTGGTATTTCCCACCCCCAGCATGCCGTCATATCCAGCGCTACAAAAATATATTTATTTTTGTACCGCCAGGTTAGCGCGGGAGCCCTTACCGCTACCTCAATGGGTGGCGGTAAGGGCTCCCCCCCCCCCCAAAATGGCCATGCGGCAAGTGCTTTATTTGCCGCATGGCCATTTCCTGCAGAAAAGAAAGACTACCCTTTTACCAGCTGCGGTAAAAGGGGGCCTCAGCGCGTATCAAAAACACGCGCTGACACCAACACAGGCCCCTTTTAGTTTGGTAAAAGGGGCCCTTACTTCCCCACTGGATTTTGCACCTGCTCCAAGGCAGGTGTAAGTGTCAGGGACCTGCTGATTTGGACCTGGGATCTCCTGCTGTGATTGAGAGGGCGACTGTGCCTACTTCTGTGATGTTTAAGACCACCTTGAAAAAATAGTTTTTGTTCTTGGCTTCTCAATTATAACCTGCTGCACACCGCCTTCAGTGAATCTCTTCATAAAAGTGGTTAATAAATCTCAATAAATAAACAGATAAGCTCCTATTTGTACATCTAGTTTTGGTAGATATGGGCTTTTGACCACTAATGGGCTCATTTTCAAAGCACTTAGACTTACAAAGTTCTATATGTTATTGTGTAATTTTGTAAGTCTAAGTGCTTTGAAAATACACCTCTAAGATTCCCATCTTCATCTGTAATTACTGACGCTTATATATGCAGAGCTACAAGTGATGCCAACCTTTTTGAATGTTTAAGTTTGTGAAATGGCTGTTACCACTAGATGTGCCAGAATACATGTGTATTTGCTGGTGTCCTTATACATATTTCACAAAGGCTCTGTGTTCAGCAAAGCCTTTGTAAAATACCAGTGAAACTCTGAAAGCCCCAAACTGGACAACCTCATTTTGAGCTGATTAGATATATCATTAATTTAATTTAATTTAGATTTGCATTCAGTCTTCAAATTCTTCCCCAGGCGTGCCTCCTCTCAATTTATGCTAAAAATCCTGTGCATATTTTTCAGCCATATCAAGTACTGCCAATTTTCAGACAACTAATTTGCAAACACAAATTGTTATTTACCTAGGTAAATGGTTTTGAAATTGCCTTCTTAATTCCAAATATTTTGCAGAAAAGCTGCAGCAAAAATTCTACAGCACTAAAACCAGAGCCAGTGAAAGATTTACATTTATCACAGCACGTTCCAGTGGAGCAAAGGCGCCATACATAAGCACACAAACTCTTCAATACTGTACTAATGAAAGGGTTGTACTGCTGAATACTAACACATTATTCTTTGCTAAAGTATCACCATCTCTAAAGTGATGGAGATCCGGACCTCTAAGAGGTGTTTTAAATTTCTCTCCAGAATTTTGAAAAAGCTGATGTTTAAGTTAATTGCCACAGAAACACTGCAATTTACTGTAGACTCTTTCTACTGAAATGGTCAAAATTGTTTATGGGCTTTCAATATAGTGCAAGTTTTTGGGTCAAGGTGTACAATTATTCAACGGAGAACCTAAAAATCTACATAAATAATCCATACAATTACTATCTTACTGTCATTCTTCAGTTGTTGTTGTTTTTTTTTTTTTTTTGTAAGCTAGCCATAAAGCCAACATTTTCTTTTTATCTTTGCAGTTTCCAAAGTCATAAATGCAAATTGATTTTTACTAGTTCCTTTACAGTAAAGTCATACAATAAATATGACTACCATGAGATGTTAAAAATTTTCCTCTACTAGTTTAGACGGGATCGGATATTAGAAAGAAACATAGATTTTCATCAATTTAATTCTAAATTAGAGAATTTGCTTTGGGGCTGGCTCTGTGGCTCAAACTAGTGATGTGTGCTATGGCACAGCAAACAGAATCTAAAGTCTGACCTGGCTGGCAGTTGACACTTTCAGACCAAGCTTAAAGGGAAAGATGGTTGCTGCTAAGGTGGTGACCTTAGACATACAGCAGGACAAGAAGAAAGGTCTTAGTGGATGGCTCTGTTCAACCCTCAGGCCTGCAAATGCTTCTGAGAGCTGCCTTACTGTGCTACCTAGAGTGGGAGTTTACAAATAATGAGTACAAAATGCAGAACAGAATCTGTCAGGTATACATGAAGATACCCAATGTGTTAAAAAGGTTTGTTTGCAGAAGTACATGGAACAAAATAACCAAAAGCTTTTTAACGAACTGTGTGTGTGGGCGTTTTATAAACTCATAAGAAAGGCAACCCCCTTCCCCAACACAACTGGCAGCTAAGACTAAGTGCATGATAAAACCTGTTAGCTTGCATGCTAAACAGCATTCTAATCACTATTGGGGATGCACAAAAAAACTTAACCCACATGTGCATATTCAGCACCTCGCTCATGGTTCCACCCAAGAGAGAGAAGGCAGGGAGGGGCAACACTGCATCAACCCTGTGTCCTTCCACCCTAACATCTTACCACCTCTTAAGTAACAACTCACCCTTCCTGGAGGCTGGAATATATCATTAGCTGGAGGAAAACAGACACTACCTGCTGGTATTACCATCAGTCTCAAAATGAAGCCTGCCCTCATCTGTTTGAAACCAAAAATGGCACTGGCAGGTGTGCATTTTCTCTCCTCGCAAACAATTTTAGGGCTTCAAGAAAGGCGAGTGGTTATTCAACAGGTAAGGGAACTGGGATGCTAGAGCCCCACTCTTCTGTACTTGAGGGGAAAGGAGAAGGATGAATTGGGGTCAGGAGCTTTACTAGTTCTGTTTGGGGAGAGGGGTGGACAAAGTACTGGAAGATTGGAGCTCAACTCTTTTGGTGTAAGTGGTCAGGGTAGAGCCCCACATCAAAATGCTGGAGGGAGTATCAGAGCCAGGTCTGCTTATGCAAGTTGGGTGGGTTATCCCCCATGATAAACAATTCTTGCATTTTGTGCCAGTTAGTGAATGGGATCTCCGGAAGAGCATGAACCCACTAAAAGGCACAAGTTCCAATTAATATAGATGAGCATGCCCTGCATCTATCTTTTTCACATACTAAGGGCAATTTTAGCATGCCCATTATTGACTCAGCCCTCAAGAATATATAAAGGGAGTACTTTGTGCTAAAAAAAAAAAAAAATTAAGCAACTATCAAGGGGCATATCAAAAGGGTCTCTGGCATTTAACCCAAAGCATTAGGCACTTCTATAAAGAAAAGTATGCACCCATATTTCTTTATAAGAGTATGTAGTATAACCAGTGCTTAGCTTTCTAAAGAACATGCAGAAATTATAAGATTTTATCATCTATGTGCATAATTCTGCATTCCAGCTGGACTCTGCCACGTACACATCCACCATTGAGCCCATTTGTGTGCATGTGACCACATACATGCTTAAAGACTTAAATTCCACCATTTACATGCATTTTTAGCACCTAAACTAGGTAGTACCTTATAAAATTACCCTCTTTTAATATCTTATAAAAATTTGATAAAATATGATTAACTTCAAAAGTTTTATTGGTAGTTTGTGATACATTACATTTATTCTCATTGTACAAGACCAAGGTTGGAAAATATTTACTAAATAATTCAAGTTCTTTTTCTACTTATGCATGGTGGTCTTAAGGTAAAGAAATTTTACATTTTTAGACCTAGTTTCTGGCATTATTCTTGAAAACAAACAAACAAACAAACAACATCCAAACCGGTATCTAACCTGTCTCCTTCTTCACCCTTAAAACCTTTCAGACATGCATCATCAAAGGCCAAATGAAGATTTATACCCTGAACATTGCTCTGATCAGGCATCCTTGTAAATATTTTACTTCTTTATAACCAAAGATAATTGACGGAGATGCAACATTTCATTTCCAATGTCATCCTGATCCAATGAATGTACAGCCTATAAGAAAATGGATCATGTTGGCCATGCGGCAGAATTTTAGCAGGGTCCATAAATGGCTAATCCATCAGGCCATGACAGGCAATTTTTTTTAGTTCATTCAGGACACAGAAAAATGTCTAGCTACTTGTCAAAAAAAGAGACTTGTAAAATCGAAGCTGCTATACACATTCATGAGGAGATAAATGTGGCTAATTTCTATTCTACATGTGCATAAGCTACAATAACACCAAAGCCTTAGCATTCATTTCAAGTTCTCAAATAAGAAGAGAACATTTACGACTCTTACTACCCTGTATCGTTAGTTACTAAAGGCCTCTTTTACTAAACTGTGCTAGCGATTCCCCTGTGGCAAAAGCGGTGCAACCCACGGGGCTGTGGTGCATTTACCACGCCAGGAATTGTTAGCATGGTTTCGTAAAAGAGGTCCTAAATTGTCTCTAACATTAAAGATCTAGATTGAACAAGGTTTTTCCCTTCAGGCAAGTGATCCAACAATTTTAAAGAAGGTAGGCACATTGCAAGGGGTGAAAAAACCCCAAAACAAAACAAATAAAACAGCAAGTCCAAAAAACTTGAAAGATTTGTTAGAGAGGTTTGGAAAATCAGCTCCAGTGTTAAAAAGTGCAAACTCAGATAGCTGGGGTACAAAATTATACAAGCTATGCATCATTTAGAAAGATAAGAACTGGAAAATGCTGAACATCAAAGATCTATGCATAATCATCTCATAAGATTATAAGGTAATCAGTAAATGTAACGAAGCAATACCGAACGCAAACAGTACTTTCAGGTCATCCCCCTCCTCTAATGGCTTCTTCAATGATGGCTCCTCTGAATAAACAGAGGTCACATCCGATAAGGAGGGAGAAGCAGAGACAGACTTCCAGGAGTGAACAGATAACGCTAAATGAGATCTCTTAGGAGCCGGAGGGGCAGCAGGGCAAGAAACTGAAGCACCCTGCTTCAGTAAATAGGCCTGGTGTAAGAGCAATATCAACTCTGGGAAAAACAAAGATCCCGATGCAGTTGAATGCTCTGTTGGGCCCTGAGGTTGTAAAATGGCGGCTGTGATCCGCACGTAATCAGAGGTCACAGCTCACTGCAAGTCGGCCCCACCAAATGGCATCTATTCCTGTGCTCTCCTGCATCAAACTGTGCATTGGCCCTGCTGGAGAGCCAGAAGTTCCCGGCACATTCAGATATTGCACCAAATCTCAAGACATGCTGCCGCCGACCGTTTCCTCCATGTCTCGCGGGATTCCTGGCTTGCACTCACTACAATGCCTTGATACAAGCTGGTGGGTCCTACAGCGGGAAAACTGCTTAACAGCCTCCATGGGAGTTGCATTCCACCCCAACTAACACAAGTGCAACACAATGCAGTACCAAGCGGCGATTCAGGATCCCTCCCCTGCACCAAATAGAACTCGTAGCCCTTCAAGCGGTTCCAAGTCAAACTTTAGTTGGACTTAACACTGCTGGCTACACCCCCCCCCCCCCCCCAAGCTCACAGTATCCACAAGTCTCACCTCAGATGAGAAAGAATCAGGCTGATACTCTGTTCCACACTCTCCAGTAAACCTTTCTCCTTTTTTTTTTTTTTTTAAAGATTGTGGTGCTGGAAAAGGAGAGCTTGAAAGGAAAGAGGGGAGAGGTAAAGGGAGGGAAGAAGTAAATTTGATAGGCACCAGAAACAGGGATCTGAAGAGCTCCAGATATGAGTCTGCAGACTCAAGTCACCTGCAAAGTTCAACTGGAGACCGCTGACCAACTGGACAAGGAGCAAATCACTCAGAACCAGAGGATGAAATGTGTGTCGATCCACCCACCCACCCACTAGAGAGAGAAAATACTCAGAAGCTGGACTGGATGCAAAGAGAGATAGGTCTCAGCTCAGTTTTCAGTTCTCTATCTCCACCTGCTGGTTGATGGACACAACTAACCCACAGGTTCTGGAATAGAGGGAAGCTACATAATGAAAAACAGAGATTATAATAATACCTCTGTATTGCTCCATGGTGTAAATACACCAACTATTGTATGCAATTCTGGACACCACATCTCAAAAAAGATATAGCTGAATTAGTAAAAGTACAGAGAAGGACAACTAAAATGATTAAAGGGACAGAATGACTCCCCCTATGAGGAAACACTAAGGAGGCTAAGGCTCTTCAGCTTGATGAATAGATGGCTGAGGGGAGATATGATAAGAGGTCTATAAAATAAAATGAGTGCAGCAGAAGAGGTAGATGTGAATCGCTTGTTTGATCGCTGCAAAAGTACAAGGTCTGGGGGAGGGGCACACAAAGTTACTAAGCAGTACATTTAGAACAAATTCAAGAAAATATTTCTTCACTCAATGTATATTTAAGCTCTGGAAGTCATTGACAGAATGTGGTAAAAGTGGTTAGCAAACCAGGGTCCATAAACCATTACTAATTAAGGTGGACTTGAGGAAAAGCCATTGTTTATTCCTCCGATAAGCAACGTGAAATCTAATTTACTCTTTTGAGATCCCGCGGTACTTGCAACCTGGTTTGGCCATTGTTGGAAAAAGGATACTGGGCTTGATAGACCTTTGGTCTGTCCCAGTACGGCAAGTGCTTATAATCTTAACATTTAGAGGCAATTCCACGCTGTCAGAGCCTTGTGGCAGTTGAACCCCTGGGTTGGTGTTATTAATATGCATTCTCACTCTGCCATCATCAAACCTTGCCCACTCTGCTACTGAAATGGGCCCCCAAATAGTTCAGGCATTGGATAGGAGCTAATCTCACAGCCCTGAGACTGCCCGACTCTCACCTTGATTCCACGGCTTCCTGCTCCGAGTTGTCCCCGATGAGTCAATCATATAAACAAAGAAAATGAGGGCAGATAAAGATCATGTGGCCTATCCAATCTGCCCAACTGTTACATTACACAAATCTTGTATTCCACAATTACCATTGCTATTTCTATGTGGATCTATGTGGATAACAAGAGCAATATCCCTGAAATTAACAATAATGTATAATTACATAGTTATAACTGAAAATGATTTACAAAAAAATGAGTTTTGAGAGATCATTTGTGCTTGTCTCAAGCTTTACTAAATTCACACACAGTTCTTGTCTCCAACACCTCCATTGGGAGGCTGTTCCACACATCTACAACCCTTCTCATAAAGAAATAATTTCTTAGATTACTCCTGAGTCTATTCCCTTTCATCTTCATCCTATGACTCCTCGGTCCAGAATTGCCTTTCAATTAAGACCTTATATCTGCGATTTATACCATAGATGTAAATGCCTTATCATATTTCTCATCTCCTCTTTTCTTCCAAAGTATACATATTAACATCTTCAAGTCTGTTCACATATCCTGTTTGACAAAGATCATTGATCATTTTAGTAGCTGCCCCTGAACTGACTCCAACCAGGTTACATCCTTTTGAAGGTGTGGTCTCTAGAATTGTACACAGTACTCCAAATAGTGTCTTTGTATAAGTCTGTGGTGAGACCTCATCACTTCCTTTTTCTTGGTGACTATTCCTCTCTCTATTCACCCAAGCATCCTTTTGGCTTTTGTCATCACCTTTTCTACCCATTTGGCCACCTTAAGATCATCAGATATGACCACCCCCAGGTCCTGCTCTTCTTTCATGCACAGAAGCACTTCACACCTATAATGTACTGCTCCCTTGGGTTTTTGCAGTCCAACTGCATGACCCTGAATTTTTTTTTAGCACTAAATGTTAGCTGCAATATTCAATTCTTCAAGCTTCACTAGAACCCTCCTCATGTTATTCACATCTTCCAGGATGTCTACCATGTTGCAGATTTTGGTATCATCTGAGGGGCAAACCTTTCTCAACAGCCCTTTCATAACCACTTAGGAAAATGCTAAACATAATGTAACCAATGACTGATCCCTGTGGCACACCACTAGAATGGCCCTAACCTCACTATCTTCTGTCACTTCCCATCTAACCAGTTTCTAACCGAGTCAGCCACTTTAAGGACAATATAAATAAACTGAAAGTCATTAGTAAGTCACTGAGGCAGAATTATGTCAAAGGCCTTCCTGAAATCTTAAGTATATCATATCTAGTGCTCTACCCTGATACAACTGTCTAGTTAATCAAAGAAATTAATTAGATTCATATGAAAAGACCTACTTCTACTAAAATCAAGCTGCCTTGGATCCTGTAATTCATTGTATTCCAGAAACTTCACTATCCTCTGTTTTAGCAGTGGCTCCATTCATTTAATGAACACAGAGGTCAGACCAGGGATTCTCAACCCAGTTCTTGGGACACATCTAACAAGTCAGGTTTTCAGGATACCCACAATGAATATGCACAGAATGTAGTTAGCACATGCAAATTTATCTCATGCATATTCATTGTGGGTATTCTAAACCCTGACTGGCTAGTTGTGTTCTGAGGAGTGAGTTGAGAACCTCTGGGTCAAACTAACTAGCCTATAGTTCCTCCCACTCTACTGCTTTCATGGAGAACTACAATTACCCATCTTCAGTTCTCCATGACCACACTGTTCCAGCTGTAATGTTAATGCTAGATCCACACCCCTATCAAATAAGTAGCTGTATTCCGTAATATTTGAATACAATATAAAGGCATCTTTTCTAGATAAATCAATTCCGGATAAAATCATCCATGAATCATTTTTCTTAGATTTCCTGGACTCAAATAAACCCGAACCTATTTGATCATCCACAAGAAATAAAATACACTTTTACCAACTGGGATATAAGGACCATAAATGATAGGTTTGCATCTACTTAACCCCCCCCCCCCCCCCCACAATTTTTAACAGAATGTTTATGGTACGTCTTCTCAACCAATCCTAAGAGCCAAAGGACAATACAATGTACCCCCTCCTTAATTATCTCGGATTTCTTAACATTCAAAGCCAAACGATGGTCTTTCAGCCATAAAGGCAGCCTTTCCTAATCCTATGTTAATTTGAGAATCCTTTCTGATAGAAGCAAGAATCTGTCTATTATCATTACAGCTATGAGCTTTGGTTCAAGGCCTGACTTTGGTTCAGGATCTAAAATGAGAAAAAAAACCTTACAGGCCCATGACTCTAACCTGAACTTCAGTGTGACTGCAGAACTCATGATCTGTTGTGTAGCAGAATGAGGAACGGGCGAAAGTGGAAAAACAGAGTAACATCGTTTAGCAACATGGTGGTCACAAATGTTTTAGTGAAAAACAGAACAAGATAACTCCTCAGAAAGATGACTTAGTCTTCCAGGAACAGCTAGTCTATTATTAAGCTTTTCCAGTAAATACTAACCAACTCATTACCATAACCAATCAGTGTTAACCATTATATTAGAATATCTAATAAATGGGATTATTGTCAGATTACCTATGTATGACCTGTTATGTTAATGAGCATATATAAGTGATTGTACTTCCTACTTCAATGGAGAGAGAGAGAGTCACAGCCAGTACCTTTGTGCAAACAGGGCTGCTCTCTCTCATGAGAAACCAATCAATTTAATCCTTTTGCTTTCTCATAAGTAGTCTTGAGTCTTTTATATCTGCAAATTGGCTTTAGCTGGTAATTTGGGGTGAGGGTGAAAAAGACTCTGAATAAAACAATAGAGACTCAGACCCAGAGAACACCTATGTGTAGCTGTGGTACTGTACTCATATAAACAATTGATTGTACATATATTTGGAGAATAATAAATAAAAGTATTTGATTGCTTATATATAATTTGGAGTCTCAGATATAGCAGTACTTTTGTATAGCAATGTTCTGTACTCCCAGTGAGATATAACTGATCTGCTAATTGTACAAATACTTGATAAGAAATAAAGTATCTAATAAAGAGCAAACTGATGCGGCCTTGGGTGATTTATTTCTTCCTAAGTATTGGTGTGTGAACCACCAAATTGGGAGGGATAAATTGACCCTAAAAAATACAAATCTAAACATCATCAATAAGTAAATGAAATATAAAACCATGTCCTTCTAAAACGGTACACAAGGGCACCATAAAAATATTATAGACTTCTAGGGATAAAACTGATCCTGGGAAAATCCCACACCATAAAAGCCAAACATCTGAGCACTTGTTTCTAGAACCATTCCAGCACTCTCCTCCCAAGGCCTATCTCACGCAAACTTTTACCCAACAGTGAACACTGCAGCATGTCAGGCCTTGTAGTTAAATCTAAAAAGATCAGTGTGGTATTTAATAGCTGATCTTACCATACCACCTCAAAACCAATACCAGCAGCATCTCTGCACTATGGTGTCTCTGAAAACCAGATAGTAATTTTACATGAATTTCACTCATTTAAATCAAATCAATCTTCTCAATTACCTTAATTAAAAAAGGAATATTGGAGATAATTACAGGCCTATCAACAAAAATTAAATCTGTTGTCCCATTCTTGGGAACTGGCCTCAAGCGAGATGCTTTCAAGCTATTTGGCAATAATCCCTGCTGCAAAGAGGCATTCACAGTTCTAGCCAACTACTTATTGAGATGTGCATGAGAAAAATATGAACTACTAGAGAGTGACGAGGATTTGACTTACAACCTGTAGGTTTTAAACCAGTTAGTCTCTCAACAACCTGCTCCCTAAAAACCAAACAGTATAATACCCACTCACCATATCCATTCTCAAACTCTGAGTAGTCCAAGGTATTGAAGGAATGAATGGTGGTTACTGTGGGTATGGTCAGATATAGTTTTTAGTTTATTTAGACTTATTAGACTGCTCTAGTTGCCAACGTAGAGCAGAGTGGTTTACCAAAACTACAGTCTTGAGAAATCAAGAAAGGAACGTCAATTTCAATATTAAAGAACCATTCAGACAAAAAGCAGGGGAAGGGACAGCCAGAGAGGTGGATAGAGTAAGACTGAATCTCATGCAGGAAATCCGTCAACCTGAGTCCTCAAAAGCTTGCTTAAAGAGAAAGGCTTTCAGATTTGCTTTAAAGGATTTCTGAGATAATACACTACTTGTGAAAGCAGGAAAGGAAGAAAAAAGCATTATGGTAGATTCGTAATGAGCAGATTTAGGATTAGGAAGGGGCAAGGCAGTGGTCGTTAATGGAGCGAAGGACACTTGCAGGAAAATAGGGGATGGTGAAACGTGCAAGGTAATCTGGAAGACATACTCAATAAAGTGTCCTTTATAGGATTTCCCACATTAAAAAGCGGGAAAATGAAGGGGGGAGGGGGAGAATGGGACTTGATATACCACCTTTCTGTGGTTTTTGCAACGACATTCAAAGTGGTTTACATAGTATATACAGGTACTTATTTGTCCCTGAGGTAATGGAGGGTTAAGTGACTTGCCCAGAGTAGGAATTAAACCCAGTTCCCCAGGATCAAAGTCCACTGCACTAACCACTAGGCTACTCTTACAGCAGCAGTCTTCCTAAACTGAGTGATACTTGGATCAAAAAAGAAAATGGAAGTTTAATGAGAAGGGCCCAGCCTGCTACTACAGAACATGCTGCCATCCATCTCTCATCTGCTGGGTACTTACCTGATTGGCTCATAAAGGATGGCATTTTATTTGCCTATATATGCCAGTGAGCTCTGGCACATCCAATCAATCTGGGACATTACAATCCTTTCCTATGCCAGCAAAGGTAGGGGCTACCACCCCTTAAATTTCCTTAGAAAATGCAGGCCTATCTGTTACCAAACCCACTACCTCTAATTAATCTTTCCCTGAATTTTAATTGTCAATAAAGGTTCACTCTTTTGACTGCTCACTGTCAAACACACAGCTGGAGCATGCCTCGTAAACTATCCTTTTCTGTGTTCCAATGCCAACTGATGTGCCCTGACTGTAAGGAGGAGCCCGATCTGCATCCGGAGGTGCTGTGCAAGGAACTTGGGAGATTGTGGTTTATTTCACACTTGATGAGGGGAATTAGAGAGAGAGAATTGCTATTCTCCACCAAAGGGGAGCTAGAGAGAAATATTAAACTTTATAGTCTTCACACAGAAATCTCTCCTATAACAAAGTACTTGATTAAGCTGGAATATATAACCTGACCTCCTTGTTGTACATGCTGACATTATAGTCAATATTGTATATAATAAAAGTTACTTTCAAACTGAGAATTTGTCCTAAACTGTGGGTGGGAGGCTGGTTCTTGATCTTGCTAGTCAGCGTCCACACCGGGCTCTGTTGGATGACATCACTCACGTTTGAGAATACGAAGGCCTGCTTGTCCTCGGAAAATAGAACTTATTTTAGAACCAAGAGCTTGTCCTAAACTGTCTTACTCAGGTGTGCTAAATCTTACAATATCTCTATATTACTGAGCATCCTCGCGTGCTGTGCCCCCTTCTACCTTCTATCTTGCCTAATCCTAGGTTACCTCAGGAGTTTCTCTTTCTCTTCCCTGAGGAATGAGTACAACTTTCTCCTTTTCATGGCAATCTCAAGCTTACTATTCTGTTGTGATCACATATCCTAATGATTGATGTACAGGAAAGATTTTGGGAGGTCGGGTGGTGGTGGTAGGGCCTGTGTACCACAACTAGCAATGGGTCATGCATGCTGACCCATGTAACCAGTGACACTAGACCCAACGATTACATGACCAGTTATCTAAGACCCACCCAAAAGATAATCAATGATAACTAATTCTGTAACTATTTAACAAGCATATGACCACATTGCCTGAATGGTAACACTGCATAATTCTTTCCCTTCTGAATGCCCTTACTCCTTATTCCTATTTTCTGTGTCTGTGAACTCAACCTCATCTGAAAGCCTGCCTGGATTACCCCAATTCTCTACCTTCCCATTCAGATTCCAATATCCACCTGGGTATTAAGCAGCAGGAAATGGGTCTGGGATTCTTGAATGATCCAAAAGAGGTAGCAGTCAAACAAGAGGTTCCCTTCTCTTGAATTCTCATGGACCGGGAGCCTTGGATCATCAGAGTTGGGCAAAACAGGTCCCTGGTGTGCAGGTCGGCCTTGGGAACAACAGGATGCCTTCGAGGAATGGTAAAAATTACCTGTCACAAGCACCCTTGCAGCTCCTGCAAAGTAGAGCTCTGTGCATTGAAAGGGTGGCACCACTCCTACCGCTGAACCTCTAACATGTAGGCTACAGTCTCACAGACAGGAGGCCTCCTCACTTCAGAGCTGAATCCACTGTCCCTGGCCTCCCAGGGATACTATCATATATGGGACAGGCCACACCACACTTACAGCCTCCACAGCCTGCCTTGATTCTCTTTTCAAAATATACCTCGAGGAGGATTACTATTGTATCATCCATTTCCATTCCTTACAGAACTGTGGGAAAAAGGTGGTAGCCCAAGCATGCACTAGTCCCTGGCTTGTTAAGACCAAAACATACAGGAAAGCCTGAAAGGAGAAGGCAGGAGATAGTGTGGTTATAGAGGCACCGTTCCACCCTATCTATGCTACCAGCCATATGGGCACTGTGGGGGAGGGGGGAAATGGTGTCTCTATGGAGTGAGCTCTCATCACTAGACCTGGAAGCAGCTATTCAAAAGAGAAGGTCCCAAAAGGAAAGTAATTCAGCCAGCTAGTGGTAATGTGTCTGATAGCCTCTGACTCAGCCATGTGCTCCACTGGAGAAGCATGAACCCATGCAAGATCGTCAACTCAGAAGTCTTAACACACCACTGCTGCACTGACATGCCACCATTTGCTGAGACAGTGAAATTACAGAAATGCTTCCTACTGCACTAAGCCTTACTATGAGGATGTGATATCCGCGAAGTTTTTGATCTCTCTTTCCATGTCTTGGAAGAGGATGACTACCCACTTGTCTAGACTGATCTGGGAGGATAATTAGGAATTCTGTTTGGCTTTAAAGGTTAAAAAAAAAAACTTTAAAAAACAGGTGCATTTGGGTGAATATGTTCTTTCATCATGCCCACAGAGGAAGTGGATAAAGTAAATGCGTTATCTTTTGCAGAGATGCCTCCTACACACACGAACCCCACAATTCTATAAAAGACGCTAAAAATTGCACACCCAAATTTAGGCACACACCTAATTTGCACATACATTTTAATTTAATGAACCAATTAATGCTGATAATTAGACCCTATCAATTATAGGTGATGACTTCAATTAGAAATTCTGGGTGTAAATTTAGGTGCCAAGATCTGTGCATAAAAATAATGTTATTATCCAAAAAGGGGGCGTGGACACTGGAAGGTCATGTGTAGATGAGGGGTGTTAGAACATAAGAACATAAGTGCTGCTATACTGGGACAGACCAAAAGTCTATCAAGCCCAACATCCTGTTTCCAACAGTGGCCAATCCAGGTTACATGTACCTGGCAAGATACCAAAACAGTTCAATACATTCTATGCTGCTTATCCTAGAAATACTGCCAACAAATGCAGCTGTACTCTACTCGTACTAAAGTCAACACTCACAAGGTTAGTAGAGAACTACCGGGAGTACCAGTATATCAGCAAGAAGAAGTTAGTGAATAGATACCTTGTAGTCGGAGACAGCACGTTGCAGTTCCCCTTGAGAAAGCCAGGAGGGCGAAACAGGCTCCTGTTGGGGTGTGCTTGTCTGACGGCATTCAGATGCAAGATAAGTGATGATTTAAATAATTAATGTGCTAGTAGCTAGCATAAAAGTGAAAGAAAAAAAGGAAAAAAAGAAAAATTGATAAAAAGAGGTTAGCTACCAGTGAAGACTAGCGGAAGGATGGTGGGTGTAAGTCTATGATTATAAAACCGCAGCAATAACGCAAAGAGTAGCTGCAATGTTGAAATGAGACTTTGCCCTTAAACCTCCTATACACTGGTACTCCCGGTAGTTCTCTACTAACCTTGTGAGTGTATCCTAGAAATAAGCAGTGGATTTTCCTCAAGTCCATCTTAATAATGGCTTGTAGACCCAAACCTTTTTTAAACCCTTTAAGCAAACTGCTTTTACTACATTCTCTGGCAACGAATTCCAGAGTTTAATTACGTGTGAAGAAATATTCTCTCCGATTTGTTTTACATTTACCACTTTGTATATTCATTGCATGCATCCTAGTCCTAATATTTTTGGAAAGAGTAAAGAAGCAATTCACGTCTACCCATTCCACTCCACTCATTATTTTATAGGCCTCTATCATATCTCCCCTCAGTCGTCTTTTCTCCAAGCTGAAGAGCCCTAGCTGAGACTTGCAGGAAAGAGTGTGTGTGTGTGTGTGTGGGGGGGGGGGGGGGGGGCCCTCAGATATGCAACTACCGGGAGACCCAGCTAGTCCAGTTACACTAAGCCACCTCCTTCGGGTGGCGCTCAGGGTTGAAGGAGGGGGATCAGCTCTCAAGCTCCAACAAGGCACAGAGCCATGGCTTGATCCCTGCAAGCTATTCCAAGCCATTGGACTCCATCACAAGGATGAAAACCACAGGGAGTCAGGCCCACTTCAATCGCTACACCAAACCAACTGTACCACCTGCTCGAGGAAAATAAATATTGGTTAGTTCCATGGATAAAGTTTGGCCATATAGTGGCTTAGATAGCGAAAATTCATCCATTCTCCAAGATAATTAAAAAAAAAAAAAAAGGACACATTTATACAGGTTGTCACCTGATCTCAATGGGAAAACTGGTTAAAATGCTATACTGTCATAAGACAGAGCATATTTTCAAAGCACTTAGACTTACAAAGTTACGTGGAGGGGCATTTTTGAAAGAAACGTCCAAGTTGGGATTTGGATGTCTTTGTAAAACGTCCAAATCCGGGGGTGGGGAAAACCGTATTTTTTTAAAAAGATGGACGTCCATCTTTCGTTTTGAAAATACCAAGGACGTCCTTGAAATTGGACGTCGTTAGAGATGGATGTTCTTAGACATGGATGTGTTTGACTTTCGGCGATTTTCAAAACCAAAGACGTCCATGTCAAAAACGTCCAAATGCAAGCCATTTAGATATGGGAGGAGCCAACATTTGTAGTGCACTGGTCCTCCTGACATGCCAGGACACCAACCGGGCGTGCACCCTAGGGGGCACTGCAGTGGACTTCATAAATTGCTCCCAGGTACACAGCTCCCTTAGCATGTGTGCTCATCCCCCCAACCCCCCCCCCCCCCACCACCACTACTACCAACTGTACACCACTACCATAGCCCTTACGGGTGAAGGGGGGCACCTAGATATGGGTACAGTGGGTTTGTGGTGGGTTTTGGAGGGCTCGCTCTTTTCTCCACAAACGTAACAGGTGGTGGTGGGGGGGGGGGGGGGGGGGGGTGGGCCAGGGTCTGCCTGTCTGAAGTGCACTGCACACACTAAAACTGCTCCAGGGACCTGCATGCGCTGTCATGGACATGAGTATGACATCTGAGGCCGGAATAGAGGCTAGCACAAAATATTTTTAAAGATTTTTTTTGAGGGTGGGAGGGGGTTAGTGACCACTGGGGGAGTAATGGGAGGTCATCCCTGATTCCCTCCAGTGGTCATCTGGTCATTTTGGGCACCTTTTTGTGCCTTATTCGTAAAAAAAAAAAAAAACCCACGTCCAGGTGAAAACGTCCAAGTGTTCATCATGGACATCCTTGGTTTTTTCGATTATGGGTCAAAGACGTGCAAGTGCTAGGCACGTCCAAGTCCCGCCTTCACTATGCTTCTGACACGCCCCCTTGAAATTTGGATGTCCTTGTGACAAACTGCAGTTGAAGACGTCCAAAATCAGGTTTCGATTATACTGATTTGGACGTCTCTGGGAGATGGACGTCCATCTTCCAATTTATGTCGAAAGATGGACGTCCTTCTCTTTTGAAAATGAGCTTGATAGTCACATAGAAGATGATGGCAGATAAAGACCTGATCGGTCCATTCAGTTTGCCCAACAAAAATTGAATTTAATATTGTTTTGTGAAAACAGATCAATAGAAATTTTTTTAATATATACTTAAATGAGGGAAACCATTCTGTACCAGATTATGTAATGGACGAAACATGTATCAAACATCGCTTGAAATTAGTATGATGCTTTGCTAAACAGATGACCACAAATTAATGAAAACAAACCCTTTTTCAACATGCATGACATCTGAATACTTTACCAATTCCAGTAAGTCTTTTCATCTCTGAATTTCCAGGAGTTGGCTGCGTTCTGTAAGGATAACTTTGCTTGATGGTATACTGCTGTAGAAGCAGTACTGTACCAACCTTCAACCTTTTAAACCATTCAGGGCACAGAGCATTCCACAATACCATTGATACCATGCCTGAATGGTCAGCAACTTCAAAATAGGCCTAGAAACAAAATATCAACAGCAACACAGTCAGGTATAAGTCTCATGGACAGCTTCCGAAAACCTTTCAAAATGGCATCACTGTAATATTTGATCATAAAGAATGTACACAGTTGAAAAAACTAGAAACAAGAAACTTCATAATCTACTTCTTTTCAAAATGAGATAATAAAAGATAAAGATTTTGTAGGTCCTATTATCTAAATATATAATAGACAGCTGGCACATTGTGACTGCTGTTGCCAGAGGGTGGTGTGAAACAAGCACATGCACCCATAACCCTAGGCACTGTCTCTGAGGATGCTTGGAGGAAAATTATCATATGCGGCCATGCTGAAATGGCTGGGGGGGGGGGGGGGGGGGGGGAACGACTGTTTTCTGCAGGACACAGTCTGGATATTTCTCTTCTCTGTGATCATATCAAAACTCTTTTAAAACCACAAAGGAATGTACAAATCCAGGATGGCATGGGAACTATGTATTTAAAATATTTATAATGCTTATAAATTGCATTCAGTGTAGCATCCAAAGTGGTATAGAGAAGTTAATGAAAATACCACCCATCAAATATGGAAAAAACACAGAAGTAACCAACTAAATAGGATACCCGACACATATCAAGCTCTGATCAACTAATCAATCTAACATTTAGTCTAGCAACATACCATTAAAAGAAACAACAATAACAAAAAGGTCACCTGGGAACCAACATAGTGCTTAGTCTGATAGGGAATTTTGACTGTTTTAAACTGTGTTAGTTGCTTCAATTTGTGCTTTTGGGATGTTTGTTATAGTTTCGTTTTAAACTGTGTTTTATTTGTTGTCTGTTTTATGCATTATGTTTTTGTAATATAAAACATAGAATATTACATCGTTTTCGTGGGATATAAATTCTTATTAAATAGCCACAATGAACTGCTTGAAATAGGTTTGCATGCACTGTCTCCATTGTATACACATTTATCCATTGCAGATATCCTGAAAACTGGCTGGTATTGTTCACTGTTTTGTTGCAATGAAGTATGCTTTAATAAAGATGATTTTCAAATCATTTATGACTATCAGTTTTGCCCATTAAACTGAGCTCCCATTTAAAGAACATTTAAGGACACACAAGCCACCAAATTCTATAAATGACACCTAAAGTTGGATGCACAAGTAAGTGCCCAGTTAAAAAGGCATTCCATACAATCATGGCAACGTGAAAATCCCGCCTACTACTGCTCTCACGGAGCCTCTCTCTGCAATAGAACTCTTGGCTGCCTCTGATCACAATACAGCTATGGAGGAAGCCCCACCCACTTCTTCATGCCCCAGAGCCTCTCTCTGCAATAGAAATCCCAGCTGCCTCTGATCATGCTGCGAGCAATGATGAAAGCTCCAGCCACCTCTTCACTCTTGAAGATGATGTAATATGTCATTATTTTAAACTAGTAAAAAAAGCCTGTTTCTTAACGCAATGAAACGGGCGCTAGCAATGTAATGAGTTCCTGCCATTAATGTTTCCACGGTTGTATTCTGAATATAATTGTTGTTTACATGTGTAAGATTTCTTTATATACAATAGTTTTTGTGTAAACTATGTTACAATGTGGTTTACGTTTTCCTTGTTCAGGCCCTTCAATCAGTTTAACAATCACATCAGAAGAGCTCCTTACTCGTGAGAATGCAACATACAGTTGCCCATGTGAGAGACTGAGAGTGACAGTGTGTTTTACAGACAGTGTAAGAGAGAGATACACCGAGTGATTGTGTGTGTGATGTGTGTGAGTGACAAAGTGATTAAATGTTTGTCTTCCCTTCCGTTCTGTGCATTTGCCTCCACTGATGTTCGTATCTCCCTGTATATGATTGTTTATAAGAGATTTAATCCACTCCACTTCCCTCCTCCAAGTTCCGTTCTGTCTGATTGGTTCTTCGCTCCTGTGATGTCGTGTTTGTTTGCTTGGCAACTATGCAGCGTTCTGTTTCCTCGACGTGAGGGCAGAGACAGTGAGAGCCAATGAAACACTGAATGACAGACTTATGAACCCTACACTGCCACAGTACCACGGAATCAGCTTCAGAATGTTGGCGGTGCTTTTTATTATATAGGATTTGGCTGTTTGTGCTAGTGGCACATGCCGCTGGCATGTACAAAAGAAGCATGCCCCATGGTACAACGTTGGTTGAATATGGGTTTCAATTACACATTTTCAGTTTACAATTTTGCAACAAACTGATTTGAAATGAGGAGGAGACATACCTCAGGTTTTGACTGACAGATAGCAACATTTTATATACCAATGAGGTACAGTTCAGCTAAGTGGATTAAATAAAGAAGTTGATTGCAATAATGGGATCGTCATATGAGTTAGGATGAAAAGAGGCTCAGAATTCTCTCAGGATGCCATTTTGAGGCAGGAGTGCTTCTATTCCCTTTGTATGCCTGGTTATTTAATTGAATATTTAGTGTTTATTAAATATTTTTGAAGCTATTAATTATAGATTCTGGATGTTTTGAGGTACACCCTGATGAAGCTTTCACAAGCAAAACCTGGAATAAGGACATTACAGGCACTGTATCTATCACTGAAAGGCATTCTGAGGCAGCAATTGCTGATTCTCAGATAAGTGTTATTTTAAGTATCTTGGATATTGCTGTTAAGAAACTTTTTGCATTGAAAATTGGACCTGGAACTGTGATACTGTCAAAATGAGGAACTGCTAAGATAGATAACGGTGACCACTTGTGAATTCATTCACTTCAGGGTCACAATGGTTTTCTGAACACCTTCACAAACGTGTTTTAGAAAATGTATAGTGTTATACCTGGGTAGTGTGTTGTATTCATGGGAGAGATTTGCATGCTGTAGAGGCAGTGCATGCAGATCTCTCTCATGAATATTCATTGTGGATATCCTGAAAACCCTGACTGGTTGGGGTGCCTCCAGGACCAGGTTTGGGAACCACTACATTAGGCACTACAGATACAAACATTAACACGCATTAACACTCATTATTTGCTGCAGGTCCCATTTCATACATTTGAACCCATTTACTAATAACAGCATCATCCTGCAGTTATGTGGTAATGCATTTTAGTATATCTAACCCAAACAACGTTGTACAAGTTTACAACACCAGAAACAGATTTAAGAAGTTGTAGGAATCAGACCCACTATCATAAGGTTTACAATCTAAAACAGTCAACTGAAAACACATGATTTATATTGTATGCAGTACGCTGTACTTCTTACCTGGTAAGGTACATCATGTTTTTTGTCAGGCTTTCCAAAGTATCGTAACCTGGACTTATGTAAAATTTTCACAAGCAATGGAGGAAATGTTTTTACATTCCCCCAAAGCATTTCCAAGTGTAATAAGGAGGATACTTTTGGTACTAGAAGGAAAAAAGAAAAAGAACTAAAAGAAAAGCCCCCAACAAAATGTAATAAGCATTTTAAAGAAGTTTGTAATTGACAAATAAGGGACTTCCTTAAGTATTAATATGGCACCTAATGAGGGGCATATTTGGAACGTGAACGCCCATTTGTAAAAACGTCCATCTCCGAGAACGGGTCCGTGAAGGGGAGGGCCGAATCGTATTTTCGAAAAAGATGGACGTTTATCTTTAGGTTCGAAAATACGGTTTGTGTCGGGCAAATGCATAAGATTTGGGCGTTTTTTGAGCTAGGCGTTTTCGTTTTTCAGCGATAATCGAAACCAAAGCGCCCCAGCTCAAAAACAAACAAATCCAAGGCATTTGGTCGTGGGAGGGGCCAGCATTGGTAGTGTACTGGTCCTCCTGAGATGCCTCTATGCCAGCCTCAAATATCATCCCAAGCTCAATGACAGCAGTATGCAGGTCCCCCCGAGCAAATTTAGTTTAGTTGGTGCTGCCCGGACCCATGCAGAAAGCAAAAATCGGAAGGAAAAAAAAAACATGCAAGTGCAGTTGGGGACGTCCAAATTAAAAAATAGTAAAAAGGAGATTTGAACCAGCCACCTTCTGATTCCCAGGCCAGTGCTCTAAGCACTGCACCACATGAATCAGTTGTTAAGACGTCCTTCCCTTTCCATTAAGTCCATCCAAGTTTCTGTCAGCCAATCACAGCTGTTTAGCTGACATGATGTCAGCTAAAGGAGCTGTGATTGGCTGACAGAAACTTGGAGGGACTTAATGGAAAGGGAAGGACGTCTTAACAACTGATTCATATGGTGCAGTGCTTAGAGCACTGGCCTGGGAATCAGAAGGTGGCCGGTTCAAATCTCCCTTTTACTATTTTTTTTAATTTGGACGTCCCCAACTGCACTTGCATGGTTTTTTTTTCCTTTCAATTTTTGCTTTCTGCATGGGTCCGGGCAGCACCAACTAAACTAAATTTGCTCGGGGCAGGGGCGTATCTGGACTCCGGCGGTAGGGGGGGCCAGAGCCAGAGAGAGGGGGCACATTTTAGCGCCCCCCCCCCGCCGCCGCCGCCGCCGCCGCCCCCACCGCCGAGCCCCCACCGCCACCAATGACTTAGTCTCTCCACCCCCCTCCCGCCGCCAACCCTCCCCCGCTGCCGTTCTTACTTTTGCTGGCGGGGGACCCCAACCCCCGCCAGCCGAGGTCTGCTTCCACCTGCCGCTGCCTTCAAAACTTCTTCTTCAGCCGGCGGGGGACCCCAAACCCCCGCCAGCCGCCCCGCGCTGTTTAAAATTCATCTTCGGCCTCCGTGGCCGTGCTGCTGGGATAGGCGGCGCTGTTGAAATCCACTTCGGAGTCTGACGTCGCAGCACGTACAACGTACAACGACGTCAGACTCCGAAGTGGATTTCAACAGCGCCGCCTATCCCAGCAGCACGGCCACGGAGGCCGAAGATGAATTTTAAACAGCGCGGGGCGGCTGGCGGGGGTTTGGGGTCCCCCGCCGGCTGAAGAAGAAGTTTTGAAGGCAGCGGCAGGTGGAAGCAGACCTCGGCTGGCGGGGGTTGGGGTCCCCCGCCAGCAAAAGTAAGAACGGCAGCGGGGGAGGGTTGATGGCGGTAGGGGGGTCCAGGGCAAAATCTGCGGGGGCCCAGGCCCCTGAGGCCCCACGCAGATACGCCCCTGGCTCGGGGGACCTGCATACTGCTGTCATGGAGCTAGGGATGATATTTGAGGCTGGCATAGAGGCTGGAAAAAAAAAGTGTTTAAAGTTCCGGTTTTTTTGGTGGGAGGGGGTTAGTGACCACTGGGGGAGTCAGGGGAGGTCATCCCCGATTCCCTCCGTTGGTCATCTGGTCATTTAGGGCACTTTTTTGGGACCTGTTCGTGAAAAAACAGGGTCCAGAAAAAGTGTCCTAAATTCTGGCTAAAAACGCCTTTATTTTTTCGATTATCGGCCGAGCGCGCCCATCTCTCCTCAGTCGATAACCACGCCCCAGTCCCGCCTTTACCATGCCTCCAACACGCCCCTGTCAACTTTATGCGTTTCCGCAACGGAGTGCAGTTGGAAACGCCCAAAATCGGCTTTCGATTATACCGATTTGGGCACCCACAAGAGAAAGACGTCCATCTCCCGATTTAGGTCGGAATTTGGGCGTTTTTCTCTTTCGAAAATAAGCTGGAATGTAAACTACTTTCTATTATAATCAATATCGATGCACCAAGAAACTCAAAACTTTGCATCAATGGACTTCAAAACAACTAATCCCTATAAAAATGATCTGGATAACAGACATTTTATTACAGAGACCATTCGTACATTCTTGTATATATTTGCAGTGACCTTTTTTTTAGGCGTGGGGAGGCTCCATTCATCTTTCTTTCTATGCATACAAATGTACAGATACACACACACACACATGACCATACAAATACACACATGCATACTTCACACAGTCCCCAAGACACGTCTTTTCACACTCGAACAGACATGCATGAGTTTGCAAATAGAGGAAGAGGAACTGAGCCAATTTAGCACACTAAAGAAGGCAATTCTATAGGGATGTGTCTATATTTAGGTGCTTAGAGGGAGACCTACTTTCATTATACGCCACTAGCATTAACAGGTGCAGAAGTCAGAGCTGGTGTAAGGGCTCATACCAAAATTGCTGAAACATCTGAATAAATGATTGTAGAAATACTATCTATATGCATATATACATCCTGTTCGCAACTACATGCTATTGTATTTAAGCCTATGCACACATATGCCATTATGCTATTAATTTGTGGGTGTATTCAGCATGTAAATGTTGAGTGGTAATCCTATAAAGTGGATACTTTAAGAGTATTGAGGGCAGGTGGTAAGAGCCTATTCTAATAATGGAACCTAGGCACCTAGTGTATCCTGGTAGCACTGTACCTAACAGTGCTGTTCAAATCATGATTTAAAAAAAAAAAAAATCAAAGCTCCCCACACCTACCTGTAAAACTGTTGCTCTTCGCCGGCAGTGAGCACGAGCAGTCAGCCACTAACACACACTGCTTGTGCCAGCCGCACAGCCTTCCCAGTGACAATTTCCTGTTTCTGCAGAGGCGGGAAACACACCAGAAGGAAGGCTTAGCAGTGCTGACTTCTTGTGTTCGCTGCCATGAAGAACTGTTGATAAAAGCGGATGATTAAAAATTGTTGGTTGGGGCCCATGGGAACCCTGCAGCAGTGCAGTGGTTGGCTAGCTGATGTGTTCGCCGACATGAAGAACTGCTGACAAAAACCGGTAGATAATTGTGGGGCCCGTGGGAGCAGTGTGGCAGTCAATGGCAAGCTGATTTATTCTAGATGCAGTATCATAAGTAGTGCTGTCCAATCTCATTCTCTCAACTATCATTACTAAAGGATACTGCAACACTGACCATATTAATGGAGCCAGCTGTTAGAAGAAACAAAGCACCCAGTAACCTCTTATCCAAACCACAAAAATAGGAAGTACCAAGAGCCTTCAAAAATGGGACAAATCCTTTTCTTCCACAGTGTTGATCAATCTTTTACATCAACGACCTGACATGGGCAGTGTTTTGGCGCACAGCGCCTGCCTGTAATACATGGGATTGAAGGTCAGCTGGGGATGGAATGAGTGGAATGTTTTGGCTGTAATTATGTGTTGATATTCTCTGTTATGGGAAACAGGCTAGTTGTTTAAGGGATGCCAGCACCTTTGGGAAAGGCACCTTCAACCTGTGCAGGTCTGGGGGAGTTATTCTCTGTTATGGTGGTTGTTTAAGGGATGCCAGCACCTTTGGGAAAGGCACCTTCAACCTGTGCAGGTCTGGGGGAGTTATTCTCTGTTATGGTGGTTGTTTAAGGGATGCCAGCACATCTGGGAAAGGCACCTTCAACCTGTGCAAGTCTGGGGGAGTTATTCTCTGTTATGGGAAACAGGCTGGTTGTTTAAGGGATGCCAGCTTGTGCAAGTCTGGGAAAGGCACCTCTGTTTCACACTATAAAAGAGGCGAGAGCACCGGACTTGCTTTAGAAGCTTGCCTGAACGTAAGGGACGCCTGGTTCAGTGATGGTCCCTGCAATCTCTGAGGAAGAGCTAGTGCTTCCCTGGTGGTCTTCCCAGATGCTGACTGAATTGCGGGTGCTGTAAGTATCTTGGTGTATGTGTTCACATATGTATCACCAATAAAAGCGATATACCGCATATTGTGTCTGGTGGCTTTTGTGTTGTCATAAGCACAGCGCCCCCTAGTGTTACAATTTGGCGTAGTCGGCAGGATATCGCATTGTTGATACGGTGATTACATTTGTGAATATATACTTGTTTTATTGTTTTATTGTTTTGTGAATATGTTGAAGAAAGGGAAGAAGAGCAAATCTCATCAGGAGGCTGTGCAGGCACAGCTTCCGCAGCTGTTTGCAATTCCTGGATGGGATAAATACCCATATCAGGCATTGGCAGCAGAATGGGCGACAGATACGGGGTTGAGTGAGAATTGGGAGGTATGTTTAGGAGAGGGAATGTGTGAGGATGTGTTGAAATGTTTACAAAATGCCCCTGTGGTTAAAGGGAAAGAATTAAGAACTGTGGGTCGGAGAGGGTGGATTTTGTTGTCGGCATATCGCCTGATGCACCAGCAGAATCTGTTATTACAACAGAAGCTGTTGGAATCACAGGCTGAGATTCTGACATTGAAAAGCGACTTGGTAATGTCACAGTGTCAGGGCAAATTGATGATGGATAAGTGTACGGGGTACCAGCAAATTGCTGAGCGGGCGGCGGTGCGAGTAGCGCAGTATAAGTATCGGAAAAGGAGAGGGCGTGTGAGTAAGGTAAAGGTTGCAAAGGTGATGGCTACTGCCACACAGAATCCTAACGGATGGGATCCTGGGACGTGGGATGGGGATATCTGGTCTTCCACACCCGAGAGTGAGTCAGGGGGTGAGGAAAGTGCTGCTCCGGAAATGAAGCCGATAATTCGGCGACGAGCACAGTTGGGTGGGGCAGCGCCAGTGCGCATGGATTTAGCAGAAGACTATACGCAACAAGAAATTCTCAATATCATGCAGCAATTCCAGCAGCGTCCAAATGAATCCCTTATTGCTTGGTGTGTAAGGCTGCATGATACTGGGGCAATGGGGATACGGATGGACAATGAGGACTGTTTGAAATTTATACCTTTATCTCGAGATGCTATAATTCAAAGTGCATTTCGGGAACATAGTTTAGCAATGCCTGATGGGAATGGATCAGAGGCTACTACTCTGATTGAGTTAGTGGGAACAGGGTGTCGTAGAAAGTACCCTTTAGAATCAGATTGGCCTGGGGATGACAAGCCCTGGTATACTTTGAAAGATTGTATCCAGCGATTAAAGGAAGAGGCAATGAAAGTGTGTATTGTCACAGGACAGATGGATACATTTACCCAAGTGCCTATGTCAGCGGCAATTAGAAACAAAGTAATTAAAGGGTCTCCTCCAATGTATAAACAAGTTATTTTGACTCTGTTGATGAATGAAACAGATAACCCGTTGGAGGGCATTATGGATAAAATCGAGCAATTAGGAGATTTGGGGGATTGGAGTCTGAAGCTGACAGATAGGAAAAATAATGAGGGGCAGAGAATTGGGGAAGGGCCGAAGGGGCAAGGTTCAGAGGTAGAGCGAGTATCTCGTAAGGATATGTTTGCCGCTCTACTACAAGCGGGGGTGGCTCGGGAGAAAATAGATGGAATTCCCACTGGAGAGTTATGGCAGCAATATAAAAAATTAGGATTGGATAAGAGAGGGATGAAACCGGTTCGGAAAACCCGGACAGTGGGAAAAGAAAAACTTCCTTCAGCCCCACCTGTGGAGGGTCCGGACTATTCAGATTTGTATCATGAGGTCCGTACTCTCCTGCAGAGAATGACACTTCCATCTACTACTACTCTGCCCCCATCTAAAGCAGAAACCAATCCGTTTAGAGAGGACTGACTAGTACGGGGATGCAATGTAAAAATTGATCCACGTCCCTATATTGATGTTGTAATACAATGGAGTCCGGGAAATTTTCAACAAGTACGAGCTTTGATAGATACCGGAGCAGAAGCAACAATTATAGCTGGTAACCCTTCTAAGTTTAAAGGACCAAAGTGTAATATTGTAGGACTAGGGGGAAAGAGTATTCCTGCAGTGGAAACACAATTGGCTATGCAAATTGGGGATTTACAGCTCCAAAAGTATGCTGTAATGATTACGCCAGTGCCAGAATATATAATTGGTATGGATATTCTGAGAGGTTTAAAACTTACTATTGATGGGGGAAGTTGGCAATTTGGAACGTCTCCCGCAGTTCCCCGGCGTTTGAAGTATATTTCCACTTATAATATTCACGCAGTATTAGTGGGAAAAATTGTTGATGAGCCTCTCACCATACCAGCCGCCACTCAATTAGTTGCACAAAAGCAATATCGGATTCTTGGTGGTATTGCAGAAATTACGCGAACAATACAGGAATTACAAGAGGTAGGGGTTATTGTCCCAGTTACTACCAAATAGAATAATCCAGTATGGCCAGTGAAGAAATCTGATGGATCCTGGCGGATGACAGTAGATTACCGTCAATTGAATAAGGTTACACCCCCGTTGCATGCTGCAGTCCCCGACATTGTAACTTTAATTGAGAACATACAAAATAGAAAAGGAAAATGGTATGCAGTGATAGATTTAGCAAATGCCTTCTTTACAATAGCCTTAAAAGAGGAATTTTGGGAGCAATTTGCATTTACGTGGCAGGGAAGGCAGTACACTTTTACACGGTTGCCACAGGGATGGTTGAACAACCTGGTTATCTACATGGAAACAGAATGATTGGTATATTCATACTAAACTGGTTTGGGGATCACAGTTATGGCAAGAAATTAATGAATTTCTGCAATCTACTTCTGCCTATGTCTATCATGTTGATGCACATGTTTCCCCTATAACCTCTGATCATATTTTTAATCAGACAGCAGATTCCTTAGCTACCATTCACACGAATGTCATCACTGGAACAGATGATTCTACTATTCATCGGGGTGAAGAAGAGACTGGTATTGCAAGCTGGGCACATCAAAAATGTGGACATCTCGGAGAGCAAGCCACCTATTGTTGATAATTCCTGTCAATTCCTCCTCTTTTACTCAAATTTCTGATTTTGTGGGAATCACTGAGCGAGGTACACAGGGGTTTGGGTCTACTGGGAGGGGTGTGGGTGGTCGGGTATGGCATCAGGACCCTGCACACCCAGGTCCTCCTCAACCTGCTGAAATTATAGCCCGAGGGGAGGACAATACTGTTACAGTAGTTCAGCCAGGACAACAGAGTTGGACGAATGTTCCTGCTGATCATTGTTATTTAAGGGAATAGGATTTATATGTGTTTCTCCATTTCTTTTTGTTTCAGGGCATACTGTTTCTCTGTTTGGGTTGGGAACTCGATGCCCATACTCCCGGCGAGCGGGTGCTGGGAGTGACCTCGCGTGTCCACTATTGGTGGAGCAACAAAAATAACTCGACCTTACAGCAAGATAATTATACATGTCATACTGCATGTCCGGTATTGAACGTAACTGCTTCCCAAGCTGTGTTTCATAAAACTGAACAGCGCTTTGTAGTTGTTTCATCCAGTTTTGTGAATGTGACTATCCATAATGCTACGTCCTGGGTTATGTGCATCCAGCCTATGGGATTCCGGGACCAGATATGGAGACTATGGAATCGGACACGCAAAATGCAGTTCCTCCAAACTTGTAACAGCTCTATAGTAAATATTACTTTGAATCGAACTGCTGAATGGATTTTCACTAATGCTACACCAATTGCAAACCGTTTTACACCCTGGATGGACTTCTTGCATGTGTTGCTTGCTGTTAGTAATATGACTAATCCTGCTCCACTGTCACGCATTCCCACTACATGCAAAAACATGTCTATGCAGTATAGAAAGACAGTATTAACTTACAATGTTACATTTCCACACTTGCCTCGCTGTACTAGGATACGGCGAGCATGGTATGATACTATTTTGGGGGGTGCGGGAACTGGACTGGGAATTCTGAATACTGTAGATACAGATACTCTGTTTAGTAAACTACACTATCTAGGTAAGGACTTGCATACTGAACTGAATATTTTAGCCAATTGGTTACCTGCCATTCCAGGAACAGGACAATTAATGGTGTCTGCGATAGCAGACATTAATAATTTATTAGCCCAAACTTTTAAGTTTGAAAATTATACTGACATTACTTTGACAAAAGCATTTTATTATACTTGGTGTTCATTACAGACGTTGTACGCTTTGCATCAGCGGGACAGAGTCCAGATGGCTCTACAATTGGGGATGCATACGCAGTTGCAGAACCTTTTCGCTGGATATATTCCGGTTGATGAGTGGTTGTTCCCACATTCAGAGAGTACAGTCTGTACTGATCGATTCTGTACAGGGGTTTTATCTTCATATAAGATTTTCCATACTCATATAGTATGTAAGTATTATATATCTCCAGTATTAGTGAATGTTTCTGGTATTGTAACCTTTTGGGCCCCGCATATGAATGGGGAGTATATAACTGTATATAATGAGACATATAAATTGGATATGTGTAATGAGCAGGGAAATCGCATGATTTGTCCTTTCCAGCCACCACAATTTGAACCTTGCTTATCCCCACGTTTTGGGGAATGCACATTTACTGTTTTCCCTGCCAACTATGAGTTCTTTGTAGAAATTAGTCCGCGGACATTATGTATTTCCACTGCTAATTTCACAACTTTGTCAAATAATACCTTCCTGACCGATCTGTCAGGAGTCAGTTCCTGTTTTACTAGCATATCAATATTTTGGTGGAAAGGACAAAAGTATGTATTATATCCGGATTTATTTAATTCTGCTTTCATACAGTACAATTATACCTTCTTTACGGAGCCAATTTTAGCTGTAAATTATAGTAAGTTGACCCACATGTTGCATATATCCTCTCTTATTAATGAGTATATTCAAGGTGTGAATCACACCTTAAGAGTCATGCAAGTAGATGCTCAATTTGACAATCACACTGTTCGTATAGTGGCGGAAAATATTCGA
Organism: Microcaecilia unicolor; assembly: GCF_901765095.1. Taxonomy (NCBI): domain Eukaryota; kingdom Metazoa; phylum Chordata; class Amphibia; order Gymnophiona; family Siphonopidae; genus Microcaecilia; species Microcaecilia unicolor. The sequence goes on along the minus strand of NC_044037.1, from coordinate 31,537,022 downwards.
AGTAAATTACATCATAATTGGTGGGATCCATTATTGGGACATTCTCCTAGTGCAGATGCTTTCCTAAAATGGATCACTCATCCTTTACTTGTAGTACTATTAGTTAGCATCCTGCTAGTGATTTGGAATTGTATTTTGACATGTAAAATTTGGAAACGACCTACGGTGGTCCATAATACTATGTATACTTCTGTCTCCTCATAAGCAGAGAATATCAAGGGGTGGAATGTAATACATGGGATTGAAGGTCAGCTGGGGATGGAATGAGTGGAATGTTTTGGCTGTAATTATGTGTTGATATTCTCTGTTATGGGAAACAGGCTAGTTGTTTAAGGGATGCCAGCACCTTTGGGAAAGGCACCTTCAACCTGTGCAGGTCTGGGGGAGTTATTCTCTGTTATGGTGGTTGTTTAAGGGATGCCAGCACCTTTGGGAAAGGCACCTTCAACCTGTGCAGGTCTGGGGGAGTTATTCTCTGTTATGGTGGTTGTTTAAGGGATGCCAGCACATCTGGGAAAGGCACCTTCAACCTGTGCAAGTCTGGGGGAGTTATTCTCTGTTATGGGAAACAGGCTGGTTGTTTAAGGGATGCCAGCTTGTGCAAGTCTGGGAAAGGCACCTCTGTTTCACACTATAAAAGAGGCGAGAGCACCGGACTTGCTTTAGAAGCTTGCCTGAACGTAAGGGACGCCTGGTTCAGTGATGGTCCCTGCAATCTCTGAGGAAGAGCTAGTGCTTCCCTGGTGGTCTTCCCAGATGCTGACTGAATTGCGGGTGCTGTAAGTATCTTGGTGTATGTGTTCACATATGTATCACCAATAAAAGCGATATACCGCATATTGTGTCTGGTGGCTTTTGTGTTGTCATAAGCACAGCGCCCCCTAGTGTTACACTGCCTCAGGGGTCTTTTGATATCAATAGTCCAATGTGAACATGCCCAGCATCACAGCCCAGCACTCTTCCAGATATTCTGGCATGGCGTTGCCTTGTAGGTATACTCTTTTTATGAAACATGAATACCAGCAAATTTTCAAACCTTCCCCTTACTTAAAAGCCCCTGCCTAAGAATTTAAATATCTTAGGCCCTGGCTTTGTTAATGGGTAGTACTGTGCTATTTGCTATCAGAAGCCATTACTGCTGTGACTTATCTAATATTATAGTCATATGACTTAGCCAGAATCTGCATAAATTAGGTAGTTTGTGAGATTGTTTCAAACATGGTTGCTAGAATCTTCAGGGAACAATGAGGCTTTTGAAAAGACACGATATGCCCGACAATGGCTGTGTTTCATCCACGCAAGGGCTGCATCGGGGCTATGGTAACTAACGGATAAAATGAATATAAACATAAAAGTGTCAGATACAGTAAAGCATTTCTAAAGGGACTTTTCTTTGTGTGGTCTGCTCTTTTCATATTGCCTTCTCACTGGGAAATTCATTTTATTTATTGACAAATAAATGAAGAAATTTCTGGATAAATTCTCAATTTGTTTTTGTTTCCAGGATTTGTCCAAAATAAACTGCTTACCCAATGGATTTGACAGGGAACTCAACTAACGTACATCCTCCCTTGACGCCATCTTGGATCCTCCAGTTTGGGACACTCTTTGTCTGGTTTCTCCTCAGAGGCCTGTCTGATATGGGTAACCCTTCAGCATAGCCCTCTGAGTCACTGAAACACGGAAGCCCCTCCACCACTTACAAGGTGGTGTCCCTTCGGAGGGGTTTGTTTCTATTTTGAAAGAACAATCACATTATCCATCCTTTGTCAGGTGCCAGCACCACCGTGGCAATCAACGTAGAAGAAAAAACTTTTTCAGAGTCCGAAGACTCTAGTAGTGCTGTCACATCTAAGGGGGATTCTGAAGATTCACGCTCGCCTGGTGTTTGCACCGGCAAGTAATATACTTGTAGAAACAGAGGAACTGCGTCATCAGGAACTTGAAGTATATATTTTAATAACATTTCTTTAGGAGACATTGTTTTAATCCTTCTCTGATTGTTTTCTAAGACTTCAATTTTCCTGCGCAAGCTCATCAAATCTTTAACCGTTGTTACTTGAATATCTTGCGCTTGTTTTTCTTTTTGATCAAAATTCTGTATTTTCTCATCTAATAACTTTACATCATTCTTTAATTTTGTCATATCTTCAGTTAAAGTTTGAACTTTTAACTCTAATTGATTTATTTGGGGGCATAAAGCCTTCCCAAAAGAGGCAATCAAGGCCCACAATGATTCAAGAGTTACTTCAGATGGTGTTTCCAATGAAGCAAACATTTGCATAGGTAAACTAGTCTTTGAAGGAGTACTTATCTCACTTCCCATAGCCAAGAGTTGCCCCGTCAGTATAGTTGTTTGTTTCGCAGCGGCTCCAACTTCCACGATTGTGGGTCTCTCAGAGCTCACCCCGAGGTGTTCCGGTGTCTCGAGTCTAACCAACTTTTCCGTGGTAGACGCCATCAAAGGGGTGCTCGCACGCTGCGGCGTCCTCTGGTCTGGACTTAAAGTTGTCTCGAGCACAGGCGCTGGTTCAAGGCCTCCAACTGCTCCGACCAACGCCAGCGTGCCACTCACAGACCCATTTCCTTGCTGGTTCTGAACGAATAAGTCCATAGGTCCAGTTACCGGGACTGCTTGTCGGCCAGAAGACACCGTGCCGGCCGATTTGCCCCTACGCTTAGGCATTGCGAAGGGCTTGAACTAACTCGCTGAGAGCACTGCTTTCACACGTTCGCTCTAGGCGGCCATCTTGAATCTGGATTTGCTGTTTTATCTGATGCACTAAACAGTTAGTACCATCATAAAATAGTTGGATTACTTTAACTTTATCATGGCCTCAGGATCACTAATATCAAACATCTGTAGTTAATCCAAAACACTTGTCAGGCTCCTTCCTAGAGCTTTAAAAAAATAAAACTAAATAAATGACCACATGCAGGAACAGCACTGGCTCCCAGTAGTTTTCAGGACGGTACAATTTGTTCTTACCTGCTGACTTTCTTTCTTGAGTCATGCATGACCAGCCCAGACCACTGGTGTTTTGAAACACTATAGCAGATGGAGGCAAAGAATCTGACTTCCCAACGACATCACTAATATAATGAGTAGGACAGCCTGGAACTTTATCTTATGCTAATTTCAAAGCTAAAAGATTAATAGATAATAAAACATACATACAAGGAAAACCTTTACAGGTCCACTACTTTGGCTAAACAAGGCAGATGTCAAAGAAGATTCCCCATAAGGCCACAGACTTCTTAGGAGGGCACTGGACTGGCCAGCAGGAATTAAGGAAAGGAAATAAGCAGGTAATAAAATTTCACCTTCTTTCTCATCCTGATAGATCAATCCAGTCCAGTGGGATGTACCCAAGCTCTATACCTCAAGGTCCAAAGACAAGACATCATCCAAAATAGCTCTGCCAAGGGCACTATCCTCTCTGACCCAGACATCAATCTTGTGGTCCTCATTACACTCCTTCATGCAACACTACATGGCCAACTTAAGTGCCCTCTAGGACAACTGCCCTTCTAACATCTGCTTTGATACCTTCTAGAACCAACTTGAGGTGAGGACACACACACACTGACTCAACTGCAGGTTTAATCCAGCACACTATGGAGGTCTTGTGGTCCACACAAAGGGGATTTGGCTATGAACAGGTGATTCAATGTCTTGAAGCTATTGGTCACCTCCAAATAACAAATGAGGGCCTCGGGAGCATCCAGCTTTTGAAGCACCAGTAGTGAGCCATTCTTTGTCCTGTTTAAGAATGTCAGAAGGCACAGTGAAACAGACTGATTCAAATGAAAAACAGAGATCACCTTAGGTAAAAGTCAGCACCGCACAAATGGAGACGGAGTCAACCAAGAATGATAGATGAAATTACAAGCCTTGTAGTGCAGACTCATCCGACATATACGCACATATATACCACATTAAAAACAAACACCTACCAAAAATACTATCTTCAAGGTGAGTTAAGAGAGGTTTACCACTAAGGCTCAAAGGGGGGGGGGGGGGGTAGCCAGGCCCCTCATGACCAGATTAAGGTTCCACAGTGGAACCACCAGGCCCACTGGAATCTGGATATGCTTTGTTCCCCAGAGAAAGTGCAAATCATTCGAATGTGCTACCAAAACCACACCCGATGGGACACTGAGGAAGTTCAAAAATCCTGGCGGGACCTCTTAAGGATTTATTTAATAAACCTTTAGAGACAAGGGAGGTTCCACGGGATTGGAGATGAGTGGATGCGGTCCCTCTTCACAACAGCGGGGCCAGGGAAGAAGTGGGAGACTACAGGTTGGTAAGCCTCACGTTGGTGGTAGGAAAAATAGGATCGTAGATGAAAGAAAAGATAGCTAAATTTCTAGAATCCAACAGGTTGCAGGATCTGAGGGAACATGGCTTTACCAAAGGAAAATCCTGCCAAATGAATCTGATTTCTTTGACTAGGTGACCAAAGAACTGGATAAAGGACATGTGCTATCTACTTGGATGCACAAAACCCTGCGGTAAGAATTCACTCACCAAAAACTGCTTCCTGTTGGGCTTGAGTATCCAACCAATAGTAACGAACAAAAGTGTGAAGAGACTACCAGGTTCCCGCCTTACAGATGTCCAACGGAGGAACAAGATGAACTAACCATCACAAATCTTCCATCCTACGCAAATACTCCTGCAAAACTCCTCACACATCTAGCTTCCGCATACGATGCTGCTCAACCGAACCTGTAAAACTATACGGAGCTGATTTCACAAAGTTCTGGGGCCCTGCAAGGTCCTGAGTGCAGAGGAAAGGCAACAGAAGAGGAGCAGGAGGTAGCAGTAGCAAGCAAAAAGCACTACTTACTGACTTTCCCCACTGAAGGGCAACACACATGAGAAAGACAACTTCTGTGGGTAGCCCCTGCTTTCTCTATGCTGCACGAAAGCTGACTTACTGGGGTAAAAATCTACTAGCACACCTGATCACACCAGTTGGCCCTGTCAGATGTGCTAAGTAGTGATTCCCATCTTAAATGTTTGGGTCACAGACATGTGCCTAGTTTGCCTATGTCTTAATCCTGCCTTGTATCAAGGAACCAAGGATCAAGGACTCAGACGTATTTGTTCTTGATTGTCTCTCCTCTGTCTGGCCTACTCCGATGCCGTCCTCTTTCTGATGGCTGTACTTCCTTTCACCACTTTTATGTCTGTATTGTAAATCACCTAGTGACACCATGGGGCTCATTTTCAAAGAACTTAGATGTACAAAGTTCCATAGGTTACTGTGGAACTTTGTAAGTTTAAGTGCTTTGAAAATACACCTCCCTGTAACTTTGTAAGTCTAAGTGCTTTGAAAATATGCTTCTATGTGTGTTTAGATGGTATTTCAAGCACCCTTGAATAAAGTAAATAAACGCCAGGTATTCTCCTGGCCACTTAAGAGACCACACAAGAATTATAGCAGTGCTAGTATTTGATAAAACAGGTCTCCGCTCTTAAAGACTGATGAGAATAACACTATATTGCTTAGCCTCATCTTGACAAGATCTCAATGACATCTGCTTACAAACTAACCCCCCCCCCCCCCCCGTTTACTAAGCTGCACTAATGGCTACCTTGCGTTAATGCCAATACAGCCCATTCATTTTGCATGGGCTGTGTCAGCATTACTGAGCGCCTTAGTAAACGGGGGGGGGGGGGGGGGGGGGAGGGTAAATGTGTTACTGTTCAGAATGGCAACTTCAACATCATAGTACTCAGACAGGTCAAAAGAAGAATCTTTGCAACAAAATCTTGTTTGAGCAAAGGGTAATGGTAAATATGAACACCTTAGGCAGTGAACACCATAAATAAGAATTTTCTAATCTAGGCACCTCCTTGTCCTATACACACAGATATAAGGATACAGTTAAAAAGCATTCATCTTCTTTCTTCCCTCCTTCCCCTCATCTTTATTCCACATATCTAACATGCACGGCCTTTTTATTTTAACAATTCTCTAGTTATTATATATATATATATATTTTTTTTTTATAGCACTTAGGAACAATAATTTCCCCAACTGAATGGGCCCCCCCTTCCCCCATGTACAACTATGCCTAAAGCACCTATCTATTCTATTTCTCATGCACAGGTGTTTGGCAGAGTCTTGCTCTTTCATTCAACCTGAACTTTTTTTCTCTGCTCTCTCCTGTTGGTTTTTCAATCAAGATGTTTTTGTGTAATCGATGTTTATTACAAGGCATACTGAAGTAAGCAACCAATAGAAAGAAATCAATGAACTGGACAAAAGCAATGAAAGAAAAAAAATATTTTGCTGCAACCCAGTCACCATCATGCGTGAGACACAGGCAAGACTCCACATTGTTTACCTTAGGTGACAAAGCTGTAGTTAAACCATCGGCAGCACAATATCAACCATTAACTCAAAGCAAAGTACAAAAATATTTTGAAAACTTGGGCACTGGCCAAAGCATTTTAGGAGTCTGGAGAATGTTTTGTCTGTCTTTTGATTTGGCTATTTTACTCTTTGTCTATTTTTTATGTTCTTTTACATAATTTTATTTTGTTTTAATTTGCTCTTCTCCAAACCCTACTTCAACCCAAACTTTTTCCCTCTCTCCAGTTTCTCTCCTTGTCCTGCTAGTGGAAATGGAAGCTGCCACAACTCTCTTGGGTTCTACGAGCCTTTGCCAAGCTCCCTCTGGCTGGTCAGGTCCCACTAGCAGCAGCCTTTTAACACTCCCTCACATCCTGAATCCTACCAACTGGTTGTCAGGCCCTAAGTTTCTGATGCCTGGATGACCTGATATGTGGAACTTTTCTAGCTTTGACCCAAGAATAGGTCAAATGCTTAACCTTGTAAGAATTTCAGTGCAATACTGCTTTATTCCCTCTTGTCGTCCCCCTTCTCCTCCACTGCTAACTCCAGGCTTCGTTCTTTTTCTCTCGCGGCCCCTTATGCCTGGAATAGACTTCCTGGACCTATACGTCTAACTCCATCTCTACCTGTTTTCAAATCTATGCTGAAAACCCACCTTTTCACTGCTGCTTTTAACTCCTAGCCACTACTCAATTGCCCTCCCCTTGTCCCTTCCTTCCTTCTCACCCATTACTTCCCTCACCCGTAACTGTCTGTATTACTTAGATTGTAAGCTCTTTAGAGCAGGGACTGTCTCTTTGTGTCAAGTGTTCAGCACTGCATGCGTCTGGTAGCGCTATACAAATGCATATAATAATAATATTCTGTTTCTCTTATTAACTTAACTAGAATATTATATGGTCATCTGTAAGATTCTTCTAGCAAAATAAACTTCTATAGATAATAAAATCTATGATAAGACTTGGACAATTGCGTTCTCTCTCGACCCATATGTTAGTTTGATATGCTAGTAGTGTGATTAAAATGTATACACTTATTCACACTGCTAAACTTACCATCTATATTAAGTTGCTCCTCTGGAAGATTTTGCATCCAAATATCTCCATATGGATCACATTTATTCCACAAAGGGAGATAATGTTTTCTTCCACCCATCAGAGGAATATCCGTGCTTTGTGCATTTTCTGATTGTATATATGAAATTATACTTTGGTCAGAACATTCTTCTCCAAATTCAAGCTCTTCTATACATACTACACCATTGCTTAGTTTCTTTTCATTGTATATGTAGGCACACTTTGTAATTTTCACTTCAGTACCACATCTAAGTATATTTTTTTGTACCAGCAAGTTCAACTCAGGTGCAAGATGCCATTTTTCTTTGCAATGTCCATCAGTGAATGTAACATCATAGCAATAGCAAGAACTAGAGCCAAGGCTATCTGGTGAGTTGCTGCACCAATGTGCCAGATACCTCTGAACTGCAAGGACTATTACCGAAACAGCATCCTGAAAACATATCCTCAGGCTTGGAGAGTTGATCAGTTTTGTGGTGACAGTTTTTATCCAGGAATTTTCTTGTAAGACATTATTACAAACCATAGCACTATCTTCAGCAGTACTACTGCACTCAGGTGGTATCGCTTTGGTCAACATCATTCTGCAGTCCTAAAAAGTTAAACACAGGCATCATGCTCTAGTCTGTTCAGACATTAAAATATATCTATATACATCATGATACTATGTTACTATGATATACACAAGTTATACAAAATACATCAAGCTCAGCATTGTGAATTAGTTCATAGATGTTAAAGGGTCATTTCAATTCAAGCAGGTACCCTAATCACACCAGGACCTCAGCAGCAACTTACTGCTCTGCCACCTCACTCTACTGACATGGGCCATGTTTCCACGCTGCTGCATCAGGACTGTGTCCTATGACAAATAAATAATTAAATTCCACACGAATCCGTAAAATTATAAAAATTACAGTAAAACTTATAGTAAAAAATTAACCGGACAGATGACCATGTCAGCAAGTCAGAGTGATGTCTCTATGTGCAACAAATTGCTGCTGAGGTCCTGGGGTGATTATGGCACCTGTTTGAATTGAAATGGCTGTTTAGCATCTATGAGCCAATTCAATTTCACAACGCTGGACTTGGTGTGTTTTGATAATCTGTCGCCTCCGATGATAACGTCTGGACTTTTCACATTGATACACAACGATTATATACATATATAACTAGTTTTCACAGTGACAGGCAGTATTTTCCGGCACTGTTCTATGCACCTCTCCATCAGACATTGCATGTGGGGGACTTGTTGTGATTCACACAACCTTCCGTCATGTCGTATCTTTCAACCCAGAGATACCAACCAAGTCACACGCATCCGGCTACCCTCACACACATTCGCTATTTCACCCCCCCCCTCCCCTCCCCCTTCCCCGTCCGCGCTGCGGCCTCTCAAGCTCTCACCCCCTTCCCCTACCATCAAACTCATACCTCATGTTGCCTATCAGCAATACCGCAGTTTTCCTTCTCCGGTGCCCCGTCTCCTCTGACACAACTCCAGTCCTCTCTCTAACTCTGTTGAATAAGTTCTACTTCTGCGTCCCGAAAGAAACAGGAAGTTGCGTCAGAGCTCACAGGAAACAGCGGCGGCACCACTGCCAGGAAAGATAGGGGTTTGTAGGGGGGGGGCGGGGGCGGGGCTGTGACGTTAAAAAAAACAAGTCGAAAATAGTAGACAGTTATACGGTCGGGAACGGAGTTTCGTTCCTGCGGCCTTGGAGCGCTATAGAAATGATAAGTAGTAGTAGTACCGCCTCCAACTTTTCATCGGATGCGAGGGTAGTATAAAAAGCCCACACCATCAAACGTTCTTACTTTAAAATTGGGGTAGATGTTAAAAGCAAATCAGGTTTGCAACGGTTAAGTTAGTCCGGTTTTAGCCAGTCTGAATGAAATGTTATTGTGCGCTAATGCACAAGGGCTTTTACCGTGTAGGAAAGCGGTAGCCGAAAGCCCTATGCAAACGAACTTGCTAGTATTTAAATGAGAGAGAGAGAGAGAGCAGGGCCACCGAGGCCAAGATGCATCAACCAAACGTAAAAGTTCTTACTGAATTTGAAAAAACAAAGAATGTACTAAAAAAAACACCTCAGAAATGTTCGGTGGGGTATTCAAAAGCTGGATGCATGAATACCTTTGGTAAAGTGTCGATACGTTAAAAAAAAGTGCCTATGGACGTCCATTATGGACGTTTTTCACCCCCCCCCCCCCGCTCGAGATCGCCGCTGCTCCCAGCACCCCCTGCATTAAAAAAAATAGTGATTTTAGGTAGCGCCGGCCCCCCTCCCTTCCTCTCTCTAAACAGCTCCCGCCATCCTCCGCCCTGTGCCCCGCCCCTGCTACCCCCCTCAGGTCGTCGCTGCCGCTCCCCCTTCCGGGTCTTACCGGGTCCTCGCAGCGCCTCTCAGCTCTGTGTGAAGGCGCTGCGAGGGCAAGAACAGCTGATCCTCTTCGCTGAAGAGCCTTCGGACGTCCCTCCTTTCGTCCAGGGCCCGCCCTCGTCTGACGTAAGTAACCTAGGAAGGTTACTTACGTCAGACGAGGGCGGGCCCTGGACGAAAGGAGGGACGTCCGAAGCATAGGCGTATCTGGACTCTGGCGGTAGGGGAGGCCAGAGCCAGAGGGAGGGAGCACATTTTACCCCCCCCTGGCGCCACCGATCCCCCCCGCCATTTCCGGACCCCCCCCCGCCACTGCCAGACCCCCCCCCTCGCCACCAATGACACTCTCCACCCCCCTCCTGCCGCCGCCAACCCTCCCCCGCTGCTGTCACTTACCTTTGCTGGCGGGGGACCCCACCCCCCCGCCAGCCGAGGCCCTCTCTTCCATGCAGGCTGCAAGTTGCAATGCGTCCTGTTCTTCTGAGTCTGACGTCCTGCACGTACAACGCGCAGGACATCAGACTGAGTTCCAAATTCTGAGTCTGACGTCGCAGGATGTCAGACTCAGAAGAACAGGAAGCGTTGCAACTTGCATCCTGCACGGAAGAGAGGACTTCGGCTGGTGGGGGCTTGGGGTCCCCCGCCAGCAAAGATCGGCGACGGGTTGGTGGCGGGCGTGCAGGAGGGAGGGGGAGGTGGAGAGGGTCGATGGTAGGGGGGTCCAGGGCGAAATCTGCGGGGGCCCAGGCCCCTGTGGCCCCACGCAGATACGCCCCTGGTCCGAAGGCTCTTCAGCGAGGAGGATCAGCTGTTCTTGCCCTCGCAGCGCCTTCACACAGGTGAGAGGCGCTGCGAGGGCCAGGTAAGACGGAGGGGGGGGGGGGAGCGGCGGCGACGACCTCAGGGGGGGCACGGGGCGGAGTATGGCGGGAGCTGTTTAGAAAGAGAAGAGAGGAAGGAAGGAAAGGAGTGAGAGGGGGGGCCGGTGCTGCCTAAAATCACGATTTTTTTAATGCAGGGGGGAGCGGGGAGCAGCAGTGACCTCGGGCGGGGGGAGGGGGGGGGGCAAGGACGCCCACAAGGATGTGTTATGACGTGTCTGTATGACAGCTCCGGCCTTACTGACAGCTCTGACCACAAGTTAAATATATCGTGGTAAATGAGTCGGTGCAATTGTCGGTATGGTTAGTGCATCCCGAATCGTCCACATTACAATGGTAGTTACTCATTTGTATTCCGTTTTCGTTACCTGCTACCGCCCTCGGAAAAAACTGTTTAGTGCATGCCACGGTTTACTACTTGTTCGTTAATGGCTCGTTATTGGCTCGTTAAAGGCTCGTAAAGTTTAGTGCATCTGGCCCCGTGAGACAAAAGCAAGCCCGGCCCAAACACTTCCGGGGGGGGGGGGGGGGGGGACTCTGAGGCAATCCATTCCTTTTTGCTCCCTCCCTCCCTCTCCATTAAAATTTTTACCTTTGTTGGGGGGATGCCCAAGCCCTGTTTGCTTTGAGCTTCTCCTTCAGTTTGTACTTTAGCAAGCTTCAACTCGGGGTTGGCTCAAATATCCCATGGTCCATCGAGAACACCTTTTACAGGAATGTAACTCTATTTTCTCCATGGACAGGGGTGATACTTCAGCCATACAAGTGGTAACTCCCAAACTAAAGGTTGTGACAATGAGATTTGAGTTTGTCTGTACAGTAATGTCAGAGTTTTTTTTTGTTTGTTACATTTGTACCCCGCACTCTCCCACTCATGGCAGGCTCAATGCGGCTTACATATTATATATAGGTACTTACTTGTACCTGGGGCAATGGAGGGTTAAGTGACTTGCCCAGAGTCACAAGGAGCTGCCTGTGCCTGAAGTGGGAATTGAACTCAGTTCCTCAGTTCCCCAGGACCAAAGTTCACCACCCTAACCATTAGGCCACTCCTCCACTCCCTACTTGTGGAAAAGGTTGAGCGTAATCATTCTCTTTAAGGACTACTCGTGAAGCTGAATTTGTCGACTTTGTCTGCTTTCTTGTTTTGAATCCCAGGAAGGTATATGGCAGTGAGGAAGATATTCATCTGAAGTGCTAAAGACTAAATCTGAAGAGCCTCTTGGCAGAGTTGTTTGGATCCCGTGCCCCCTTGTTTGTTTACTTAAAATATTGCCACCTGATTATTAGTTTGAAGTAGAACTACCTGGTTGCGCAGTAGATGGGATAAAGCTTGAAGAACATATTTGCTCAAAAGTTCCAAAAGATTGATATGGCAAGACTGCTTCCAAATTGACTATGGGGTTCATTTTCAAAGCACTTAGACTTACAAATTTTCATAAGTTATTCTTGAGGTTGATAGTTTTCTACATGTGCTCCCCAGCCAGTCTTTGATGCATTTGCAGTAAGAGTTATCGTTGGGGAGGGAGGGTGAAAGAATTTACCTTTTGTCAAATTGATCCCACTTTAGGAGAGAATCTTTGATGTGTTGAGGCAAATGATTCTGGACTGAAAGAGGACAAGAGTGTTGATTCCAATTGGAGCTGAGATGCAATTGAAGTGCTCTCATATGAAGACGAACCATGGATACAACTTGAATCACAGGATCATGATATGTCTTGCTGTGACAATCTGGTGTTCTATAAGATGCGCTACGAGAGATTTAATTGTTTCTGCTTCGTCTTGTGGTAGAAGAGTGGTATCTTCTGATGTTTGAATTTTCACTCCTATGAATTGTAGAGATTGAGATGGGGTGAGATTGGACTTCTAATAATTGACCAGGAAACCAAGTTTGGAGAGTAGTGCAATTGTCTTGTGGAATGCTGTGTATACCTCCTGAGGTGATGCAGTGGCGTTCCTAGGCTGCCTGACACCCGGGGCGGATTGCCGATGCGCCCCCCCCCCCCCCCACCGGCAAAATTACACCCTCCCCGGGTGCATTTTTACCTACTGGGGGGGGGTGCCGCGCGCCTGTTGGCCGAGTCCGCTCGTTCCCTCCCTGCTGCTCCCTCTGCTCCGGAACAGGAAATAACCTGTTCCGTGCAGAGGGAGCAGCAGGGAGGGAACGAGCGGACTCAGCCAACAGGCGCGCGGCACCCCCCCCCCCCCCCCAGCGGCTTGCACCCGACCGCCCCCACCTTTGTACGCCACTGAGGTGATGGAGCTATAATAAGCTAGTTGTCTAAATAAGGGAAGATGAGATGCTGGCATCAGGCATTCACTGGAAACAGCTGAGAAGGAGAGTAAGGGAAGCAGCCAGGCATCCAATAGGGAAAGAGCAGAGGAGGCAAGGGAGAGCCCATAGGTTAAGGGCTGAGAGATGGACAACCAGGACACCAGTCACGGGGATCCAATCCTCATGGAGCTTGGAGGCAGGGCAGAGAGCCCATAGATTAAGGGCTGAGAGATGGACAACCAGGACACCAGCCACGGGGATCCAATTCCCATGGAGCAAGGAGGTGGGACTGAGAGATGGACAACCAGAACACCAGTCACAGAGATCCAATCCCCATGGAGCAAGGAGGCAGGGCAGAGATGCTGTGAAGGGAACCCCGGCCCTAACCGACGGAGGGAGTGCCATTACTGACAAGGTGAGGGATGTGACACTCTGTCCCATTAAACCATGTTTATCTATGCATTCCGCAATTTTATTATTTATAATAGTTTCCACTATTTTACCTGTCACTGACCTCAGGCTTACCGGTCTATAATTTCCTGGATCACCGTTGGAACTCTTTTTAAAAATCTATGTTATATTGACCACCCACCAATCTTCAGGTACTATGGACGATTTTAATGACAGGTTACAGATTACTAACAACATATCAGCAATTTAATGCTTGAGTTCTTTTACTATTCTTGGATGCCTGCCATCTGGTCCAGGTGATTTACTACTCTTTAATTTGTCAGTTTGGCTCAGTACATCTTCCAGGTTCACTGAGATTTTTTTCAGTTCCTCCACATCATCACCCATTTCTATTCTTTCTTATCATATATATCTTACTCTACTCCAAGTTAACTTTGTAAGCCTCTCAGATAATTGTGTTTGATCAGCGGGATAGTAAATCCCGAATAAACTGGGACATTTGGAAACATAGGTTATAGGTAGAGTATAAAATTAAGCTGCTCTGAATATAACTTAGGCCAACTAAATAAAAGGTCTACCTTATGTGCATGAGTGGTGACAAAAATACCACTTATATGGTGTCTTTTACTAAGGCACGCTCACATTTTTAGGGCGTGCTAAAATTGTGGGTGCGCTAAATGTTAGAGATGCCAGTGCATTCCTATGGACGTCTCTAACATTTAGCATGCCGACAATTTTAGAACGCGCTAAAAACGTGAGCACACCTTAGTAAAAGACACCCATAGGGATTAAGTTAGTTCAATAAAAAAAAGTATCACTTTATTCTTTTTGTTTGCATGTTTTTATTTATTAACATCTGCTTCCATGTTTTACAAAACAAACAGAAGTATCCCCCTAGCAGCAAACCACACAGTGTACAAAAAAAAGAAGACGTAGGGGGTAGACCAGATGCCGAAATGCAGGATTGCGTTGAGTCTTTGGACTTTATGTTTGAATAAACCTACTGTTTGGATACACATCTGGTCTACCCACTACGTTTTCTTTTTTTTGTACACTGTGTGCTTTCATGCTTTAAAATAGACATGTAGGCAATCACATCACTTTATCCGTGTATAATGAGTGCAGCAATTTAAATGAATGGAATCACTGAATATCAGCATTGTAGTACAGAAAGAAATAATTTATAAAAGAATAATAGTAACGGTAAAATTAATTTATAGAGGCAAAGATACTGCAAGGTTCTATTGATGAGAGTTATAGTTCCTGCTCAGATTATAGTTCTGGCCTGGTGGCAAGGTCCAACATATTTTATTGCTGTAACTGCTGTTCCTCCAGTTTCATGTAGGATTAAGGACCCTGTTTACTAAGCTGTGTTAAGGACGCGATAGCGGTTTTAGTGTGTGCTAATGATTAGCATGCATTAAACGCTAAGTCGCCCATAGAAACATATGGGCGACTCTAGTATTTAGCACACGCTAATTTTAATGCGCGCTAAAAATGCTAGCGCACCTTAGTAAGCATGGCCTTTAGTTTTCCAGTGTTTAATTCTGGTACAAATATGTTCCCCTTAAGAAGTTGTGCTATGCAATGGCTTAATTTTTCTTCCACTTTTCTCTTTTTAACTTCTTTCTTTTTATGTATGATCTTCCTTTGCTTGCATGAAGATTTCTATATTTTGATGTAGTGAAAAATGCAGTCAATTAGAGTGAACACAAATTAAATGTGTTGTTCAAAGTAATGCAACATTATTCTTCAGGGAGAATTAGGTTTGACCCTTACATGTACAAAATATATTAGAGGCTCTGGCAAAGACTTATTTACAATGTATGTATTCTTCCCAATTAATATTTCCAAATTAATAAAGTGTCTTTGCTTATTTGAAAATATTAATTGGAAAGAATACATACTTCATAATTGGGTGTCTTCTACAGCCTCTAATGTATTTCAGTAACATAATAAAATGAAATAACTACCTCTGAAGGTTATGGGTATGGATAGGAATGGAGATGATTACATTTGGGGACAGGTGGGAATGGGTTAGATTCCAGTGGGGACGGGCAGGGGTGGGTGAAATTTCTGTCTCCGTGCAACTTTCTAGTTGGAAGGTGGGATGCAGGGGTGGGGAGTTTTGAGAATGAGAGAGATGCTAGATTGGGGCTGGGAATTTAGGTTTGAGATAGAGAGGGAGAGATGCCAAGGATACCAAATGAGCACAGAGGATGAGGGTGTTGCGTGCGAGTTGTTGAGCGCTTCTTATGGCTTGCCTCTCACCGCACTAGGAGGCCAATGATGAAAGTGGGTGCTAAAGCCCACAGCGCGCGCTAAAAATGCTTATGCACCTCCAGTGCGGCTTAGTAAACAGGGCCCTAAAATTAATACGCAGCATAAATAACTTGAATAAATAAACATACTTTAAAACATAAGCAAGCTTAAAAATTCAATAAAACAACTATAAATTAGAAGTACCAACAGATCAACAGAAATGATAGTGACAACAGCTTAACTCACACATCAAATCAAAGTTAAATAATTCCAACAGATAAAACGTAAATATCAATTAAAGTACATATGCAAGTGAGTTGTGTACTGGCGTATGCAAACATGTGATTTTAAAGAGGTTGTGGACTGGCTAATGCAAACAAATAACTTTAAAATCTTGTACCAAACAGGTAACTTTAAAGTGCTGTTGCACCAAAGGATATCAAAACATAGCACAACAAAACAGACCAAAACGTCAGTAAAAATACATACCCAGATAGGTTAAAGAACAGGTTGAACCCAGTCTGGTTAAAACTGAACAGAAAAAAAGTTAAAATATGAGTAAAACAAAAGCTCAAAATATAGAGGTTCAGCAATGATATATAAAAAAAATGCCAACTACTCACCATTTCTCTCCCTTTCTGGCTGTGATCTGTTGTTGATCAAGCCTATTCAGGTTTCTATGGCAACTAGTGAGTGGTCACATGACCAGGTTCTGAGCATGTGCATTCATGACAGTTCCACATGGAAACAGAATTGGAAGTGTTTAAAAATGTACAATTAATCTTAAATACAACGTTATTAGATATAGTCAAAATGGACAAACAATTGGTTAACACAGAACCAATCACAGAAATAATCGGTCTGCCAGGGGCTTTCTGTAAATTTTTATGAATCTTAGGGTATACAAATTGTAGGTGTAATAGGGTGTGAAACCTGTAGAAACTCTATTTCTTTTTGTGTTAAAAATCCTACAGTCTTAGCAATGTCAATCAAAGTAATTATTTTCTCTTTAACCTTGGTTGTAGGATGTGATCTGAGTTTCTTGTAAAAAGTTGTGTCCTTCAGCTGTCTGTTAATTTCTGAAACATCATCACTCCCGTTCATATGAGAAACTCAGAGTGTCTTTCCATGGTGAGAAGGACATGGAGACTAACAGGGATTGTCCCAGGAAACAAGCAAGAAGGCGGTTCTTTCCCAGGAAACTTAAAATCATTGATTTTTTTTCCTCAAAGAATTCTGAAGCGAATGAACCCTATCTTCCCTTGAACACTTTCCAGAACCTGGTTCAATCCACAGTCATCACCCATGTTGATTATTGCAACAGTGTTTTCCTTGGCTGTAAATCCCAAGTCCTGAAAAGTCTTCAGACTGCCCAGAACACGGCAGCCAGGCTTGTCTTTGGCAAGTCAAGATTTGAAAGCGCATCACCCCTTCGAGAAAAGCTTCACTGGCTCCCCATCAAAGAGAGAATGTACTTCAAGGTCCATACCATGATCCATAAGATCATATCAGGAGAGTCCCCCAGCTATATGAACAACTTGATTGACCTTCCAATTAGAAATAGAACAAGGTCATCACGAACATACCTCAATTTACACCTCCCCAACTGTAAAGGCATCAAATACAAGACATACTATGCATCCAGTTTCTCCTTCCTGGGTAGTCAACTTTGGAATGCTCTCCCAAGGCCCATTCGAGCAATTAACAACTATTTACCTTTCGAGAAAATGTTAAAGTCCCATTTTTTCAAGCAAGCTTACCCTAATGGACCTACTTAATTCTACCAGCCCATCTACGATACTCCTGCTTCGACGTCGACACTAACGTTGACCCTAATGACACATCTGACCTTATTCTCAAATCCCCTTATACTCAATCCCTTTTCCCCTCCATCCTTTTACCATTTCCCTTCCAATCACCTATCCTATCCTTGTCTACCTTCCCTATTCCAACTCATATATTCTTGGGCGCTGTTGCCACTGTGTTTTTCTCAGTTCATAATATTCTTTTCACGTCCTTTGTAATGCTTTTTCACTATGCAAGTAGTTATGATCATCACAGTTTATAATACTCTTCCTACATTTTCTTTGTTTTTCTTTGTTTTCTACCATGTAAGATGCTTTCTTTTACTATGTAAGCCGCACTGAACCTGCTTGTATGTGGGAAAGCGCGGGGTACAAATGTAATAAATAAATAAAATACAGTATACCACTTATTCATATGTATGAGACTCTAGTATTGAAAGAAATCACTAAGGGGCCCTTTTACAGAGCGGCGGTAAGCCTAATGTGGACTTACCACTTGCTCTTCCGGGACTACCGCCGGCCCAACATGGCTGCCGGCAGTAGTCCCGTCCCGACTGCACACCATTTCCGGGGGAAAAGAAAACCCCCAGAAATGGCTTGCGTGGCGGTAACTCGGTGGTAATTGGGCATTGCCACGCACTGCCAGGTTATCGCAGGGTTAGCGCGGGAGCCCTTACTGCCATTTCAATGGGTGGCGGTAAGGGCTCCCCACCACATGGCCATGCAGTAAGCGTTTTCTCACCGCGTAGCCATATTTTTTGGGGGGATTTTACTGGCTGTGGAAAAGAGGGCTCTGGCGCTCGGGAAAAATGGCCCCCACTGCTACCGCAGGGCCCTTTTCCCCACAGCTTAGTAAATGGACCCCTAAATTAGAGGATAAGAAAGGAAAGATTTTTTTATATAATTTGACAAAAAATGAGAAACAAGCTATTGAATCTTTGCAAAAAGATGACTCGTGGTCATAAAACCTGCAGATAAAGAAGGAGCCATTGCCATTATGATTAGGAGTGATTATGGGGCTCATTTTCCAAAGAGAAAAATGTCCAAAAAGTGTCATAAAACACCATTTGGATGGATTTCTTCTCAAAACGCCCAAATCGGTATTTTTGAAACCTATTTTGCAGATGCAGTTCATCTACAATGCATCCAAATCACAAAGGGTCATGTCAGGAGCATTGCGAAGGCAGGATTAGGGCGGGCTTAGGGCATTCCTAACACTTGGACATTTTACAGCCATAATGGAACAAAATGAAAACGTCTGGGGCGAAAACTTCAACGTTTTGATCTAGACCCGTTTTTATAACAAATAAGGCACAAAAAGGTGCCCCAAATGATCAGATGACCACTGGATGGCCAGTTAAATAGCCTTAAGCTGGCTAAGCGCTAATATTCAGCACGAGATAGTCAGCTATCTCGGCTGAATATTAGTGGTTAGCCTGGTCACCGGCTATGTTGTACAACAACTGGTTAGCGCCAATATTCATTGGCTGACTGGCTAAGTTCAGTAGCCACATAGACCCGCATAAATATCAGATCTATCTTTGGCTGCTATAACTTAGCCTGTCAACTGATGAATATCAGCTTAACCAGCTATATTCATAGCAGTCAAAAAAAAACCCACCAGAAATTAAATGCCGGTCACCAGATATGGCCTGGCATTGAATTTCTGGATTTGCTGCTGACTGCGGGAGTTAGCTGGGCTGCATCCCATGGTCTGAATATAGGCCCTTATAAATTTAAGTGCACAAGCGGTGCTTAAATTTAGATGCCAAGTTATAGAATGAGGGTGATAGGACTTTGACATTTACAAATGTCATTTGAATCTTCTAAAATGACCTTCAAAAGCTACGCTTTGGAATTTTTTTCTACTGTTATCTTCTCGTGCTTTTCCATTCTTAACACTACAAACACAGTAATAGGAATCCATACATAAGATTAAAACATTGAGTCTGGTGATAAACCAGCAAATATCTTTAGCTGTGGCCTTTAACCATTACTATGCAGAGAGACCTGCCATCATAAAGAATAGTTTCAGACAGTCAGAGGATATCAGCAGGAAGAGTCAATGAACCTGTATTATCTGGCAGCTTGGTTCATTGCCCACTTCTTAGACCCTTGAGATAGATTTTTTTTTCTCTACAGATTGCAGGGTTGCGTGTGTTCAATTTAACTTAAATACAGTTGTCTAAGCTCTGCACATAAACTGCAAACAGGGTCGTCTAATGTTTCTTACAAGAGGCAATTTCATCACAAAGAAATTTAACACCACAGAACCTTTGTGAAAACAAGATAAAATTAAAGTGCCAGGTTTCATTTAGCTTTAAGTGAAGATGGGTAGTGTTACTAGACTTAGAAATTATGTTTTAAGAGTGTTTTCAGAAATTGCTTGCCCCAGCCTCTGTTTCGTTCCCTCTCTGTTCATATTGGATGCTCAACATTAAAGAGCAAGGGGTATACAGAATTGTTATAGGGTTTCAGCATTCAACATTAAAAGGACAATTCTATAACATAGGTGCCAATATTTATGCGACCATTATGTATGTAAATGTTTAGAATAATGACATTTATGCACATATGTGTACGCACATATATATATTCTGCCAAAATTCCACCAAAGAACTATTCTGTAAATATCCACTTAACTGAGTGGAAGACACCATGCACAAGTTCTAAGGTAACCAAAAGCACAATTTATTCTTCAAGTACAACATGCAGGGTGCGCTGACAAGATGTACCCAACACGGCCCGTGTTTCAGCATGCAGGCCTTCGTCAGGGGTCCTCATAAAGAAATGACAAAATACGAGCATGTTCTTACATATCAAGAGCAAAATGCAAGATTCAATAAATCATCGAAAACTTGAAAGAGATTGAGAGAAACAGAACGTGAGAATCTATGTCATATATGAGAGAATGGAGAAATATGTGAAAAGAGTACATAATATGAGAGACTAATTTGACTAATACTGTTTGAACCCAAACATGGCCCGTGTCGGGTACATCTTGTCAGCTCACCCTGCATGTTGTGCTTTAAGAATAGATTGTGCTTTTGGCTGTCTTGGAACTTGTGCATGGTGTCTTCCACTCTTTTACTGCTTCATTGACTTTCTGTGGAAGGATTGTTTCCTATTTTTGTTAATATCCACTTAACTTTCATAGCACATATTTGCAAGGAAGGTGTAGATATAGGCAGAGCTCAAACTTACATGTGCAGCTTACAGAATATAAGTTATGCCTGTATCTACAGTACAGAGATGCTAACTCACCAATTGGATGGCTGGTGTAAGTGCTTGAGCCATAGTGGTGTGAAGAAGTCATTGCCCACCCAGAGGTGTAGGCTGAGTCTCCAAAGCAGTTTGCTGCTAATATTCAAGCCGAGGTTGATTCACGGTAGTACGCAAAAAAAAATCCATCCATGTCCCCAAGAGATCTCTTACATCTTAAAAGCAAAAGATCTGTCTCATCTTCCCTGGTTTCCCTTCCTGACTCAGAGTGAGTCCCAGAATCCTCCCTACTCTACCCACCTGTGGGTCCTATAAAGCCTGGGGAGTTCCCACTCTAGTACCATGGGCTCCCCGGCCTTTCACAGAGTTCAAATGACAGGTCAACACTGAGTTCGTTGGCCTATGCAAATCATATGTAGATCAGACTTTAATTTCCACTTCTCAATGGTCTTTGCTTCAGGGAATGGTCTCAACAACTTCAGAATGGGTTAGTCTTAGCCTGCCACCACCCATATAGCCGTCCCTGTTTGGCTACTACCACCCAAACAGGGTCTCTAATGTTCACCCTAACTATCCTAGGGGAGACTATACCACACTCTTGAGAGGGTCTGACCTAGGACTGGGGGCGCCTTTCACTTGTGATGGTATATACACCCTGTTACAAGTGATTACACATATATACATCCAATCAGGCTAGTATTCTGTAAAGAAAGGTTTGCGGTAGGTACTCTATTATAGAATTGCTCTTTAAGGGCTTCTTTTACTAAGTGGCAGTAAGCCCAACGGAGGCTTATTGCTCACTATACAGGAAGTACTGCCAGACTACTGCAGAAGGCCAGCAGTACTTCCAACCCCCAAAGTGCTGTCATTTCTGGCGCTACGAAAATGCATTTATTTTTGTAGTGCAGGAGTGTACCCAGTGGTAATTGGGCAGTGCCACACACTGCCCAGTTACCACTGTGTTAACATGGGAGTTCCTACCGCCACTTCAATGGGTGGTGGTAAGGGCTCCCCCTCAAAATGGCCACACGGCAAGTGCCTTACTTGCCGCATGGCCATTTCCTGCAGGAAGGCGAGACTTTCCTTTTACCAGCTGTGGTAAAAGGGGGCCTCAGCGTGCTTGTAAAACACGCACCAATGCCAGCACCAGACCCCTTTTGCCGCAGCTGTAAAAGGTGCCCTAAGTTATTTTCTCTGTCTTTTGTATGTCGTTGGCTTTGGAAAAAAAAAAAGAATGGATTTGGTTGGTGATGAGGGGGAGGGGTTTCTATTTTTAAAAAGCTTTATTTTCATAGACCATCACATATCATTAGTGACTGAGGTTTCAAAGCTGCATAATACAACGCACTTTTAATGAGTACGTAATAACATAATAGGTAAGCAGTGGCCTGAACTTCATTTCTCTGGATAAGTTCACTTAGGGGGTCTTTAACAAAAGTGCACTAGTATTTTTAGCACGTTCTAACCATGTAGATGCCCATAATATTCCTATGGGCATCTATATGATTAGCTCACACAAATGTTTAGCACACTAAAAATGCAAGCGCACCTTTGTAAAAGGAGCCCTAAGCTTTGAATAGTTTTTTAAAATCCAAAACACCATGAGATATGAGGTCCACCTTGTAAACAATATCTAGTCATTACTATAATTCCAAGGAGGTAATGATTAGTTTAAAAAAAGCTATTTAGTGCAAATCTGTTTCCCCTCATACTGCTAGCTTTTTGCTATTTCTTGAATAAATATTTTCTGTAGCTTCTCAAAACATATTTTGAGTGTTACAGCAGAAACTGTATTACACTCACAAGTTGTTGAGGTAGTTGTTGTTGTTTTTTTTAAAGCCCTTCCTTGTTAAAGAAATTCTGTTAATGGTTCAAAGATGGCTGCCAGCCAGATTCTGCACATACCCCTAATCTCAAGTATGTGGCCACTGCCATAGCAGTTTTGGAGCACTGCTGATCTTTTTGATGAGGATACTATAACTTAAGATATTTCTCTTTTGATCATAAACTGCTTAAGGTACATTCTTGGGGCTACTTTTATTTTGGCTGTTCTGCACTCATCGAAATAAGTCATAATGTTGTATTCCTTCCAAGGATTGTGAAGCTTCTCTAGGTTACAAATTTTCAGTTGCTAAGTGAAAGAAAGGCAGACTGGTTTGTAGGTCTATGTCTAGGTGCAGAATTGAGTAAATTATGATTCTAAGGTATTTTTAATTGGTTAGTTTGCTCAATCATATTTCTTTGTTTCAGTTACTAGTTTATAATTTATTATGATGAGTTTATTAACAACAAATGCAAACCCATCCTTCAAAAATATTTGACCATTCTTACATGTAGAATGCAAAATATATATATACACTTTTTAATACTCACCTTTTAAGGCATATTGTGTCTTCATATACATTATTATGTGCATCAAAAATTACTTACAAGATGCCGGTCAAAGGGGAAATAAAGTTATTTAGGTATCAAACCACAGAGAAAACTTAGAGATTATTTCTAACAGCAACAATGAAGGAAATGAGTAATAGAGATTTTGGGGGGCCAGTTCTGCATTCTAGAATGATAGGAAGGACCACCTAAATACAGCAAAACCTACAGAAGCAGCAGGAGGGGAAAGTGAATCAGTAGAGGGATTATCTTTGGGCTTTGATCCAGAAGTTTCAACTGTGACTGACACAACGAAAGCATATTGAACTCCAGTGATTGACTGTAATGGGGGTCAAAGAAGGAGAATAGAAACCCTCAAATTTCCTTCTAGTAAATCCCAGAATCTGATTTTTCTGTCAGCATGCCACTATAGTTCAAAGAGCTGTCTTATGACAGGACACAGCAGAGTTACGACAACTGGGGTACAAGAAATCAGTACCCTGCTGAGGAGTAAGTGAGGTAAAAACTTTTCCTCCAGAGAAAAACACTATTTGCAACACCATGGAATATTAGTATACATCTTTGGATAACGTTTCAGCATAGTATACTATGTTATGTCCAGTTTTTGATTGACAATAATGATAAGATCATCTAAGAAATTAGTTACCAACTTTTCCCTGATGACTATTAGGGGCATTTTCGAAAGAGAAGGGCGCCCATCTTCCAACACAAATCGAGAGATGGGCGTCCTTCTCTCAGATTCGCCCAAATTGGCATAATTGAAAGCCGATTTTGGGTGTCCTCAACTGCAGTCCATCGCGGGGATGACCAAAATTCACAGGGGCATGTTGGATGCGTAGCGAAGGCGGGACTGGGGCGTGCTTAAGAGATGGGCGTCCTTGGCCATAATGGAAAAAAGAAGGGCGTCCCTGACGAGCATTTGGTCAAACTGGTCCATTTGTTTTCATGACCAAGCCTCAAAAAGGTGCCCAAACTGACCAGATGACCTCCCCTTACTCCCCCCTCAGCTGTCTCTTTCCCAAGCTGAAGAGTCCTAACCTCTTTAGCCTTTCCCACATATGAGAGGAATTCCATCTCCTTTATCATGGTCTTTTTTTTTTTGCATTTCTGGGTTATAGACCGTAGAAACCCAACTGGCACTGTCCTCACGTTCCAACTACTGGAGTTGCTGTTGAAGTCTTTTCCAGTTCATCCTAAACTGGATTGCCACATACAGGACATAGACCGTACACGTCTGCCCAGCACCGGCCTTAGTTCTTCACAGCCAGAGTTACCATCCAAGCACCACTGGACACATCAACACACACATGCAGCCATTTAAGTTTTTGTTTATTTTATACCGTCCATTTTCTAATTATTAGTAAGTTAGAGCTGGATCCTTCATCGGCTACATCCATCTCCATATGGCATGCTTTTTCTCACTTGGAATACAAGCACCTGAAAATTAACCCCTGATTCAGCAATAAAAGCTGGACGTGGCTATAGACACTAGAAAAGAATAGTGAGCAGCACCCCTGAGGTACCCCAAGGAGGAGAGGATGA
The DNA here is from genome assembly GCF_901765095.1 of Microcaecilia unicolor. Lineage (NCBI taxonomy): Eukaryota > Metazoa > Chordata > Amphibia > Gymnophiona > Siphonopidae > Microcaecilia > Microcaecilia unicolor. The sequence goes on along the minus strand of NC_044037.1, from coordinate 31,512,399 downwards.
GGGCCTATGATCTCAGAGCGCCAGCAGTCACAAACTGAAATCTGTCAGTAAGGAATAATGAACTTCAGGTTCCAGGCTACCAACTCCAATGACTGTTTTGGGATATTTCTCACTATTATCCCTTCATGATTTTCTAAAACACTACCAGTAAACAGGAATCCATAAATAAGGTTAAAACATTGTGTCTGCTGACAAGCCAACAGACATCTTTAGCTGTGCCCTTTCCACTAATATGCTGAGAAGCCTGCAGTCATGAAGAACAGTTTCAGATAGTGATAGGCTATCAGTCAATGAACCTGTATTATCTGGCAGTTTAGTTCATTGTCCACTTCTTAGAACTCGAGATCATTTTTCTCTCTATAGATTGGAGGGTTGCGTGTGTTCAGTTTACCTCTAATAAAATGTGTTGATGTGTCAAAAGCGGCACCGAGCCCAAGAAAGAAATTGCTGCCTTCATCGAAATGTGCTTACAAATCAGCAGTAATTGACAAGGCAGTTTCAGTACTATGGATCCACCTAAATCCAGATTGGCAATGGTATAATGCACCCTGAATATCTTCAAATTCATGTTACTGTCTGAACAGTGTGTCTACTCTTCAATTTTAGGCCAGTATCACATTTGTGATTTGTATCTAAACTTTTCAGGTTTTAATGGGTCTTGTAAGGTCTCTTTTTAATTTTTAATACCTTCAAAAGGTGCAGAATATTCCCTAGGGATACTGTTGACCATAATCTGTATTAACACTATCCATTTTTCTCTAGTCAGGCATCACATACCTGCCAGTCACAAGCCAAGGCTGGAATGGATGGGACGCACTGATGTCAACAACATATTTTGTCCTGTAATGTAATTTCTCTAAATTCTAGGAAGCTTTCAACCACTGCATCAAACAGTACAGTCAAATCCAGTTCCTTCCATAATCACTCTGTTTTCTAATGGAGATAAATTCTCTAGAGGTTCACAGTTCAGCTGCAGGGCTGCAAAACTGGATGGTCTCCAGACAGCTATTAACAGACTAATCATAATCTTAAAAATCTTTTTTTGCTTGCCCCAATTTTAGTTATTTAATTGGGTTTTATTGTCATGGTAGTCAGGTGTAGTCTTCTGGCTGTAATTCAGGACTGTCCCTGGCACCGAATTATCAATTCTTGAGTAAGAAACATTATCTTTGTCTACCTCTGTAATTGGGTAATGACTATGACAATAAGTGTGAGGCTTGAGAGAAACTACTGTAATACCACGTTACCTTGTAAATAACTGCATGCGTTGATGGATTTTCAGTAAACAAGTCTTATCATTAAATATAAGTAAATGTTTTAACAGTATTACTTTATTAATCTTTCAAATATACAACTTTATAAAGATATTCAGATACAGTACAAAAATATAGTACAGTGCTGGTTTGTGTAGTTTCCATTTACAATAGAAGAGAATGGGCTTTAAAAATACATTAGCACAAACAAAAGTTGAAGGGCAAAAGGCTAGACAGGCACAAACTGATGTAAGAAAGGTCCCTTAACGAGGGCAAGTTTAATACTGGTTGCAAAGCTCATTTTCAAAGGGGAACTCACTATGTCCTTTGAAAACCTGCAGCAAGTGGGGAAAGCAGACATTTTGTGCTTGCTTTGAAGCTGCTGTCAGATACCTGCGGGAAAACACTCATGAAAATTTCAAAAATTAAACATCCCTGTATACCTTCATGTTCCAGACCTAACTCCACCTCTTTATCATGCAAGTAAATGCAGTGTTCTTTTACTCACACTAAGGGATTGGGGTAATTTTTCAAAGGAACGTCTTACATGGGTAAACATGCATTTACCTGCATAAATAGTTTTTGAATATTGCTCTCAGAGAGTCATAAAGTAGCCAACCCGAAAGGCAAAGCTGCCAGGAGATCAATTTATCAGAAAATAGGAAGGCTATAGCTAATGATGTCACTTCCTCAAAGATCATCCTGAAATCTAATGCATTCTTTTTTTTAAATTATTTTATTTATATCATTTCACATTGTACATTAAAGATTCCAATGCATTCTTACTTTGCAAAAATTTAACACGTTAAAAAGGGTTTGGTAGCCATGCTGTGCAAAAGTTAAATGTATAAAGAATGGGGTTATAACCCTTAAAACAAATAGATATGAACTGGAAATCAGAGTACAATATCACTTATCCGGCACAAAAGTCTAATTTTTTAAACACTGACTTCTGCTAAGACAAAGGGGGATGAAGTTTTCAATATGGGCTTTTGTTAGGTTATTTTACTGTTGACCTGGGATATTAGTAAATAAGGGGTCCTTTTACAAAGCCGTGGTAAAAAGTGGCCTGTGGTAGTGTGGGCATGTCTTTGGGGCGCGTGCTGGGCCACTTTTTACCACGGCTGGGAAAAAGGTAATTTTTTAATGGGCCGGGAAAATTAAAACTAGCATGTGCCTATTTATGGCCTGAGCCCTTACAGCCAGCCACGGTCTTAGCGGTAAGGGCTCAAATGCTACCCACTCGGTAACCTTGCAGTGCGCGCCGATGTGGCCACGCTGCTGATTACCGCTGGGAACGGCCCTGCGGTAGAAATTAGAAAAATATTTTCTACCATGGGATTCAGCGTGCACCAAACTCAGAATTACCGTTGGGTGCATGCGCTACCCCGGTGGTAGTGCCGATTTGGTACACGCTACCCGCACATTAGTCCTCCCACAGCCTTGTAAAAGGGCCCCTAGATCTAATTATATAAAATGGGACCCATGCTAAAACAGCATGAGTTAGTGGTAAAATAACAGTAGCCCATGTTGATAACCCCCCCATGACAATTTTAAGTACATTTAAGGTTATCAATAGAAATCAAACAAAATAAAACATGGAAAAGAAAATAAGATGATACCTTTTTTATTGGACATAACTTAATACATTTCTTGATTAGCTTTCGAAGGTTGCCACTTATATACACTGTCAGCTAGCACATTTGCTTATTTCCGATCTGACGAAGAAGGGCAACCTTTGAAAGCTAATCAAGAAATGTATTAAGTTATGTCCAATAAAAAAGGTATCATCTTATTTTCTTTTCCATGTTTTATTTTGTTTGATTTCTATTGATAACCTTAAGAGTGGACTAACACGGCTACCACTCTCCTCTACTTAAGTACATTTAAGTAAATTTTTGACTTTTGCAGCTGCTCCTCTAATTGTTTTTCACCGTTCTCATTTTATCATAGTCTCCTTTTTGAAAGTTAAATGCTAACATATTGGATTTCCTGTGTGTACTTACTCCATAGCTGAGATCAAATCTGATCATATTATGATCACTGTTATCAAGTGGCCCCAGCACCATTACCTCCTGCACCAGATTATGCGCTCCACTAAGGACTAGGTCTAGAATTTTTGCTTCTCTCGTTGGCTTCTGTACCAGTTGCTCCATAAAGCAGTCCTTGATTTTGTCAAGGAATTTTGCCTCCTTAGCATGCCCTGATGTTACATTTACCCAGTCAATATCGGGGTAATTGAAATCACCCATTATTATTGTGTTTCCCAGTTTGTTATCCTCCCTAATTTCTGATAACATTTCTATATCTGCTAATCCTAGCCAGGTGGACGGTAGTACACTCCTATCACTATCTTTTTCCCCTTTACACATGGAATGTCAATCCATCGGGATTCCAAGATGTGTTTTGTGTGCTGCAGAATTTTTGTCTATTTGATTCAAGGACCTCCTTAACATACAATGCTACCCCTCCACCAATTCGATCCACCCTATCACACCATATAATTTGTACCCTGGTATGACAGTGTCCCATTAGTTATCCTCCTTCCACCAGGTCTCAGAGATGCCTATTATATCTAATTTTTCATTTAGTGCAATATATTCTAATTCTCCCATTTTATTTCTTAGGCTTCTGACATTTGCATATAGACATTTCATAAAGTAAAGATCGCCCACAGATCCAATTCATTCCAAATGTCACGAGAATAGTAGACATTATTCGCAAGAATTAGGATATTATGCAGTCCCGTAGTTTATTTCATGATCATCATTTAAGAATTGCCTTCTCCAGAGACCGGAATTTAAAAGAAAATTTGTGTCCAGGAGATGTAATTAGACGTTCACCCATTAATATAGGTGGATACTCAAGGTGTGGGACCTGTATATATTGCGCGATGACAGTTGAATGTACCGATTTCACTAATCCAGTTGATGGAAAGGTTTATAAATTGAGGTACCAAACTACCTGCAAATCCGGCCATGTGGTGTACATTCTACAGTGTCCCTGGAAGAAACTTTATGCTGAGAAAACTGAATGGAAAGTTTCCACCTGATTGAGTAAACACAAATCATGTGTGACTAACAATAAAAATAGGAGCACTTTTGGTTTCACACTGCAGAGAATTTCATCATTCTTTTGAGTTTCTGCAATGTTGGGTGATTGATAGCGTTTTGAGCAACATCCGGGGAAGTGATTTGAATAGAAGATTGCTACAATTGGAACAACGGTGGATCTTTAGATTGAAGACTCTGGAACCTTATGGATTGAATTTGATCTTATATTGGGCAGCGTTTCTTTGATTTTGTATTTTTCTTATATTTTTATTTCTCTTATTTTTTTGACTTTTTGAATGTGCAGGTTGAGCGATGATGTTTTCAGTTTTGATTGGGTAGTCGAAGTTGGGCGTTCCTTTTAAATGTGAGCACCATTTTCCTCCTCTGTTTGCCAGAGGTCTTGTAGTGGAGCAAATGTTTTCTCCAGCATGCATGAGTTAGTTTTTTCAACACTTTTTTGTTTTGCTTTGTTGTTTGTGTGAGCCTTTAATTTGAATTTTGTCTTTTTGGTTTGCAGCATTAAAGCACAGTAAGGTCTCCAGAGGAAGCTGGATGCGAAATGGGTCCGTTGGGACCACACTGCTTTTTGTTATCCTGCTAAGACTGAGCGACAGAGTATGCAGACACAGCACCATTATGATAAGTTATAGCACCATTTTCTTAAGTGCTAAGTTTTGTTTATTTTTGCAGAGGAGGTTTTTTGACCCTTGATTAATTTTTTTAACTGTGCGCAAGTGAAGCTGCTGATTCAGTGGTTCGTTTTCATGTTGTTTGCCGCAGTTGTGTGAAATCTTTTTCCTCCTCTATTTATAAAAAAAGAAAAAAAGGAGAAGTGCTTATATATAGACATTTCAAACTGTGTTTGTTGTTCCTATTTAAATCTTGCTCACCAGTTTATGCTCTGCTGTGGGGTTCAATTTGATTCAAATACTTCTTCAAGTCTTTAGGCTGCTCCATTAGTGCATTCCTGTAAGAAAAGAATTGCTCAGGGAATTTTCTGGTAGTTGGGGCAGAGGAACTGTCATAGACCTCTCAATCATTGATGTGCTTTGTAGGCTTCTGCTCCCTGTCCTTACATAGTTATGTTATACAATGTAGATGATGGCAGATAAAGGACTTTACAGTCCATCTAGTCTGCCCAACAAGATAAACTCATAGGTATGATGTGATAATACATACCTATAATTGAACTTGATTTGTCTGTGCCATTTTCAGGGCCTTCATCATAGAAGTCTGACCAGCACTGGCCTTGTTCTCCTCTCCTCCTTCCTGTACACATTAATTGATTTGATTTGCTTACTTTATTTCTTGTCTATTAGATTTTTCTTGTCTATTAGATTGTAAGCTATAGAAATGCTAAATAGTAGTAGTAGTAGTAGGTTCAATGCCTTCTATACAGGATTACTTTATGCTCTCCCAAGTCGAGATGCCAGACAGTAGGAATGCTAGCGAGTTTCTCTGGCAAGAGAAGTTTCGACTTTAGGTCTGCTTCTGGGAGTCAGTCTGGTCTTGCCCTGAATTATACGATATTTGCAGTTTTTTTTCATTATCATTCTGTGCTTAAATTTTACACAGCACTTTTGCTTATTCTGCACACAAATTTCATCTCCTTTCTCTAGGTTCAGGTCGCAGTTTTCAGCATCAAACTATTCACCTTGAGTTTATTTTGTTGGGCAGACTGGATGGACCGTACAGTTCTTTATCTGCCATTATTTACTATGTTACTGTGTTCCTGTTAGGGAAGGCACATGAGTTGTTTCAGGTATAGAGGGGTCAGTTCCTTCTGTTAATGCTAGAACCTATGTGCTTATCTTGTGGTGCTCCTTTTCAACTGGGTGCACAGCATGGGACCAAGGCAGTGTCAAGGAACTGCTGGTCTTTCTCCCACTCTGGACCTAGAAGCTTTGGTATGTCCCACTCGTCTGGTCTAGCAGGATGATAAGGAAAATGAAATTTGTTCTAATAACTTCCTTTCCTTCAGTTCTGATAGACCAGTTTAGGACCGCATGGGAAGACTGCAACAGTCCTTTCCTCTTGCGGTCACCTGGCGATGGAGGGAGCCTTGTAGGGACAAAGCCTTTCAATCCTGTTAGGGATGATACTTCTAGAAGGCTGTGTTGTGATGCTGTCCTGTGATTCTGCACTCTTGGGCTAAAATGTGATGTGGTGCCAGGACACTGTTTTGCTGCTGCACGATATGGTGATATTTTAAGGCTGTCTTATAAGTTGTACTATGATATTACACTTTGCTGTGGCAATAAGATATTGTTTCTCTAATGTTGCCCTATATCTTGAGCATAAGAATGCAAATGAAGATGTTTCCTTTCTGTGTTGATGAGTCTGGGAAGGATCTGCCTGTTCCTGAAATTGTGAGAAGCCTAGTTTTCATGTCATAATGTGGATATCTATTTTCATCTAGAAGATTAATCTATATGATTGAGCCAGAAGGTTGAGCTATGTTTGAGCCAAAAAATGCATCATAAGGTTGAATTATAATATGGTATCCATTATGCTAATTCATAATATAGACACATTGTGCTGATCTGTAAGGGTCAATTCATGAGATTGTTCTATAAACTTATTAATCTGCTTTGTCAATAGTATACTGGCACATTCCATGGCTGCACCATCCCTTATACTAGCAGGACTCAATGAAAGGAAAGGAAAGGAAATTAGCAGGTAAGAACAAAATTTAACTTTATTTCTACTTCTGTTTTTGAAGAACCCTCAGAATCCTGTACCTCTTGACTGTCTGTCTAAAACCTGCATCACATTGTCTTTACCACCTTGCACTCTTTTGTTTCTTTATATTGGTAGCTTAACAGTTTTCAAATATCCGAGAAGGTTTATTCATTTCTTTGTATGACTATCTTTTGTCACAGATTTTACAACTTCAAAACTCATCCACATTCCTCTCTTCTCCTTCCCTTCCCAGTCAGATATCAGCAGGGAGAGGCTGCAATACCATTATGACTGATCTCCCAAACAGCTCAAGCTGTATAAATCTTGAATCATTCTAGACTCCAGATCTCTCACACAATTGGTAGGTAAATCTCATCACTGCTATTTGCCTGAATACATCCAGCAGTACCGGGTCCAGTTCTTCCTATTGGATTGGCTGCTTGTAACATAGTAACATAGTAGATGACGGCAGAAAAAGACCTGCGCGGTCCATCCAGTCTGCCCAACAAGATAAACTCATATGTGCTACTTTTTGTGTACCTGTCCTTTTCTGGGCACAGACCATATAAGTCTGCCCAGCACTATCCCCGCCTCCCAACCACCAGCCCCACCTCCCACCACTGGCTCTGGCATAGACCGTATAAGTCTGCCCAGCACTAACCCCGCCTTCCAACCCCCAGTCCCGCCTGCCACCACCGGTTCTGGCACAGACCGTATAAGTCTGCCCAGCACTATCCCCGCCTCCCAACCACCAGCCCCGCCTCCCACCACCGGCTCTGGCACAGACCGTATAAGTCTGCCCAGCATTATCCCCGCCTCCAATCCACCGGCTCTGGCACAGACCGTATAAGTCTGCCCAGCACTATCCCCGCCTCACAATCACCAGTCCCGCCTCCCACCACCGGCTCTGGCACAGACCGTATAAGTCTGCCCAGCACTATCTCCGCCTCCCAACCACCAGCCTCGCCTCCCACCACCGGCTCTGGCACAGACCGTATAAGTCTGCCCAGCACTATCCTTGCCTCACAACCACCAGTCCCGCCTCCCACCACTGGTTCTAGCACAGACCGTATAAGTCTGCCCAGCACTATCCCCGCCTCCCACCACCGGCTCTGGCACAGACCGTATAAGTCTGCCCAGCACTATCCCTGCCTCCCACCCACCAGCCCCGCCTCCCACCACTGGTTCTGGCACAGACCGTATAAGTCTGCCCAGTACTATCCCCGCCTCCCAACCACCAGCCCCGCCTCCCACCACCGGCTCTGGCACAGACTGTATAAGTCTGCCCAGCACTATCCCCGCCTCACAATCACCAGTCCCGCCTCCCACCACCGGCTCTGGCACAGACCGTATAAGTCTGCCCAGCACTATCTCCGCCTCCCAACCACCAGCCTCGCCTCCCACCACCGGCTCTGGCACAGACTGTATAAGTCTGCCCAGCACTATCCCCGCCTCACAATCACCAGTCCCGCCTCCCACCACCGGCTCTGGCACAGACCGTATAAGTCTGCCCAGCACTATCTCCGTCTCCCAACCACCAGCCTCGCCTCCCATCACCGGCTCTGGCACAGACCGTATAAGTCTGCCCAGCACTATCCCCGCCTCACAACCACCAGTCCCGCCTCCCACCACCGGCTCTGGCACAGACCGTATAAGTCTGCCCAGCACTATCTCTGCCTCCCAACCACCAGCCTCGCCTCCCACCACCGGCTCTGGCACAGACCGTATAAGTCTGCCCAGCACTATCCCCGCCTCACAACCACCAGTCCCGCCTCCCACCACCGGCTCTGGCACAGACCGTATAAGTCTGCCCAGCACTATCCCCGCCTCATAACCACCAGTCCCGCCTCCCACCACCGGCTCTGGCACAGACCGTATAAGTCTGCCCAGCACTATCCCCGCCTTCCAACCCCCAGTCCCGCCTGCCACCATCGGTTCTGGCACAGACCGTATAAGTCTGCCCAGCACTATCCCCGCCTCCCAACCACCAGCCCCGCCTCCCACCACCGGCTCTGGCACAGACCGTATAAGTCTGCCCAGCATTATCCCCGCCTCCAATCCACCAGCCCCGCCTCCCACCACCGGCTCTGGCACAGACCGTAGAAGTCTGCCCAGCACTATCCCCGCCTTCCAACGCCCAGTCCCGCCTGCCACCACCGGTTCTGGCACAGACCGTATAAGTCTGCCCAGCACTATCCCCGCCTCCCAACCACCAGCCCCGCCTCCCACCACCGGCTCTGGCACAGACCGTATAAGTCTGCCCAGCACTAACCCCGCCTCACAACAACCAGTCCCGCCTCCCACCACTGGCTCTGGCACTGGCACAGACCGTATAACTCTGCCCAGCACTATCCCCACCTCCAATCCACCAGCCCCGCCTCCCACCACCGGCTCTGGCACAGACTGTTTAAGTCTGCCCAGCACTATCCCCGCCTCATAACCACCAGTCCCGTCTCCCACCACCGGCTCTGGCACAGACCGTATAAGTCTGCCCAGCACTATCCCCACCTTCCAACCCCCAGTCCCGCCTGCCACCACCGGTTCTGGCACAGACCATATAAGTCTGCCCAGCACTATCCCCGCCTCCCAACCACCAGCCCCGCCTCCCACCACCAGCTCTGGCACAGACCGTATAAGTCTGCCCAGCATTATTCCCGCCTCCAATCCACCAGCCCCGCCTCCCACCACCGGCTCTGGCACAGACCGTAGAAGTCTGCCCAGCACTATCCCCGCCTTCCAACGCCCAGTCCCGCCTGCCACCACCGGTTCTGGCACAGACCGTATAAGTCTGCCCAGCACTATCCCCGCCTCCCAACCACCAGCCCCGCCTCCCACCACCGGCTCTGGCACAGACCGTATAAGCCTGCCCAGCACCATCCCCGCCTCCCGTCACCGGCTCTGCCACCCAATCTCGGCTAAGTCCCCTAAGCAATTCTAAATATTGATTTTCTCAATATTAATCTCTATTTGGATCATTCACTAATTTTATCCTTTCTTCTGAACCATTCTTTCCATGACACGGAAAGGGTAATTTTTAAAAGTTCCGTGTACCTATCGGTTAATGGAAAACTCAACATAGCTGATCTACGTTGTAATGTTTTATTTCATGCTTGTGATGTATTATGCAGCATATGTTGACAATAAAAATGATTAAACATAAAAGTTCCGTGTACAGGTAAAATAGTCTGACTGAAATCTACCCCTGTCAGATGAAGCTAAAGTAGGCACAACTGCATTAAGAGGCATTCCAATGGACGTGATTATTAGGTCATGGGAGACAAAGAGTGGTTGTACATGTGATTTCCAATAGCTTGCGCAGTGTTTTGCCCCTTGCCAGTCATTCATACAAATAAGAGGCACAAAGTACAGGGCTGTTTGAAATTGTGAACTTTGCAACTGTTCAATTTCAAAAGCAAACAAAGTACGTTCTTTCCCTTATAGAACCGGTGCAATCTTTGCAGCTGAAAACAATCCGCCTATGTTGCATACAACATCAGCCACTGACAATCCTCTTTCCTCCAAAGTATCACTTTCCTGTGCTGTCCCCTAGGTCTCCTCCCTTCATACCTCATCCTTCCCCAACATTCTGCGTCCTGGATATTTACTCTTCCCACTGTTTCTTTGTCACGTTTCTGACGGGTCGTCTACCACCACTTCATTTTTATTAACCTACTAGTACTCTTTTTCCTATAATTTATTTTACGTCTCCGCTCACTGCACACCAACTTCCGTAGTTCCACTTCTTCTGTTATTACTTTTAATGTCAGCTATTTCTCTTTTCTAAGTTTTGATTACATCGATTTTCTGTTGTTCTCTGACTGGGACTCGGCCGCTGTTCTTGATTAAAAGCTCTGCTTTGTCTAGCTTCTATCAGCTAACCAGATGACCTTCTGATCAGGTAAAGCTCACACACTGTGGAAAGTTAATGGACAGTTTCAATTAGAAAGATCTTTTTTCCTGCATGGCAAAAACCCTGCTTTTTTTGCCCTATGTATTGCCTCACTGAACAGTAAATAAAAAGTTTTCACCCTGCTGGTTTTGTTCTATTCCTGCTGCTTTCCTCTCCCTCATTCCTCTTGTGCTTTCATCTCCTCGTTATAATCACAGTCATAGAGCAGCAAAAACAACAAACCCTATTTTTAAAAGAAGAACTTTTACTATAGATGCAGAATTGGAGAAAACTATTCAGTGATGTTACTTATCTGAAAACCCTTTCTGGGAAAAGTACCACACTTGTTTTAGCTGAAAAGAATTTGTATGCATCATTTCTCCATGAGAAAGCGCTGATTTGTATTCGCATATTCAAAAATAGAAACATATTTGGAATTTGCTACCTCTCCCAAACTCAGCAGCGCTTGCAAAACTTGTGTTAGTTTTTAAAGCTCTTTTGTACATTTGATCTTTGGATACATTATTGCTACATTAACAATGCCCTAGAAAATACTGGTGTATACTGAGAAAAAAAAAGGTCTATTTACAGATCACCAAATGTCAACAGTGATCTTAATTACTTCAATAAAGTACACCACGTTAACACTTCATATCAGCCTTGCTTCTGTGACCTTGGCAGGTGCCTAAAAATCTATGAACAAGAGTAAGCTTCTGCAGGGTACAACTGAATACTCTCAGGCCAGCCCGAGTCATTTTCAATGTTATTATTATTATTTATTTATTTTGCAGTATCATGAAAGGAAATGGAGCAAAGTTAATCTCCAAAATATCTGGTGATCTTGTAGCTCTGGAATTTTGCACAAGTGAAGACACTTTCATTTAGAACTAGTAAAAAAAGGCCCGTTTCTGTTTGAAAGGAAACGGGCGCTAGCAATGTTTTCCTCTGAGTGTGTATGTTTGAGAGAGAGTATGTGTGAGCAGCCTTGCCAGATTGAAAAATAATTTCCCACACAAAACCACGCCCCCGCCGTCACCAACCCCGCCCCTGACGTCACCATCCCCTCCCACAATGTCACTAACCCCGCCCACGACGTCACTAACCACGCCCACTGCAACCCGCAAGCAACAAAAATTTCCCGCAGCGGGTTGCGGAAAGCCGCCCAATTGGGCGGAAAGCCGCCCAATTGGGCGGGAAAACCACAACCTTGGCAACATTGTGAGAGAGGCTTCTGTTCCTGCTGCTGTGCATTCCCAGTGTTGTGCTGATTCGCTGCTCCCTGTATCGTAGCTCCGCCCCTCTCCCTTCTATTGGCCAATCTAGTGTGGGTTCTGTGACATCACTCTTATCTACTACATGAAGGACACCACCTCCAGCAGAAAACAATTGTTCCAGGCAGCCTCAGAATGTTGGAGATGAGAATTATTATATAGGAAGGTATTTTATGGTAAATATTTGATGATATCTGAGAGATGTCTTTTAGCCTTAGGCTGTTAAACTTGCTCTCTAGCAGAGTCTCTTCTATTCACATTTATGACTCGCTGTAGCAATACCCTGTCAAAGCACAACAAGCCCATCTCAAACCCATGAAAGGAGTCATAACAAAAACTGAAAATGGTTTGCACATTGTAAACCTAACTACAAACATATTGCCGTCCAAGTAGTAGTATCACAGTAACATTTTATATATCTGTGGGAGTACACAGAGTTTGGTATAATTATTCTGTAGAACCTACACATCTTCTTTTGGATTCTTCAGTGCTATGTCTGAATTCCAGCAGTCTTGCGTAATATATTTTAGATTAGAAGGTGAAAATACGTTCCATTTGTTTGTACGGTATGGATGAGAATGTTGGATTTGTGCAAAACAGGAGTATAAATAGATCCATTAATAATGAAAGGGTATGTGCCCCCCCCCAAACCTACAGATTCAGGACCAGAGCACAAGTATGGATTGCTGAAATCCGCCAGGAACTTAATATCGTCTTTGCTGACATGTTCACCAGTTGAATAATATATTTTGTCCGAGTGTCATGAAGTAAATTTGACTGCTACCACCAGACTGGACCGAAGCAAAGAATACCTTGAAACATGGAAATGAGTAAAAGGTGATTAATACGAGGTGCTCATGGAATATTGGCTTTTATATTTCAACGATTTTTATTGATGACTTAACATGACAAAGTAGGTATATATCCAATCAAATGACAATACCTTCAGTTCTTCTATAGGTTACACAACGCCATCAAAATTTTTGTTTTACAATTTGAACTTCCCCTACCCGTTCCCTTCCCCCTCTCTTAAACCCTCCCTACCCTTCCTTCCCCACCCCCTGCTCAGGAAAATATACTTTGTTCATTATCCGTCCACACATTAGCACACACGATGTATTAAGAATAAGACTTCTCCCTCTCTAAGTCAATTTATCCAATAAACCCCCCCAAATCTTAAGAAAACGTACTTTACATCTACATGAGCCCTTGGCTTCTCTTGCCTCCCATGACTTGCCTCCCATGACATCAACTGGTGCACTTGGTTACGCCAGTGCCAAAAATGGGGGGGGGGGGGGGATCAGAATATTGGCTTTTAAAATATTTGCTAGCTAATTTGTGCTTCCATGGAGATGATGAAAACACATACAAGAACTCATATGCTAGAACAGTAAAAGGCAAAGTGAAATGTGGCATAAAATATCAACAACAAAGTCTGCCCCCCCCCACCACCCCCGATCATTACACATCAGGTACCTTAAGGGACAATTCTATAAACTAGGCACAAACATTTATGTGCCCATTCCATGCATAAGTGTTTAAATACTACCATATATGCACATATGTATTCAGATAGGCACATATACATGAGCATTCTGCCTAAGACCTATTCTGTAAATATATGACTATCTTTCATAGCGTACATTTGTAAGGAGGGAGTACACACGGGCGCAGCATGGGAGGAGTTCCCACTTATGCGCCTAACTTACAGAATACTGCTGCATTTGGGTGCTGACGTTTACATCAGCTCTATGGCTGATTTTAAGTGCGGGTGCCTAAATGTTAGCTACACCAATAGTATTCTAACACAGAACTTAGGTGACTTGGTTCCATTACAAAATAGATACCTACAACCTGTCCTTGGGGTGCCTATATGGAGGCACCCAGTTATAGAAATGTCCTTGAATTTGTAAAATGACCAAAAATTACTGAAAATTCTGTACCTTGTCATTTCTTTCACATAGAAACTTTAACTTCTGGGCTTTCTTGTGCATAAATACGCCTTCAAGATTTCCTGTTTCCCCAGAGCGGAGCTCAATAGCTTTCTCTCCCCAGCCCATGACCTGGTTAGACTGAAGATAAGCTAAACAAAAGGCAAGGCATTCATAGGTTAGAAACACAGCACAACATAATAATAAATTAACTCTCAAGAACAGTTAATGGTTATGGTGAATTTGATATACCGCCATGACTAACTGGCAGCTGTACAATATTCATATATTTTTTTAATCTGCTTGAAAACCAGCTGCAGGGGATGGAACTCCTCTCATACATGTAAAGGCTTAAGAGGTTAGGATTCTTCAGCTTGGAAAAGAGATGGCTGAAGGAGGATATGATAGAGGTCTGCAAAATAGTGAGAGGTGTAGAACGGGTATCACTATTTTACTCTTTCAAAATGTACAAAGACTAGGAGACACTCAAGGAAGTTACAGGGTACTACTTTTAAAAAGAACACTCAACGAATAGTTAAGCTCTGGAACTAATTGCCAGAGGATGTGGTAGCAATGGTTAGTGTATCTGGGTTTTAAAAGGTTTTGGCCAAGTTCCTGGAGGACAAGTCCATAGTCTGCTATTGAGACAGACATGGGGAAGCCAGTGCTTGCCCTGGGATTAGTAGCATGGAATGTTGCTACTATTTGAGTTTCTGTCAGGTACTTGTGACCTGGATTAGCCACTGTTGGAAGCAGGATACTAGGCTAGAGGACCATTGGTCTGACTCAGTATGGCTATTCTTATATTCTTAAAGTAACAGATCTAAAATGTTGAGAATGGCTGATTTTTCATGTCATGGGTCCATAAGCAGTCTGCAAAAGTACCAAATTTTTTTTAGCGAGGGGGTGGGCTCCAGGGCCCATTGGGGCCACAATGGTTTTTTTTAGGGCGGGGAATGGGCTTCAGGGTCCATTGGGGCCACCAGGTACATTTTTTGTTGAGCCAGGGTATTTAAAGGATTATCTGAGATGAAGTTCTGCAGTTCACCTCAGATGTCTCTTTAACCCCCTTGCTAGAATCTTGGTTCAGCGGTTTACTCTTCCCCCTCCCCTCACTCCAACTAAAACCTTTTTCATATTGTACAGTAATCTTAGTACAGAAAAAAAGCACTAAAAACATGTAAACTGCTGCGCTAAATATCAGCATGGTTTGTCACATCAAAGACTTTGTTATTATACAACAAACCCTGGCACTTTAGCAGCATTCAGGCTAGCAGCTGGTGTTTTGGCTCAGAACACAGAACACCCTTTTTGGTCTGGCAGCAGATTGGGAAGCACAGAACCAACAAACGCCTAATAGATTTGCCTATTGCTGTGCACTGATTGGGAAACACATACGTTAACGTAAAGATACGATACTTCAGAATACGTGACGAGATATACTGTTTACTGACTGAACAGAGAAATAAAAGTCAGTAGACAAGCAGTTGGTGATATCTGCATAACAAACTAAAACAAAGGTATTGATCTTGTTGTACTATCACATCTACTATAATAAAATGCGCCCTCAACGTTCTGAGGTCACTGACGTCACTGCAGGCACTCACACACCGGTTCGTAACTTCATGGTGGTGAAGCCACAACACTCACCATGTCTGCATGCCCCGCCCTCGCGTCACACGTGATGACGTCGAGGGCGAGGGAAAACAACGCATGGGGAGCAGTAGCGTGTTTCCCTACTCCTCCCCTTCAAAAAAATACCTGTAGCCGACGACGTGCCCATCACCCTGCCCCTTCGCACCGCCCCTTTCAACGTACTGCCCCGCACCCGGTAGCACACTCTTCCCCTCATCACCTTCCCTCCACCCTGTCACCTCCCCTCCCCTTACGCCACTATCCCTGGTGGTCTAGCGGTACCTGTTCGCACAACCAGGAATGAAGGAACCCCCGGTTTCCTGGCCCGAAGCGCTGCTGCTAGCTGCCCGGCTGCATCGTGTCTGAGTCCGGCTCTCGGTGATTCAAAATGGCCGCCGAGAGTTGAAGCTGCATCGCGAGACTTCAACTCTCGGTGGCCATTTTGAAACGCCGAGAGCCGGAATCCCACACGATGCAGCAAGGCACCTACCAGCACCGCTACGGGCAGGAAAGAGGGGGTCTTTCTTTCCTGCCCTGACCGAACAGGTACCTCTAGACCACCAGGGACACAACCGTAAGGGGAGGGGAAGGGAGTCCGGTGCCAGCTAGGGCCCGTTTCATCAAAGGCAGAAACGGGCCTTTTTTACTAGTTATTGCATAAAGGTCATTGTACCCATATCTTCATTTTAGGTCTTCAGCTTTCACTCTCCCTTTTCCTTTTTTTCCCCCTTTCTCCTGCCCTTCCATGTTCCCAATTTCCTTATCATTTATTTTTCTCCCTATACATATTATACATTTTCTATTTTCAAGATATTTACTTAAATCTTAAAAAATTATAAATTTTAAGTTTTGAGAAATTTATTATAATGTGTTAAAGGTTATCACGTTGCATAAGTTACTAGAAAATGTACAAATAAGATAATATACATTTTTGAATATCTATTGTCCCTGTTCCAATGTGTATCCCTTTTTTTCTAACAAAAATGTCAAAATAAAATCTCTTTAAAAAAAACAAAAAACAAATGTATTGAGATAATCCAATAAAAACAAGGTATCACCTGAAACTTATTATATTTTGGGGGCCTGATATTCAAAGGAGTAGGAGGGGCTCCTGGCTGGTTAAATCCTGCTGAGCTGCCAGTATTCAGCAGCACTTGACCAGGTAGCACTGCTGAATAGTTGTTTGGATTTTGCTCACACCTTTTTCAGTAATAGTTCAAGGTGAGTTATATTCTGGTACACACTGGGTATTTTGATGTCTTTGTAGGGCTCACAACCTAAGGGGCTCTTTTACTTAGGTGCACTGGCGTTTTTAGCGAGCGTTAAAAATAGGCGCAAAAGACGCCCATGAATTCCTAAGGGCATCTTTAGCGTTTAGCGCGTGCCTATTTTTAATGCGTGCTGAAACGTTAGTGCCCCTAAGCAGTGGCGTAGCTAGGTGGGGCGCCAGGGGAGTGGCGCTCCCCCCAAACGTTCTGCCTATTTTTTTCTCGTTGTGTTGCACTGAAAATGTGCGCCGGCAGAAGTCTGCTCTCCTGCTGCTTTCGCTCCCCCCGCACCGTCAACCTGGCTCCGCTTCTGCGCCTAAGCGAAAGACCCCCTGAATTTGTACCGCAGGGTTAAGTGACTTGTCCAAGATCACAAGGAGCAGTAGTGTGAATTGAACCAGCCACCTCTGGATACGAGACCTCTGTTCTAACTACTAGGCTGCTCCTCCACTTTATCTTTACTAACCACCTAGGTTACAGGGAAAGGGAAATGGGACTTGATATACCGCCTTTCTGTGGTATTTTGCAGCAACATTCAAAGCAGTTTACATATATACAGGTACTTATTTTGTACCTGAGGCAATGGAGGGTTAAGTGACTTGCCCACAGTCACAAGGAGCTGCAGTAGGAATCGAACCCAGTTCCCCAGGATCAAAGTCTGCTGCACTGACCACTAGGCTACTCCTCAGGTGTCCAAGGGTGGAGTTTGGGCAAAGCCATCACTTAGCTGATTAGTGGCAATATTTGGTCGGCTTGATCCTGGCCCTCTAAGTGCACATGTGCTATAATATCCAGGCAGCATAACCTTAGCACATCAGCACACACAAGAACGCTCAGTTCTTTTCTCAAAATTACTTTACTGATGTAGCTAATTTACTCACAGTTCGTAGATTCTCAGAAGCTTGTTGCCTGAAGGCAAGTTCTGAATGCCGCAGCAGTGGGTGGAGGTGGAATTTTGAAGAGAAAAAGCTTTATGGTAGGAGTGGAAGAATTGGCAGGTAGATGAAGGTAGTTTCAGACAGGACCACTGAGAGACAAAGCTGGGCCTGTGGCAAATGCCCCCCGCATGCACTAGCCCCACCCCGTATGGACCCTTCTGGACCTACTTACTTGCTTAATGTCTCCTGCTCCTATGTTCCAGGACCTCATTAACTCTGCTCTGTCATATGGGTCCTTCTTCCTGCCGTGTCCCCTCCCGTGTTTGCAGAAACAGGAAGTACTTCACATAGGAGGTGGGACGAGGCAGGAAGAAGTTCCATGGCCAGCAGAGCAGAGTTAATGCGATAATGCAATAACACAGCACTGCGGCACACAGGAGCAGGAGACCAACCAGTCATGCCAGTGCCAGCTGGGCCCCACTTGGAGGCCAGCCGCTGGAGAATCTTGCCTCCCTTTCAGAGGTGAGGTGCTGAGTTGTGCAGTATTGGTAAAAAGGCAAGTTCACTCCAGGGGAGCAGAGAAGCACATGCTTCTGAGGCAAAATGGAAGTGTCTGAGCTCACAGGGACAGAGGGACCAAGAAAAAACACCCACAAGGCCAGAGGGCGAAGTAAAGGGACCAACAGGGATGGAACCTGACCAGGCTACAGAGGAGGTCATAGAGGGTAGTCCTTGATTGGAAAGAGAGGTCATACCTTTGCCGACGCCAGGCCTGCCGAAAGGGGGGGACAATATTCTCTGGGCCT
Source organism: Microcaecilia unicolor (assembly GCF_901765095.1). Lineage (NCBI taxonomy): Eukaryota > Metazoa > Chordata > Amphibia > Gymnophiona > Siphonopidae > Microcaecilia > Microcaecilia unicolor. The sequence goes on along the minus strand of NC_044037.1, from coordinate 31,493,733 downwards.
GGCCTCGAAGGGGGATCTGGCTGACCTAGTGGCATGGGGGGGCCTGGGCCCCTCCACTTTGACCTCAGGCCCGCCCAACTGCAGTACCTTGAATGGCTGGCAGGGATGCCCAAGCCCCGCCATCCAAATAGCTTTGAAGCATGAACTTCCCCTGGTGTAAGGAAGTCGTCAGCATGCTTTCTAGCAGCCAACATCGGCACTCCGTGGATGCTCAGTTCGCCCGCACGAACTGAGCATGTGCGAGGAGTGCCGGTGTCAGTGGTTAGAAAGCATGCTGCCAACTTCCTCACACCAGTGGAGGATCAGGAAGTGCAGCTTTTTGGCTGGTGAGGATTGGGCATCCCTGCCAGCAAAGGTAACATTTTTAATGGTGGGGGGGGGGGGGGGGGAGGAAGAATGGAGTTGGGGAGAGATCAGAAAGGAATGGGTGGCCCCAGAGAATCCCCCCCCCCCCTGGGCTGCTGGCTACACCTCTGCATTTCCTGACTGATGGCATGGCAAGGTGTGTGTGGGGGGGAGGGGGGAAGGGCTCCCCTAAGCCTGTTTACCCCAGGCCTATTTTTGTCTCTAGGCGGCCCTGGCTGACCCATCAGAACAAAAATAGTAGAGATAATCAGAAAATAACAGCAGGTAGACAAAGGACTCAAGCTCGGCTGAGAGAAACAGGAGGTCTTTGCAGGAGAAAAGATCACTAGTAGTAAAGCTTATACAGATAAGCAGGGGTGGCGGTAGCACGTGTGAAACTACATTACACACAATGCATTGCTCACCTGGGCCGCCGAGAGGGAGGAGCAGGGGGGACAAAATTCCCCAGGCCCGGGCCTCCGAGGGGGGCCCGGCGCTGGGGTCAGGCCGCCGGCGCTGCAGTTCCGGTCTCACCTGCCTGCCTCCTCAGCTCCGGGCCCCCTGCATTCGAAGCGGCAGTCACAGATCGTCTCTCTTCGGGCCTTCCCTCCCTGTGTCCCGCCCTCAAGGAAACCGGAAGTTACATCAGATGAGGGCAGGACACAGGGAGGGAAGGCCCGAAGAGAGGTGATCTGCAACTGCCGCCTTGAATGCAGGGGGCCCGGAGCCGTGGAGGCAGGCTGGTGAGACCGCGGACTGCAGGGGGAGCGACGGGGGGCGGCAGCAGTGGGGGAAGCGACGGGGGGGGGGGGGGGGCGGAGGTGGGGTGGCCTTGCCCCGGTCCCGGCCTAGTCTCTTGGCCCTGTTGCTCACATACCACAGCAGGAAGTGACTGCTGCACTAAAAATCCTAAGATGTGAGAATAGCAATAAACACATTTTAGAGCTATGCTATAAAGACCAGTGTAAGGCTGCCAGGGGCAGAACACCGCTAACCAGCTACGCAAATGCATTCAGTTAGGTCGGCAAAAGTGTGTCCTAACTTTGGGGCCCTTTAACAAAGGCATGTAAGGGCCTATGCACGTGCAGTGTGCGTCAAATTGGCATTACCGCCCAGCTAGCGTGTGCACCTGGCGGTAATTCCAAGTTTGGCATGCGCTGAAAACACGCGGTAGGAAATAATTGTCTATTTTATACCACGGGGGCGTTCCAGGCGGTGATCAGCAGTTGGCGTGTGCTGGACGGTTACCGCGCGGGTAACGTGTGAGCCCTTACCACTAAGTCAATGGGTGGTGTTAAGTGCTTAGGCCGTAAATAGACACACACTGGTTTTCATTTTGCTGCCAGTCCATTTCCCGGCCCAATACACGTGTCCACACTACCGAAGGCCACTTTTTGGCGCGCCTTTGTAAAAGGGCCCCTTTATGTGCCAAGTTAACCGGTCACCAGTCTGAATATTGGCCAATGCCCAGTTAACTTCCAGCTCAGCCCTGGCATTGAATATCAAGGTTAATTCGGCCTGAGGCTTACAAGCCACTTACCGCTGTAGGCCGAAGATTGTTATAAATGTTTATAGTAGGGCTTTCCAAACTGCAAGTTGCAACTCCACATAGGAATGCAAAATCTGTGATGGGGTCGTGACCTGGGTGGGCTGAAAAAAAAGAAACTCACCAACCTCATGCCTCCTGATCAGGGGCATAGCCAGACAACAGATTTTGGGTGGGCCTAGACAAGAAGTGGGTGGGCACCAAGTGTCCCCCCCACCCCCCATCCAAAAAATATCTCAGCTGGTGAGAAAACGCTTCTTTCCATCTTGGCAGTCTGCAGCAGGCATGCACTGAAAACTGAGCATGCGCAGGTGCCATTATTGTGGAGAGTAGCATTTTCGTTACCATCAGGGGGAAATCTTGAGCTGGCCGAGCTTGGGATCCCCAACAGCTACTGCTAAACGTGTGCTACTGTTGGGCAGGCCTGAGCCCTAAGTGGCTACGCCACTGCTCCTGATGAGCCCATGCTATGATTAAGCTGGCATGAGCTCCACGGAAGGTGGGGATGACAGCAGCATTGGCTGTGATGCTGTAGGAGGGCCAGGAGCAGCAGCATGGGTGAGAGAAGTAGGTCTCCAAAGTTCCCATGCTTTCTGTAACCGTGATAATGGAGTCATAGCCACAGAAAGTTTGCTAAGCACTGGTTTATTGAATGAAATTTATTGTAATCTACTTTGGACAGCCTGCTAGAAAGGTGGAATATAAATGATTTCCATCACAGAAGGAGATCTTCTATGTAAGGATTAGGGCCAGAGTGTTTGTTTCATGTAGCTGCCCTTACGTTATGAAATCGTTAATATTGGTGAAGCTTTATTTATTTATGACATTTATATCCTGCATTTTCCCTTACAATTTCGAGTTGAATGTGGCTAACAAGTTAAAAAGAAGTCATTACAAAATGTGAAACAAAATACATAAACCCACACATATCAATAAGGAAAGAATCGCAAATTTATAAAGAATTCAATAATAAAGCATAATGGGGAGAATGGAAGGGGGAGATTAGGCACCAGGATGAACTGACAGAAATGTTTTGAAAAGGAAAGATTTCAAAAACTTACAAAAAAAGCAAATAATCATATTGGGATCTTATATTTTTCGGAAATTGCACCATTTAGTACCTTAGTATGAACAAATAGCTGAATATATAGATTTATAAACTACTTTCTTACAGGTAGGAAAATGAAGACGCAGGTGGTCTCTTGCACCAAAGATTGAATTGCGAGAAGGCAAAGTAACAAGGGGCAACATATAGTCAGGGGCAATACCATACAAAATCTGAAATATGAGAACACAGAGTTTGAATACAATCCTGGCCCTAATGGGAAGCCAATTCAAATATATCAGCAAAGGAGTAGCCCTCTCAAAGCGGGGTACATGCGTGACAAATCTAGCTGCAATATTTTGGGCAGTTTGCAGTTTCCTTGATATACATCCTTTACACTATGCATAGATAGCGGAATGTGGGGTCACCCAGGGCTCACCGCTTTCACCAATGCTATTCAACTTAATGATGGCCCTCCTGGCTCGAACACTATCCAAACAAGGCTTCAACCTCCTCATATACGCTGATGATATGTCCATCTACATTCCCTTCCAAAAAGACCTGACCGAAATTGTGTCTAGGATAGCAGATGGCAGAAACATAATGGAATCCTGGGCATCGTCGTTCAAGCTCAAATTGAACAAATTAAAAACACACTGCTTGATTCCCACATCACAAAACAATACCGAACGCTACTCAAATATTGACACCATGGGCACATCCCTCCCAATATCTTGACAACCTAAAAATCCTAGGAGTCACCATCGATCGCAATCTATCCTTCGACAAGCAAATCTCAACCACAACAAAGAAAATGTTCAAACCGTGTGGAAATTGAAACGCATAAAAAATTACTTCCTGAAAGATGTATTCCGCACACTAGTTCAATCCATGGTCCTCACCCAAGCAGATTACTGCAATGGAATCTATGCTGGATGCAGGAAACAACTACTAAAGAAGCCGCAAACAACACAAAATACAGCAGCTCACCTAATATTCGGTATAAACTGAGTCAAAAGCGCAAGACCCCTGCTGCTCAAACTTCACTGGCTACCCATCAAGGCATGTATAATCTTCAAGATTTACACACTGGCTCACAGGATTAACTTTGGCCTCACACCAGAAGAAATGACAAACCTAATAGACCTACCTATACACAACACAATCAAAGGCACAAGAACCTACCTCACCCTACACTTCCCTAGAGTCCAAGGCCTAAAATACAAATCTGCATAACTCAACTAGCTTCACATACATCTGTCCCAAAATTTGGAACACAATACTGAAAGTCGTAAAATGCACGACCAATTAATAACTTTCCCCAAACACCTTAAAGCCACTTCTTCAGACAATCTTTCTTTGAAAATCACTCACAGTCTAACTAACCAACAACTACAATACACCAGAAAACCCGAGCACTAAATGGAATCGAATGAATGACACATGCAAATTCCTACCAAAAATGGTACATGTCAAACTGTATTAAACTGTAAGCCCCATTGAACCAACAACCCGATTGGAAAATGTGGGGTATAAATTTGTGCCCCACCTCGATGTAATTTGCTTTCGAAGGTGACAACATAAGCAAGGCAGTCGAGATCCACAGAATGTAGTCTGAAGAACAACAATGTACCGAAGAGGTTAAATTAAAATATACATTTAGTGGAGGAGTGGCCTAGTGGTTAGGGTGGTGGACTTTGGTCCTGAGGAACTGAGTTCGATTCCCACTTCAGGCACAGGCAGCTCCTTGTGACTCTGGGCAAGTCACTTAATTCTCCATGGCCCCATGTAAGCCGCATTGAGCCTGCCATGAGTGGGAAAGCACGGGGTACAAATGTAACAAAAATAAATAAAATACCCAAGGTGGCAAGACTAGAAGTGGTGCAGTGGCTGGTGCCAGCATTCTTTACCTTCATTAAGGGGAAGTGTGATTTTAAACTCCTCTTTAGTTGCTGCCCCTGAAGCAGCCTGCCATTGGCGAAACGTAGCCACGTCAGGCAATTTTAATAAAAGTATAATTTAATTGAACCTCTTCGATCCATTTGCTGTCAAAGGGCAGTTTATAAATGAATAAATATTATTATTATTATCCAAGTAGACTAAAATGGCAGTCATGTTACTAGCACGCTAGCTGAGAAAATGCATTCACAGTGCTCTTTGCTATTTCAATATTGTAAATTGGTTCAGATTGATTAAACCATTGACTGCCAACTTTTAATGCATCCATGGGAAAACTCAAATATTGACTGAAAGAACATCTCATCTTTTTAACTTCTTTCCATCGCTGAAACAGCCTTTCAGTAAGCTGTTTGTTTCAGATTCCATAATAAAAGGTCACAGTAACGCTGTTTGTTTCACTCCATTGTCTTTTTTTCTTGGCGTGTTCTTCACAAGTATCACTGCTGCTATAATTCCTACATCAACTACATGAGTTAATATGGTTAGCAGCTAAGAATATGTCTGTTTTGTTTTTAGTTACTTCTGTGAGACAACGGCACTAAGCAGGTTCTCTCAAATCTGAAGTAAAAGCATGCATGTAAAAAAACAATGAAGTCAATATTCAGCCTGCACTGGTGAACCAGGTTTTTTTTTAGCTGCCGCTGGTATTATTCCTGGATATTAAATGCCAGACCATGTCCAGGCACTGTAATTAATTATGCAGATTTATGCAGCTGGCTATCTGTTATGCATTTAAGTGTAATATTGACATAGGACTGACTTATGCGGTCCGATTTGACTGCTAAACTTAGGTAGTTAAGGGGTCTGTTTACTAGGCTGTGGGGAAAAGGGCCCTGTGGTAACAGGGCCCTTTTTATCGCAGCCAATAAAATCCCCCCCCCCCCAAAAAAATGACCATGCAATAAAAAAAACTCTTACTGTGTGGCCATGCAGTGGGGAGCTCTTACCGCCACCCATTGAGGTGGCAGTTAAGGGCTCTCACAGTAATCTGGTGGTAACCACGCAGCACGCAGAGATGCCCGATTACTGCCTGGTTACCGCCGCATTAGAAAAAAATTTTAAAATTTCCAGAGCGCCAGAAATAGCCGCGCTCAACCTGGAACTATCACCGGTGGGTGCATTAGGCCGGCGGTTAGTGGCGATCCTAGGTTGGCTGCCACCCAGGGCGGATTGCCGCTGCACACCCCCCTCCCCGGCGCAATGACACCCCCTCCCCGCCGCATCAAGCCCCCCTGGCGCAATGACACCCCCCTCTCCGGCGCATCAAGCTCCCCCCCCCCGGGTGCATTCTTGGCTGCTGGAGGGTGCAGAGAGCAGCGTGCACCCGGGGCAGATCGCCCCCACCGCCCCGCCCTTCCTACGCCACTGCCGGTGGTAGTTCAGATTTAGGGTGCGGTATGCCAGTGTTGGGCTTACTGCCACTTTGTAAAAGACCCCCTAAGTGCTGAATATCGACACTTAACCATATAAGCACCGACTCTGCCCACAAAATAGCCGGCTTTGAGTTTGGCGGTCTGTGGGGATATTCAGTGGCACTAACCAATTAAGTGCCGATGAATATCAGCGGATAACTCTGCACAAACAATTAAACTGGCTGGTTAAATCACTTTGAATATTGACCTCAACAAAAACGTACGTTGCCACAGGATGTCTGTTCTTATAAACGCTCAGAGACGGAAGGAGTGGGAAATAGACAAGGCTGACCCAGGACAAACAGGGAGACTTCAAATGTCGGTAAAATGTTTATTGATAAAAGACAAGCAGATGTAGAGATCTGGTCTTTAGAAAGAACTACAAATCAGCGTGAGAAAAGCTGTGACCGCTCCGGTTCCAACCAGAACAGTCACAGCTTATCTCACACTGATTTGCAGTTCTTTAACAAAGGTCTTTTTAAAGACCAGATCTCCACATCTGCTTGTACCAACATTATTTACTCTTTGATGGTCTTGCACATATCATTCAAAGACTCCTGAAGCAGGCTTTCTGCCGAAACACATTGCTGTGTCAAGTCTTTTATCAATAAACGTCTTACCAACATTTGAAGTCTCCATGTTTGTCCCGGGTCAGCTTGGTCTATTTCCCACTGCTTTCTTCTCGTGGGATCTCAGTTTTCCTCCGCCCAGCCGGACCATCACTGAACTATTCACTTATAAATGCTCAGACATGAAGCACTCACATTGAATGAATCTACCCCGTATCACTGGGCAGGGAACGATAGCAACTGTCATATTACCAAGGAAACAGAGGTGGGTAAAGAAACACAAAAAACTATTTATGAAACAGTTTTATGTGGTTTATTATACATCTATATAAATAATTCTCACCTCCAATTCTGAAGCTCACTGTGTGGCAGGGAAACACTGAAGCCCTGTACTGTTGTAGGCTGTCAGCACCACTCACTCTCACTCTCAGTCATACACCCGCCCTCAGCCAGGCCCCATCCGGACATAACTCGCAACCCCAACGTTCTAATGAAGCCCCCAAGCTCCACCCACTTCTGTGAAGGGTTCGTAACTTCATGGCGGTGAAGTATCTCCATAGCCCATGTCTCTCTGTCACGCCCTCGCGTCGAACGTGATGACGTCGAGGGCAGAACAATTTCGGTGAAGGAAAGGAACGCGAGAAGAGAAGTTCGTCTCCGTCAGCACAGGCTTTGGGGGAGGTTTAATGGACGAAAGGCTGGTCTCCACAGGGTCACGCCACGGGGGGGGGGGGGGGGGAGGCAGTAATTACAAGCGGGGGGGGGGGGTTCAAGTCGGTGGGAGGGGCGTGAAGGGGGCTTTGTACTGGGAGGGAGGGGGTCTGCAACTCGCCACGGAGGGAGAAATGGAGGGGCAGAGGGGGGTATGGAACTCGGCAGGGAGGGAGGATGGGTGGGGATTTCCCTTGCTAGCACCCGTTTCATTGCGTTTCGAAATGGGCCTTCCTTACTAGTCTGTAAATATTTTATTGAAATGTCTGATCACAGAGGTTAAGGACTTCTGGTGAAGTTGTTGTAGTAACTGCAGTTGGATGGGACATTACTCATTAAAGACTGCCATGAAGTTCCTTATCTGCCATTCAAATATTACCAATCAGAAAAGCTGTGAGCTTATAGGTGCTGAAGCAGCATTTGGCCGACTTTACTTGGTCCCGTTTTGTTCACGACCAAGCCTCGAAATGGTGCCTGAACTGACCAGATTACCACCAGAGGGATCGGGGATCACCTCCCCTTACTCCCCCAGTGGTCACCAACCCCCTCCCACCAAAAAAAAAAAAAATTAAAAAACATTTTTCCCAGCTTCTGTGCCAGCCTCAAATATCATACCCAGCTTCATCACAGCAGTATGCAGGTCCCTGGAGCAGTTTTTAGTGGGTACTGCAGTGCACTTCAGGCAGGCGGACCCAGGCCCCCCCCTACCTGTTACACTTGTGGTGGTAAATGGAAGCCCTCCAAAACCCACTGTACCCACATCTAGGTGCCCCCCATTACCCTTTAAGGGCTATGGTTGTGTTGTACAGTTGTGGGTAGTGGGTTTTGGGGGGCTCAGTACCCAAAGTAAGGGAGCTATGCACCTGGGAGCAATTTGTGAAGTCCACTGCAGTGCCCCCTAGGGTGCCCGGTTGGTGTCCTGGCATATGAGAGGGGGACCAGTGCAGTACGAATGCTGGCTCCTCCCATGACCAAATGGCTTGGACTTGGTCGTTTTTGAGATGGGCGTCCTCGGTTTCCATTACCGGCGAAAACCGAGACCGTCCATCTCTAAGGCCGGCCTAAATGTCAAGATGTGTCCCTGACCGTATTATCGAAACAAAAGATGGATGCCCATCTTGTTTCGATAATACAGGATGCCCCGCCCCTTTACCGGGGCGCCCTTAAAGATGGGCGCCCAGTTTGATTATGCCCCTCCTTTACTCAGAAAAAGTATCTGCACAACTTGGTGGCTGTAAATGTGTGCAAGCAATTTTCCTGGGACACACTTCCATGTGTACTTTCACTTTGAAATCTGGCAAAGTCTGGCAGAATTTCAAATGAAAACTATACACGTGCTTTTTATCCATGCAAGCAGTTAGCCCTAGAACCACATCTTTATACCCTGCCTTTAAAATAAGTTTCAGATAAGCTGTAATAGCTTTTAAATATTCATTTGAAAGTGTTTCTTCTTGTTTTCTTTATGAATTTGGCTCCCTCCAGTTTCCACATGCACCTTTCAGCCACCTCCACCGCATGCAAATTTCTCTCATGCAATTCATTGTAGCTATCCTGAATGCCAAATTGACTAGGGGGTATGCCAAGAATGGCTTAGGAAACACGTTTGCAAAGTGTCTTAGCAACAGTAAAAGAGTACGGCAAAGAGACCTATAAAATAAATACATTTCTGCCCAGGAAATGGGCAGCAAGAATTCTACAAATCAATAAAGCTTTTTTGCTCAGCATGATAAAGGTTATCGTTTCCTAGATGCTTTGTAGGTTATGGTGCCTTTTTTATTGGACCAACAAAAATATACTGCAGAACCTAAGCTTTCAAAACCATACATTTAAATCAATCACCTTACTTTCTAACTCTTCCTACTTTCTTACCCTTCTTTATGTTACATCTTTGCTTTACCCTTCGCTATCACCTATAATGTTCTATTATGTACTGTGTTGACATTGTAAATAGTATACCATGCCATACTTTGTATTGTTTTTGATTATTTTTACTGCTGTAATTTGCCTGTTACTCATGTTTGATCTATTCTTACTGTACACCGCTTTGAGTGAATTCCTTCAAAAAGCTGGTAAATAAATCCGAATAAATAAATAAAATAAATACAAGTCCCTTCTTCAGTTGCTCGACTCTGTAGATGTCATCTCTGAAGAAGTGATCTCTGAGGCCGCCAAAGCTCTTGTACTTTTTACTCCAGTTTAGGTATAAATTGTGCTTTTTAGCATTTAGCACATGCTAATTTCGTTAGTACGTGCTAAGCTTTAGTAAAAGGGCCCCAAAGGTTCAGGTTTTTCTATGACCAACACAGTTGCTAGAAATTTACCTTACGGACATCTCTTTCCAAAGGCAAACCTTAGTGTTACATCCAATGCAGGCCTCAGATCCTTCCATCCTTACTCTTTATGTCATATGTATGAATTAGAGCTGAAGTTCCATCACATCCTATTAACTTAAATTTGCTTAACCTTTCACTGCATTCTGATACATGATAACTCTGTATTTGAATTTTCTACAGCTCTACTCTTTTTCATACACTAAGAGGGGCATAACTGAACGGGGACGACCATCTCTAAGGGCGCCCATCTCTAAGGACGTCCCAGCGAAGGGGCGGGGAAACCCGTATTATCGAAACAAGACGGGCATCCATCTTTCATTTCGATAATACGGTCGGGGACGCCAATATCCCAACATTTAGGTCGACCTTAGAGATGGTCGTTCTTAGAGATGGTCGTCCCCAGTTTTTGGCGATAATGGAAACCGAGGACGCCCATCTCAGAAACGACCAAATCCAAGCCATTAGGTTGTGGGAGGAGCCAGCATTCGTAGTGCACTGGTCCCCCTGACATGCCAGGACACCAACCGGGCACCTTAGGGGGCACTGCAGTGGACTTCACAAATTGCTCCCAGGTGTATAGCTCCCTTACCTTGGGTGCTGAGCCCCCCACCCCCCCAAAACCCACTCCCCACAACTGTACAACACTACCATAGCCCTAAGGGGTGAAGGGGGGCACCTACATGTGGGTACAGTGAGTTTCAAGTGGGTTTTGAAGGGCTCCCATTTACCACCACAAGTGTAACAGGTAGGGGGGATGGGCCTGGGTCCGCCTGGCTGAAGTGCACTGCACCCACTAAAACTGCTGCACGGACCTGCATACTGCTGTCTGGGAGCTGGGTATAACATTTGAGGCTGGCATAGAGGCATAGTTTTTTTTTAGGTTGGGAGGGGGTTGGTGACCACTGGGGGAGTAAGAGGAGGTCATCCCCGATTCCCTCCAGTGGTCATCTGGTCAGTTTGGGCACCTTACTGAGGCTTGGTTGTGAAAAAAAATGGACCAAGTAAAGTTGGCCAAGTGCTCATCAGGGACGCCCTTCTTTTTTCCATGATCGGCCGAGGACGCCCATCTGTTAAGCACGCCCCAGCCCCGCCTTCGCTACGCCTCCGACACGCCCCCGGGAACTTTGGTCATCCCCGCGACGGAAAGCAGTTGAGGGTGCCCAAAATTGGCTTTCGATTATGCCAATTTGGGTGACCCTGAGAGAAGGACGCCTATCTCCCGATTTGTGTCGGAAGATGGGCACCCTTCTCTTTCAAAAATAAGCCTGTAAGCGCACAATGTATGGACTGACAGTGGATCTGCACTTTAATTTCCTTCTAGGCTTGTTTTTCATATTCTTATTTCTGTTGAATAAGTTGACCACAAATGTCTCACCTTCAGGAGTGGAGAAGGGACTTATTTTATAGTTTCCTGTCCCAGATCTGTCGGTTTTGCTGTTGTTTCACTCCCCTTCTCTCCACTAACTTCAATCATTTTCTAAGCTACTAAAGAGATGATTTACAGGCTGAAAAACTCATCTGAATAGCAGTTAGCAATTTATAGCTAAAATAATTATTTTGGAACAGCTTATGAATCTCAGTGCGTATCAGAAAAGGAGACATCAAACATGTCTTTTCTGTCATAAAAACCCAAGAAGATTCTACCGTATGAGAAGAAATACAATTAGATGACTTATTTCCCTGACAATATGTTGATGGAAAACTATTTTAAACTTTTTCCTTAGGCTATTCACCACATACAAAATTCAGTTATGAGTTTAGAATTATTATAGAAAAAAAAGCATGCCCTTATTATGGCCTTTTCTGTTTTATTATTATTACTTCTGACTGAACGGTAACGTTGGAGTATCTATTTTCCTTTGGGACTCTATGATGCTACTTAGTTCTTCTCTGCTTTAGTTAGTACAGTTTGAAAATCTAATACATATGGAAGGGCATTTTCGATATGAAGTCTGTCGGACTTTGGACATTTTGTGTTGAACGTCCCAAACCGAATAGGAAATATGGCCATTTTCGAAACAGCAAAACGTCTATCTTTTTTTTCTTTTCGAAAATGGCCACATTTAACATGTTTTTGTGCTCTGTGCATTTATCTTTTTAGTCCATTTTCGAAAAAAAATACAGTCCAAGTGAAAATGCACATAATCAAGCCATTGGGATGTAGGAACAGCCAGCATTCTTAGTAGACTGGTCATACAGACATCTCAGAAGAGCAATGGGGACCCTAGGGGGCACTGTTATGGACTTCATATAAAAGCTCCCAGGTACACATCTCACCATTACCCCCCTTATTTTGCCTGCTGAGCCCTCCAAACCCCACCCAAAACCTATCACTCCCAACTGTACACCAGGGGCGTAGCCAGACTTCGGCGGGAGGGGGGTCCAGAGCCCGAGGTGAGGGGGCACATTTTAGCCCCCCCCCCCGGCACCGCCGACCCCATGCCATTGCTGAACCCCCCCGTCCACCAACTTTGACCCCCCCTTGCCATTGCCGAACCCCCCCACCAACATTGACCCCCCCCACCCCGCCGCCGACCCTCTCGACCCCCCCTCTCACCGCCAACCCACCGTCGCCTACCTTTGCTGGCAGGGGACCCCAACCCCCGCCAGCCGAGCCGAGGTCCTCTTCTTCCCAATCCCTTGCAAGGCTTCGTTCTAGTCTGACGTCCTGCACCTTGTACGTGCAGGATGTCAGACTCATAGAAACAGAACGAAGCCTTGCGCCGGAAGAAAAGGACCTCGGCTGGCGGGGGCTGGGGTCCCCTGCCACCAAAGGTAGGAGACGGTGGGTTGGTGGCGGGAGGGGGGGGGTCGAGAGGGTTGTTGGCAGGGGGGTTCAGGGCCAAATGTAGGGGGCCCAGACCCCCGTGGCCCCACGTAGCTGCAGCATAGTAAACAGGGGTTAAAGTGCGAAGAGCTGACAAGAATGGCAGTTAACTCCAATCCACTGTATTCGCTCAAAAATCTGCACATTGGATTCCCGACAGAGTCTGTTTCGCTCTAGCTGCTTCAGGGGAACCAAGTGTTACCGTAACTACCATTGCCAAAATACACATTTCAACTATACTTCCCTGAATACAAGCCTTATATGCCTTGAATTTTGAGAGCTTCCCATCTGTTTGTTTGAACAGGCTCTACGTTTACATACCTACAGATGCTGGCATTTCTCCCCACTGCAGAATGGTTTCCTTTGTGAAACGACCAAACGTATCAATGTAAACCCCTTCATCTTCATAGGTGACCAACAGTCCCATGCCACTTGTGTTGGGGAGGATAATAATTGCATGTGGGTGAATGTTCCCCTGAATCTGAAATCAGAGTTGGCAAAGATGTCCATTAAAAAATGCCCTGCAGAGTTAGAGAGTGTATCATCCGAGCCAAAGTAGTTTAATGTGATACGCAACAAAAATATAAAAGAAGCTCATTATACCTTTTCCTTCAATCTCTTAATATTTCTTTTTTGTAATTAAATCTTCATTGAGATCTTTAACCACTTTTACAGATCATTTAATGGTGCAGAAACTACTGGTTAATGAACATGCGTGCAGATCTAGAGGGCAGCCAGGTCTGGCCGCAACGCTGCAATTGAAGAGGGAAACCAAAGAGCAGTGCCCCGAAGAACTAGGCTCATAGGAAGAGCTGTGGCAGTGAGGGGGCTTTAATTAAGCCGTGGTAGCGTTCTTAGCTTGTGGTAGAAATCAGCTGGTGGTAAATGCTGAGATGCCCATTATATTCCTACGGGTGTCTCGGCATTTACCACCAGCTGATTTTTACTGCGAGCTAAAAATGCTACTGTGGCTTAGTAAAAGACCCCCTTAGTGTTCCATGGAGGCCAGGGAGCTGAGAACATATGAACATACGAGCAGCCATACTGGGTCAGACCAATGGTCCATGTAACCCAGTATCCTGTTTTCCAAACAGTGGCCAAGCCAGGTCACAAGTACCTGGCAGAAACCCAAATCGTGACAACACTCCATACTACAAATCCCAGGGCAAGCAGTTGCTTCCCATGCCTGCCTCAATAGCAGACTATGGACTTTTCCTCCAGGAATTTGTCCAAACCTTTTTTTAAACCCAGAAGCTAAAGAGAAAAGAGAAGGGGTCAGAAAGAAAGTGTTTTGGGAGGAGAGCGTATAGGGAAGGAAGAGAGATAGACTGTCTTGGAGAGGGAAGGGACAGAGAGGGTTCTTTTGGGGGTAGGGGAGTGGGGGAAGGAAGAAGGGAAGAGTGATTGCTGGGAAGGGGGAAGGACGGAAGGATAGATTAAGTGCCTCGCGTGGGGGCAGGAAGGAACAGTGAAAGAGAAGGTCTTGAGGGAAGGGGAAAGGGGAGATAGAGTGTCAGGAGAGGGAAGGGAAGGAGGAGATTGGTGTATGTGTGTGTGGGGGGGGGGGGGGGGGGGGGGGAGGGAGGAATGAAAAGAGGAGAGTGCCAGGGGTTGAGAGAGGAAAGGAATTGGGTTGGACTAGGAGGTGGGGTGAATGTTGAGGTATTTGCTAATATTTCATATTGCACTTATAAAACACACATGCCTTATAGAATTCAAGACTTCTATTAAACTGTGGGATTTGCTGGACTGCTTGTGGTCCATAAGAAAGAGAGAAAGAAAATGTAAATATGATATTAATTAAAAGGGAAGACAATTTTGCCTACTATTTTGGGATTTTCTTTTAATTTTCAGGGTCTTGAGATGTTTCCAAGTTAAAATACAGTTAGTAAGTGTTTGAAGTCCTTCACTTCTTCAAAGATGAGTGACTTACCATTTGATGTCCCTGTAAAGATACTGGTACCTCATTGCTTTATAGTCATTAATTGCTCAATACATATAGTGCGTTAATCAATCAAAAAAATGTAATGCAAAATTCAGACAAATGGAATCAGTAAGTATATATAAAACTCGCTGGGGCCCATTTACTAAGCCACAGAAGGCACTAGCGCATGCAGTGGGATACGCTGAGGTGTCCTGCAGTAGTGTGCCGATCAGTATGCGCTAATTCCAAACTAAAAAGTAGTTTTTATTTTTTTGGTGCAGGAAGTGGGTCTACGGGCGGAGAGTAGGCGTGTCCTGTGCTAACTGGGTAGCACAGGTACATTGCTGTGCAGTGCCCGATTAATGCGGGAGCCCTTACTGCCTAGTAAACAGGCAGTGATAAGGGCTCCTGTGGTAATGGCCACTCGCTAATTGGGAAATTAGTGCGTGACCATTAGAGGAAAATATACAACTGTGGCCATTTTACCACCACCATCAGCAGCAAAAAAAGGAGGTAAAAGACCTCACGCACCGTGAGATGTAGAAAAAAAGTGAGGATGACCCAAGGAGGAATACCAAACAACTTTATTAAGGATTTTCAAAAAACGACCCGACACGGTCGTGTTTCGGCCCTAAGGCCTGCCTCAGGGGTCTTGATTAATCTCAGGTGTACCAGTGTGAAAATATTACACCGATGAAAATTTATGCTCGATTAATGAACAATGCAATGCACCTTCAATCTATATATCAATGAAAAGTGAAAAGATAAATTCAAAATGTCTCTCCTCCGTAGGAAGTGGAGTATTGTCCGTTGAAAAACATTTTGACTATATAGATTGAAGGAAGCATTGCATTGTTCATTAATCGAGCATAAATTTTCATCGGTGTAATATTTTCACACTGCTACACCTGAGATTAATCTAGACCCCTGAGGCAGGCCTTAGGGCCGAAACACGGCCGTGTCGGGTGTCTTTTTGAAAATCCTTAATAAAGTTGTTTGGTATTCCTCCTTGGTTCATCCTCACTTTTTTTCTACATTTTACTACCATGCCATAAATGGCCGCAGCGCATGGTAACCCATGCACTACAAGCAGCGCTGGCCACTTTTGAGCGTGGCTTAGTAAAGGGCCCCCACTGTTATTTGTGGATGCCTCTCACAAAAAGCCAATAAAGTTTTTGTGCAACCAGAGGATTACAGAATGAGAGAAACAATGTCGTATTTGCAAATAAATCGAAATAATGTAACATATAAAAGCAATTCATTTCACTATAAATAGAAAGATCTTTTCTGTGGGGAAAACTTAATTGTCCACTGTCATGCACACATAATTTTGCATGACGCACTGTCATCATAAGCTTTCAGTAGTACATGGTCTATGTCATTGCAAGCAATAATACACAACCCTTTCTAACACACATTGCATTTTCTGTCACAATTAACAGGGAAGGAAATACAGAAGCTGTACTTGCCAGACTGAATGCACCCAAGCCAAGCACCTCAGTCCATGTCTTTGCCACTACAATCCGTAGCATTAAAATGGGTATCCAGAGCCTGAGAGCAATTCTAATGCGTTGCCTTGGTATTTGCATGAGCAAAGGAAGCAGGCAAAAGATTCCAGAAAGATTCAAGGAAGCAGCTATGTCTCAATGCAATCTATTACTTTAAATCCAATACGATGCCTTCTAAAGATCATTTTCTTGTCTGTTTGGTAATCCCTGAAATAACAAGAGTGTCGCACTGATGCAACCCACTGTAGCAACATATTATTTTAATTCCCTGACTTAAAGGGAAAGGGGAGGGGGGGGCAGAGGGACATTTATTTTTAGCTCATTCTGCCTTATGGGGAAAGAGCACAGATGAAAAGAGGACTCTGAAGGGTGCCTGATATCCAGGGCATAATTCATTTGAGAAATATTGTGCCTAATTTATGCAAGCTGCTCTAAGTTTTCTCTCTTTCTTTTTTTGGTTGTTGTTGTTTAAATCAGGGCTAAAAGAATTCATTCCAAAGGTTTGGCTCTTTTCTACATTTTGTCTTTCGTGGCAATTAACTGATGATCTCGCCAGCAAGAGATTATTCGCCTTGCTTAGCAATCAAGTGGCATATACAGAGTGGTAGGTATGAATCCCTGATTAAACTGATAAACCTCCTGAGGCTTTGAATGGTGCGTTAGGACGGCTGTTGTAGTTGGTGATTCCATCATTAGGCATATAGATAGCTGGGTGGCTGGTGGACGTGAGGATCGCCTGGTGACTTGCCTGCCTGGTGCGAAGGTGGCGGACCTCACGCATCACCTAGATAGGATTTTAGATAGTGCTGGGGAGGAGCCGGCTGTCTTGGTACATGTGGGTACCAATGACATAGGAAAATGTGGGAGGGAGGTTCTGGAAGCCAAATTTAGGCTCTTAGGTAGAAAGCTCAAATCTAGATCTTCTAGGGTAGCATTTTCTGAAATGCTACCCGTTCCACGCGCAGGGCCCAAGAGACAGGCAGAGCTCCGGAGTCTCAATGTGTGGATGAGACGATGGTGCAGGGAGGAGGGTTTTAGATTTGTTAGGAACTGGGCAACATACTGGGAAAGGGGGGAACCTATTCCAAAAGGAATTCCTTAACCAGGATGGGACCAGGCTGCTGGCATCGGCATTTAAAAAGGAGATAGAACAGCTTTTAAACTAGAAACGGGGGGGGGGGGGGGGGGGGGGAAGGCCGACAGTCGCTCAAAAGCGCATGGTTCGGGATAAGGTATCTTTCAAAGATAGCACCAAAACAGGGAAGCTAGGGTATCCTGATAGTAAGGCTGCAAAAGAGACCGTAGTAGATCTGGTGTCCTTAAATAAAAATAAAAATTAGACAAAAGATTGCAAATTCATACTAAGCATGATGTAAATAGGAACAACAAACATAGTTTGAAATGTCTATATGCGAATGCCAGGAGCCTAAGAAATAAGATGGGAGAGTTAGAATATATTGCACTAAATGAAAAATTAGATATAATAGGCATCTCTGAGACCTGGTGGAAGGAGGATAACCAGTGGGACACTGTCATACCGGGGTACAAATTATATCGTAGTGATAGGGTGGATCGAATTGGTGGAGGGGTAGCACTGTATATTAATGAGAGCCCTTGAATCAAATAGATTGAAGATTCTGCAGGAAACAAAACACTTCTTGGAATCACTGTGGATTGAAATTCCATGTGTAAAGGGGAAAAGGTTAGTGATAGGAGTGTACTACCGTCCACCTGGCCAGGATAAACAGATGGATGAAGAAATGTTAAAGAAAATTAGGGATGCAAACAAACTGGTCAACACAATAATAATGGGTGATTTCAATTACCCCGATATTGACTGGGTAAATGTAACATCGGGGCAAGCTAGGGAGGTAAAATTCCTTGATAAAATCAAGGACAGCTTTATGGAGCAGCTGGTACAAGAGCTGATGAGAGAAGAAAAAATTCTAGACATAGTCTTTAGTAGAGCGAATGATCTGGTGATGGAGGTAATGGTGCTGGGGCCGCTTGATAACAGTGATCATAATATGATCGGATTTGATATTAGCTTTGAAGTAAGTATACATAGGAAATCAAATATGTTAGCGTTTAACTTTAAAAAAGGAGACTATGATAAAATGAGAAGAACGGTGAAAAAAAAAACATAGAGGAGCGGCTGCGAGGGTCAAAGATTTACATCAGGCGTGGATGCTGTTCAAAAACACCATCCTGGAAGCCCAGACCAAATATATTCCATGTATTAAAAAAGGAGGCTGGAAGACCAAACGACAGCCGGTGTGGTTAAAAACTACTACTACTACTTATCATTTCTATAGCGCTACTAGACGTACGCAGCGCTGTACACTTGAACATGAAGAGACAGTCCCTGCTCGGCAGAGCTTACAATCTAATTAGGACAAAGAGTAGCACGATTCCATGTAGAATCCCAAAGAATAGCAAGATTCCGGAATCCCATAGTAGCAAGATTCTGTGTGGAATCCTAAAAGAGTAGCAAGATTCCGGAATCCCAAAGACTACTACTTATCATTTCTATAGTGCTACTAGACGTACGCAGCACTGTACACTTGAACATGAAGAGACAGTCCCTGCTCGAAAGAGCTTACAATCTAATTAGCACAGACAAACAGGACAAACAAGAGATAAGGGAAGTGAGGTGAAGGAAGCTATTAGAGCTAAAAGAAAATCCTTCAGAAAATGGAAGAAGGAACCGACTGAAAACAATAAGAAACAGCATAAGGAATGTCAAGTCGAATGCAAAGCGCTGATAAGGAAGGCTAAGAGGGACATCGAAAAAAAGATTGCGTTGGAGGCAAAAACACATAGTAAAATTTTTTAAAGATATATTAAAAGCAGGAAGCTGGCAAAAGAATCGGTTGGACCGCTAGATGACTGAGGAGTAAAAGGGGCGATCAGGGAAGACAAAGCCGTAGCGGAGAGAAATGAATTCTTTGCTTCGGTCTTCACCGAGGAAAATTTGGGATACCAGTGCCAGAAATGGTATTCGAAGCTGACGAGTCGGAGAAACTTAATGAATTCTATGTAAATCTGGAGGATGTAATGGGGCAGTTCTACAAACTGAAGAGTAGCAAATCTCCTGGACCGGATGGTATTCATCCCAGAGTACTGATAGAACTGAAAAATGAGCTTGCGGAGCTATTGTTAGTAATATATAATTTATCCTTAAAATCGAGCGTGGTACCGGAAGATTGGAGGGTGGCCAATGTAACGCCGATTTTTAAAAAAGGTTCCAGAGGAGATCCAGAAAATTATAGACCGATGAGTCTGACGTCAGTGCCGGGCAAAGTGGTAGCTATTGTTAAGAACAAAATTACAGAGCACATTCAAAAGCATGGCTTAATGAGACAAAGTCAACATGGATTAGTGAAGGGAAATCTTGCCTCACCAATCTACTACATTTCTTTGAAGGGGTGAACAAACATGTGGATAAAGGTGAGCCGGTTGATATTGTGTATCTGGATTTTCAGAAGGCGTTTGACAAAGTACCTCATGAAGAGTCCAGAGGAAATTGGGAGAGTCATGGGATAGGAGGTAGTGTTTCTATTGTGGATTAAAAACTGGTTAAAAGATAGAAAACAGAGAGTACGGTTAAATGGTCAGTATTCTCAATGGAGAAGGGTAGTTAGTGGGGTTCCCCAGGGGTCTGTGCTGGGACCGCTGCTTTTTAACATATTTATAAATGACCTAGAGATGGGAGTAACTAGTGAGGTAATTAAATTTGCTGATGAACAAAGTTATTCAAAGTGGTTAAATCGCGGGAGGATTGTGAAAAATTACAAGAGGACCTTACGAGACTGGGAGACTGGGCGTCTAAATGACAGATGACGTTTAATGTGAACAAGTGCAAAGTGATGCATGTGGGAAAGAGGAACCCGAATTATAGCTATGTCATGCAAGGTTTCATGTTAGGAGTCACGGACCAAGAAAGGAATCTAGGTGTTGTCGTTGATGATACGTTGAAACCTTCTGCTCAGTGTGCTGCTGCGGCTAAGAAAGCAAATAGAATGTTAGATATTATTAGGAAAGGAATGGGAAACAAAAATGAGGATGTTATAATGCCTTTGTATCGCTCCATGGTGCGACCGCACCTTGAATATTGTGTTGAATTCTGGTCGCCGCATCTCAAAAAAGATATAGTGGAATTAGAAAAGGTGCAGAGAAGGGCGATGAAAATGATAAAGGGGATGGGACAACTTCCCTATGAGGAAAGGCTAAAGCAGCTAGGGCTCTTCAGCTTGGAGAAAAGGCGGCTGAGGGGAGATATGATAGAGGTCTATAAAATAATGAGTGGAGTTGAACGGGTAGATGTGAAGCGTCTGTTTACGCTTTCCAAAAATATTAGGACTAGGGGGCATGCGATGAAGCTACAATGTAGTAAATTTAAAACGAATCGGAGAAAATTTTTCTTCACTGAACATGTAATTAAACTCTGGAATTCATTGCCAGAGTATGTGGTAAAGGCGGTTAGCTTAGCGGAGTTTTAAAAAGGTTTGGACGGCTTCCTAAAGAAATGTCCATAGACCATTATTAAATGGACTTAGGGAAAATCCACTATTCTGGGATAAGCAGTATAAAATGGTTTTGTACGTTTTTGGAATCTTGCCAGGTAGATTGTGACCTGGATTGGCCACTGTTGGAAACAGGATGCTGGGCTTGATGGACCTTTGGTCTTTCCCAGTATGGCAATATTTATGTACTTATGTACTTATATTAAAGATGAGAGCATTTTACATCTACAAAACAATTCATTATGCAAAAACAGTAGGAAAAAATACCCTCTCCAAAATGAGAAGAGGCAAGAATATGTTTTTCACCTGACTCTGAATATTACTGTTTCTTCCATTAGAAGCCATTTTAGATGATAGAATTTGTACTGTTCAAACGACCATTTTTTAATATAGACTCTTCAGATAATATTAAAATGTCAGTCTGGGCATAAGTTTATCTAGATCACGTCTCTTTGCAAGACTGGTGCAAGAATATTAGATGTCCTAGGTGAACCTTTAGCCTTGTCCCCCACCCTCCAAATCAAATACATTTATACAATTATCTTTCATGCCTCTTGGTGTCCCCTTGAGATTTTCATAATTAAACTCAATAGTCAAGCATACATGGACACTGCAGTTTTAAATATTAAACTTTATGGTGCATAATGTACATAATGAGGGGTAATTTCCAAAGGCCTTTTGCTTGGGTAAATGGCTATTTTATTTCAGGTAAAGGGCCTGTTTGAAAGCTTCCCACCCTTCCAGTGGGTAAAGGTATATGCCAAGGGTTCTTCAGAGTTGTCTGGCTGTCAGGATGTATTGTATTAATTTGAATGCAACTGCTCGTTGCCACCCCTCCCCCCCCACAAGCTGCTACACTAGGCGATTGCCTAATTTACCTAATCATTAAGGCAGCCCCATCTATTGTGCATGTAAATCTTAATTAATGCAAATTAATACTGATGATTGCTTGTTAACATCAAATTAACAGCACTGATTAGCTAGTTAACCAATTAAGGGGCCTGTTTACTAAGGTGTGCTAGCATTTTTAGTGTGTGCCAAAAATG
Organism: Microcaecilia unicolor; assembly: GCF_901765095.1. Classification (NCBI taxonomy): domain Eukaryota; kingdom Metazoa; phylum Chordata; class Amphibia; order Gymnophiona; family Siphonopidae; genus Microcaecilia; species Microcaecilia unicolor. The sequence goes on along the minus strand of NC_044037.1, from coordinate 31,471,982 downwards.
AGCAAGCGCTGTGTAGACACCCAAAGGAATATTATGGGCAGCTACATGGTTAGCGCGCGCTAATGCTTAGTGCATGATACAAAATGCTAGCGTGCCTCTAGCAGGGCTCAGTAAACAGGGCCCTAAGTTACGTGCATTGTTATAGAATATGCTTCGATTTCCGTGTGGAAATAAGGCGCCCATATATAGAAACCCAGGGACAATGGCTAAATTATTTGAAATACTAATAGCAAGCTGAAAAGTATTGACTATCCAGCCTTGTTCAAAAATGTGCAAAATCAATGTAATAAGTTTCACTTTTGCTTATTTAAAGTGGAGAAAAACGACCTCAGTAGTCAAAGCATGGCAGCAGTGTCATGATAGCACTCAGTGCCAGCATTGAAACGACTCTGTTCTTATCACTGGTCTGAAAACTCCACTTGCATGTGGACTTTCTACTTTAATGTATTGAAGTACATGGTTGCTATCAAGTCAAAATAAATAATGGAATATCTTTGTGATTTTCAGGCAGTGCGACTTGCCGACAGTTACTTGGCCCCCTGAGGAAGCTAATCGTAGTAGTGAAACGGTGAGCCCCGTTGAGCATAATAGCAAAAGCTAAGTAACATTACTGATCAAGCAATTGCCTAATACCAAGTTTGAATTTATTATTTTTCAATGGGATAAATATAACCCTCTTACTCACATGCAAGTGGAGTTTTCAGACCAGTGATAAAAACAGAGTCGTTTCAATGCTGGCACTGAGTGCTATCATGACACTGCTGCCATGCTTTGACTACTGAGGTCGTTTTTCTCCACTTTAAATAAGAAAAAAGTGAAACTTATTACATGTGATTTTGCACATTTTGAACAAGACTGGGATAGCAAATACTTTTCAGCTTGCTAGCCAGTGGTTGGGAGGCGGGGCTGGTGGTTGGGAGGCAGGATAGTGCTGGGCAGACTTATACGGTCTGAGCCCTGAAGAGCACAGGTACAAATCAAACTAGGGTATACACAAAAAGTAGCACATATGAGTTTATCTTGTTGGGCAGACTGGATGGACTGTGCAGGTCTTTTTCTGCCGTCATCTACTATGTTCTAGTTTACTATGTATTTTACTTTTTTCGCTGAAAATTGGGTCTAGCTTTATTAAATTATTTGGAAAGCCCTAGGAAAGAAAAGCATCTCCTGAGCTTATGACTGACTGAACTATTTCAGTCTCATCAAAGGATTAGACCAACAGTTACATGATTTTTCTTACTGATTTGGCAGGTAAAGATCAGAAACGGTCCCAGAGTCAACGTCAATTGTATGAAACCCCATTGCTGAGCCATAAATAACTTTTAGCCTCTGTCCATTTTCAACAGTCAAGTCAACTGTTAGTGGTTTTTGAGGAAGTGAGGTGAATGACTGTGAAGGAAAATAAAAACCAGACAGATAAACAGTTACTCACTTATATGAATAATCAGGACACATTGTACAAGGCAAGTTCCCATTGGCTAGTCAGCAGTATTCTCCCCTGAGTAATGTCTAAGAGCAGAAGTCCCACTGCAGATACTTCCGTATAAAAAACATGTAAACGCCTATTGAAATCAGACTTTCAAGAGGAGGGGGCTGCCTTGCTTAGAATCATTGCAAACAAATAATTGTCCCCATTGACAGACTTAACTAGATGATTTGAGGTCTGCTCTTTAAATTTCCTACACGTGTGAAGGTTTTGGACCAGATCCTTCAGTGCTTTGCCTATAAACTTCCAGAATGGCCATAAATCCCCAGCTTCTATATATGGCGCTCAAAATTTTGTATGCAAATTTTGATGTGCACCCAATTTGCATGCCAAGTTTAATTAATGAGCCAATTAGTGCCGATAATTGGGTATAGCAATCAATTATTGTGCTAATTGGCAATAATTAAAATTTATGCACACATCCTTGAGGTCAGTAATTGATAAAGATGTGCTTGTGAAAAGAGGAGGCTTTTCCTTCTTCCTTCTCTAGACAGGGTCCAATATAGAGGAAAATCTAGCTTGCAATGAGGTGGGATTCCAACCCTGAGGCCCATCAGGACCTTAGTCTTGTACTCAAGAGGCTAAGGAAAAGAAGGAAAAGGCCAAAAGAGGGACACCAGCAGTGCCAGTGATCAAGGTAGGCTGATCCTGGAAGCTTTCTTTCTGCAGCTCCCACCTCCTTAGACGTATCTTCCTGTCCCCACATAGGCGGGAGCTGCAAAAAAAACCAAAACTTCAGGGAGGTGCCTGCCTGGATCACCGATGCTGCTGGTACTGAATGAAAAGGTTAGAAGAGCGTCAGGGAGAGGAGGAAAGGCATAAAAATAATTGTTGGACCACAGGGGGAGGGGGGGAATGGGTGGAAAATGCTGGTTCTCAGGTGGGGGTGGGGGTGGGTGTAGGTGAAAGATGCTGGTTCTAGGGGGGGCACGGGTGCAGGTGGAAGATGTTGGTTCAGGGAGGGGAGGGGGTGGAAGATGCTGCTTGGGGGGGGACACGGGTAGAAGATGCCAGTTCTGAGAGGGGTGCTGGTGTGGGTGGAAGATGCCAGGGAGGGCAGAGGGAAAGGATGGAAGATGCTGGTTCTGTAGGGGGCTGCACAGGTGGAAGATGCCTGAACCTAGGGGGGAGAGAGGAGAAAAATGTTGCCTATCAGATGAGCAGAGCAGTACAGGGTAGGCAGGGAAACAAAGATGCCTGACCATGAGGCAGGGATGGAGAGGGATGCTGGGGAGGGGGAGGTGATCTGAGATAAGAGAGAGAATGTATAACGTATTGAGAAAGAGAGTTGGCGAGAGGCTGGAGTAATGGAGGGAAGGAGAGAGAGAGAGAGATAGATATGCTGAGGAGGAGAAGGCAGGTGAGCAGAGGGAAGAGTAGGAAAGTCGCTGGACCCAAAGATGGAAAGAGAAAAATCAAGAGAGATGCCTGCCCTTGGATGAGGGGAAAGAACTGGGCAGTAGAAGGGGCAGGGACACAGGGGGAGGGGTGGGGACACAGTGGGCAGGTGCTAGAGAGGACAGGACGCAGAGGGAATCATGGTGGAAATAGAGAGAGAAGAAAAGTCAAATGGACTGGAGACCCTGGAAAGAGCAGAAGATGGGACTCAGGGCTAGGGAATCAGAGATGACTGGGAATTGAGTTGAGGATTGTTTGGGGGGGACTATGAATGGGAGAGATGGAAAGAGATTTTTGAGGGGATAGTGAGGATCTGGCAATTAGTAGGTAAGAGTGAGGGTGTGAAATGGGAGTGGAGGAGGGGGGGGGTAAGAGAGAGGGGATGAACTGTTGGGGGATGGCTGAGACACAATGTAAAAATGACCTGGTAAACTGGAGAGAAGATGAGAGGCATTGAAAATGGATGGGGGTCCTGAGGAGGGGAATTGGAGGAAGGGGATGATGGGTCTCTGAAAAGATTGAGTGGGGGGTGGAAATGGGGTTTAAAAAGTGGTGAAAAAGAGGCAATATGAGTGGGTTAGAGAGTAAGAAATTAAAAGCATAGTGTGCAAACAAGAGAAGAATGGAGAGGCAGGGATGGAGTTGGGACTGATGAGGGGATGAGATGCAGTGCAGGGTAGGTGAGGGTTGAGAGGGAATGCACAGAGGATACTGAGCAGACTGGATGTACTGTTCAGGTCTTTATCTGCTGTCATCCACTATGTTACTATGAAATGGAGGACTAGGCAGAGAGAGACTAAGGGAGCAAAGGGAACGCTGAAGAGAGGATGAGAGGGAGATGGAAAAAAATGGTAGGCAGATGAGAGGTAAAAAGGAGGAGACTAAAAAGAGGGCAAGAGAGAATTAGGGTAAAATCAAATAGGTAAATATAAAGGCAGAGATGAGAAAAGTGGAAAAAAAAACCCCAGATCAGTGCCAAACAGATGTAGTGAAGAAAAAGAAGACAAGAGAAGAGAGAAGAAATGGAAAAGCAAACCGGGGAAATAATTTTGAAGACTGAAACAAGGGGCCAAGGAGGGAGAGAGGTTCTGCATGAAAGGCAAGGAGTAAGGGTGGTGCAAGGAGGAAGAGAGGTGTTGGGCAGGGAGGTCATTTAGGGAAGAGAGAGATCCAATGAGTTGGGTGAAGAGAGGGGGCGTGGAGAGGGAAAGAGGTGCTGGACTTGGGGGGGGGGGGGGGGGAGAAGAGAGCTTCCAGGACCTGCAAGGAAAGGAGGAGGAGGAGAAGAGACAATACCACAGCAGAAAATGAGTGAAATGTTGCACATATAGGGAAGGGAAGAGGGGAGACAGGCTGAACATGAAGGAAGGGAAGAGGGGAGACTGGCTGAACATAAAAGGAAGATGGGGAGACAGGCTGCACATGAAGGGAAGACAAAGGGAAAACAAAATAGATTTGAGAAGGAGGCAGAGAAATTGATGAAAGCTGAACATGAAAGATCGGTGCCAAACAGATACAGGGCAGGAGATGTGAAAAGAAATTGCATATGGAAAGGAGGCCCTGGAAACAGAGTTAAGAGCACAGGCAGAGGAAAGTAGAACCAAAGATTGGGAACAAGATGATTGGAATAATAAAATCACCAGACCACAAAGGTAGGAAAAATGATTTTATTTTCAGTTTAGTGATTGAATTATGCAGGTGTTGAGAATTTACATCTGTTGGCTTTATTTTGCATGGTACAGGAGGACATTTGTTTCTTCCTATTTTTCTGGTGTTGCACGACATGTACAGTCCGCTATCTCTGCTTTCAGTTTTTGTCTGCATGGTTTTTGAGGTTCCCTATTTTGTATCAGGTGAGAGTCGTTTGCATCTGCAACTGAGGGGAAGGATTCTGCTGGTATGTGGAGTCTGTGTAGGAATCTGTAACAGTCTGTCCTGCTCCAGTTTCCCAGTAGCAGGTATATTGGTGCTCTAATGTATTTCTAGCATAATTAAATGAAATAACTACTTCTGAAGGTTACAGGTATGCAGGGGCGGCCCAACCATTAGGCCACTTGAGGTGCAGGCCTCGGAAGGCACTCTTTAGGGGCGGCATCTTTGGGGGGGGGGGGGGGCAGCTTCGCAGCATTTTACCTGGTCACGGTGACTTTCCAAGCCTGGCAGCACCAGCAATTCCCATGTGCTGCCCTGCCGCCACCCGCCTCTTCCCTTTACTGCGGCCGCCTGAAGTAACTTCCTGTTTCGCTCAGGTAGCCGCAGTAAAGGGAAGAGGCGGGCGCTAACAGCTGCAGGGTAGCGTATGGGAATCGCTGCCGCTGCTGAGCTTGGAAACTCACCATGACCAGGTAAAACGCCCAAGGGCCATCTCGTCCAAGGGGGGGGGGGGGGGGGGGGAGGAGATTGCAAGCTTGGACTGGCCCTGCAGGTAGGGGTGGGGATGGAGGAGATTGTTTGCAGGGATGGAATGGATCTTAGCAGGGGTGGGCGGGTATGGGTTAGATTACAGTTGTGTGCCTTCACAGGTTTTGTGCCTTGTAAGTGTGCCACAAGATGAAAAAGGTTGAAAACCACTGAGCTAGAGAGATAGGATACAGAAGAAAGGGAAGGATGGGGAGCAGAGATAGAACCTGTGCTTAAATGATGGTTGATGAGGTAAGACAGAATGTTAACAGAGCTTTTAATGTGGGGAAATGCCTTTGTAAAATATAAGTTTCAATTTATGTCTGAAGGTCTTCTGAGAGGGCTGATGCTATTTTATCACAGGTCCTATTTTATGCAATCAGACCTAGGTACTAATAATTTGGGTTAACAGTAAAATAACATATCTTTTAACACTAGCCCAAGTTACTAACTATGCCCTTAACAGAGCAGCCAGGTTTTCAGGATATTCACAATGAATATTCATGACATCAATTTGCATACACTGCCTCCTTGGCTCCCTCAGGACCGGGTTGGGAATCACTGCCCTAATGGGTTTGCTTTTCTAAGAGCTGAAGACCGATTACTTGATATAATTGACTTCTGGATTTCTGGAGAAAAGGATTCACAGCTGCAGTTGGAAGCCAGTGTAGTGAATGATGAAAGATCTGGCCATTTTTACTAAAAATATGGCACAATAAGGAAAGGTTTCCACCCTGTGGTTACGTGATTGTCCTGTGTTTGTGCAGCTGAAATATTGTACCCTAAAATCATGAATAGCTCACCTTGAACGCCATAAATTTGTGATATGGTTTTGGTGCCCATGCATAGACTTCAACTGAATTCTTCAAAGCAATAACAAGAAATTTTATCCTTTCGTATTTCACTGTAAATAAGAAAAGAGAGAGTTCCCAATCATTTGGCTGGTTTCCAAGGTTAGAATCATAGGTGGGGCAAGTTAAAATCCTCGGTGGGGGCCAACACCTATGTCAGCAGTAAAGGGGCAGTGTGGGCACTTGTGAACATGGCAGGAAAGGATCCCTTCATTGTGTGCCTCCGATCTGACACACCAGCTCCCTTCCTCCCTCTCCCCTCCCAGTACCTCTGTTACTGATGGCATTATCCACACTGAATACATTCCAGGGAATTATGTGCCAATGAATCAAAGCAATGAGCACCAAAATAATACAACACATTAAATAACAATATTTGCAATCCTAAAGGTGGTTAATAAATCCCAACAAGTAAATTATATGTATATATTCATTCTGGGGCCCCAATATTCAGCCGGTGGCGATCAATATTTTCCTAACTACCATTGGCGTTATAACCGGAAACTCAATGCTGGGCCATGTCTGGGCTCTTGCATTGAATTTCCAGATATACAGAGGCAGTGAAAACATAGCCGGTCAAGTGGGATGCTCAGCACTTAACTGATTCTGAAGAACTGAATAAAGGTAGAACTACATTTTATGTGGTCCTATTTAAGTGGTTATCCTAGCTAAATACTGAAAATCGGCACTTAACTGGCTAAAGGTCAAACCTACCCCCAGAATGCCCTCAAAAAAGGCGGTTTTGGCTTGGGGCCAATTGGGCATTTTCAGGGGCAACTATCCAGTTAAGTTCCGTTGAAAATGCCCAGTTAGCCCCAGACAGGTGAATTAAACGGCCAAAAGCCTCTCCTGGCTGTTTAAATCATTTTGAATATCGAGCCCTGGAAAGATATGCCAGTACTTAAACACTTGGTTCCCAGTCAGCTCTAGATCTCCGGTCCAGCATCTTTCTGTCGGCCATGTGAACAGTGGTGTTCAGGGCTGGAGCTAGAAATGTAGGTATCCAGGACAGAAAGAGGGAAGGGGGACCCTAAAGTCTACTTTCAGGCTATTTTTCCTTCAGAGTGAGACAGGCTTGGGGATCCTTGTGGCATGGGAACCTCGGGCAATTGCCCCGATTACCACCTCCAACACCAGCCATGTGGCCAGAAATCCTGTGGTTACTGGCAACCATAACATTATTTGCCTATCATTTTTGTCAGGAGGCTGCTGAACGGTCATCAGGTTTCAGATCTGCTGGCTTTTAATTTATTGTTGGATTACCAACAGGGCTTTTTTTGAGGGGGTACTTGGGGGTACTGAGTACCGGCACCTTTTCCATCGTCTGCTAAAATTGACCCAGGGTCCGCAAGTTTTAGTGAAAGAGCTCAAGCTCTACACAGAAATTCTGCCTTGTCATAGATTCTGTGACTGGTTGCAGGGGGCCTGGCTATTGTGGGATGGGTGGCCTGGCAGTTGAGTGGCCTGGCAGTTGAGTACTGGCACCTTTTTCACTAGAAAAAACACACTGATTACCAAACAAGTTTGATAAATGTATTATTATCTGCATTACCTAACAGTTAAGAGCAGCAGGCTGAGAACCAGGGAAACCAGGGTTCAAAGTCCACTACAGCTCCTTGAGATCTTGAACAAGTCACTGAATCCCTACATTGCTTCAGGTACAAACATAGATTTAAGTCCTCCAGGGACAGGAAGATACCTATTGTACATGAATATAACTTGCCTTGAGTTACTACCAAGAAAAGTGTGATCTAAATCCAAATCGAAAATCTGGTACCAGGTATATTGTAAAGCAACTTGTAGAAAACCCTACAAATGTCACTCAGGACCTTGAGGGCAATTCTATGAACCACAACAGCATTAACTTCCAAGACTCACAGAACAAAGGCCTACCTAGGAAAAGGGAGCACTGTAAACACTGCACATCAACATACCTAGAACTGAACAAGCCAGATTAATATCGATCACTACATAGAAAATTGACACTATGTGACCTCGGTCACACACAAAGAACACAGATTGACCATCACCAAATAAAGAATAAGTGATCACAAACTGAAAATAGAAATATATACACAAAATTAAACTGAAACACCAAGAATCCACACTCTTCAGGCAGTGACAAAACTAGAGAAATAAAAGGAAATGCATACTGTGAAAACATAAAGAAAATAGATGTCAGGGCTGTTGTTAGAGGGGGTGGAACCATGGCAATTGCCCTGGGTTTCCTAGCAAAAAAAGGGCCCAAAGCCTTCCTGAAGCTGGGATCCAGTCATAACCTAAAATCAAGATGCCACCACTGATTCTCTGAACTGCTCATAATGCACGCAGGGCAGTGTCAGCAGTACCACTCTGGTTTTGGCACTGCAGCCAGCAGAAGGAAAACTGCCCCCTTCCTACATGCCAAGATTTTGTAAATTCTTGTGGTGATTGTTGAGGTCAAAGTGTGGGTTGTTGTTTAGAGGTTGGGTTGAGTAGGGTGCTTTTAACTTAAGGGATACACAAAGGTAAGGGATTCATCTGTTCTTATCTGTCAGATGAGAAGGGGTCCTTGCAGGCCCTGTCAGCGCATGAGCGGTAGGGGTGGGGGTGGGAGGGGAAATTAATAAACCTAATTAAACGTAGACAACAAAACAGCAGATACAAAATGAAAGAATGTTCAAAAGTTTATTGATGATGTCGAATACCAAACTTATTGCCCGACACAGGCTGTGTTTCGCTCAAGAAGGGCTGCGTCGGGGCAAAAATCTCAGAGATATCATTCGTCGTAATAAATGTTATTCACATGAACCTTGAAATGCTAGGTTCTTGATAGAATAATGAGTTCTTGAAAAAACAGCAGGAGGGATATACTAATAACGATCATCACATGAAAAGGGACGTCCAACGCTGGGGGCGTGTTCTGGGCATGTTTTGTACGGGTCTAGGGAGGGCCTGAAATCTGGATGTCTAACAGCGATTACCAAAGGAGAACGTCCATGTATAAAAAGAAGGATGTTCTTATTTAGACCTGTTTCAGGAACGTCCAGTTTACAGAAAGGTGCTCTGATTGAGCAGCTGTCGACTAGAGGGATTAAAGTATGACACCTCCGTAATCCTCCAGTGGTTGCTATCCCCGTCCCTCTCCCTTGAAAATGAAATCGGAAGGGGGTACCAGGCTCTAAATCAGCTTCAAGTATTATGAGCATTCTTAACAAAGCTGCTGGTCTGAACTCATCAGATAAATGTTGGCATTGTTCACAGCAAGTGGGCATTCTCCTTCATATGATATATGAGTGTCAAATGGTTCGTAAATTCTGGAACATCATAAAAAAGATTCTACCTATAGTGGATGACCTGTCTTACTCCATCTTAACCTTTAAATCTGCCGCTAAAACTTTCGATGTCGCAAAAAAAAAAAAAAAACTACTAGACATTCTCCTTACCATTGCTCAAAGGCATGTTTTACAAAACTGGAAATCGGCACATCTACTGAATGTCCACTTTTGGTGGAATACAGTTCTACAACATCAAAAATTTGAGTTTGCCATGGCAGAGAAGTTTCGAACAACAATTTCTGCAAAAAAAAGTCTGGTCTCCAGTGGAAAACTACCTTCAATCTTTTCAGACTTAACGTTGGCCCCACGTAAGGAACTTATATATCAGACACCTGGACTTTCCTTACCCATTTTATTTTTCTTTTGCTCGTTAATCACCTCCTTTACTGTACCTTGTTATTGTTGTATTTGGAAAACCAATAAAATATTTTGAAAAAAATAAAAAAAAAAGCAGGAAGCAGTTCAGAAGGAGTGGTTTCGTGGTTAGTACAGAAACTGAGGTTCAAATACCACTTCAATTCTCTCTCTCTCTTTTTAAATTGTGAGCCCTCCAGAAATAGAAAACTACCCTACTTCTAGTAGTAACATAGGAGCCAACTTTTCAAAATGATTGAGGGTGGTACACATAGCACATATGAAAGCTCCCTCACATTGGGAGGTGGGGGCTCAAGCAGTAGTACCGTGAGACAACTGCTAGTGGTCATTGAAGCCATTCTGAACCTAGCAGTGGCTGAACCACCAATGACTATGGTAGACCCAGGGTGCCTACAGAGGGTGGGAGGTCTTCAGGGTGGATCTGGTGAGGGGCAGTAGCAGAGGTGTGGGACTTAAGCATCTGGGGCCTCTGTGTCTTTGGGGAGGGGTTGCTGAGGGGGAGAGGGACCCCCAAGTCATGCCTTTTTTTGATAGCACTAGCCCTTTAGAGGTTTCCTGGGAGCGTTGAGCCACTTGTTATCAGAATAACGGCTTGTGTGGCTGATTTCAAGCTCCATTATTCCTTTACTATGGGAATTAGTAGCCTACAGCACTGTGTTACCATATTAAGGTCATGGGGAATCAAATACCAGTGTATTTAATACATTGTTCTAATCCATTACGCACCATTCCATCTCCCCTAATCTTCAGGGTCGTGTCCTGAACTACTTTCCAGAAGTCAGAATATTAGGTATATATATAATCAAAAGTTAACCTTAATCCCATACAACATGTCTGTTCAGTTAAATTTATGCTGTGAATGTCCTGCATTCGGATGTTCCTATTGTCCTTAGTAATAACTCATATAGATTACTGTAATTCTTTATTTTCTGTTCTTTCTCTCACCTAACTTAAACGGCTATAACTTGTTCAATCAACAGCAGTAAAACTTCTCCACAATGCTGGAAGATTCGACCATGTGACACCTCTGCTAAGGGATGAACACTGGTTGCCTATTTCAGCACTTATTCAAGTCAAGCTTGGTTTATAAAGGCCTAAAACTCTCTGCACCTGACTATATTGCTAATCTGTTAACACCCTATATGCCAACTCAGACACTGTTCTTCTCTGACTTTGTTTTTATCCCTTCCTCCACCTTCTCAGATCTGTTTAGATTCCAGCAGAGAATAAGCATTTGCTTAGGCTGCTCCTAAACTTTGGAACACCCTCCTTCAGGAAGTGAGATTGGAACCATCTTACGTTGCTTTTAAAAAAAACAGCTTAAAACTTGACTTTTCTCTCAAACTTTTTCTATTGGACATTCATCATTTTTTTTCTTTTATCTCTCTTTTTCTTTACTCTCCATGTCTTGGTTTTTAATGTAAACAGCTAAGTTGCATTGTCAATGCGATTTGCGGTATATCAAGATTTAGTAAATAAAATAATGAATTAATAAAGAACCAGGCGATCTTCAGTGAGTGACGATTTAGCAATTCCTACAGTAGCAGAGATTTAAAAAAAAATTCACGTGGAGAGCCAAAGGGTTTAGAATTGGAATAAATTACCGAATGGACTGACAGAAATAACTAATTTGTGGACAGGTAAGAAAAGTTTGAAAACGTTTTTATTTTCATGAGAGGGTAGATGGAGAAAGCGGGATAGGGAGGAGGTTTGATGGCCTTCCTGAGATGTATTCATATTTATGATTCTAAGGGGCAGTGGCGTTCCTAGGGGGGGGGGGGGCAGTGGGTTACTTCCTGTTCCGGGGCAGAGAAGAAGCATGGAACAACGGAGGACAGGCGTGCACGGCACCCCCCCCCCGGTGGTGTGCACCCGGCGGGGGGGGGGGGGGTTTCCTTCGCGGGGGTGTCCTTTCGTCGGGGGGGGGGTCCGCGCTGCATCGGGGGGGGGGGCGCTGCACCCCGGGGGGGGGGGCGCATCGGCTATCCGCCTCGGGTGCCAGCCCCCCCCAGGAACGCCACTGCTAAGGGGTCTTTTTACTAAGGTGCGGTAACAGATTTAGCGAGCGGTACGGATTAGCATGCGCTAAATGATAAGACACCCATAGAAATATAATGGGCTTCTTATCATTTAGTGCATGCTAATTATTAGCGTGCACTAAATCCATTAGCACACTTTAATAAAAGGTTCTCCTAAGTACTGAATCTTCATTTTTTTGTATCACTTTCTCTGGAAAATGGTATATAAAACTTATTTTTTAAAAATTTGTATAATTTTGTCTTCATCTCCACAGAGTTTGGGAAAACCTAAAAAAGTAGAGTTTTCTGGTTTCAGAACTGGATGTATAACTTGTGTGTTGAATACTTACCAAGGAAATGAATCTGCTTTACAGATTCATAGTAAGCCAGCTCTAGCTCTGAAACGTTTGCTTCCAAAGAGACTCACCAGTCAATAAATATCGCTAGGGAATAGTGTATTACGATACCTGCATGGGGCTTTATCCACTTATGCCTCTGAAAAAGATCCTTATGGAATAGGGATCTCAATTACACACAAAATAAGAGCTTATTAAGTTAATTTGAAGCAATCTACTATAATTAAGTATGGAAATGAAGTAGCATTTAAGTTATAATGAGCAATTTCTTAGTGGAAGTTAAATTCCTATTTCGGGCACCTGGAGCAAACACTGAAAGGGTTTTTTTTTTTCTGGCATAAAATGAAGGCCGTGTTCTGCTTTTGTGTTGTTCTGAGGTGAACATCTGCAAGTAGAAAGGAAAGAGGCATCAGGGCGTTATTTACTTTCACACGTGCTTATTTCATATTCAGTGCCTGGGTTACAAAGGAGAGCCAAGCTCTGTGGAAATCAATCAGGTGCTCGGCATCTGCTAGCCGGGGGTGATGGCCTGTTTTTGTACACCCAGTTTCAGCCAGAAACTATTCACCACATAAACGGCATGTGAAGGATGTGGTATGCACGAGAGAAAATGAATGTAACCTAAGCCCAGGAGGGCATTATGACTGCGCTGAAAAAAAAAACGTTCATCGTTCCAGTTTGTAAGCAATCTGAAAGAAGAAAACATTTTTTTGCCGTGATTCCAATACCTCGGAAGTGACCCATGTGGTGTCAAAAGCACATGTGCTGTGGCATCTTCGGACTGTTCATCGGAGATCATTTTAGGAGGGTTAGGTGGCATTTACAGGTGGAAAGAGCTCGTTTACATGTGTAAGTGGGCACACACGTCTAAATAGTGATTTTAGAAATCTGTTACTTACCCATCTATAGATTTTACTACAGCATGCACAGGTTTCATGGAGGCATTTACCGGTATGGTGTGGACGGACTTTTAAAATACATGCATACTTCCCATTTTATGACAGAAGTACATGTATATTTCACAAAAACTCCCCTGCTGCCATTTATGCCTCCTCCGAATCACGCAAACCGGTAGCTAACTGCTTTTTTTGACCTTGGATTTTGAGGAGTAAGGGGCAATTGGACCTGAAAGCCACTTCATAAAATCAAAAATTGGATATTTAGAACTCAGCTTCTTCATTGGCTCTTCTTGCATGTATAGTTTTACAAAATCTAGCACAGCAGGAGACCTCAAAAAAGAAATAGCAGAATTAGAAAAGGTTCAAAGAAGAGTGATCAAAATGATAAAGGGGATGGAACTCCTCTCATATAAGGAAAGGCTAAAGAGATTAGGGCTCTTCAGCTTGGAAAAAAGATGGCTGAGATGTGATTGAGGTCTACAAAATCCTGAGTAGCGTAGAACGGGTATAAGTGAATCGATTGAATATCCGGGCTCAGTGTTGACTCTGGGATTTACCCTGTCTAACTCCTGTGGTCCGAATATTGGCCCCTTTGTACCTAGGGCAATGGAGGGTTAGGTGACCTACCAAGGAACTGCAGTGGGCATTGAACCTAGGCTGTCAGGATCAAAGTCTGCTGCACTAACCATTAGGTTACTCCTCCACTTTATAAGGGTGTGTGTGTGTGTGTGTGTGTGTGTGTGTGTGTGTGTGTGTGTTGGAGATACGTGCATAGTTACAGAACAGTGCTTTGTCGCACTTTTGGCATATATGCACACATGTGCACACAAACACACATATATGCTTGTATTCTAAACATTTATGTGCATATCTGGTGCATAAAGTTTGATCCTCACTCTCTAGAATGACCCCGTATATATACCTTTATGTTTTCTGTTTTCTCCCAAAAGGATAATAAGAAATAGAAGTACAATGGACCACAGGACACTAAGAGAAAAGTTGTAAGACAGAAAAATAATTGGTGAAGAGAAACAGAAAGGCAGGGCACCAAGCTGAGGAATGGCATAAGAACAGATTGCCTCTACTGAGTTTTCAGTACAGTATGAAGATGTATTCTAGTAAATGTGTCCAGCTGAAGAAAGTCTTAACTGTAAGAGTGACATTTATTTGGGTTTTGCTCACACCTTTTTCAGTAGTAGCTCAAGGTGAGTTACATCCAGGTACTCTGGATATTTCTCTGTCCCAGGACAGCTCACAATCTAAGTTTGTACCTGAGGCAAAGGAGGGTTAAGTGACTTGCTGAAGATCACAAGGAGCAGCAGTGGGATTTGAACTGGCCACCTCTGGATCGCAAGACCAGTGCTCTAACCACTAGGCCACTCCTCCACTACAGCAACATTCCATGAGGAATCTCAAATAGCAACAGAATCTCAAATAGTAGCAACATTCCATGTAAAATCTCAGATAGTAGCAACAGAATCTCAAATAATTTAATTGGATTTTTCAGTAGTAGCTCAAGGTGAGTTACATCCAGGTACACTGGATATTTCTCTGTCCCAGGAAGGCTCACAATCTTAAGTTTGTACCTGAGGCAATGGAGGGTTAAGTGACTTGCCCAAGATCACAAGTAACAGTAGTGGGCTTTGAACCAGCCACCTCTAGATTTCAAGCCTGGTGCTCTAACCACTAGGCCACTCCTCCACTCCACCTGGTGGCTGCAGTCATTATAGATGTATAATTTGTGTCACTCGCCATTGGTCAGTTTCCTATATGCTACCTGGAGAAACCATGCATCAATTTTCTTTTCCCTTAGAAGAAAATATATGCTGGTTCTCAAGTCTAAAATGTGTACCAACGGCAAACATGTTGGAACAGCGAGCCCTCTGATACTTCAGAGCAAGAGACAAAATACAAATGAAAGAATAAAAAAAAAGAAAAACCAGACTTACCAACTTTGTAGTGTATGCAGCCTTCCAAATCTCCCACTGAAATCCAACCCTGACGCTTCTCCACCTCTGGGTCATTGCGTAAAATCTTGTTTCTTAGCCAGGACAAATAATACACTCTTAATTTATTTTTCTTGCCTGGCATTTGAGGAAGAGAAAAAGAAAAGAACACAATACTTAGGGAACTTATGCAAGAAGCATTTCCCCTAGAGAAACAAGATGAAAACCACTTTAGCATATCAGGCTTCTAGTTTCCCCTTTATTCTTGCTGATGAGAACATTCACAAATGTAAGGCAAAGGTGAACTAGTCCATTGCATTTGATGGGTTAATATTTAAACACATTTCCCCCCCTTTTTTCAGGGTAGCTCAAAGAGAATTACATTTAGGTATACTGGGGTATTTCCCTGTCGGGCTCACAATCTAATTTTGTACCTGAGGCAATGGAGGGTTAAGTGACTTGCCCAAGATCACAAGGAGCAGCAGTGGGATTTGAAGTGGGCACCTCTAGATGTTAAGGACTGGTGCTCTAACCACTAGGCCACTCCTCCACTCCACAAAGGCATGGTAAAAATAGGGCTTTTATTGCATCTTGATTTAGCAGGGAAGTCACCAATCAGCAGTAGCTCTGTACTGCAGGTTACCGACCACTATGGTAAATGAATAGCTTGTGAGCCACCTCACAAGTAGTGTTATTCTACCATCCCACTGGGGCACAAAGCTTCAAAAGGGGTCAGCCATACTGTAAAAGAAGTGCCTCTTGAGCCCCTCAATCACAAGCCGCACTTCCAAAGCCCCCTTCCAACTCTTTGCCCCTTCTTGCATATGTGTTGCAGAGAACGCACTGTGCTGGGCTTCTTTCCACATGGGAGCCACACAGAGTGAGCAGACTAGGATCCTTCCCACAAAATACATGTGGACCGGGCCCCTTCCTGTATAGAAGTGTAAAGCTTAGTCTTCTCTTCACACCTTCCATAATGGAATACTGATGAATACTATTATTGTTGATTATACCGAAACCTAGTATTTATAGGATTGTGTAATTTTCTGTTTTCTGAAATGTTTTATGGAATGTATTTTATGATTTTGTTTTCTTCAACTGTTGAAAGTAGCTTAGGATAATCCTTACGGGTTGATAAGATGCAGTATAGATTGGGAGCCCACCAGGGACAGAGAAAGGACCTGTGTATAACATGCAAACTGCTTTGGTTGTACCATAGAAAGGCAGTATATCAAATGCAAAATCCATAACCTATCTTTCTTCCATCTAACCTGGTATCTGCCTCCTTCAAATCTGGGCTAAAGGCCTACCTGTTTGATGCTGCTTTTGATTCCTAACTTGTCGTAAACTTTATCTTGTCTTCCTCTCTTCAATAGTCCCTTTCCCTGTGTGTCCTTCTGTCTGTCCTACCCTTATCCCTTATTTGTCCTGTCTGTCCTGATTTAGATTGTAAGCTCTTTTGAGCAGGGGCTGTCTTTTCTTCATGTTCAATTGTGAAGCGCTGCGTACGACTGGTAGCGCTATAAAATGATTTATAGCAGTAGTAGTACCTGGGTGGCTTCTGTAGCAGATTTGAAGGCACTTAACACATATGCAAAAGTGCACTCATACGTTGTCCCTGTTATCTCTCTAGGTGGAGGAATGAGGGGCAAAATAGTGAACTTACATTTAATTTGCAATTATAGGCACATAATTTACTCTCCCGTGATCTAAACACATCCCCAAGATACTTCTTGCTAATCTAACTATGTTGTGAAAATACTTATATACTTCTAGCTGCTACCTGAGGTGCAATTTTCACTCAAGGAGATCTAACTGGAAACTCAGTAATTAACCAGCTAGATCCTTTGGAAAATTAATCCCGAGTAGCAAACGTGGGTAGAACAGCCTTCCAGAACCACAAGGAGCATTTCTGTATTCTTTTTGTACTCCTCCAGAGAGCCACAGCCATAATTTAGCATATAAAACAAATAAAAGTTAACCACAAGAATGTTGAAAGTCATGGGCCAAATTCAGTAGATGGTACTCAAAAAGAGGCACCGGGAAAAATCTGCGCCATGAGTGCTCTGGGCTGAGCGCCTTTTATGGAATGGAGCTTAGGAACTTATTCTATAAAGGTTATGCTCCTAAAATTTATGCTCCTAAATTTAAGAGCATAATTTAAGCTCCTAAATTAAGAGCGTAAATTTAGGAGCATAACCTTTACAGAATAAGGCCCTTAGTGTGGATTCCTGTGCCCAGTTTTCGGCGTGAAAACAACGCCTGCTGAAACCTGGTGTAAATCCTGGTGTGCATGTTGGGTGCGCAATCCCAGTATTCTTTAACTCTGTGCCTAAAGTTTTGGAACGCCCTGACCCGTCCATACCCTTCCCATGGTCATGCCCTCTTTGGGGTTGTGCTGGAATATCAACTTAGCGTATTCTATATAAGTACATAAGTATTGCCATACTGGGAAAGCCCAGCATCCTGTTTCCAACAGTGGCCAATCCAGATCACAAATACCTGGCAAGATCCCAAAAAAGTACAAAACATTTTATACTGCTTATCCCAGAAATAGTGGATTTTCCCCAAGTCCATTTAATAACGGTGTATGGACTTTTCCTTTAGGAAGCTGCCCAAACCTTTGTAAAACTCCGCTACGCTAACCGCCTTTACCACATTCTCTGGCAATGAATTCCAGAGTTTAATTACACGTTGAGTGAAGAAAATTGTCTCCGATTCATTTTAAATTTACTACATTGTAGCTTCATCGCATGCCCCCTAGTTCTAGTATTTTTGGAAAGCGTGAACAGACGCTTCACATCTACCCGTTCAACTCCACTCATTATTTTATAGACCTCTATCATATCTCCCCTCAGCTGCCTTTTCTCCAAGCTGAAGAGCCCTAGCCACTTTAGCCTTTCCTCATAGGGAAGTTGTCTCATCCCCTTTATCATTTTCGTTGCCCTTCTCTGCACCTTTTCTAATTCCACTATATCTTTTTTGAGATGCGGTGACCAGAATTGAGCACAATATTCGAGGTGCGGTCGCATCATGGAGCGATACAAAGGCATTATAACATCCTCATTTTTGTTTTCCATTCCTTTCCTAATAATATACTGTGCCTAAATCTAGGTGCCACTTATAAAATACAGTTTGGCAGATTTTTTTTAGATGCCATGTATAGAATCCCCCCTTCTGTGCCTAATTTAGCCACTGGGATTTACTCCAAGTAAAACATGGTATAGCTGGCTGTGACTACATTTGGTCATGCGGAGAGGCGCTCGGCATATTCCATATACTGTACAGAAATTTAAACCTATTGTATAAAACATAGGCTCGCTTTAGAGAATACGCCTAGGCGTATTTTTTTTCCCACATGGAATTTTCAGGCCATATCTAGAATCTAGACCTTTGGGCAGGCAGCATTACAGAATAGCATGTAGGCAGATGCGTGAAGTCCAAATTATTGCCAATTAATGTAAATAATTGATTGTTAATGGCTCATTAACTAATTAATTTATGCACGCATTTGCCCAGCATGCCCAATTTGGTCAATCTATACAGAATTTGGGGGCATATGCCTAAAGAATTGGACACCTCTTGCACTTTTAAGTGCTGTACACACTCCGCTTGATCTGGGCTCATTGGGCTATAGTTTCATGTGCTCCCAGCTCTTGTTATCTCGACAGTAGTAATATTTATGAAATGAAATTAACAAATGTAAGTTTGATTATGCCACTGAACAGTTCCAAAAACACATGGGCCAGAAAATATAACTGCAGCAGCAAGAAATTACGACTATTCCTTTGGCTGAGTTTAGGAAGGAGGTCACTGGATTAGCTGACGGCCTCTTCCTCAGGCAAACTGATTACGTGTGCGAGCATACTCTGTTTTATTTAAACTTGCCCTCTAAAGCTCAATTATTAGGCCTTACTAATTGCTTCACAGACAAGCCTTTTTTCAGAAATGGATTTGACTGTACCTGATATGGTAATGAGCACATTTAAGCCTTCTAGGACGTCCATTTGGTAAAACCTTCGCCTAGTAATAAGTGAATACACCCGGCCTTGCCCACTTCTGTCCAGCAACCACAATCCATTTTCTGTGCCCACCAGCAAATTTACCCCTGCAAATAAAAGCAAATTCTCTAAATGGTACTCTAAGCACATAGAAAAATATTACCTTTTTAACAAACAAGCATAGCAACATAGAACAGATACACATAACTCAGATCACTGCTTCTCAGCTCCCTCCTGGAGGTACATCTAGACAGTCAAGTTTTCAGGATTATCATAATGAATATGCATGAGATGGATTTGCATATGGGGCTAGATTCTATGTATGGCACAAAAAAAAACCCCACAATTCTATAAGCCGGGCTTAAAGTTAGGCGCGGATTCTAGAATAGCTCTTATGTCTTGGAATCACACCTAACTTTTGGTGCAGCCATTTGCACCAACTGAAACAAGGCACAAATGTACGTGCCCACATTAGGCACGATTGCTGAAATGTTGGTTCTATTTACTCAGATGTGGCAAGACCTGGACAACGCAACAATCAGGTCAACACACGTTGAATGCTCTTGCTAACATACAAATGTTCAATAATGACTGGTCCTAAATATATCAATGAACTCTCCCTCTTATTCCTTTCAAGTTTGTACAACATTTATATGCTTTTCTCAATTTTTAGCCTCAGCGGTGCTCATTACCAAAGACAATTTTTTCCAATGGCAATGCAGTTAGCACCCACCTCCTCGTCGGCTTTTCATAAAGCTATATTCTTAATTCTTATTCATTTTCATTTAACTTGATTCTCTTAGGTATTTATCTTTTCAATAGTCAGACCGGGGGTTTAAACTTGTCCGACATGCATGTTTCGCCTACTCAATAGGCTGTGTCAAGGACCTCCCCTTCAGCCGTCTTCAGATACTGGTGACATTAAGAATTGAACGATATCCAACACCAGGTTTATTGCTTCAATCCCATACTTGATTAAGTAAAAATTGAGAAAAACATATAAATGTTGTACAAACTTGAAAGGAATAAGAGGAAGAGTTCATTGATATATTAGGACCGGTCATTATTGAAGATTTGAAGATCTAGGGTTCTATCTGAGACACACTTAAGAAAATTGCCTAACAAAACAGTGAATTCTTGCTAACATACACACATGACATATGCAATCCACACGTCTTTATGCATTTATCCAGTCATTTATTTCTCCTGAAAACTCACCCCACAGAGCGGCGCACAGGATCTCTGAATTGAATTTCTTCTTATATTTGCGAATTTCTGGGCTGTCACTCTGGGGACGAATGTTGGTTGGGTTAACATTGACTATGGAGCCCTTCCTGGCATTTTCTCGTCTTACGGGTTCCTGTTTTGAACCACAGGCTGGAAAACAAGAGGGAGGGGCTTATTTAAAAATTCAGCTGTCCGCTGACCTATGAGAGTCAGTAGTTAATTTGTAGATAGCACAAAGTTAAAAAGAAACCTGCCCATGTTCCTATTTCTGGCTTGATCTTTTACTTACAGGAGCTGATGGGGCTGGTCGGCGGTGAGACCTGAAGAAGTCTTGGATCGATAAATGACATAAATGAAGAAGCAGATGATGAGCTATGAGAAGACTGTGAAGTTTTTACATTTGATACCTGCAATGAAAGGTGATGTGTGCTGTCATTTGGAAGTTGGAACTGCTACAAAAATGTATAAGTACACCAGCCGATATTCAACTGGTGGCAATCAGCATTTTTTGAAATGCTGTTGCCAGCTAAATTAGCCCCGGATATTGAGTGCCAGGCCATGCTCGGGCACTGGCATGGAATATCCAGGGCTAATTCACAGGCCCTGACCACTGGAACTCACATGGGGCCCAGATGATATTTAGCTGGGACCCACATAGGACACTTATGTGGGTCCCGGCTGAATATTGGTCAGGACTCGCATAACAAATTCTTGCCTGGATCCCAATCTTCTCTCCAATCTACCTCCTGAAGACACAGGAAGACAGGCCCGGGCCCCCAATCCCACCGGACATCCCCCGGGCCCACCTGGTGGTCCAGTGGTAAATGGGCGGGACCAATGCCCACTTGCTCTTGCCCATGTCTGAGGCCACAGCAAAATGGCTGCTACAAGCCCTAGCAGCAGCCTCATGGTACTCCAAGTGTTTACCCATGAAGAAAGACCAGCTGAAAATTGACACCCCTCTCCCCCCCACGGCTGGGAAAAGCACACAGAACAGGGGTAATTCTATAAAGAGCTGCCAAGTTTAAGATGGCAGGAAGATGCTTAAATGGACTCAGGGCTGGCTCAAGTGATTGTCGTGCTCTGAGCTAACTTTTGTATTGGTGCCCAACACTCTCAATCTGGTATCTCTCCCTCAACCCCCCCCCCCCCCCACCTGTAATCTGGTATCTCCCTCCTTCTCTCAAGTCTCTCTTCCTCCTGGACCAGGTGAGGCATTGGCTCAGGGCACTGGAGATAAAGGATGCCAAAATCCCAGTCCAGCATCTATCCTTTTATTTATTTATTAACGGCTAACATCAAAACATACATAGGCGTTTGAAGGTAGACCAGACTGGGATTTTGACGCCCTTCATCACTGGCATCTGAGCCAGTTGATCACCTGGTCCATAGGCTGAGCTAGTCATGAATGTACTCTTACAGGATACCATCTAGCAGAAAATTATGCACCATGATTTGATGGTGCGAACGTTGTCGATGGGTATGGGCATAGCCAGAGTTTGGCTGTTGCATGGGCGAAGTGCGAAGGCACACTCATAAGGGATAGAAATCTATGAATTACACGCACATACATATTAATATTTAGATGCAGACATTTACACCACCATTTATAAAGCTGCAGTAATTGATCGTGCCTTCTTGTATGCATTTTTTTGGATATTTAAGTAGGCACCTACTTTTCTTTACAGAATTAGGGTTAAAATTGGCACAACAACCAGCACCTACAGTAGGTGCTCTGCCATAAAATTACCATTTACGTGTATTCTTGCCTATGGGGAGAAACGAGTAGCACTGGGGATGGACAAACATACAAAAATTTCATTGGTTACCCTTCTTCTATGTTGCTCTTTCTTGCTTCTTCCCCCCTTTCCTCCTGCCGTTCTCCTTCCCCACCTGTCTCCAACTTCCCTTTACCTCCTATCTGTTCTTTCTCCCACTTGTCTCTCCTTCCTATTTTCCTTTTCTCTCACACTTTCGTCTTCCTTCTCTCTCCATTTCATTCATTCATTTTTATTTCATTTTGAACTACAGCCCACCCCTAAGCTGTCAGGATAACCAGTGATTTATAGCCAGTTATCTTCATACAAACTTTCAATTGAACACAACTGCCTAGGTTTCTAGCCGTAAAGCCCTCCCTCCACTAAAAAACCAAAACCAAAACAATTTTAAAAAATCCAAAGTGGCTGATGCCCCAAACCACCTATTCCCATTTCCCCCTCCTTAAACACAGAGAATTTTGGGTGGGCCTTAGCTGAAAGTGGGAGGGTATAAATATTCCAACCGCTCCTGCCATCCCTCCACTCTCTGCATTCCCCATGCCCCCCCTCAAACACATAACATAACACCTGAGTTGGTGGTGCTCTCCAAGCCTTGCCAACTGAAGACTTCCTCCAATGGTAACCAAAATATTTTCCAAGCTTGGCAGCTGGTGGCAGTATCCCCAAGCCACCACTGTTAATGAATTCGACTAAATAAGCAAATAGTCTCATAATAATCCAAAAGACCTATCTGCAGCACTTGCATAAAGGTCAACGTTCAGGGAAATATAATCACAGTAAAATGTGGAGTGTATTGGACCCAATGAGCCTCGTTTCACTTCTTCTTCAGGAGTCCATGAATAAACAGTCAATCTGCTATCCCAAATCCCTGAAAATATCTAGATTCCTTGTGGTCTAACAAGCACCGGAGACAGGATGCTTTCTTGAATCTTCGCTATTACCTAGCATCTAGCAGCTGAGATGTATTTTATATGGCCAAATCTTGCCATTCTATTTTTTGATGGATAATTTTGGCCTTGTAATAATTTATAGGTCCAAAATTATCAGTTTATGTGGCACGGATGTTTTCTTTTTTTTTTTTTAAACAAGCAATTATGTAGTCATTTCTTCTACTGAATCTTTTTGAATATTAACCCCAAAGTGGCCAGGTACCCCAGAATCCCCCTCCAAATTTTCCTCGCGTGACCAGCACTCCAACACCCCACAGTGCTTTTAAACAAGAAGTGGCCAGGAAATCAAACATTATCCCGATCTCCCTTCCCTGCTTAAAAAAAAAAAAAAAAAAAAAAAAAAAAAAAATAATAATAATAATTAATAAAGTATCTGGCTATGGGTTCTTTTCACTAAGGTGCGCTGAAAAATTGCCTTTGGTAGTATAGACGCGTGTTTTGGGGGCGCGCAGAATTATTTTTCAGCGCACCTAAAAAAAATGCCTTTTAAAATTTTTTGCAAAAAATGGACATGCGGCAAAATGAAAATTGCCACGTGTTCATTTTGGGTCTGAGACCTTACCGCAAGCCATTGACCTAGCGGTAAGGTGTCATGTGGTAACCGGGCGGTAATGGTCTACGCGCGTAGCTGCTGCACTTCAGAAAATAAAAAATACTTTTCAGACGCGCGTAGCAGACATGCGCCAAAATTGAAATTACCACAAGGGCCATGCGGTAACCGGGTGGTAACTTCAATTTAGGAGCTTAGTAAAAGGACCCCTATATTCTTTGTCCACATTTTTAGCTTATATTTCCTGACAGCTGTCAAGTTCTCCAAGTTCTATTTTCTGAGACTGCTGTACACACAAAAATTACTGAAAAAAATATTTCAGCAAAAATCTGTCAAAAGTAATATACCAAAGGATGCACTCGCTACCAACAATCAAGGACGTATAAAGAAACCCAATAAAGATTATCAGCTTACTGTAAGTGTTCGCACTGAACAATATTTTTGGGGGGGGGGGCTGTTTGAGGGTGAATAAAAATCAGATGCGCGGATTTCTTCCATTTCCTCAGGGTATAATTATTAGTGAAAATTGAAGCTTGTTTTCACTACTTACTAAAGTGAAATGGAAGAACGAGACAGCAGAAACAAAAATGGAAAAAAATGGGAACATTTTCTTGACGGATCAAAGAGCTACTCTGACAGGACCTCTTTCTTCCACAGATCAGGAGGTCCTACTGGAGGCAAATATGAATAAACTAGTAAAACATGCCTGTTTCAGGCGCAAATGAAACGGGCGCTAGCAAGGTTTTCCTCCCGAACCCCCCCCCTCCTCCCTGCACACCCCTTCGGCGTTATGAAGGCACTGACCGCCATTGTTGCGGACCTCGTCAACGCACGCCAATGCCACCTTCAATGTGCTGAGTCGTTGGTTGTGAAGCCACTGACGCCATTGCTCTGCCCTCGACGTCATCACGTTTGACACGAGGGCGGGGCCCCAACACAGCGATTTCGGTGGCTTCACCACCATGAACCCTTCGAACCGGAAGGAAGTGCCCGGAGGAACTGACAGTGACGTCAGTGTCCTCAGAACGCTGAGGGTAAGTTTTATTATATAGGATAAAGAAAATAGAAACTTGGCATCCTTGCCATGTGAGAAGAAGGGGTTGAAAAGAAAAACGTGGCTGGAATTCTACCTGTCCGTGTGTGGACTGGCTGTGGGCTGTGTAGCTGCCTGGTCCAGATTTGTGCTGGTTCACAGAGGTGTCTGGGGGGTGGCTCTGCTGTAACAGATCCGGGAGGATGTAGTTTTGACTGTGTAGACTCCGCAGTCCCTGTGGGCCGCTGCAATTCTGTTTCCCTGCAGGCTGCTAATTCAAAATCAAACAAAGAGAAGCAAACAGTCAGCAGATTTGTCTCTCTCAGATGCAGTGAATAACTCTATGTCAGTTTAGGGGAAACAGTCCAGTGAAATGTGTAGAGTGACAAAAAGAAAATCGGCTTGTCACTTCCAGCACAAAACCACCTGGCCTCATTTTTCCAACCTGTCCTCTGATGATACATAGTCCCCCTATATCATTTCAAAATAATTGGGTCAGAATTAATTAGAGAGTCAAGGTTACAATATACCTGACATTACTGAAATGTATATAATAGTTGGAAACTCCCAGCTGAAACACTTTTCCTAACGGCTCAAAGATCTTGGATGATATTTTTTAGTGGTATGTGGATTTGACTTCTGTTTTATCTTTATTGTTATCTTTATTAAAACTGTACATGTCACAGTTATCAATATTCTAACTCTCTAAAAGGAGTTTGCAAAGGTTATATATAGTTAGTTTGTGAGTGTCCCTTTAATTGTGGAAAAACCTCCACTTTAAATATATTACAAAACAATTGAAACCTCAAACCTCCAAACAGGAAAAATACAAAAGTATTTATTATATCCTTGTTTTATCAGGAGTAGGTTAATATCATTGGTTCCCTAAGAAGGAAAAAGAGAAAAAAACCCCAGACACAAAAAACTCACATGCCTGTTTAATGAACTGTAAGGATTGCTGTGCCCTCCGGAAGGGGTTGTTTTCCCTAGGTAGCCTTTTTTTTGCATGTTTTGGGCTGGGATTAGTCTGTGATAGTTTAGTTTTGGGTGAGTGCCCCTTTATTAGTTATAATAAAAGAAGGTAAGAGAGTTTTTCATCTCATTTGCTTTTTCTCACTAAATGTGAGTTTTTTGCGTCTGGGTTTTTTTTTCTCTTTTTCCTTCTTAGGGAACCAATGATATTAACCTACTCCTGATAAAACAAGGATATAACAAATACTTTTGTATTTTTCCTGTTTGGAGGTTTGAGGTTTCAATTGTTTTGTAATATATTTAAAGTGGAGGTTTTTCCATAATTAAAGGGACACTCACAAACTAACTATATATAACCTTTGCAAACTCCTTTTAGAGAGTTAGAATATTCCAATAGAGTTTGTTTTTCTCCTGTTCAATATTACAGTTATCAATAT
Organism: Microcaecilia unicolor; assembly: GCF_901765095.1. NCBI lineage: Eukaryota > Metazoa > Chordata > Amphibia > Gymnophiona > Siphonopidae > Microcaecilia > Microcaecilia unicolor. Next base: position 31,445,988 of record NC_044037.1, on the reverse strand, counting down.
TCCATCAGTTCAGAGTGGTTGACAAGAAAAAAAAACCCATAACCTGCCCTACAGCAAACTTCATAAACAACAAAATAAATGTAAAATACATGAATTGAGCAGTTTTGTAACAGGAAGGAGGGGGCGCATGATAGGAGGCTGCTCTTTAGAGGAACATAAACACCACTTTTCTCTATACAGTAACCCCCAGATTCTATATGATGCCCCAAATTGGGCCAGGAACAAAAAAAAAAAAGAAGAAACTCATGGATGCATGTAAAGCCAACAAACGAAGGCGAGGAAACAAAAAAAGAGGAAGTCAAAGCCAGATCAAATGATTACATCTTTATTACTTCCAAAATTCTGTGAACCAGTTGTCGAAAGGCTTGAAACAGCCATGTTTTGGCTGCTTCTGTGGTTAATCAGGCTCCTGACGAAGGCACATTAGCTGAAACACGGCCGAGTCGAATCTTTCTACAACTGGTTCACGGAATTTTGGAAGCAATAAAGACTCAATCATTTGATCTGGCTTTGACTTCCTCTTTTTTTTTTTTTTGTTTCTTTACATTCGTTTGTTGGCCCAAAATTGGGTACCAATATTTGAGCACCAATCCAAGATGTGCATCCAACTAAATTGGGTAACATGCCAATCATTGGGAGCTAATTGGCATCAATTTGAATTTGTGTGCACATTTTTTTTATTTTTACCCCGCGCTTTCCCACTCATGGCAGGCTCAATGCGGCTTAGGTACTTATTTGTACCTGGGGCAATGGAGGGTTAAGTGACTTGTCCAGAGTCACAAGGAGCTGCCTGTGCCTTTCAGTGGGAATTGAACCCAGTTCCCCAGGACCAAAGTCCACCATTCTAACCACTAGGCCACTCCTCCACTCCATTTTGCTACATGTTATTCTATAACAATGTGCATCCGAATGTGCAATTGTGGGATTTCCCTACTCCCTGATCCCCTCAATACTAGACATCAACTTATGTATCATGCTACTGCTAGCGTTATACCAATTTGTATTAACACCATCCTTCTATCACTCAATCAGTTTCTAATCCAGTCCACCACCTTGGGTCTCATTCCTAGGCTACTCAGTTAATTAATAAACTTTCTGTGTGGGACAAGCAGCATAAAATGTATTGAGCTTTTTTGGAATCTTGCCAGGTATTTGTGACCTGGATTGGCCACTGTTGGAAACAGGATGCTGGGCTTGATGGACCTTTGTTCTGTCCCAGTATGGCAATACTTATGTACTGGGGATTCTGAATGGAATCTTGCTACTCTCTGGGGTTCTACATGGAATGTTGCTACACTTTGAAATTCTGCATGGAATCTTGTTATTTTTTAGAATTCTAGAATCTTGCTACTCTTTGGGGTTCTACATGGAATGTTGCTATTCTTTGTTTTTCTGCCAGGTACTTGTGACCTAGATTGGCCACTGTTGGAAACAGGATGCTGGGCTTGATGGACCTTTGGTCTGTCCCAATGTGGCAATACTTATGTACTTATGTAAGCTTTGTTGACATTCAACAAAGCCATCTCCACCCTTGATCTAATTCTCTAGTCATCTAGTCAAAGACATGATACATAACATGATAGTGCGTACTTTGCCAGTGGGCATGAATAGGGGTGGAGTTTGGGTGCTGCATTTATTGAGTGCACAAGTACATGCTTAGATTATAAAATACAATCATTTCTGTGTGTACATGAGAAACATGGGAACAGCAAACATCTCCACCTGTCACTTATGGTAGTATCTTATTAAAGGAATTACTCGCTTATCCTAGGTGTCCTGCTATATACAGCCCCATTCCCATAATACCTATAACTGTTTTCTTTACACTATCTTTGGAGCCATGTATGGAAGTTGGGGATACAAGAGAACTTTCCTCTCCCTTGCTATGAAGAGATGATGCTTTACCCAAATTAGTTAAATCTACCCAGAACTACTTAAATTTCAGAAAATTATTGAAGTCCGTCCTGTTCAAGAAGGCTTATTCTCCAGGTTCAATATAATTCTGATTAACTCCTAGTTTAACAAGGTTCATGGACACTAATTATCTTTATTATCTTCTACATATTGTTGTTTAAATGATGTTTACTATCTTACTTTTACACTGTGTAATTGTACGTTTTTGTACTGTGGCCTTCCTACAGATTTGTGTAAGCCACATTGAGCCTGCAACTAGCGGGGAAATGTGGGGTATAAATGTATTAAATAAATAAACAATAGCACTGGAAATACTACATTCTCTGACAGGTTCCTAAACCTCTTCATAAATTTTGGAAACATGCTGTTTCTCAAGCTGTTCAGAGTATTCTCCCCCCTCCTTAGCCAGACTGGGTTTTAGGTATGCAAATCTCTCTCATGCATATTCATGGTGCATATCCTGAAAACCAGTCTGTTTAGGAGGTACTTCAGGAGTGTCTTGAGAATCACTGGATAGGGATACTGACCTCAGAATTTATTTATTTTATTTATTTTTTGACATTTATATCCTGCATTAGCCAGAGTAGAACTCAGGTTCAATGTGGCTTACGTAATAATTAGAAAAGCATGAACATGTTCAAAAATATATTAACAGAAAGCACAATACATCATATAATGTTAGACCAGTAAAAAGGACTTAAGTACAAATCAATATATGCATCTAGCTTCTCTTACATCAGCGCGCAACTGTGGAATGCACTGCCAAAGACCTTGAAAGCAATGCACGACTTAACAGCATTCCGGAAGTTACTAAAGACTAACCTGTTCAGGAAGACATACCATAATGACCCTTCGTCAGTGACCTATAATCTAAACTCTATTAGAACCAGATAAAATTGAGCTCTCTTCTTCTGATTGTTTTAATTAATCTGTCACCAATGCATAGCAATGTTTTACCCCCTATCTCTTATACTGATATGAACTGTTTATTTTATTTAATTTACTTTATACTGTACTTTAACATTTATAAACTTTAATGTAATACTACTCTGTATTTCTCATGCTGGAAATGGCGATCGCCATTACGACATAATGTAAGCCACATTGAGCCTGCAAAAAGGTGGGAAAATGTGGGATACAAATGCAACAGATAAATAAATAAATAAAACTTGAGTTAGGAACAGACATAATTAAATACTTAGGGGTCCATTTACAGCATCTGGAAAAAAGGGCTTTTTTTCAGCAGGCCAGGAAAAGGGCCTGCGGTAAAACTGAAACCAGTGTGTACCTATTTATGGCCTGAGCCTTAACACTACCCAATGATCTAGCGGTAATAGCTCATGCGCTACACGCACAGTGACTGGTTGGTGCGTGCCAACTGCCTGTTAATGCCGGAAACATTGCACGCGGTAGGAAATAAAAAAATAATTTGTCCTATGGTATGGGTGCATGCCAAATCTGAAATTACCTCCAGGGGGTGCGCTAGCTTGGCGGTAGTCTCATTTTGGCATGTGCTACACATGCGTAGAGCCTACCATGCCTTTGTAAAAGGACCCCTTACAGGCTTATTTTCGAAAGAGAAAGACGCCCATATTTCGACCCAAATCGGGAGATGGGCACCCTTCTCTCATGGGCGCCCAAATCGGTATAATCGAAAGCCGATTTTGGGCGCCTCCAACTGCAGTCTGTCGCGGGAATGAACAAAGTTGGCGGGGGCGTGTCGGAAGCGTGGTGAAGGCGGGACTGGGGCGTGTTTATCGGCCAAGGAGAGATGGGCGTCCTCGGCTGATAAGGGAAAAAAGAAGGGCGGCAGTAGCGAGAATTTGGGCCGCTTTTTTGGACCCTTTTTTCACAAACAAGTCCCCAAAAAGTGCCCCAACTGCCCAGATGACCACCGCAGGGAATTGGGATGACCTCCCCTGACACCCCAAGTGGTCACTAACCCCCTCCCACCAAAAAAAAAGAACTTTAAAAACTTTTTTTTCCAGCCTGTATGCCAGCCTCAAATGTCTTACCCAGCTCCATCACAGCAGTATGCAGGTCCCTGGAGCAGTTGTTAGTGGGTGCAGTGAACTTCAGGCAGGTGGACCCAGGCCCATCCCCCCCCTACCTGTTACACTTGTGCTGGTAAATGGGAGCCCTCCAAACCGTCCCCAAAACCCACTGTACCCATACCTAGGTGCCCCCCTTCACCCATAAGTGCTATGGTAATGGTGTAGAGTTGTGGGGAGTGGGTTTTGGGGGGGATTTGGGGGGCTCAGCACCCAAGGGAAGGGAGCTATGGACTTGGGAGGTATTTTAATTTTTTTTTTTTTTTACTTTTTACAAGTGCCCCCTAGGGTGCCCGGTTGGTGTCCTGGCATGTGAGGGGGACCAGTGCACTACGAATCCTGGCCCTTCCCACGACCAAATGCCTTGGATGTATTCATTTTTGAGCTGGGCGCCTTCGGTTTCCATTATCGCTGAAAACCGATACCGCCCATCTCAAATCCGCCCAAATCCGATGCATTTGCCTGGCACCAACCGTATTATCGAAACAAAAGATGGACACCCATCTTTTTTGAAAATACGGTCTGTCCCGCCCCTTCGCGGACCTGTCCTCGGAGATAGTCACCCATGGAGATGGGCGTCCACGTTCGATTAGGTCCCTCTTAGTGAATTAAGCTAGATAATTGAAATAGGGAGGAGAAAGGTAAAGGGCTGGGATTAGCTGGGATAGACAGGAGTAGTGGGAAGTGGGATGAGGTAAAAATTAATGCCATGAGTTTATTTGAGAAGCGTGCTTATTTCCTTAAAGGCTAGACTGAAGAAGTGAGTTTTCAATAGACTTCAGAATAACAGATAATCATTGAATCAAATAACAAAGAATCCCTTTCTTTCTTCGCTGACAGCACTCTCGGTAGACATTTGCACTCTTTGCTTCCTTCCATATGTGCCCCAAGTTATTTCAGCACTGTGTGCTGTTAAGTTTATTTTTTCAGTGGGTGGATTTACCTTCTGTTCACTTGTGCTGCTTTGGGGCTTCAGTTCTATTCCATCAGGAACTCTTGTCCTTGACACATCTTCCATTCCATTGCATAACAACCGCCTGGTAACGAACCCCACATAAGGGAGAGAAGAAGCCTAGTCAAAAACTCATTCTCCACCAGATAGTTAAACAACAAAAGGCTTGTGACTGAAGAAGCAGACATTTTTGATTCAGCCAGGGGGTCTTTTACTAAAGATTAGCACAGGTCATCTGCAGTAGGGCCCACAGGAATAAAATGGGTCCTGTGATATTTGAACTAATCTTTAGTAAAAGACCCCTAAGGCTTTCTCCCATTCTGTGTTTATGGGAAAAATAGAAACATAGAAACACGACAGCAGATAAGGGCCAAGTGGCCCATCCAGTCTGCCCATCCTCAGTAACCACTAACTCTTCCTTTCCTAAGGGATCTCACAATATTTAGCACTTTACAAAACCAGAACACCGTACCAGTGATTTCATGGTGAGAATCCTGAAAGGGAACTTTAAAACAATACAGGAACGAAAGACCTTTGAAGTCAGAATGATTAAATATTTTGACACCCACCAGACAGGGCTTAACAAAGATCTGGGTTTTCTAGCCCATTATAAACCATAAAATTGTACTGCTTTGTCACCCTCCTATCTCCATGCATATCTCCCTGTTCCTCATCCCCCCCCCCCCCCCCCCGACTCTTCCTGTCTCTCACCTATCCACCCCCATCCTGTTAGATTGTCATTGGATTGCTTTGATGTTTCACTGATATATACTGTCATCTACCAACAATTGCTTATTTCTGATCTGATGAAGGGCAACCTTCGAAAGCTAATCAAGAAATGTATTTTATTTATTTTTTGTTACATTTGTACCCCGCGCTTTCCCACTCATGGCAGGCTCAATGCGGCTTACATGGGGCAATGGAGGGTTAAGTGACTTGCCCAGAGTCACAAGGAGCTGCCTGTGTCTGAAGTGGGAATTGAACTCAGTTCCTCAGGACCAATTAAGTTATGTCAAATAAAAGCGGTATCATCTTATTTTCTTTTCCATGTTTTATTTTGTTTTATTTCTATTGATTACCTTTAAAAGTGGACTAACAAAGCTACCGCACCTCTCTACACAATATTTAGTAAATCAGATCCTAAGTTCTAACAATAGAGGTTTCAGCAAATCTAATGTCTGTTTCGCTTTGTCCATGAAGCACTTGGTGCAGACAGTCCCCCCTGATTCTATAAAGGTCACCAAAAATTGTGCGCAGAAATTTAGGCACGGTCCTGATTTGTGCGTGCAATTTAATAGGATAACGAGCCAAATAGTGCCAATGATTGTTTTTTTTTAATAAGCAATTATTGGTACTAATTAGATTTAATTGGATGATATGTGCGTAAAATTAGGCACCTAAAAGTTAAGTGCGGCTCAAATAGAGGGCACAGAAAGGGGACGTCATGGGCATTTTAGGGGCCATAGTTTTGAGTTACGCGTGTAATTATAGAATAAGAGTGCTCTGCGTGTAAATTTAGTCATGGTTATTTGCACCACATTTTGGTTGGTGCAAATGGTGGCACCTAAATTTACGCATGACCATAACGCAGTGGTGTAGGAAGGGGGGGTGGGCGGTGGGGCGGTCCGCCCCGGGTGCATGCCGTTGGGGGGTGTCAGCTCCGCTGGTTCCCTGCTCTCTCTGCCCCGGAACAGCTTACTTCCTGTTCTGGGGCAGAGAGAGCAGGGAACCAGCGGAGCCGACGCAACTCCCAGCGACGTGCACTCGGGGGCAGATCGGCCCTCCCGCCCGCTCCCCACTTCTCAATGCATGTAAGAATGTGCTCCGGGGGGGGGGGGGGGGGGTGCGTGCCGGAGGGGGGTGCGCAGCAGCGACCCGCCCCGGGTGTCAGCTGCCCTCGCTATGGCACTGCCATAGTGCTTAAGCATTATTCTATAAACCACGCCGAACTTTAAGCGTGGCTTATGCAATAACACTTACGCGGTTTTCTTTCAGCACTGTTTTTTAGGCGTCATATCTAGCCCTGTAAATCTTAATATTATAATTATTCTTTTAATATCATTAGAAGTGTTGTACACTGCCTTGGGTGAATCTGTTCCAAATGGTGGTTAACAAGTCAGAATAATTTAGGGGTCCTTTTACTAAGCTGCGGTAAAAAGTGGCTTAATGTTTTTCCCATGCGCCACGACCATTTTTACTGCAGCCAAAAAAAATGGCCTTTTTCTGGGTTTTTTTTTTTTTGTATAAATGATCAGGTACTAATGTTGAAAATAGCACAAATGTCACAAGAGCAGAGAACAAAATTCAGCACTATGAAAATTTAAAAAAAAGTATTTTGTTCTGAGCATTGAAGGAAGAGACTTCAACCTATTCAGAATTTAAACAAGTGAAAACCTCACCTGCCACAGAAGGTCTACCTGGATGACTGTTCACAAATGGCTATAATCACTGGTTTCAATTAAAGCACCAAAAAAGTAAGTGAAAAACAACTCCGAGAAACGGAGAAAAAAACACTGTTAGATAAAAAAGATGCTATTAAGCTGTAGGAACAATAACACAGTCTCTTCGCCATCAATATTAAGGTGAAACAATGCAACTATTTGAGTCCTCTGTGCACAGGAAAAAAGCCGTATTACTTAGCTTAGGATGAAATATTTCACGCCAGCATCCAAAAACGCGGCTGGTCCGATCCTGCTCTATTCTTTGTTCATTTACTGTAGCACAGGGTCCATAATCCTCGACAAGGGTCCCCCTCGATTCGATTCCTTCTTCGGGAGGAATAACGCACGAACATTCAGCTTGGCTCCAAGAAGGCGATTACCGGTTTAAAAACACTCTCAGAATCCAGACTTCCTACTTGCTGACTTCCGACTTGCAGGCGCTAATGTTGCCATTAGATTGAAGCCATTAAAAAAAAAATTAGTGCCTGTGCATTTCAGGGGCGTAGCCAGACTTCAGCGGGAGGAGGGTCCAGAGCCCGAGGTGAGGGGGCACATTTTAGTCCCCCCCCCCGGGCGCCGCTGCCCCTCGCCATTTTTAACCCCCTGCCACCATTTTTGACCCCACCCCGCCATCACCACCACCTTTGACCCCCCCCCGGCGCCAACCCTTTCGTCCCCCCTCTTCCCGCCGCTGCCAACCCTCCCCCGCCGTCGGGTTCCTTTGCTGGAGGGGGTTCAGACTCACAGAAACAGAAGCCTGCCCTTGCAGATCAGCAACGCGGCCGCACTGGAGAAGAGCACTTTGGCAGGCGGGGGTTGGGGACCCCCGCCAGCAAAGGTACCCACGTAGCTACACCCCTAGTGCATTTACCACCACACATTTTGCAGGTAGTAAGGGATCATGTGCTATTCCTGTATTAACCAGTGAGTGCACAGTAACGTAGCTGCACTAAGGGTCCCTTTTACTAAGCAGTGGTAGGGCTAATCGCGTAGGTAGCGTGTGCCAAATCGTCAGTACTGCCAGGGTAGCACTGGCACCCAGCGGTAATTCCAAAGTTGGTGCACGCTGTTTCCCGCAGTAAAAAAATAATTTTCTATTTTGTACCGTGGTGGGCATTCCAGCAGTATTCAGCAGCGTGGCCACATTGGCGTGGACTCCATGACTACCGTGCAAGTAGCCAGACCCAACAAAAACAAGCCATGGAGTTTAATAAAGTAAGCCACCAGTTCTATATAAAACAAATTCCCTACTGTTTTTGGGGATCTGTTTTACGTAGATCTGGCAGCTCTTTTTATTTTTTGTAAATTATAATAAATCTTTGTTTGACTCCAAGGTTTTCCTGTCTATATTTTTCTGCTTTTTGTTGGTCTTCCTCTACTTCCTTTTCTTCTGTATTTTTTTTATTGTAAGGGACTTTTTCTCCTTTTTGGTTTTGGTTTCATAAAGTACAGCAAATTTCTTAATCCAGTATCATAGCAGTTTTCCATTTCTGCAGGAATTGCGTCCTCCTACCACTGCCCCCACCTACTTCATCATGGTCACCACAGGGGCGTAGCCGGAGAGCAGATTTTGGGTGGGCCTAGACAAGAAGTGGGTGGGCACCAAGCATTCTCCCCCCTCCCCCTGCGCTCCACCTTGGCAGTCTGCAGCAGGCATATGCTGAAAACTGAGTACGCACAGGTGCCGGTATCTGCTGAAGTGGAGAGCAACGCTTTCAGCACCGTCAGGGGGAAGTCTTCAGCTGGCAGAGCTTGGGATCCCCATCAGCTACCACTAAATGTGTGCTGCTGTTGGGTGGGCCCTGGCCCACCAAGGCCCACCTGTGGCTACGCCACTGCAGGAGAGACAATGGACAGAGAGTAATTTTTGCAACCTGTCTCCGTTGTGCCCTACACCACCTTCACAGTCCTTGGGACGGCTCTGCATCCATGTTCCCATACTCTTTTTTTTTAACAATGAGAAAAAAAATCATTTCGGCATGCCTGTTCAGAAATAAAGGATGAGCTGTGTGAAATGAATGCAAAGTTTGTACACAAAAAACACTAGAAGGATAAGCCAGCTTTGAAGTTAAGTAGCTGCACTGGTGAAATTAGAAATCTGCCTGTCTGCAGCAGAGGCTGGCAACCACTTTCAATCCTGCCAAATCCTCCCTCCTCTAGCAAGCAGCAGACTCTGGAGATGTTACCGCACTGCTGAGCTGGCAGTCCACTTTCAATGTGCACTGCCCACACATATCTTAGAATGAATTCTTGTTTTGTAGAGAGTGTTAAATGTAGGCTAATTTCGTATCTAATTTTTATTGAGAAGGCAGATAAATCTGTACCGCGGCAGCTGGTAATGGCATATTAAAACAGTTTAAAGCTAAACACACAGAGAACGTAATCAGATCTACGTTATCATTATTCAGGGAAAAAGGGACCTCAGACGTCGCACGATGTTAACCACCAACCTTTTTTTTATATGTTGGTGACACAGCATATCTTTAGCGACAATTCAATCACAGGTCCCAAAAACCCCCAAAACAATTTTCTAATTGTCATTTTACTGATTTTTAAAAAAAGAAACATCGTTCCTTGGAACCACTGGTTCACCCCCTTCTTCTTTTTTGACCCAGGGAAACTAGGGTTCAAATCCCACTGCAGTTCCTTGTGATTTTTGTATACCCTATAGGAAAGGAGGGACCGGGGATATATGATAACAGACATTTAAATACTTGAAAGATATTAATAATCATTTGGCAGAGAGTGTAGCTGCTTGAGCCAAGGGCTTATATGGCCCCTATGTGTTGCCCAGCATAAAACAAATGTAGCAGTAGGGTTTGCAGTCATTTAGGATTGGCTTAAAATAGGCAATTATATGGATATTCCATGCAGGGCCGACATTAGGGGTGGGGGGAATAGTGCAGCTGCCCTGGGTCCCACAGCTCCAAGGGTCCCCACAGACCAGGCATCTCTTTCTCTTCTCTCCATCACAGTGGGTCTCCTCCTCCCTTCCCAATCTTCTTAAAAATTTTTTTTCCCTTCTCAGAGCGGCCCCCGTGCAGTACTACTACTACTACTACTACTTGACATTTCTAAAGCACTACTAGGGTTACGCAGCGCTGTACAATTTAACATAGAAGGACAGTCCCTGCTCAAAGGAGCTTACAATCTAAAGGACAAATGTACAGTCAGTCAAATAGGGGCAGTCTAGATTTACTGAAAGGTATAAAGGTTAGGTGCCGAAAGCAACATTGAAGAGGCGGGCTTTGAGCAAGGATTTGAAGATGGGTAGGGAGGGGGCTTGGCGTAAGGGCTCAGGAAGTTTATTCCAAGCATAGGGTGAGGCGAGGCAGAATGAACGGAGCCTGGAGTTGGCGGTGGTGGAGAAGGGTACTGAGAGGAGGATTTGTCCTGTGAGTGGAGGTTTAAGGTGGGAATGCAAGGGGAGATGGGGGTAGAGAGGTAATGAGGGGCTGCAGACTGAGTGCATTTGTAGGTAAGAAGGAGAAGCTTGAACTGTATGCGGTATCTGATTGGAAGCCAGTGAAGTGACCTGAGAAGTAGCTAGGGTTACCATATGTCCGGATTTATCCGGACATGTCCTCTTTTTGAGGACATGTCCGAGCAACCGGGCGGGTTTTGCCAATCTGCCCGTTTGTCCAGAAATCTGGACAAACGGGCAGTTTGCTAGCCTCCCCTCCCCTTGCTTACTACTGCCCTGGTGGTCTAGTGACATCTTCCGCCTTCGGGGCAGGAAAGAGCCCTCTCTTTCCTGCCCGGAGCACTGCCCTGCATGCATCCTTCCTGTTCCTGATCTTGGCACCGATTCAAAATGGCCGCTGAGAGTTGAAGTGACCTCTCGAGACTTCAACTCTCGGCGGCCATTTTTAATTGGCGCCAAGATCATGAACAGGAAGGATGCATGCAGGGCAGCGCTCCGAGCAGGAAAGAGGGGGCTCTTTCCTGCCCCGAAGAGGTCACTAGACCACCAGGGCAGTAGTAATGGTAAGGGGAGGGGGGTGATGGGGAGGGGGAGTGACGGGGTGTGTGACAGGGGGAGGGGAAAATGTGACAAGGGGCGGAGCGAGGGCGTGGAAGGGGGCGGGGCAGGGTGTGAAAGGGGGTGGGGCAAGCATCCTCCTTTTGGGGGGCCAAAATATGGTAACCCTAGCAGTAGCCATTCTCTCAAGCTGCCTGCAGCTTCCCCCGAAGCTTTCCCTCTCTATCGCAATTTCTTGTTTCCACCTGGGCGGATCGTGGCAGAGAGGGAAAGCTTTGGGACAGCCACAAGCAGCTTGTGAGGATGGCTGCCTCACCGGGGCCCCTCTGAGAAGGGAACTAAAAATTTTAAAGAAGACCGCAAGGTGAGGGGAAGGGAGGGAGACGGACTGTGGTGGGGAGAAGAGGAAGAGATGCCCGGGCCACGTAGTAGCAATGCAGGCGGGGAGATCAGGGATCAGAAGCCCCCTCTTCAATTTCTGCCCTGGGCCCTACCATGTCTAAAACCGGCCCTGATTCCATGTACATATCCCGTTAAGAAGTTACTCCAGCAGGGTCTGATATCAGGTGGAAAAGAAGCCAACCTTCTGTTGTCCCGCTCATCATCATCACTACTGCCAAACTCATCGCTGGAGGAGGAGCATTCAGGTGCTTTGAAGAACAAGCTGGCGCTGTCTTTACCTTTGGTGAAGAGGGCTGGTTTCTGAGGAAAGAAAGAGAACTTGAATTGCGGCCTGTAACAATAACTCTTCCTTTTTTTTAACGCTTTCGTCTTGCTGATCTCTGTTTTTTTTTTTATGGTTTGTGATCATATATGTTTTTAATATTTTAACTAGTAAAAAAAAGCCCATTTCTGGAACGAATGAAACGGGCGCTAGCAAGGTTTTCCTGGGAGTGTGTATGTTTGAGAGAGAGAGAGCCAGAGTGAATGTGCGGGTGTGTGACAGAGTGAGACTGTCTGTGTGACAGTGTGTGTGTGAGAATGAGTGTGTGTGACAGGGCCCCCTCCCCTGTTCCTAATGCCCCTCACCCCGTTCCCTCCCCTCCTTTTCCTCCTCCTTCCCACACTTTGGGTTCCTTAAGGCTTTCAAAAGTCTATGTACCCCCGTGGCCCTAACGCCCAGTATCCGGATACCCCACCGCTTTCCTCCTCACCCCTCCCCCAAGATGTAATACTTTCACGTCCTTCATTTAAAAAAAAAAAAAAAGTGTCCTATCTACCCTGTGTACAAATGCCCGGCATTCAGATTGTGTTCCTCTCCTAAATTTTCATTTCTTTCATTCATTCAGAACTTGCCCCCCCCCCCCCCCCCGAACACTTTTGGTTCCTTCAGTCTTTTAAAACTCTCCTATGTACCCTGTGTGCTAATGGCCAGCATTGAGATTGTTTTCCTGACCCAAATTTGCATGTCTTTCAGTCATTCACAACTCCCCCCCCCCCTTCTCCAGTTTAACACTTTCGTTTCCTTCAGTCTTTTAAAACTCTCCTATCTACCCTGTGTCCTAATGGCCAGCATTCAGATTGTTTTCCTTTCCCAAATGTTCATGTCTTTCAGTCTTCAGAACTCCCCCCTCCCCCCATTTAACACTTTCAGTTCCTTCAGTCTTTTAAAACTCTCCTATCAACCCTGTGTCCTAATGGCCAGCACTCAGATTGTTTTGCTTTGCCAAATTGTCTGTCACTGAGGTCACTGAGGTCAGTGTGTGCCTGCCTAGCAGACCACTTCCGGCAGGCACGGTCCCAGGCACATCCTGTTGGAGGTGAGAATTATTATATAGGATGTTATTATTGTACACCATATATAGAACTTTATATTGAATATATTTCTATATGTTTTATTATATTATATATATATTTTATTTTATTTTGTTTTAGACCCCTGAAGAAGGCCTTTTTGGCCGAAACACGGACCGTGTAGGGTCCCAATAAAAATGTTCTTGGTGCTCCTACCATCTGTGGTTTCAGTCTGGTCTTTCTGGATTTCTTCCGCTTGATTTGTTGCTTTTGTGGTTTTTGCGGGAGTTTTGGACTCTCTTTTGTTGTTCTTTGATCTCTGTTTCCAGCACAATTGGAACAGATATCCACTGGGCAACCGCATTACAAGCCTTCATTTGAACTGACGCACTATGTTACGCTTTCACAGAGATTTACACACCATAATCGTCAGTGGGGGGGGGGGGGGGGGGGGGGGGAAGGTTGTGAATCACATTCTGAACCTGCTTCTTCATTGTAAGTGCAAAATCACGTTTGGACTCCCAGATCCCTAATCTCTTTTAAAATTGGGATTTCTACTGAATTAATTTTAAATGCACTAGGGACATCAACATCAGTAGAACCTGAAAGTAAAAGAATTTGAGGGGTCCTTTTACACAGGTGCACTGAAAAATGGCTTGCGGTAGTGTAGGTGCTGGTTGTGGGCACATGCCGATCCATTTTTTAGCACACATGTAAAAAAAGGCCTCTTTTTTTGGGCCGAAAATGGACGTACGGCAAAATCAAAATTGACGCGTGTCCATTTTGGGTCTGAGACCTTACCGCCAGCCATTGCCCTAGCGGTAAAGAATCTGGGCGGTAATGACTACTACTACTACTATTTGACATTTCTAAAGCGCTACTAGGGTTACGCAGCGCTGTACAATTTAACATAAAAGGACAGTCCCTGCTCAAAGAGCTTACAATCTAAAGGATAAAATGTACAGTCAGACAAGTAGGGGTCATCAAAATGGGCAGTCTAGATTTCCTGAAAGGTATAAAGGTTAGGTGCCGAAAGCAATATTGAAGAGGTGGGGCTTTGAGTAAGGATTTGAGTTATGACCTACGTGCATCAAATGCCACTTGGCACATAGCCATTACACGCACCAGAAAATAAAAAAAATATTTTTCAGACGCACGTAGCGGACGTGCGCCAAAATTGAAATTACCGCATGGGCCACGCAGTAACCGGGCAGTAACTCCAATTTGGCACACGTTCAGTGCACGTAGGAACCTATGCGGCTTAGTAAATGGGCCCCTGAGTCTTTGAAAGGTTTAATTTTAAACGATTCCCCTCCATCCACTAAGTGAGACTTGCAAGATACAACCATAGCTTTTCAAAACTGTCATCAAATGAAAACTCAACTTGAATCAGGATAGATTGGATCAATGACGATTACGGTGTGTAAATCTCTACGAAAGAGCGATAGCTCATGAGTGATACCTCTGAAGGTACATAAGTACATAAGTACATAAGTAGTGCCATACTGGGAAAGACCAAAGGTCCATCTAGCCCAGCATCCTGTCACCGACAGTGGCCAATCCAGGTCAAGGGCACCTGGCACGCTCCCCAAACGTAAAAACATTCCAGACAAGTTATACCTAAAAATGCGGAATTTTTCCAAGTCCATTTAATAGAGGTCTATGGACTTGTCCTTTAGGAATCTATCTAACCCCTTTTTAAACTCCGTCAAGCTAACCGCCCGTACCACGTTCTCCGGCAACGAATTCCAGAGTCTAATTACACGTTGGGTGAAGAAAAATTTTCTCCGATTCGATTTAAATTTACCACACTGTAGCTTCAACTCATGCCCTCTAGTCCTAGTATTTTTGGATAGCGTGAACAGTCGCTTCACATCCACCCGATCCATTCCACTCATTATTTTATACACTTCTATCATATCTCCCCTCAGCCGTCTCTTCTCCAAGCTGAAAAGCCCTAGCCTTCTCAGCCTCTCTTCGTAGGAAAGTCGTCCCATCCCCACTATCATTTTCGTCGCCCTTCGCTGTACCTTTTCCAATTCTACTATATCTTTTTTGAGAGTGGTGAAATATAGGATGTACCACTGTGTTATAGGCACAGTGCTAAAAGTAGAATAGATTCAAAGGCAACATTTTTCAAGTCAGGAAAAAAAAAACCTACGGGAATCTCCAACACCACTGGACTTGGCCCATTTTCTGTCTTCTTCAATTTTTGGAGATGTTTCTGGGAATGTAGAACCTCTGAGTTTGATGACCCTGTAATTCCCAAAGCACATCCTTAAAACACAATCAGACTGACAGATTCATTTGCAATCCTGATGACATTTCAACAGGATAGCTTCCCTTCAGTAACAGTTACAGTACGTTCTATGCATTTGAAGTAGAGGAGTGTGGTAGCCGTGTTAGTCCACTCTTAAGGTTATCGATAGAAATCAAACAAAATAAAACATGGAAAAGAAAATAAGATGATACCTTTTTTATTGGACATAACTTAATACATTTCTTGATTAGCTTTCGAAGGTTGCCCTTCTTCCTCAGATCGGAAATAAGCAAATGTGCTAGCTGACAGTGTATATAAGTGAAAACATTCAAGCATTACTATGACAGTAAAATAGATACCATTGGAGATTCTACATGGAATGTTGCTATTCCACTAGCAACATTCCATGTAGAAGGCTGCGCAGGCTTCTGTTTCTGTGAGTCTGACGTCCTGCACGTACGTGCAGGACGTCAGACTCACAGAAGCAGAAGCCTGCGCGGCCACGTTGGTGATATACAGGGGCCGACTTCTACATGGAATGTTGCTAGTGGAATAGCAACATTCCATGTAGAATCTATAGAAATCAAACAAAATAAAACATGGAAAAGAAAATAAGATGATACCTTTTTTATTGGACATAACTTAATACATTTCTGATTAGCTTTCGAAGGTTGCCCTTATTTCCTCAGATCGGAAATAAGCAAATGTGCTGGCTGACAGTGTATATAAGTGAAAACATTCAAGCATTACTATGACAGTCTGACAGGGTGGGAGGAGGGGGTGGGTAGGAAGTATGCATGGGGATATCAAAGCATATCATTAATATTCTAACAGGGTGGGTGTGGATAGGTGAGGGGAGGGTGATCAACAGAGACATACAGAACCCCAGATCCTTGTTAAGTCCTTTCTGTTGGGTGTTAAAATATTCAATCATTCTCCCACCCTGTCAGACTGTCATAGTAATGCTTGAATGTTTTCACTTATATACACTGTCAGCTAGCACATTTGCTTATTTCCGATCTGAGGAAGAAGGGCAACCTTCGAAAGCTAATCAAGAAATGTATTAAGTTATGTCCAATAAAAAAGGTATCATCTTATTTTCTTTTCCATGTTTTATTTTGTTTGATTTCTATTGATATGCATTTGAAGAAACTCTACAATGTGCCAGGCTCTTTTTGGAATTCTTTTCATTAAGGAAGAATTTTGACAGAACGGTCCAAGAAGTTGCTTATATTCCACATGCCCTGGCTTAGGTGTGAGGTTCATTCCTGTCATAGTGTGAGCAAAATGAACCCACTTCGAGAAATTGCTCAAAAGTCACTGTGGGAAAACAAAATGGTGATTCAAGGCCAAAATCTAAAACTTTTCCCATTTACTGAGAGCTACTGGCCTTTCGGGGTTTCTTGGTGTTGCTGATTTTGATTGCAAAGATTTGATTCAACAAAACTGCAACAATAAGAACAGCCTGGATACGACCAAATCATTTTTTAAACCCCAGTTTAGCACTCAGCCAACTTCTTATTGTTTAACGTGGCAGTGAGCTGACTCGGATGAAACAACCTGGAAACCCTAGCACAGCACCAAAAAATAGCATCATGCATTATGAGACGGTGAGCTCCTAGGAGTGGCCTAGTGGTTAGAGTGGTGGACTTTGGTCCTGGGAACTGGGTTCGATTCCCACTGCAGGCACAGGCAGCTCCTTGTGACTCTGGTCAAGTCACTTAACCCTCCATTGCCCCAGGTACAAATAAGTACCTGTATATAATATGTAAGCTGCATTGAGCCTGCTATGAGAGGGAAAGCACGGGGCACAAATGTAAGAAAAATAAATATTGGAGATTCTAGATGGAATGTTGCTACTATTGAGATTTTGTTGCTACTATTTGACATTCTACATGGAATGTTGCTACTATTGGAGATTCTACATGGAATGTTGCTATTCCATTAGCAACATTCCATGTAGAAGCCTGCCCTTGCAGATCAGCAATGCGGCTGCGCAGGCTTCTGTTTCTGTGAGTCTGACGTTCTGCACGTACATGCAGGACGTCAGACTCACAAAAACAGAAGCCTGCGCGGCAATGGCAGGCTTCTACATGGAATGTTGTTAGTGGAGGAGTAGCCTAGTAGTTAGTGCAGTGGACTTTGATCCTGGGGAACTGAGTTCAATTCCCACTGCAGCTCCTTGTGACTCTGGGCAAGTCACTTAACCCTCCATTGCCCCAGGTACAAATAAGTACCTGTATATAATATGTAAGCTGCATTGAACCTGCTATGAGTGGGAAAGCGCGGGGTACAAATGTAAGAAAAATAAAGTTATCTCCTCTGTTACCACGCCAGGGGTTGTGAGGGTTGAGGTAGGGAGCTTGTCTTGGCACCACAAATCTGTCTGTCCTCCAGCCTTCTGCCACCGAGCCTCTGTGGTGAAGGGCTCTGGGAACAGAAGAGTCCTATCCACTTCCAAAATGAGATGATGTGCTGCTGGCATGGAGCCAACTGTTCTCCAGTGAGCACTCGATTACAGACAAAATAATTATTTCAAGGTCATCTCTTTAGTCTTCTAATGCTATGGTTTAGTTTTATACACATATGGGAAACATTTCAGTCCAGCCTAAAGAACCAATGCGGTATTGTGTTAAAAGGCTTTATCACAAGTTCCGTGCTATCAAGAAATTCAGCATCTCTCTGACCCATCGGCAGCTTTTCAACAGTATTAGCTGAAATGTATTTATAGAACTCACACATTTAAATCAATGTTCTTGTGGGTTTTGGATAAGTAACAAAACTCCTTCCTCTGCATCGCATGCCAGAGCTAACTGTGCTTTAATTACATAAAAGAACCCAGGAAGCTGGTCTAGCCATGTGGGGGCGTTTCTGTTTCCAGAACTGTTGAGGTTTCTCCCGTAACCATTTTTATTTATTTTTGTTACATTTGTACCCTGTGCTTTCCCACTCATGGCAGGCTCAATGTGGCTTACATGGGGCAATGGAGGGTTAAGTGACTTGCCCAGAGTCACAAGGAGCTGCCTGTGCCTGCAGTGGGAATTGAACCCAGTTCCCCAGGACCAAAGTCCACCACTCTAACCACTAGGCCACTCAATGTGGCTGCGCAGGCTTCTGTTTTTGTGAGTCTGACATCCTGCACGTACATGTAGGACGTCAGACTCACAGAAACAGAAGCCTGCGTAGCCGCGTTGCTGATCTGCAAGGACAGGCTTCTACATGGAATGTTGCTAGTGGAATAGCAACATTCCACGTAGAATCTCCAATATTAGCAACAGAATCTCAATAATAGCAACATTCCATCTAGAATCTCCAATAGTGGCAACATTCAATGTTGTTGTTACATTTATACCCCTCGCTTTCCCACTCATGGCAGGCTCAATGCGGCTTACATATTATATACAGGTACTTATTTTGTACCTGGGGCAATGGAGGGTTAAGTGACTTGCCCAGAGTCACAAGGAGCAAAATGGATAATGAAAACACCCCCTCAGAGATGAAATTCTCTCTCCTAACAAATTATCCTTTATTTGATTATAAAGCAGTTAGAGAAATTAACACGTTTTTAGCCAAGTAGAAAGTCTTTTTTGAATGATATGCACTTTATAATCAGTAATGATATGTAATGGATGTGTGCATAAATTATTATCATTTTTCACCCTAAACATATAGCCTTGATATCTAATGAAAATAATATGTACACATATTATCATTTTTTCACCCTAAACACATGCCCCCCCCCCCTCCCCGATATTGAAATGGCACCTGGCCCGTTAAATGCTACTTAGCTAGCTATCTGCAAATTTTCAGCAGAACGTGGCCAGCCATGGCCCACTGAAACTTTGTGGTTAGTGGATAGTCAGTTATATCGCGCAATTTAACTGGCTATCTGCCGATTTTCAGCATGATTTTGGCGGCCATATTTGGTCGTGTGCATACCTGGTATATCTTTGGCCGGTTTGAACTTGACCGGCAAGTGCTGAATATTGGCATGGCCGGTTAAGGTCAAACTGGCCAAAAATAAACCAGATATTCAATGCCGGTCACTGGAAACGGCTCGGCATTGAATATCTGGCATCACCGCAGACCACGGGAGTTAGGCCAGGCTAACTCCCACAGTCTGAATATCAGCCCCATGCTGTATATTTGTTCTACTTTTAAAAGGGGAGCCATTTTCAATAGTCTGCACTGGGGGGCATAGTACCAAGGCTGCAGGAATTCTCAAAGCGAATCTACCCTATACATTTTCCCTTTCAGAAAGGCAGGGGCTCAGGGCACATGCCAAAACAGTTCACACTCTTTATCCTTGCTAGTTGTGTGAATTACCGAACCTGGGTGGGAAACGACTAGTGTATATACTTTTGGAAATCCCATGTATGTTTACTGTTTTCCTCCCTGCCCTAAACATGTTCACAGGAATGCTTCTTTTTAATGCAGTGAAAGGTACATGAGTTATGGTAGGCATGCCTAGATTTAGTCAGAACTGAGGAAAGTACTTTTCTGTCAGGTCATTTTACTATGTAAATGATTTTGAAAAGTTCTCCTCAAAAGGTCCATTGCAGACACATGTTTTGAGGCCTCCATGAGGGCATCCCATCAGTAAAGCAACATTATGCCTGGAATTCATGTTTACAGAATCCAAAGGAATTTGAGTATTCTTTCATCAGACCTCAGAAATAAAGAATACCTTAGTGTGCCCATGTCTAGAACAGTCTGTCTTGCAAAACCAGTACCCCTTCTCCAAAGCAAAGGCACCAACACATAGGCGTTGTGTCAGACTTGTGAGTTCTTGTGCCAAGTGGAGATTTCTAAGCGTGATGACATGCCCTCGTACTCTGCTTGGCAGCCGAGCAACCCGAGGTTCACCTGCGGTGACCGCCGCTCCCCAGAGGTTGAGCCCTCAGGTGTGGGCGGCCGGCAGGACTTGTGCGGGAAGCTGAGGAGAGGGGTGCTGAGGAACCAGCCGGATGGGAACAGAAGGGCATGGTCCTAGTACAAGCAAGGTCCAATAGGCAGGCAGCAGGCGAGAGAGTAATCCAGGTACAAGCAAGGTTCAACAGGCAGGCAGCAGGCGAGAGAGTAATCCAGGTACAAGCAAGGTTCAACAGGCAGGCAGCAGGCGAGAGAGTAATCCAGGTACAAGCAAGGTTCAACAGGCAGGCAGCAGGCTAAAGAGTAATCCAGGTACAGGCAAATCAGTAACGAGGGACCAGCAGAAGAAGTAGACTACAGAGTTAGTAAGACCTACAAAAGTAGAAGCCAAAGCCCAGAAGCAGAGAGAGACCTCCAAGAAATAGTGCTGGAATCAGCCCGTAACAAGTAGAAGCCAAAGCCCAGAAGCAGAGAGAGACCTCCAAGAAATAGTGCTGGAATCAGCCCGTAACAAGAAACAGCTGGGAGATATACCAGAGGAACACCCAATAGGAGAGGCAGAGAAAGAGTAAGGGAGAGTCCATAGGTAGCCAGGGTAAAGGGCCAGGACAGCCAATCCGTAGAGCTGAGAGGTGGGGCAGAGAACCCGGAATGCAGCGAATGCCCAGTCAGCACCTGTCGGAAGATAAGAGGCGCGCTTACGGAGAGAGGAAGCAGCATGGGAGAGGGCGCAGAGCCTGTCACAACGGACAGTAGCGATTTAAAAGAAACCACCTGTTTTAGTCTTTTAAATCGCTGCTGTCCGTTGTGACAGGCTGTCTTAGCTTTAAAGATTCTCTCCGTTTAATCTCGGAGGCACTGGATACATATATACTTCACATAATTTATGCCCAAACCCTGACCCCTGAGGCAGGCGTTGTTTACGCCGAAACACGGCCCGTGTCGGGTCATTCACTAATAAAACACTCCTGTTGTCTCAGTCTTGAAGGCCCAGTGTTGCTTTTTTGTTTGTGCAAACACATATAGCCACTAAAAATATACTGAGTACAGATAAAGCTGTTACTAAAATACAAGCTTCACTGTGGCATATGCATCTTCTTTTGGATATATTGGTGTTTTGGTTGGCCAACGTCCCTTCTCTACTCCCTGTCCCTCCGACTATCTAGCATTACTTCAACCTCCAGGAGAATAGCATTAGCCATCAAATCATGTAATGCTACTTTTGACAGATATATGTTGCGTGGTATAAGACTTACCTGATGCTGTCGTGCTACTCAGATGAGATGCTTTCTCCCTTGGGCTGTTTCCAAGCTTTTCGATCTGTTCCAGCAAGAATGGCTGCATACCGCTTATAATGAAAACACATTAATATTTATTAAGAGACATAAAATGCTTGATATTGATAATAATAAATCAAAACCAGCATAAGCACAGAACCCAGAGGATTTACCTGGAAAGACATCTCTGATGACCAGTATTCTCCCGATTGTAAATCTTCGAAGTTGATCTCTCTGGAACCTTAAACATTTAAGCAAATGAGTTCATCAGGAGGTCTGGCACCCCAACTTCATTCAACAACTACAAAATGTCACATGAAACCCAGAAAAACAAACTGGAAAAGAGTAACATAGTAACACAGTAACATAGTAGATGATGGCAGAGAACGACCTGTACAGTCCTTCCAGTCTGCCCAACAAGATAAACTCATATATGTGCTACTTTATGTGTATACCTGACTTTGATTTGTATCTGCCATTTTCAGGGCACAGACCGTAGAAGTCTGCCCAGCACTAGCCCCGCCTCCCAACCACTAGCCCCGCCTCCCACCATCGGCTCTGCCACCCAATCTTTTCTAAGCTTCTGAGGATCCAATCCTTCTGAACAGGATTCCTTTATGTTTATCCCACACATTTTTGAATTCTGTTACCGTTTTCATCTCCACCACCTCCCGTGAAAAAATACTTCCTGACATTTTTCTTGAGTCTGCCCCCCTTCAATCTCATTTCATGTCCTCTAGTTGTACCGCCTTTCCATCTCTGGAAAAGGTTCGTTTGCAGATTAATACCTTTCAAATATTTGAACGTCTGTATCATATCACCCCTGTTTCTCCTTTCCTCCAGGGTATATATGTTCAGGTCAGCAGGTCTCTCCTCATACGTCTTCTAACGCAAATCCCATACCATATTTGTAGCTTTTCTTTGCACCGCTTCAATTCTTTTTACATTCTTAGCAAGATACGGCCTCCAAAACTGAACACAATACTCCAGGTGGGGCCTCACCAACGACATACAGGGGCATCAACACCTCCTTTCTTCTGCTGGTCACACCTCTCTCTATACAGCCTAGAAACCTTCTAGCTAGGGCCACTGCCTTGTCACACTGTTTCGTTGCCTTCAGATCCTCAGATACTATCACCCCAAAATCCCTCTCCCCGTCCGTACATATCAAACTCTCACCGCCTAACACATACGTCTCCCGTGGATTTCTATTCCCTAAGTGCATCACGTTGCATTTCTTCGCATTGAATTTTAATTGCCAAACCTTAGACGATTCTTCTAGCTTTTGCAGATCCTTTTTCATGTTTTCCACTCCCTCATGGGTGTCCACTCTGTTACAAATGTTAGTATCGTCCGCAAAAAAGCAAACTTTACCTTCTAACCCTTCGGCAATGTCACTCACAAATATATTAAACAGAATCGGCCCCAGCACCAATCCCTGAGGCACTACACTGCTCACCTTTCCCTCATCCGATCGAATTCCATTTACCACCACACTCTGTCAACCAGTTCCTAATCTAGTTCACCACTTCGGGTCCTATCTTCAGCTTGTCTAACTTATTCAAGAGCCTCCTGTGGGGATACGGCCTGCAGACTTGAACATAATACTCCAAATGGGGCTTCACCAACCACTTGTACAGGGGCATTAACAATTCCTTTCTTCTACTGGATATGTCTATATCAGGGGAATTTTTGAAAGTGAAGGGCGCCCATCTTCCGACACAAATCGGGAGATGGGCGTCCTTCTCTCAGGGTCGCTCAAATCGGCATAATCGAAAGCAGATTTTGGGCGCCCTCAACTGCTTTCCGTCGCGGGGATGACCAAAGTTCATGGGGGCGTGTCAGCACCGTACCGAAGGCGGGACTGGGGCATGATTAAGAGATGGGCGTCCTCGGCCAATAATGGAAAAAAAAAGGGCATCACTCACAAGCATTTGGCCGACTTTACTTGGTCCATTTTTTTCACGACCAAGCCTTGAAAAAGTGCCCTAACTGACCAGATGACCACTGAGGGGAATTGAGGATGACCTTCTCTTACTCCCCCAGTGGTCACCAACCCCCCCCCCCCCAAATATTTAAAAACATTTTTTCCCAGCCTCTATGCCAGCCTCAAATGTCATACCCAGCTCCATCACAGCAATATGCAGGCCCCTGGAGCAGTTTTTAGTGGGTGCAGTGCACTTCAGGCAGGCAGACCCAGGCCCATCCCCCCCACCTGTTACACTTGTGGTGATAAATGTGAGCCCTCCAAAACCCACCCGAAACCCTCTGTACCCACATGTAGATGCCACCCTTCACCCCTTAGGGCTATGGTAGTGGTGTACAGTTGTGGGTAGTGGTTTTTTTTTTTTTTGGGGGGGGGGGCTCACCACACAAGGTAAGGGAGCTATGCACCTGGGAGCAATTTGTGAAGTCCACTGAAGTGCCCCCTAGGGTGCCCAGTTGGTGTTCTGGCATGTGACGGGGACCAGTGCACTACGAATGCTGGCTCCTCCGATGACCAAATGGCTTGGATTTGGTTGTTTTTGAGATGGGCGTCCTTGGTTTCCATTATGGCAGAAAACCGGGGACGACCATCTCTAAGGTTGACCATCTCAACATTTAGGGCGACCATCTCTAAGGTCGACCTAAATGTTGAGATTTGGGCGTCCCTGACCGTATTATCGAAACGAAAGATGGACGCCCATCTTGTTTCGATAATACGAGTTTCCCCGCCCCTTTGCCGGGACGTCCTTAGAGATAGGTGCCCCCGTTCGAAAATGCCCCTCTATGTAGCCTGGAACCAGGACAATCAGCTGTGACATAAGCATCAATCGCACGATCCAACTGTCTTCTGAAATTGAATGTTAACTATATCTCTCTATATAAAAGGCAAAACCAACGTTCTATGAAGCCTCCAGCCGGAAGTGTGAAGGGGGGCGAGATATCCGGTTTCCCTATGAGTGTCTGCCCCGCCCTCTCTGTAACACAGTCAGTGAAGGAAAACAGCAGAGCACGAAATCAAATCGCTGGCTCTGTAACAGTGAAGGACTCAGAGGGGGGAGGGGAGAGAGGCCAGAGGGCAGGGACACACACACTCCCACATGCACACAGAAGAAAACATTGCTAGCCCCCGTTTCATTTGCATCAGAAACGGGGCTTTTTTACTAGTTCTTTAATATTTTAAAGATTTTAAAAAGTGCCCTCAGGCAAATATCCACTTTTACAGGCAGTACTGGTTTGTGCCCAGTGGTATAGCACTTCTTTCATCGGGCTACTCTTATGGTGTTTTATATATATAAAGTGCTATCGCCCATGTCGTGAATACTAATTATGCATTAAATAAATCAAAACATGAACTTTAAAAGCTGATACAGTGCAAAGTAAAGTGTGGCCATAGAAGATGGCTCAACAGCATGTGTATGGACGGCTTTAACCCAAGTCCCTGAAGAAAGATTGTCTGAAACCCGCGGTGTCGGGCGTTCTCAGGGTAAGCCAGCTGATGGGCCGAATATAGAGACCTGCGCAGGGTGACGTTTTTTTGCAGAGTGAAGCCTTTTAATGATATCACTTTAAAGTTAAGTTCATGTTTTGGTTTATTTAATGCACAATTAGTATTCACGACATGGGCGATAGCACTTTATATATGTAAAACACCTTAAGAGTAGCCCGATGAAAGAAGTGCTATACCACTTGGCACAAACCAGTAAAAGTGGATGTTGTCTGAGGGCACTCTTTAAAATCTTTAAAATATTAAAGAATATAGTTAACATTGAATTTCAGAAGACAGTTGGATCGTGCGATTGATGCCTATGTGACAGCTGATTGTCCTGGTTCTAGCATTTGAATTTGATTGGTTGTTACCAGAGACTGTGGGATTCAATTCATTGGTTACCTCTATGTAACCTAGCATCCTTCTGGCAATGGCCACCGCCTTGTTGCATTGCCCCTGTCCCGGCCTGTGCTTATCAGCCTTTCACCCCCTAGCACAGCTCTTTTGGGTTTCTATACCCCATGTGCATCACTCTGCATTTCTTCGCATGACATTTTAACTGCCAAACATTAGACCATTCTTCCAATTGTTTAAAATCACTTATCAACCCTTGATACAGTTTTGTAACTAATACCTGCTGCGTTTATTTTCTTTAAATATCTATTCTACCATTTGTGTTTTACATTTATTTTTCCTTTTTGATTTTGTTATGGATTTATGTTGCATATGCCTTGTATATCACCCTGCAGTATAAATCGAAGGATGGTTAAGGAACTTCATGGCTAAACTTAACTAAGTTAAACTAATCTCTGCTCACCCACTGCTGCATTCTATTGCCAGATTCTAATCGATGGTTTGTCCTGCAATTTCTCATGGTCAAGCAGAGGTTAATTTTATACAAGCTGCCTAATTAGTGAGTGCGTGCCTCCCAACCACCAGCCCCGCCTCCCAACCACCGGCTCTGGCACTGACCGTATAAGTCTGCCCAGCACTATCCCTGCCTCCCAACCTCCAGTCCCGCCTCCCACCACTGGCTCTGGCACAGACCGTATAAGTCTGCCCCGCACTATCCCCGCCTCCCAACCTCCAGCTCCGCCTCCCACTACCAGCTCTGCTATCCAATCTCGGTTAAGGAATGGATCCTCAGGAGCTTAACCGAGATTGGATAGCAGAGCCGATAGTGGGAGGCAGGGATGGAGGTTGGGAGGAGGGGATAGTGCGGGGCAGACTTATACGGTCTGTGCCAGAGCCAGTGGTGGGAGGCGGAACTGGAGGTTGGGAGGCAGGGATAGTGCTGGGCAGACTTATACGGTCTGTGCCAGAGCCGGTGGTGGGAGACAGGGATAGTGCTGGGCAGACTTATACGGTCAGTGCCAGAGCCGGTGGTGGGAGGCGGGGATAGTGCTGGGCAGACTTATACGGTCTGTGTCAGAGCCGGTGGTTGGGAGGCGGGGCTGGTGGTTGGGAGGCGGGGATAGTGCTGGGCAGACTTATACTGTCTGTGCCCTGAAGAGCATAGGTACAAATCAAAGTAGGGTATACACAAAAAGTAGCACACATGAGTTGTCTTGTTGGGCAGACTGGATGGATCGTGCAGGTCTTTTTCTGCCGTCATCTACTATGTTACTATGTTACATACGGTACACCAGTTTTTAAAGGGGAACCATGAGCATACTTTTCCTTTGAAAATTAAACCACAGAATGTAGACACGCAAATTTGCACTGCTACTTAGTGTGCACAGATTCCCCACAGGGTGAATTCTACATCTGGAGCAAAAAAAATTAGCGCTGAAAAAACCGTGCTTAGCACTATTCTATAAACTTCGCCTAAAGTTAGGAATGGTTTATAGAATACACATAGTGCCCACTCCCAAGACTAAAATTTAGGTGTGACCAATTACGCCAACTAAAACCTGGTGTAAATGCCCACGCCTAACTTATGCGCAGATCGGGCATATTCTATAAGAGCGTATGTCACTTTTAGGAATGCCCATGATCTACCCATGCCCCTCCCATGGCCATGCCCCCATCTGAGATCCACACATTAGAATTTTCGTGTACAATTAGTGCCGATAATTGTGTGTTAGTTGGTGCTGATTAGCTTGGTAACCAATTAATTTGTGTGTGCGATTTGGGCACACAGACAAATCTGTGCGCAAAACATTCGGAACCATAAATAGAATGTGGGGGTAATTCACATAGATAAATGCACTTTGCCTTAAGGTAATGGGAGGTGAAGGAGAAGAAGAGTGGGACAGTGGGAGTGAAGAGGTACAGGTCTGAAAGAGAGAAGGCAGAGGTGCTGCACAGCAGAATATTGGCAAAAGGCATTAAGACCTTCTTTGGGAATTGTTTTTCCTTATCATTCACAGATTATAATATATTGCAGTGATAAGATATTGTCTACATGAAGAAATTTAGGGTAGGTCAAAAATAAATGCAACAGCAGGCATTTTTCTGTTACCTTGGGAGGCTGCTCTTCCCTTTGTCCTGAACTCCAGAATACATCACCCAGCCCAGGGGACAGCGGTGTCAGAGCCATGTCGGACAGTGAGCTGCTATGGTGTGCATCTCGGCTGGAACGGAAGTTCTCACTCTGCAAACGTATAAATACACACACTGAGGGGCCTGATGCAGAAAGCTACGGTAAGCAGTAACACGTGGTTAATGAGGAGTAGGCACACATTAGGGGGCAAATGATGCAGGAATGGTTTCAATGCAGGAGGTGGCTGATGGATTGGACATTGGCACATAGTACAATAAAATGTTAAGTAGGCAGTGGCGTTCCTAGGGCGGCTGACACCCAGGTCGGATCGCCAATTTCCCCCCCCCCCCCCGCGAAATGACACCTCCCCCCAGGTGCATTTTTACCTGCTGGGGGGGGGGGGGGGTGACGCGCGCCTGTCAGCTTCGCTCGTTCCATGCTCCCTCTGCCCCGGAACAGGAAGTAACCTGTTCCGTGGCAGAGGGAGCACAGAACGAGCGGAGCTGACAGGCACGTGGCACCCCCCCCAAGTGGCGTGCACCTGGGGCGGACCGCACCCCCCCACCCCCTAGGACACTACTGTAAGTAGGTAATTAGTAATATGGAACACAATAACGAAAGCCCTGAGACACACAAATTACTACATAAAGTTTTGAAAACACCTGAAAGCCCACTTCTTCAGAAAATTCTTCTTCGACGAACCTACTTAGTTCAACCTGAACCCCAACCAACACACCAAGATGTTTGACCACTGACTGAAACTGAATAAGACATGTGTCATCTCCAAGCGGCAATGTAACATGAGTAAACTGAACGTCTGTAACATAAGTAAACTATAAGCCACATTGAACCAACAACTTGATTGGAAAATGTGGGGTATAAATGCAGAAATAAATAAATAAAAATAAAAATTCTGTCCCAATGCAGAGACGATTTTAAGGGAGCATAGCATGAGAAAATTACTACCAGGTCTGAGGCGATGTAGAAGGGTTGGCTTGCCCTGTGGCAGAAAAGCTAATAAGCCCCTCCCCCAGACTCCCCCACAAGATAGCCACCATGATTTAATCACCTCCCCCTTTCTGCATGGGCCCCAGTCTCTGGTAGTTTAGCAGCCCTCTCCCTCCTTTCCTCCACATTGATTATCAATAGAAATCAAACAAAATAAAACATGGAAAAGAAAATAAGATGATACCTTTTTTATTGGACATAACTTAATACATTTCTTGATTAGCTTTCGAAGGTTGCCCTTCAGAAAGGCTACAACCCCAAAATAATCTCCAAGAATATTGCCTCCTCCCTCAAAACACCCAGGGAGAATCTGCTACAGTACAAGGAGAAAAAATCCACAGACAGAATCCCCCTTGTAGTGACATACAATCCAGAGCTGGAAAAACTGAGGAAAATCATAAGAGATCTACAACCTATACTCCAGGAGGATGAATTACTGAAAGAGATATTCCCATCCCCACCAGTACTGGCCTTCCGACAGCCACCCAACTTAAAACACAAGCTAATCAGAAGTAAACTTCCATCACAGACTGAAAAGGAGCAGAAGGGCACACGTCCCTGTAATTTATCCAGTTGCAAACTATGCCAAAATATTTCACAGGACCCCACAGTCATCCACAAAGGAAAGATATTCAACATAAAGGGATCTTTCACTTGCTCATCTTCCAATGTGGTATATATCATTCAGTGTAAAAAATGTAACGAAGGATGCTATATTGGAGAAACAGGCCAGATGCTTAAGACAAGATTCAATTTACATAGACATCACATGAACAATACTGGTGCCAGTAGGGCTCCCACGCCTGTTGGTCAGCATTTTACAGGACCAGGACACTGTACCAGTGATTTCACAGTGAGAATCCTGAAAGGTAACTTTAAAACCATACAAGAACGTAAGACCTTTGAAGTCAGAATGATTGAATATTTTAACACCCAACAGAAAGGACTTAACAAGGATCTGGGGTTCCTAGCCCATTATAAACCATAAAGTTGTATGTCTCTGTTGATCACCCCATCCCTCACCTATCCACACCCATCCTGTTAGAATATCAATGATATGCTTTGATGTCCCCATGCATACCTCCTACCCACCCCCATCCTCCCACCCTGTCAGACTGTCATAGTAATGCTTGAATGTTTTCACTTATATACACTGTCAGCCAGCACATTTGCTTATTTCCGATCTGAGGAAGAAGGGCAACCTTCGAAAGCTAATCAAGAAATGTATTAAGTTATGTCCAATAAAAAAGGTATCATCTTATTTTCTTTTCCATGTTTTATTTTGTTTGATTTCTATTGATAACCTTAAGAGTGGACTAACACGGCTACCACACTCCTCTACTCCACATTGATAAAATCCCTGGTGTTTAGTGGCACCATCCATCCCTTGTCTTCTCCCTCTGGGCCCTCAAGTGCCCCCCTCCCTTCTAACTAGAAGAGAAAGGACCAATGCCCACTTGCTCCTGCCTCCAGTAACACCATCTTGAAAAATGGCGACACCTCAACCTTCCCGATGCATCCTGGGTTCAACCAAGTTTGGTCAAATAAGGGAACTTTTGGCCACCTTTTCAAAGAATTCTGCAGGACGAAGGTCAATATTCTCAAAGATGGAGCTGGACTATCCTTGTGCCTTATTGCCTACTTATTTTCCTGTAGTGGCAGCAGACAAATTTGCTGGTGGCTGTTGCTTTTTATGGAGAGGACCAAGCAGATGAAAGCCTGGGCGGCTTATGGGGAATTATTCTAGATCTTAAAGGCTGAAGCTCAACTTGCTCTACAAAAGTATGATTTCTCAACTTGTTTGATAGTAATAGTTCCAGAAAAAGAAGTCTTGATTCCCTTTAACAAAAACTGAACTAAGCTATATTAATGGTGTAGTAAACATTTCTTCGGTCCTTGCTTACAGAGTTTAACCATTTTTGGGCTTTCCATTGGTTTTCTATGATTTCTGTAGCTTTTTAATGACTAATACGAACTTAGAGTTTTAACAATTACTCAGGATTTCTCTTGTGGTATGCGATTTTCTTCAATACCTCTGTAATTTTGAAAATGCTTTTCTAGCTCTCCATAAATTCTGTGTACTGAATAATTGGAATCCACTGCGGTCTGTAGAGGGCAGCAAAGTACATGTGCCTCAGCAGCCTAATCTTTCATTTGTGCCAAAGACCAAAGCTGTGTATGCAGGGGCGGCCCAAGGCAATCTGCTGTCTGAGGCAAGGGATGAGATGGTGCCCCCAGCCCCCCGGGATCACCCCCAACTCCTTCCTCAGAGCTGCAATCAGGGAGTAAGGTGGTTGGGAGTTTTAAAAACATACAAACTGACAGGGGCCAAGGAATTAAGTTTATTACAAAATCATTAAAATACATAAACCATATATAATTAAATATTATATGCACATAAACCCAGCCTAATGGAGTCCAACCACACACAAAAGAAAATGTCTCGTTCATTCCTCCAGGGATGTGCAGCTGCCAGGACTTAGCTGCATACCTTTAAGGCCTGGGGTGAGGAGCTAATTTCATCCGGGCCCATGGTATGGCTGGCGGGGGTCCCCAAGCCCCGCCAGCCAAAGCCTTCTTCAGCGCAGTCTCCAGAGCAGCCGCGTTCGCTGCCTGCCCCCTGCTCTTCTTTCTCCTCTGGTGCACGCTGACGCTCAGTGTCAGCGTGCACAAGAGGAGCAAGAAGAAAGAAGAGCAAGGGGCAGCGAACGCGGCTTCGCTGGAGACCGCTGAAGATGGCTTCGGCTGGCGGGGCTTGGGGACCCCCGCCAGCAAAGGTATTTGTTTGTGAGGGGGCGAAGTGAGGCCAGGCGGTGGGGGTGGGCCAGGCGAGTAGGTGAGGGAGTTAGGTGAAGCGACGGGGGTAGGCGAGGCATGGCACTCAAAATGTGCCCCCAACCTCGAGCTCTAGCTCCCTCCCACCGTGAGGTCTGGCTACGCCCCTGGTGTACAGTCCACTGCACTGGCCACTAGGTTACTCCGGGGAACTGCTTGCTGCTTTGTTAAGTATGCCCATAATACCTGAAGCTATCACACAGCCTGGTATCCCCTTTCAGTTTCACTTATTAGGGGGTGGGGGACAGCAACCACTGGGGGATTAAGGAGGGGTCAAGCCTTAATCTCTCCAGTGGTCAGCTGGTCATTCAGAGAAGTTACTTGCACGTGACTGAAACAGAACTAGAGAAAAACGCCCTTCTTTTCCCCCTTGGATGTTTCTTCCCATTCTATTATTGTTGTTGGACATCCTAATTTTGGACCTGCCCTAGTCCCACCCACAACAGGCTTCCAGCCTGCCCCCTTGCTATTTGGATGTACTGCAGAGTAAAACGTCCTATTCTGCCTTTCGAAAATCGTATGTTTTTGGCAGATGGAAGGGTTTTTTTTGCCCTTTTTAAAATGTCCATGTGCTTTGAAAATGAGTGCCACAGGCTCTTATGGATCTTTATAAAACAGGCTGAAAATAGGTGTGCTTTTTTTGCCCTTTAAGCATAGGTGATTTTAATAAAAATATCTTCTATGGGGGTACCTCTATAAGGGCCATAAATAATCTAAGCATGCACTTGTGTGCACTGTCTACACTCTGCCAAAACTCCATCTATGTCCTCCAGCATAATACACGCCTTGATGCCAAAGTGCGCACTTTTATGCATTTAGTATTCTATGAGGTCATTTATGCGCACAGGTGGCCACATATATGTGGGAATGACATCACAGAATGATCTCATGTGTATATGGCAGCAAATTTGGCATAGGCAGCTTTCTGCATGTAAAACTGGACTTTACATGTAGAAAGTTTTCCAAAATTGTCCTTTTATCTTTCAGGGTGACATTAGACAAATGGAAGGAAGGACTCAGGGGCCCATTTATTAAGGGGGTAATTCTACAAAGTGGCACATCAAAACAGTGACGATCCTAGGTCGGTTGCCACCCGGGGCAGATCGCCGACGCGCACCCCACCCCCCCAGGTGCAGCACGACACCCCCCCCTGGCGCAATGACACTGCCCCCCCCAGCGCATCAGCCCCCTCCCCGGGTGCATTCTTGGCTGCTGGGAGCGGCTGTGCGGCTCTCGGCTCCGCTGGCTCCCTGCTCCCTTTGCCCTGGAACAGGAAGTAACCCGTTCTGGCGCAGAGGGAGCGGGGAAACAGTGGAGCCGACAGGCGTGTGGCTGCTCTCTGCACCCCTCCAGTGGCGTGCACCCGGGGCGGATCGCCCCCACCGCCCCGCCCTTGCTACACCGCTGCATCAAAAGTGCCATTAATTGACAGGCAGGTGCCTGTGTGCACTAGACAATACTCTATAAGGTAGTGCCTAAGTGCCAAAGGGGCTGATATTCAGATGGCAGGAGGTAGCTGGGCTGCCTCCTGTGGTCAGCAGTCAGCCCAGATATTCAATGCCGGGCCATTTCCAGTCACTAGCATTGAATATCCTGGTGTTTTTTTTGGCCAGTTTCAACTTAACCGGCCAAGTCGACAGGGGCGTAGCCAGATAATAGATTTTCGATGGGCCTTGACAAGAAGTGGGTGGGCACCAAGTGTTCTCCCCCACCTGCACCAAAAAAATATCTCAGCTGGCGAGAAAATGCTTTCTTTCCATCTTGGCTTCCCTACCACTGCAATTTCCCCACCCCTAGCTGTCTGTTCGTCTGTCCAATTTAGATTGTAAGCTCTGTTGAGCAGGGACTGTCTTTTCATGTTCATTTGTACAGCGCTGCGTAAGTCTAGTAGCGCTATAGAAATGTTTAATAGTAGTAGTAGTAGTAGGCTTACCATCAGGGGGGAAGTCTTCAGCTGATATAGATTGGGATCTCCACCAGCTACCACTACTACTACTACTACTACTACTTATCATTTCTATAGCGCTACTAGACGTATGCAGCGCTGACCACGAAATATGTGCTACTGTTGGGTGGGCTTGAACCCTAAGTGGGTGAGCCCTGGTCCACCCAGGCCCACCTGTGGCTATGCCACTGCAAGTCGATATTCAGTGCTGGCCAGTTAAGTTGAAACTGGCCAAAGACAGGCCTGCTATTTCAGTGGCCTAATATGGCTGCCAAACTTAGATGGCGATGCACTGAATGTCAACGGATAGCCGGTTATATCATGCAATAAAACCGGCTATCCGCTAATCACTCACCGGTGATATTCAGTGGGAGATAGCCAACTATCTCCCACTGAAGATCACCGGATAGCCAGTTAAGTACCATTTAATTGGCCAGGAGCTATTCCTGGTCAGATAAATGGTTTTAAATATCGGCCGGATGGTGCCTAACTGCAAGGGGGGTGTACACATGGGTGCAGAATAGGCGAGTCATGTGTCTCCTGGGTACACACATAGTTTATAGAATATTGTAAACCACACACATCACTTGGCACTCCTAGGCACGCCAACTTACACCTTCCATCGACATGGCTTAAGAGGGTGCACCTACACATGGGTAGCCAATGTCAACCTTATGCTTGAATTCCATAACAGAATCTTGGTGTCAAGATGCCGTTATAGAATTGGCGCTAAGCGCATGGCATTGGGGCACTTAGACTGAGGTTTTCTCCCATTTCGTATGTAGAGGTAACATGCCTCCTAAATAGGGACCTAAATTAGTTGCACTGTCCCCAGTCTAGACATTTTACCCTGACAACTGCATAAAAAAAAACAAAATATAAAAACAAACAAACAAAAACCAAGCTGGAACTATATCTCAATCTGCCCCATATATTTACAAGACAAGAAATGTAGTTTGGAAGCTTCCTGTTTGGTAATTAAAAGCAGAAAAATGTATTAGCCTGCTGGGCTGGAAATAATTGGGAGGAGGGGAGGAGGGGGATTAAGACAACAGCCAGGCCCCCTGGACTAACTGCAATAGATGGAAGAGGCAAGTGGAAATCCACCCTGATGACATCATTGTCTGACTTGTGCCAAGTATGGCAGAAGAAGAGACAAGGTAGTAATCTGCCTCCCATGATTATGCAGCTGCACATTGCAAGGCTGGGACTTCTACAGTTATGCAAGAAGACAAGGAGGAGTGTACTGGGCTGCTCTGCAGAGATGTCAAGTGCTGTAATTTCCCAAGGTAGAGTGTTCTCACCATAAAATTATACCCCAAGTATCTCACTGCTTTTAGGCATGTTTACTTGCTCAAGTTAAACAGTATTCTTTTCTCACATACTGTAGGAGCAATACCATGAATTTCAGTGGCTGCCAACAGGGGACTTTTGCAAAGAAACTAGATCTCCAGTGGGGGGGGGGGGGGGGGGGGAGGGGCGATCCTCCCCGGGTGTCAGCTCAGGGGGGGGGGTGCTCCCTGCCAGCTCCCCCCCCTCGGCGAATCGTCACCCCCCCCAACCAGCTCCCGCACCCTACCTTTAAAAAGAATATCGGGAGGCGAGGCGCAGCGCCTCACGCCTGCCCTGCACATAAAAGAAATGTGGACCGTCGGGTCTTCCCTCGCTCTATCTGTCCCGCCCTCTGCTGACGCAACTTCCTATTTCCGCAAGGGCGGGACAGACAGAGCGAGAGAAGCAGTGTTGCCAGGTGGGCGGTTTTACCGCCCAATTGGGCGGTTTTCCGCGACCTGCCGCGGGAAATTTTTGCCCGCGGCGGGTTGCGGTTTTTTGGGCTGCTTTTTGGGCTTCAGGGCGGTTTTTTGGGCGGCTTTTTCGGCCGCGGGGGGCGGGGTTAGTGACGTTTTTGGGCGGGGTTAGTGACGTTTTGGGCGGGGTTAGTGACGTTTTGGGTGGGGGCCGATGACGTGGGAGGCGGAGCCGGTGACGGGGGAGGCGGGGCCGGTGACGGCGGGGGCGGGGTTGATGATGGCGGGGGCGGGGGTGATGACGCGAGGGTGGGGGTGTCAGGGGCGGGGTTTGAGTTTGGGTGGGTTATGGGCGGTTTTTATGCTGGATTGGGTGGGAAAAAATTTTTCCACCTGGCAACACTGGAGAGAAGGCCCGACAGTTCACATTTCTTTTACGTGCAGGGCAGGCGCGAGGCGCTGCGCCTCGCCTCCCGATATTCTTTTTAAAGGTAGGGTGCGGGAGCTGGTCGGGGGGAGGGGGGTGTCATCGTGCTGCACCCGGGGGGGGGGGGTGCAACGGCGAACAGCCCCCTCTGCTACGCCACTGTTGATCTCTCATCTGCTCTATCCTTCCCCCTAACCAGAATGTACAAAAGTAGGGCTCCTAGAATCTGCAGCTTGTATGCCCAACCGGATTCAAAGTTTCCCAAGCTGAATTCCACAGTTTAATATATTTATTTAGTACATGATAGATAGAGACCAAAACGGCCCATTCAGCATGCCCAGTTGAGATTTATCATCTGTAGATAGATGGTTATATAAAATTCTCAAAGACAATTTAATGCCAGCTTCCATCTTGTCCATGTCTTCCACCTGACCTCTTATCAGTCCTGTAAATGCCTAAAAGTCATCTCCGTGATGCCCTTCTCAAGCTTTCTTGGGGCTCTGATGTAATTATAGGGCGGTAGCTGCTGCTCCATGCAGGGCAGGTTACCCTAGTGCCTCCTCGGAGGTCTGATGCACACAGGTTACTCCAACTCCCTGCTGAGAAGCACAGTGCACACTGCTGTTCTGGGATGAACTGCCACTTCACTCTGGTTACTCCAATAAAATGATTCTTCAGTGTTTATCCCATGATTTGTTTGAATTTGGTTATCAATTTTGTCTCCCACACCTCCTCCAGAAGGACATTCTATGCATCTACCACCCTTTCCATGAAAATCTATTTCATAACATTTCTAAGTTTACCCTCTTGGAACTTCACATAATTATCCCTAGTGTTGACCAAAGTTAGGGTTCCCATATTTTGTCCTCTCAAAAAGAGGACACATGTCTCGCCCCTGCCCCACCCCTTTTGCATCTTCACCCAGCCCCCTATCACATATTCCCCTCCCCTCCCCCTGGGTCACATATTCCCCTCCCCTGCCCCCCCCATCACCTCCCCTCAACTGGGTCACCTCCCCTCCCCTTACTTACTATCTACTGCCCTGGTGGTCTAGTGACCTCTTCGGGGCAGGAAAGAGCCCCCTCTTTCCTGCCCGGAGCTCTGTCCTTGCCCTGCATCCTGTTGCTGTGACAGTCTCGGGATTCAAAATGACCGCCGAGAGTTGAAGTCTTGAGAGGCGGCAGCCATTTTGAATCCTGAGACCGTCACAGCAACAGGATGCAGGACAAGGGCAGAGCTCCGGGCAAGAAAGAGGGGGCTCTTTCCTGTCCCAACGAGGTCACTAGACCACCAGGGCAGTAGATAGTAAGTAAGGGAAGGGGAGGCTAGGATAGGTCCACCCGTTTGTTCAGAAATCCGGACAAACAGGCGGACTGGCAAAACCCGTCCGGACGCCCGGACATGTCCTCAAAAAAAGGACATGTCCAGGCAAATCCGGACATATGGTAACCCTAACCAAAGTTTGCTTCTCATTCATTATGAATTCCTTTCTGGTATTTAAGAGCTCGATATTCAGCTGCCGGTGATCAGCATTTCGCTGCCTGCTGATGGCGTTAAACCCAGAAATTCAAAGCTGGGTCATGTCCGTGCACCAGCATTTAATTTCTGGGTTTGCAGAGTTGGCTAGCGCATAGTTAAGTGCCTCCAGAATGCCCCCCAAAATAGCAGGTTTTCAGTTCGGTGCAAATTCGCTATTTTCAGTGTCATTAACCAGTTAAGTGTTGTTGAAAATTAGCAGTTAGCCCTGAACAGGTGATTTAAGCAGCCAGGAGCCATTTCTGGCTGGTTAATTTGCTTTGAATATCGACTCATAAATGTCTTTATCAATTCCATCCTTCCCTCCCTGTTTCTCCTCTCTTCTAGGCTATATATATATATCTCTAGGTCTTTCAGTCTCAAGATATATAGTTTTGGTGCAGAGCCATTTGCATCTATACAGTATTTGTAACCACACCCTCTCCTTTAACTAGAGACCATAATTGTGGTCTTGTTTCTGTTTTTCCAAGAATCATTACAAAATGACATTTTCTCCACTGTGAGGTCCTGCAGGAGTCCTCCAACCACATTGCT
Source organism: Microcaecilia unicolor (assembly GCF_901765095.1). NCBI lineage: Eukaryota > Metazoa > Chordata > Amphibia > Gymnophiona > Siphonopidae > Microcaecilia > Microcaecilia unicolor. Next base: position 31,408,515 of record NC_044037.1, on the reverse strand, counting down.
GCCAGTAGAGGGTGCTGTTTCAATACTGTATTTTCAATTGCTAGGGACAGGCATGTCCTTTAAAATCATGCAGAACTTGACAATCCCTCATTATTTTTAATGTGATATTGAACCCCCCCCCCCCCCCCGGCTTCAGTGCAGTTAGAGTAGAGGACTCCTGCTCAGGGATCAGTGCTGCTAGGTACTGTGGATATGCAGCTGCAGTACTGTTACCTGGCTTAACACTGCTCTGTGCAGGGCAGGAGTGCAGGGACTTGAGCTGCTGCCGGATCCAAGCCTGCTGTGAGGCACCGCTTGATGTCCTAGGCCTGCCCAGTGAAGAATAGTTTGGGCTACATCTGTCTTCGTTTGTCTGTCCTCAGCCTGAAAATAAACACGAAAGCAATGACATGGTTTTTTTTTTTTGTAATGCCTGTCAAAATATACATCCTTGTTTTGAGCTGTTTCTTTAACATCAATTTTTAATCCGTGACAGATTAATTTAGAAATATAATTAATGTTACTAATTATGGGATCTCTGCAATACACGTTTAGCATTCACTTTAAGGGCTTTGTGTCCATGCTTAAAAACAGGAAGGTAAATAAGAAGTTTACCCCAAGTTTAAAGGGTCAAAAAAGATGAGATCTAAAATTAACAGGCCCAATATTCAGACCGCGGGAGTTGAATTTGGATATTCAATGCCGGGCCGTTTCCGGTGACCAGCATTGAATATCCGGTTTATTTTTGGCCGATTCAAACTTAACTGGCCAAGCCGATATTCAGCGTTGGCTGGTTAAGTTTCAACTTGCCAAAGATAGGCCTGGTATTCACACAGTCAAATATGGCCGCCAAACTTTGCCGGCGACAGACTGAAAATCTAGCTGGCCATCCACTAACTGTCAATTTTCAGCGGGTCGTGGCCGGCCATGGATTGCTGAAAATTTGCAGATAGCCGGTTATGGGATATTTAATCGGCCAAGTGCTCATTCTGGTCAGTTAAATTCTTTTGAACATTGTGGGGGGGGGGGGGGGGGGGGGTGTCCAAGTACATATAAGTTTCCAAGTTTATTAGTTATTTGCTATCCTCATCAAAGGTCACCTGAGCAGTTCACAAAATGTAATGTGTACTTGGTAAATAACATGGTAGTCCCTTCTCCATGCTCTTTATAAACATTTGTTAACTGAATGCTATTTAATACCTACCTTGGACTGGAGTTAAAATACTAATGTGAATGTCCAGACCAAGGATATCTGCTGCCCTAGGCAGAAAATGAGCCATGCGCCCCTGCCCTGCCTATAGTCCAGCATCTTTCCTTCCCTACCCCCCCCCCCCTTGGTGTCCAGCATCTCTTTCTTTCCCTCTCACCTCAGGAGTCCAGCATCTTTCTGGGGTCGCCTACGTGCTGGCTGCATAAATGAAAGCATGATCTTGTTGGCATAGGCATATTCCTCCATGCAGTTTTACAACAGTTATTTTCTACATGTGAAGCATGCTTTATGCATAGAACATGTTTTATCAAATTGCCATCTTTATGACTAGGTAGCTTCAGTAGGAACTACGGAACTCATTGCCAATCCACTTGAAGCAATGCCACTTCTTTTATTTTTATTTTTTATTATATTTTTGGGTGTCAATACAGAGAAACAGATATGACCTCAAATTGATACAGAAACCTTTTCCAACATGTTAAACGAACCAAGTGCTTGTACAAAAATTACCAACAGTAATCCCATAGGACAGTGATGGCGAACCTATGGCACGCGTGCCAGAGAGGGCACGCAGAGCCCTCTCCCTTGGCACGCGCACCAGTCGCTGGTCCGCTCCGCCCACTCTACCTCCCTCCTTCCAAGTACCAGGCAGGCCTCCCTCCCTCCCACCAAGCACCACGCTGTTTGCCCTCGCTCCCTCCCTCTTCCAAACAAGCATCAGCCCGCCTGTCCTCCCTCCCTCCCAGCACCACCCCCCTCCTCCTCCTCTGCAATTGAGGGCGGGACCAGAGCTTGAGAGCAAGACAGAAGGGAAGCGCGCCGAGTGAAAACTATGCTTTTCGTTGCCGCTGCTGACGCTGCCTTAACCCGGTACATACGTGCAGGACGTCAGACTCACAGAAACAGAAGCCTGCGCGGCCGCGTTGCTGATCTGCAAGGGCAGGCTTCTACATTACTACTGCTACTACTACTACTTATCAGTTCTATAGCGCTACAAGGCACACGCAGAGCTGTACACCATACACGTAAAAGACAGTCCCTGCTCAAAGAGCTCACAATCTAAATAGGACAGACAAACAGACAGAACAACTAAGAGGTAAGGGAATTAAAGAGGTGGGGATAAAAGGGGTACAGGGTAAGTGAGTAGTGGTTAGGAGTCAAAAGCAGCGTTAAAAAGGTGGGCTTTTAGCCTGGATTTGAAAACAGCCAAAGACGGGGCTAGACGTACAGGCTCGGGAAGTCTATTCCAGGCGTGAGGTGCAGCGAGATAAAAGGAACGGAGTCTGGAATTAGCAGCGGAGGAGAAGGGGACAGACAAGGGAGATTTATCCACAGAACGGAGTACCCGAGGGGGAGGGTATACATACAAGACAGCCCTTTCGAGCTTACCTCTTTGCTTATGCCGCTGGTCTGCGGTGATGGGCTCTGCGGAAGATTCTTGCTCTTTTGTTTGTTGTCATGTTGGAGAAATAACAAATGTGTCTGATCTTTGGGCAGGGTACGATGACCCTTCTTACTGTGCTGTGCCTCTTCCATCTTTCTCTGCAGGTAACCAAAAGTCAACAATAATTGTTTTCTATTTCCTTTTTTTTTTCTTATATACTTCTGATTGCTAACTACCCACCCAGGTGGACAGTCTGCTTTAATTGTTGCAACAGTCATACGGTGATAAGTTCAACCAGAAGTTCGTTGAGGAATCAACATGATAGAAGAAGAACTTCTGATAAAATATTATGTCTGCGCAGGGGGTTTTCAGAACTGCCCTTGAATACATCCTAGCCATGATATCCAAAATATATATTCATGAGATAGTCTTCCATACAATGCAGACAGTGCATGGGAATCTATTTTGTGTATATTCTGAAAACCAGACTGGCTAAGGGCTACTCAAGGGAAGGTTTGAAAACCTCTGCTCTAGGCAGTGGCGTAGCCACAGGTGGGCTTGGATGGGCCCCATTTATGGCTCAGGCCCACCCAACAGTAGCACAAGTTTAGTGGTAACTGGTGGGAATCCCAAGCTCCGCCAGCTGAAGATTTTCCCCTGATGGTAACGAAAACGCTACTCTCCACGACACCTGCGCATGCTCAGTTTTCAGTGCATGCCTGCTGCCAAGGTGGAAAGAAGCGTTTTCCCACCAGCTGAGATAATTTTTTTTTTTTTTTTTGGGGGGGGGGGGGGGGGGAGAACACTTGGTGCCCACCCAATTCTTGCCTAGGCCCACCCAAAATCTGTTGTCTGGTTACGCCCCTGGCTCTAGGACATACAGAGGAAATATGACTGACAGGGTCATTGACAAGATAATAAAGACAATCTATTGCATGCTGGTCTTTCTCTGCTGTCATCTACTATGTTACTATAAGGGATCCTCAGAAGCTTAGCGGAGATTGGGTGGCAGAGCCGGTGGTGGGAGGCGGGGCTGGTGGTTGGGAGGCGGGGCTAGTGCTGGGCAGACTTCTATGGTCTGTGCCCTGAAAATGGCAGATACAAATCAAGGTCAGGTATACACATAAAGTAGCAAATATGAGTATATCTTGTTGGGCAGACTGGATGGACCATGCAGGTCTTTTTCTGCCGTCATCTACTATGTATGTTACTATATTACTATTATGTATGGTTGTGCAATGAACTGAAGACCTGTGAAACTGAACATCAGGGCCACACAGGGTGCAAGGGAAGCTGGGGTGCCAAATGTGCACCTCCTCCATTGGCTTCCCTTGCTGGCATGATGTATGCGAGCAGGGTGGGAGTGTTCTGGGAGAGTCTGGGGGCACATCTCACAGGATGTGCTTGTGGTTTGTGACGCTCATGCTGAGCATTGGTTGGCTGCTTCTCTATAGGATCAGAATAGCATCACAGCTACAATGCACAAGATTAAGGGTAGAGGAAAAAATTACGAACGATCACTTTGCCTCTGTTCTAATGCAAGGAATAAAACATAATTACAGTAAGAAGCACATTGTACTGTACTACGTAATACCTGTCTTCTTTCCGACTTTTTCTGTCCTTCGACTTCAGCATGTTTCTGGTCTTCTTTACCTCTCTCCTCTCTCGTCTGCCCCTGTTTCATCTCTGCCCACCTCTGCTGACATTCCTGCTGCTTGCGAAGCTCCTGCTCCCTCCTTTGATGCTGCAAACATGTCAAAGGAAAGTAGGCCAGTTCTTGTGTTTTTCTCTGTGTCACTGGTGTTACATGGCTTCAAAGGGACATCTAATCAGGTGCCTTATCTGTCTACAGTGCAGTATCCTGACTGCAATACACCACAACTTACAGAACTCACCAATCACATTCAAAACAAAGACCTATTTCAGGGGCTCATTAAGGTTATCAATAGAAATCAAAAAAATAAAACATGGAAAAGAAAATAAGATGATACCTTTTTTATTGGACATAACTTAATACATTTCTTGATTAGCTTTCGAAGGTTGCCCTTCTTTGTCAGATCGGAAATAAGCAAATGTGCTAGCTGACAGTGTATATAAGTGAAAACATTCAAGCATTACTATGACAGCCTGACAGGGTGGGAGGATGGGGGTGGGTAGGAGGTATGCATGGGGACATCAAAGCATATCATTGATATTCTAACAGGATGGGTGTGGATAGGTGAGGGGTGGGGTGATCAACAGAGACATACAGCTTTATGGTTTATACTGGGCTAGGAACCCCAGATCCTTGTTAAGTCCTTTCTGTTGGGTGTTAAAATATTCAATCATTCTGACTTCACATGAACAATACAGCCAGTAGGGCCCCCACCCCAGTGGGACAGCACTTCACAGAATCAGGACACTGTACCAGTCATTTCACAGTGAGAATACTGAAAGGTAACTTTAAAACAATACAAGAACATAAGACCTTTGAAGTCAGAATGATTGAATATTTTAACACCCAACAGCAAGGACTTGAAGCTCAAAAAATGTATTGAGTTAGTCCAATATTTATTTCTATTTATTATCTTTAAAGGTAGGCTAACACATCTAAGGCACCATTTAACTACAAAGTTAAGAATTCCAAGATGGCTTTAGGGCCTGATTCCTACCTTTGTCTTTGGCATGCTCACCCCAGGTTCTGAGTAGGTAACTTCCACCCTCAAGAGCTCCAAACCAGGCCTGGTTTTCTGGATATCTGCTAAGAATACCCGTATATACAGTACTTTACATATATGAGATTCAGGTTAAACTATACATATTTGGGTTATCCTGAAAAACAGGACTGTTTGTGGTTCTCGAGAACTGAAGTTGCTTTCCCCAAGTCAAATAGAGGGAATTTACATGCCAAAAAAAGGTTCAATTCAGTCAGCCTGAGTGGGTCACATGTGTTTTCTATTTTATATATCCCCTCCGTGTTGCAGATATGCAACAAAATGTTTCAGATCGGGTCCCCACCAGCAAAGTTCTTTGTTTTTATTCGCTTCAAAGAACATCATTGGAAACTGCCGCAACCCTGTTCTATCCACACATTCGATGCAAGTGAAATTAACCCCTCTGGCCCTTCCTACATCTTCCAGCCGTTTTCTCTGCTCCTTCTGCTGCTCAATGCGCTTCTGACGCTCTGCCAGCAATTGCCGCTTGTACTTCTCCTGGTCCTTCAGCTGTTGCTGCCGCTGGGGATCGGCCCGACCCTTGTTCTCCTGCTGCAGTCGCAAAAACTCCCGTCGGAGGGTCGACTCACCAGGCAGATTCACTATTGAGCTAAAATGATGAGAACAGTGCACATGATCAAGGGTCAGTAAAGTGAAAGTCATCAAACGAGAGCTGACTTTAAAACCCCAGAAGCTCCTGCATACATCACTGTGAATTATTTCTTGAGGTATAACAACAGAAAAAAAGGATTTCATTATTATTTTTCAGCACGGGAGGCGTGTCCATGGGCGGAGCGTAGGCACATTACTATGCGCGACCCAATTAATGCAGAAAAAGCTCTTGTGCCCTTACTGCCTCCTAAATAGGTGGCAGTAAAGGCTCCCGCGATAATGGCCATGTGCTAATGGGGAAATTAGCACGTAACCATTACAAAAAACCCCAAATGTAGCCATTTTAATGGTGCATTAAAGGTGGCTGCAGCGCATGGGCAACCCACATGCTCAAGGTAGCGCGGGCCAGCTTTTAGTGTGCCTTAGCAAAAGGACCCCCTTAGGGTTAGGATATGGCTCCAGAAAAAGGAGGACAGATTGAGCCAGTCTGGGTTTTACTTCCATTGCTTTCAATGGAAGCAAAACCCGGACTGGATCAATGTGTCCTCCTTTTTCTGGAGCCATATGGTAACCATACAAATCCATTATCACACTTTAGTACAAGGACCCCTAAAACAGCAGAGGCTTGTGAGGATCTGCAGAAAGATTGAGTTTTGGAAACTGGGCATCCAAAAGGCAGATGAAATTTAATGTAGGTAAGTGCAAAGTAATGAACTTAGAGCCAGATGCACTAAAGTCGTCGGTAATTCCCGTTCCCTACCGATTCCATAGCGAATCGGTAGGGAACAGGAATGCATCAACGATAGGGAATGCAAATGAGCTACTCGTTGTAGCTCAGTTGCATTCACTATTTTCCTCGGTTGCCAGTCGGAGAATCAGGACGTCCCTTTCGATTATGCAGCTCTTCCTGGTCTCTTCAGCCAATCAAAGCGGGTTTAGCTGGCTGTTGTCAGTGAAACGCGCTCTGATTGGCTGAAGAGACCAGGAAGAGGTGCATAATCGAAAGGGACGTCCTGATTCTCCGGCAACCAGGAAAATAGAAAAAGTTTGCTGTGGAGGGGTAAGTGGCATGGCGAAGACAAAATAGAAAGGGGAAAAAAATGGCAGAGCGAAAAACGGCGAAAAAAAAAAGACGTCTCTCACAAGCGCAGGGAGAGTACTTCCATAAAGGGCGCCCCTCACATGTGCTCCCTGCTTTTTTTTTTCTTTTTTACCTTTTTTGGGGGGCCCTTTTCCTTTCCGATTCCATCACAGGAGCCCTAACGAGAGGTGCAGACCTCCCGTTAGGGTTCCTATGGTAAGGGAATCGGAAAAACGGTAGTGCATCTCATTATAATAGCTTTTGAATAATTTGCATTCCGTTTTTGTTGCCTGCTACCGTGGCAGGGAAAATGCCCTTAGTGCATGCCCCCGGTAAACTACTTGCATTTTAAACTGGCTGGAACCAGTTTAAAATGCAAGTTGTGGGCTCGTTAGGTTTAGTGCATCTGGCCCTTAGTGAGAAATAATCTTGATTACAAGTACAAAATACTGAGTCCCAAGTTAGGAGTCATTGCAAAAGTAAAAGATCTTGGAACTGTTGTGAATATTAAGTTGATTTTTTTTTAACCCAGTGTTCTGTGGCATATCACAAGGAAGCAGATGGTACCATTTTAAAGAAGCATGCCACAAGATCATGAGTATCTGGGCACTACCCTGCCTCCCCTCTCCTCCAGTAAATACAGGATGGGTGAGGCTTCTGGGGAAGTTTTGCCTAGTTCATTTTTTAGGAGGAGGGAAAGTGCAAGAGAAGGACCCATGGACTCCAAACCAATAATGATCCTACAAGAGGGTTGGTGGCAATTATACCCTGTAACAGCTGCCTAGAGGAGCACATTAGGATGATGTCGCCCTTGGTGGGTACTTATCATAGAATAATGTGTTTGTGAGATTTCCTGCAAGCCATGTTATTCTATTTGCACAAAAATGAGCTGCATTGTATGTATTTCCATGAGACATAGCTCATTATCATACAGCTTACACTAAGATGAGCAATAGCAATTAATATGTGCTAATGGGCAGTTCATGTGTTATAGAACAAGTGGAGGAGCAACAGCCTAGTGGTGACTAATCTTGACATCCAGGGGTGCCTGGTTCAAATCCCACTGCTGTGCCTTGTGATCTTGGGCAAGTCACTTAACCCACCATTGCCTCAGGTACAAAATTAGATTGTGAGGCTTCCTGGGACAGAGAAATATCCAGAGTACCTGAATGTAACTCACCTTGAGCTACTACTGAAAAGGGTGAGAGCAAAATCTAAATAAATAAATATTTGAGATTCGACATGGAATGTTGGTACTATTTGAGATTCTGTTGCTGCTATCTGAGATTCTATATGGAATGTTGATATTATCTGAGATTCTATATGGAATGTTGCTACTATTTGAGATTCTACATGGAATGTTGCTATAGTGGAGGAGTGGCCTAGTGGTTAGAACACTGGTCTTGCAATTCAGAGGTGGCTGGTTCAAATCCCACTGCTGCTCCTTGTGATCTTTGGCAAGTCACTTAACCCTCCATTGCCTCAGGTACAAACTTAGATTGTGAGCCCTCCTGGGACAAAGAAATACCCAGTGTACCTGAATGTAACTCACCTTGAGCTACTACTGAAAAAGGTGTAAGCAAAATGGAAATAAATAAAAATATGGAATGTTGCTACTATTTTAGATTCTATATGGAATGTTGATATTATCTGAGGTTCTATATGGAATGTTGGTCTATATGGAATTTTGCTACTATTTGAGATTCTACATGGAATGTTGCTATAGTGGAGGAGTGGCCTAGTGGTTAGAGCACCGGTTTTGCAATCCAGAGGTGGCCAGTTCAAATCCCACTGCTGCTCCTTGTGATCTTGGGCAAGTCACTTAACCCTCCATTGCCTCAGGTGCAAAATTAGATTGTGAGCCCTCCTGGGACAGGGAAATATCCAGTGTACCTGAATGTAACTCACCTTGAGCTACTACTGAAAAAGGTGTGAGCAAAATAAATAAATTATGCACTTTAGTAAACAGATGTCATAGGTAGGAAATTTCTCTTCAGCAGCCGTTTGCTTTATCATTGAAGGATAGATATTTATTGGAAAAAAAAAAACCCCACTACAGTACAGTGAAGCAAGTGCTGAAAAAAGTTTGAAGAAGTTTTCCTGATGAGTACATAAGCCTCAAATAGAATATTGATTTCTTGAAACTAAGTCTGTACCTTGGTTCTCCTTCATCTTCATTCAGTTCATCTTCCTCTTCCTCACTCCCACTGTAATACTCCGTTTCATCTAAAATAAAGGAACACAAGCTGCAGGTTAGGAGCAACAAATTACTATTATTTATTATATGATGCTATCATAAACTCTAATTGCAGCATGAGGGTATGATGCACATATTCAGTATTAGCAAGGGCTGAAACGTTTGAAAAAATGTTGAAATATGGCAGGTCAAATAAAAATGCAGTTATTTTCTGCAACACACAGCTGACCCTTTGAAGTAATTGAATATAAGTGGGGGAACATTATAGAAGTTCTGAGGAAAATATTGGTAGGTGTGCTACAGAGCCAGAATCATAAGTACATAAGTAATGCCATACTGGGAAAAGACCAAGGGTCCATCGAGCCCAGCATCCTGTCCACGACAGCGGCCAATCCAGGCCAAGGGCACCTGGCAAGCTTCCCAAACGTACAAACATTCTATACATGTTATTCCTGGAATTTTGGAGTTTTCCAGGTCCGTTTAGTAGCGGTTTATGGACTTGTCCTTTAGGAAACCGTCCAACCCCTTTTTAAACTCTGCTAAGCTAACCGCCTTCACCACTTTCTCCGGCAACGAATTCCAGAGTTTAATTACACGTTGGGTGAAGAAAAATTTTCTTCGATTTGTTTTAAATTTACTACACTGTAGTTTCATCGCATGCCCCCTAGTCCTAGTATTTTTGGAAAGCGTGAACAGACGCTTCACATCCACCTGTTCCACTCCACTCATTATTTTATATACCTCTATCATGTCTCCCCTCAGCCGTCTCTTCTCCAAGCTGTATAGCCCTAGCCTCCTTAGTCTTTCTTCATAGGGAAGTCGTTCCATCCCCGCTATCATTTTAGTCGCCCTTCGCTGCACCTTTTCCAATTCTACTATATCTTTCTTGAGATGCGGCGACCAGAATTGAACACAATACTCAAGGTGCGGTCGCACCATGGAGCGATACAACGGCATTATAACATCCTCACACCTGTTTTCCATACCTTTCCTGATTATACCCAACATTCTATTCGCTTTCTTAGCCGCAGCAGCACACTGAGCAGAAGGTTTCAGTGTGTTATCGACGACGACACCCAGATCCCTTTCTTGCTCCGTAACTCCTAACGTGGAACCTTGCATGACGTAGCTATAATTCGGGTTCTTTTTTCCCACATGCATCACCTTGCACTTGCTCACATTAAACGTCATCTGCCATTTAGCCGCCCAGTCTCCCAGTCTCGTAAGGTCCTCTTGTAATTTTTCACAATCCTGTCGTGATTTAATGACTTTGAATAACTTTGTGTCATCAGCAAATTTAATTACCTCGCTAGTTACTCCCATCTCTAAATCATTTATAAATATATTAAAAAGCAGCGGTCCTAGCACGGACCCCTGAGGAACCCCACTAACTACCCTTCTCCATTGTGAATACTGCCCATTTAACCCCACTCTCTGTTTCCTATCCTTCAACCAGTTTTTAATCCACAATAGGACATTTCCTCCTATCCCATGACCCTCCAATTTCCTCTGTAGCCTTTCATGAGGTACCTTGTCAAACGCCTTTTGAAAATCCAGATACACAATATCAACCGACTCCCCTTTGTCCACATGTTTGTTCACTCCTTCAAAGAATTGAAGTAAATTGGTCAGGCAAGATTTCCCCACACAAAAGCCATGCTGACTCGGTCTCAGTAATCCATGTCCTCGGATGTGCTCTGTAATTTTGTTTTTGATAATAGCCTCTACCATTTTCCCCGGCACCGACGTCAGACTCACCGGTCTATAATTTCCCGGATCTCCCCTGGAGCCTTTTTTAAAAATGGGCGTTACATTGGCCACCCTCCAATCTTCCGTATGTGCAGGACGTCAGACTCACAGAAACAGAAGCCTGCGCAGCCTTCTACATGGAATGTTGCTAGTGGAATAGCAACATTCCATGTAGAATCTCAAATAGTAGCAACATTCCATGTAGAATCTCATATAGGGAAAAGGAAATGGGACTTGATATACCGCCTTTCTTTTTTTGCAACTACATTCAAAGCGGTTTACATATATTCAGGTACTTATTCTGTACCAGGGGCAATGGCGGGTTAAGTGACTTGCCCAGAGTGACAAGGAGCTGCAGTGGGAATTGAACCCAGGATCAAAGTTCACTGTACTAACCACTAGGCTACTCCTCCACTAGGGTATTGCATATATTGCACCTGAGTGATACCCAATGACCACCGGACATTCCCTTAACTCCTGATTTCCTCTTGTGCAGCACTATAGGGAGGGATTACTGAATGAACTCCTTGTAAGAATATAGTAGAAGTGAGGTTAATGCTCTGACTTGGTTTTGTGGCTGTATCAGCCAAGCTGGAGTAAGGAGTAAATCAAGCCTGGGCATCTCTGAAATCTGAGACTGGAACTTACATATTCAACACTGAAAAATGTTCTTTTCCTCCTGGTTTGTGAACACAGAAGCTGCTGGTTTACTATCAGGAGACTAAGGCGGGGAAAACCGAATGGTAAAAATGGTCTGCTCTACTTTAAGGCAAGCAAGAGTAGAGTCTGACCAAAAGACGAGTCCAACGCTGGCGAAAGTGTTCGGAAATTCTGATACAGCAGTAATAAAAGAATTTCCTAACACTTTCTCCAGCATTGGACTCGTCTTTTGGTCAGACTCCACTCTTGCTTGCCTTGACGATTTGACGTACAGGTTCTGTCCTCCTTTGGTGTTCCCGCTCTACTTTAACAAAGATTACAAAAAGCAAAAATACAAAAATAAAATAACGGTATTGAAAAAAATCCTCTAGTCACTATAAATAACATATGGTTGCAATTTAGCCCACATTTCTAAAGGAAACAGGTTGAAGGTACGAAGCACCCATGGCCATTCCCATCTGCTTTTGTGTGCGGGTACTTACAGTGCGTTTTTGAAACTGTCTACATGTGTTATTTTCCTCCCCCACCCTAAAAACACTCCCAGGAAGAGCTCCTTCGAACGTGGCTAAATGCAAGTGGGGGTAATTTTATGAAGCAGGTGCTATCATTTATGTGCTTCTTGATTTTAAACACATTTAGAATACATGTACCCTGTTTCCCCGAAAGTAAGACATCCCCAGAAAATAAGACCTAGTAGAGGTTTTCCTGAATTGGTAGATATAACGCCTCCCCTGAAAGTAAGACCTAGCAAAATTTTGTTTGAAAGCAGGGCCGCTGAGAGCCGGACAAGGCCACCCCCGGGCCGCCCCCCCCCCCCACCCGAGGTCGCCGGGCCCCCCCCACCCACCCTCCATCGCTCCCGGAACTAACCTTAAATGCCTCCTTTCACCTTCGCAGCAAGCAGCAGCAGGGCAGACCTCTCCTTCCTTCCGTGCCCCGCCCTTGCGGACGTTACGTCAGGCGAGGGCAAGACACAGAAGGAAGGAGTGGTCTGCCCTGCTGCTGCTTGCTGCGAAGGTGAAAGGAGGCGTTTAAGGTTAGTTCCGGGAGCGACGGAGGGCGGGCGGGCCAACCCCGATGCAACCTTGATGTTTCCCCGAAAAATAAGACAGCCCCTGAAAATAAGACCTAGTGCATTTTGGGGGGCAAAAATTAATATGACAGTGTCTTATTTTCGGGGAAACACGGTATATGTGTGCAAATATCGAATATCTGCTTACCTGCTATTCTGTAACTGTGCGCATAGTTTTCAGGTGGGTGTACACATGGGCAGGATTTGGATGGAGTGTGGGTGGAATGCTCACTTCACACGTGTGACTTATAGAATAGGGAAAGGGGATGGGACTTGATTCCTTGTTTCTTCTATTCTATCTAATTTAATTGTAACCGTATCACCTCTGATCTGGCGATAGCCTATCAGTACATTGTAAGCCACTTTGAGCCTGCAAAACTGGGAAAACGTGGGGTATAAATGTGCAAATAAATAAATAATAGATAAATAAATATACCTAGGGTTACCATATGGCTCCAGAAAAAGGAGGACGGATTGAGCCAGCCGGGTTTTACTTCCATTGCTTTCCATTGAAAGCAATGGAAGTAAAACCCGGCTGGCTCAATCCGTCCTCCTTTTTCTGGAGCCATATGGTAACCCTAATTATATACACCTTTCTGTGGTTTCAATCAAAGTGGTTTACATATTATGTAGATATACTTATTTTGTACCTGGGGCAAAGGAGGGTTAAGTGACTTGCCCAGTATCACAAGGAGCTGCAGTGTGAATCAAACCCAGTTCCCTTAACTAATAGGCTACACCTCCAATTTAAAAGTGTCTACTGACCCCCCTGATGCATCCTTATAAGGTGAAATGTGGCCATATTGGCCATATTTTTATTAATAAACTTAGAAACTCCTATTTGGACTACTTTGTTTCCTGATGCTATCTGTTGTCTTCTAGAAAGGGCTCCTATCAGGCACCTTCTAGGCCAGTGGCGTAGCTATGGGTGGGCCTGGGTGGGCACAGGCCCACCCATTCTTGGCTCAGGCCCACCAAAAAAGTTCAGCTGCAGCCACCTCACTCTCCCCTTTCCCACCCCTGGATCCAGCATTTGTTCTACTGCCCATGGCCCAGCAACTCCCTCCCTCCCCAGATCTAGCTTAGCATCTTCGCCAGCAGCAGCAGCAATGCACATTCACTGCCTGTGTCAGCCCCACAGGCTTCTTTCTGCCACATTCTGCCCTTGCTGATGTCACTTCCTGTTTCTGGCAGGATGCGGCAGAGAGAAGCATGTGAGGCTGGTGCAGGCAGCAGATATGTGGCACTCCTACCACTGGTGAAGATGTTGAGATAGATCAGGGGTTTGGGGGGGGTGAGTTGCTGGGCCACAAGAGGGGAGAGTCGCCAGGCCACGGGTGGGTTGGGGGGGGCAATTGTTGGATCTGGGGGTGGAAGAGAGGGAGAGAGATACAGGATAAGTTGGGGGGGGGGGGAGTTTTGGAAGACCCACTCATTTTAATTGCTGGCCCACCAAAAATGACAGGCCTGACTATGCTACTGTTCTAGGCATGTATATATATAGGTGCCCAGTTGTAGAATTAACCCCTTAGAGGGAGGACAATTTTCAGGCACCCAGTTTATGCACCTAAAGCACTGGTTAGCTACTTAAATGCAACTGAAAATGGTCCTCTTTAACAGTAATATTTCTTGTACCTAAATTTGACAGTTTCCTCCTAATACTTGCTCTGAGATTTCCAGCCACATTCTTGTGGATGAAATTTTTCTTATGACATGTTTAATTAATACGACTTTCACCATATCCCCAAATGAGCTATGAATATAAACATAATTCTTTCTTCCCCTCTCCCTCCCCCCTTCAAAAAATCCCTTTTGACATATTTGCAATGATTATAATTAGTCTCCTATCATGCCCTGAAATGCATTTTCAAATGCTTCTATTTTGTTTGTTTTTTTCCAGCATAGAAATTATACCTTTCAGTGGTAACATTGTTTCAAATGAAATATGGGTAGCACAACATATGGTCAACTGTGGGAAATAAAAATCCCTGTTCACTCAGCTAAAGCTTAAAGGGCCCTGCTTTAAAAACTGTTCACCAATCTAACAGTAGGGTGAATTGGCACTTCCAAAAGACACAAGGGATAATGCCTTGACGGTTATTATTGGTGATTTTCTTTAGAATTGAAACTGCCTTTTTTGGGTAGATTGTTGCTTTGCAACCTTTCCTCCTCACCGTGTTAAGGATTTGATGAACAGTGTACATTGTTTCTTCAGACTCCTGAGGCACAGCTGCTGCGTCGAGTCTTTTGATGTATTTTGAATAAATCCTTACGTACCAGTTAAATCACGTCTCCCTTGTGTCTTTTGGAGGTGCTTATTCGCCCTACTCGTGGATTGGTGTCTCACTACGTTCGTAGGGATAGATTGTTCCTCCACATTCCTGTGGTCGATCTCTTCTTAAAAACCGTTCAGCCATTTTGTATGTAAGTGCACATGTGGATTACGTCAGGCATAGCTTTTTCTGCTCTGATGTAGTGAGTAGAGCACTTAAAATATGGTCACATACCGTACGTGTTATCAAACTAGTCCAAATTAAAAAGTCTTACCTATGATTCATTTCCTGCCCTTTATTTAGTTCTCTGTTTCCAAGTGGAGTTACAGTGCAACCACACTGCTTGTATCTACGACCAAACTCTTTTTCAAAATGGCACCCAGAATGCTTCCCCAATACAGAGTGGACCAAGCTTCTCATTGTCACATTTATCACTAGTGGCTTTCTCCTGCTTCTTCTACAAGTCCAGATTAATTGGAAAATACCATATTTGGGGTCTTGATGCCCAGAGCCTCAATTCATAACCGCCTCCAAGTTTTCTCCATCTTCTCCCATCACCTGAGTCTAGGCCAGCCATTGTAGAAATAGTCCTCTTGGGGCACTGCAAAAGTGGCTCAAAATGCCAGGGTATGTTTGATTGCTAAAGTCTCTCATAGCCATTTAAGTTCTGAATATTGACTTAGCCAACTTTGTGATAGCCAACTCTGCATAAATCAGATATTCAACGCCAAATCCTGGACATGACCTGGCATTGAATATCCAGGAATAACACCGGCGGCTGTCAGCAAAACGCTTACCGCCATTGGCTAAATATTTACCCCATTATATTTGCTTTGTTGTGAACTGCCTAGAGTTGGAGATAGGGTGAGATATAAGAGTTCTTAAATAAATAACAGAAGTATCTCCAAATGGGTTAGTTTTGTGCATAGAATGACAGTAATGAACCTCCAGCGTTGTGTGGAGTATGATTTCAGTCTCTTAGATGTACTGCTGACACTCACCACAGTACACGCATCATGCCAAAATCAGTTTCCTTCTAGAGTTCATGAGATATATTTCCTCTGCAGATTGTTCAAAACACTGCTGCAATACTTTTGACTGGTGAGTTTTGACTGTATTAAAGGACCTTCATTGGCTTCTCATTTGTTGGCGTGTTCAGTTTAAAGTAATGATGTTGATTTTTAAGGCTTTGAATAATGAAGCAGCGTTGGTGCTCACTTCTGTGCGTTGTTTAAGATCATCTGATAAAATGTTTTTGAACATACCGTGTTTTAGGCAGATTAAACTTGATCTTTATTGCTCTGTGATGGTGTATATTGAGGGTGTCCAATTATGGAATGCACTTCCATAAAATTTACAGGAGTTACAATCACTTTTACGGTTCAGAAAATGTTTAAAAGCTCATTTATTTGTAGAAGCTTTTAATTTATTTATTTATTACATTTGTACCCCGCGCTTTCCCGCTCATGGCAGGTTCAATGCGGCTTACATAGTAGTTAGGATTTCAGTGAATTACAGAGAGAAGTACAATCTGTAGCAGCGTTGTCTTAGCGTAGCAGTATAGAAGTAGTTATTTGTTATCGCAAGAGAAGGGGTAGTATAGGTGGGAGAGTTAGGGAGGGGGTGGGTGAGTTGTTTTAGTCAGGAGATTTGGTGTGAGAGAATGGGGGGGGGGGGGGAAGAAGTAGGAGGATTGGTGGGAGGGTGTGGGAGGGGGTCTAGTTCCTTGTCATTATCGCTTGGCTGGTTGTTATGTGGATGGGTACATAGTTTAGGTTGGATCATTTGGGTAAGCTTGTTTGAAAAGGTGGGTTTTCAGTAGTTTCTGAAAGGTAAGGTGATCGCTGATTGCTCAAATAGATCTTGGTAGGGCATTCCACAGTTGGCTGCCTATGACAGAGAAGTTGGATGCATAGTAGGTTTTATACCTGAGTCCTTTGCAGTTGGGAAGGTGTAGGTTGAGATAGGTTCACGAAGATTTTGATCCGTTCCTGGGTGGAAGGTCGATTAGTTTGTCCATGTAGCTTGGGGATCCTCCGTGGATAATCTTGTGGATCAGTGTGTGTACTTTGAAGTTTATTCATTCTTTGATAGGGAGCCAGTGGAGCTTTTCACGTAGAGGTGTTGCGTGCTCAAATCGTGATTTACCAAAAATGAGTCTGGCTGCCATGTTTTGGGCAGTCTGGAGTTCTTTCAGGACTTGTGTCTTACAACCAATGAAAATACTATTGCAGTAGTCAGCGTGAGTGAGTACTGTGGATTGTACCAGGCTGCGGAATGTTTTAGTGGGGAGGTATGGTTTGACACGTTTCAGTACCCACATCATGTTGAACATTTTCTTCGTGGTGGCTATTGCGTGGTTTTCAAGAGATAAATGTTTATCTAAAGTTACTCCTAGGATCTTCAGGTTGTCAGATATGGGGATCGTGACGTCAGGGGTGCTAAGAGTAGTTGGTAGGAGAGTAGAGTGTGCGGATGATAGGATTAGGTATTGTGTTTTCTCCTTGTTCATTTTCATCTTAAAGGCATTGGCCCAAGAGGTTAAGGTATTCATGCCAGTGATTATTTTGTCGGAGATTTCTGATAGGTTGGATTTGAAGGGGATGAATATGGTAACATCGTCTGCATAGATGAAGGGGTTGAGGCCATGTTTGGATAGGGATTTGGGTAGGGGGATCATCATAAGATTGAAGAGAATCGGGAATAGAGGAGATCCTTGGGGTACTCCACATTCTGATGACCAGGGGGATGAGATTATTGTAGTTGACTTGACTTGGTAGGATCTTGTGGTGATGAAGCTATTTATCCATTTAATGATATTTCCGGTGATCCCCAGTTTATCCAGCAGTTTTGTCAGGATGTTATGATTTACCATGTCGAATGCACTGGATAGGTCGAATTGTAGAAGAAGGATGTTGTTTCCAAATGATATTTCTTGTTTGAACTTGGATACTAAGGTGAGTAGTACCGTTTCTGTGCTGTGGGCTGGACGGAAGCCCGATTGCAACTCATGTAGAATGGAGAATTTATGTATAAATTTGTTAAGTTGAGAGATCACTATGAGGCATATTTTCAAAGCACTTAGCCTCCCAAAGTTCCATAGAAACCTATGGAACTTAGCCTCCCAAAGTGCTTTGAAAATATGCCTCTCTGTTTTCTATCAGTTTAATAAGAAGTGGGATGGAGACAACATGGCGGTAGTTGGTGATGTCATTTGCTGGTTTCTTGGGGGGTTTTGGTATTGGTGTAAGTAGAATGTTGCCATGCTTGGCTGGGAATGAGCCTTGTTGAAGCAGGAAGTTTAGGTGGTTGGTAAGTGTGCAGGGGCATTTTTCATTAGATAGTTGGGGCAGGGGTCTAGGAGGCAATGGGACCTGGAGAGTTTGGTGACTGTCGTGGAGACTTCCTCGGTGGTAAGGGGGGTGAAGTTTGTCCAAAAGTGGTCAACTGGAACTTCGTCCATGTCAGGGTCTAGTTCGTCGAGAAAAGTGTCGATATTGGTGCTATCTTGGGGGATACTTTTACAAAGATTGGTGACTTTGTCATTAAAGTATTTGGCCAGCAGGTCGGCAGATGGATAGTTTGAGGTTGATGTTGTGACTGGACTGGTGTTAAGAAGGTTCTTTATCAGTTGATATTGTTTTCTTATGTCTTATGTTTTTAAGCACAACACAGTTAGTTGATATTGTTAGTTTGATGTTATGTCCATTGATATTATGTATGTTTTTATCTTGTACCCCCAACTAGAACTGTGGGACAGAGTGGGCCAAACATATGTTACATACATACATAAATAAATAAATAAAGAACTAAATAACATGTATAGGCAAACTATCCAGCCCTCTGAGAGGGCAGTTTCTCCAAATGGAGGTTACGCGGAGGATGATCTCTTATGATCTAAGTCACTCAAATGCACTGTTAATACTTGCCATAGCAGTTTTATTGTGCCAAAGATAGCTTCCCTCTGGAGCTCATCAGGGTCATCGGGGGGGGGGGGGGGGGGGTCAAGATTGCCCGAGCTCGGCCTCCAAGGGGGGCTCGGCGCCTGCAAATCTTCCGGAGATAGGTAAAAGGGTGTGCTTCCTCAGTTTGTCTCTCTCCTGTTCCTGTGTGTCAGGACCCAGGTGATTGCATTAATGCGATAACCCGGGTCACAGCACAAAGGAACAGGAGAGTGCCAGACCGAGGGAGAAGCAGACGCAGGAAAGTAAGGGGGGCAGGGGGTGTTGGTGGCCTGAGTTGGAGGGGTGGCCCTGCACCGGGACCCGCTCTGTCATCAAGCTTGGGGCACCCAAAACAACGGGAATCTTTCTGCTACATTTTCTTAGTCTCAGACTGCATTTCTTGTTATTCGAAGATCTTCCCCCTCTCTCTCTCTCCACATGATTCACAGACACCTCAATGATCAATGCCGTTCTGGTGTTTTCACTGTTACCACTATATCTGGCTTCCTGGCATCCAGCTTTTATCGGCTGGGATGGTGATCCCAGGTTATCATAACCTCTTCATTACCCACACCTCTGAGGGACTTGATCTCAATGCTTTTCTTGTACAGTAATGATGTAGTGATTACAAAGTTCTCAATGAATGAGACAGACAATGGCTCCCTTTAGAACCTATTATAAGCCTTTCTGTCAGAGGAATGAGATACAGTTTTAATTTGCTCAGAATGACTACTTTCGCTGTGGTTTCAGCAAACAATATACTGTCATCCACAATGTTCACTCCTTCCTACAAATACAGAGAAAAAGCTGCTAGGACAAGTTAGCTGAGCCAGAGAACATAAACACACAGAGGCAGAATTGCTTTAGCTCCAAATACATAGAAAACAGAGAAATATAGGCAGATGAAGACCATGCGTCCTCTCCAGTCTACCCATCCATGCCATCTACTCTCCCTATCACTCCCTTAGAGATCCTATGAACTTGTCCCAAGCTCTCTTGAATTAAGATATTACTTTCATCTTCACCACTTCGACGGGAAGGCCGTTGCACAAATTCACCACCCTTTCTTTAGGGTACTTCTGAGTCTATCCCCTTTCACCTTCATCCTAAGCCCCCTCGTTCCAGAGCTTCCTTTCAATTGAGACTCGCCAGCTGTGCGTTTATGCCGTGTAGGTATTTAAATGTCTCTATCACATCTCCCCTCTCTCACTTTGCTTCCAAAGAACACATACTGACAGTCTGTCCCCATACGCTTTAAGACGAAGATCACTGACTATTTTAGTAGCCAGCCTCTGGACCGACTCCATCCTGTTTTTAACTTTTTGAAGGTGCGGTCTCCAGAATTGTACGCAATATTCTAAATGAGGTCTCACCAGAGTCTTATACAGGGGCATCATCACCTCCTTTTTCCTACTGGCTATTCTTCTCCTTATGCACCCAAACATCCTTCTAGCTTTCGCCGTCGCCTTTTCTACCTGTTTGGCCACCTTAAAATCATCACATATGATCACACCCAAGTCCTACTCCTTGTTCATGCACAAAAGTTTCTCACCCCCTAAACTGTATCGTTCCCTCAGGTTTTTGGAGGCCAAATGCAAGACACTGTATTTTTTAGCATTATTTATTTATTGCATTTGTATCCCAACTTATCCCACCTCTTTGCAGGCTCAAAGTGGCTTATAATACATAATGAGTAGTGGAAGACTGTTAGTAGATAAATATTTGGTATTGCAGGATCTTGGTCAGCATGATGTTAATAAAACAAACAAAATAAACAAAGTCATAGTATACAAGCAGATATTATGAAACAGTTCTGAATATAGATGGGCGCGTTGTGCATATTCACATTTGTTGATCTTTGTGGTACGCTTTATTAAAGAGATGTGTCTTCAGTAATATGCGGAAGTTTGTTCTTTCGTATATCGATTTCAAGCTGCGCGGCAGTGCGTTCCATAACTGTGTGCTCAGGTAGGTAAATTTTGACGCATGCATTATTTTGTATTTCATTCCTTTACAGCTGGGGAAGTGCAGATCAAGGAATGTGCGGGATGATCTTTTGGCATTCCTAGGTGGTAGGTCTATCAGGTCTGACATGTAAGCTGGTGCGTCTCCATGGATAATTTTATGAACTAGAAGGCATATTTTGAACGTGATGCGTTCCTTAAGTGGGAGCCAGTGTAATTTTTCTCGTAGGGGCTTGGCACTTTCAAACTTTGGTTTGCCAAATATGAGTCTAGCTGCAGTGTTCTGGGCTGTCTGGAGTTTCTCGATTATTTGTTCTTTGCAGCCGGCATATAGTGCGTTGCAATAGTCTAGATGACTGAGAACCATTGATTGTACCAGGTGGCGGAAAACACTCCTTGGGAAGAAAGGTCTTATTCTTTTTAATTTCCACATTGAGTGGAACATCTTCCTGGTTGTGTTTTTTGCGTGGTTCTCTAGTGTTAGGTGTCGATCAATAGTGACTCTAAGAATTTTTAGGGTTTCTGAAATAGGAAGGTTTAGAGTTGGTGTGTTAATGGTGGTGAATTCTTTCTTGTTGTGTTGTGAGGTGAGTATTAAGCACTGGGTTTTTATCTGCATTGAGTTTTAGCCGAAATGCGTCCGCCCAAGAGTGCATGATATTGAGACTTTAGTTGATGTCATTGGAAATTTCTTTTAGGTCTTGTTTGAATGGGATGTAGATCGTTACGTCATCTGCATAAATGTATGGATTAAGGTTTTGATTTGATAGTAATTTAGCCAAGGGTATCATCATTAAGTTGAATAGTAATTGTGATTTCAATTTGCATATTAATAATGTTACCAATTACTTTGGAGGGGAGTTTTTATCTATTATGTCTGATCTGCAATTTGAAGTATGTTCGACAGTTCCTATACACGAAAAAGGCCATGTGCTAGATTTAGTATGTGCAGATGATCTTTCATTATTTACTTTTTGTAACTTGGAACCTGTGTTGTGGTCAGACCACTATTGTTGTACTAGTAAAAAAAACCCGTTTCTGATGCAAATGAAACGGGGGCTAGCAAGGTTTTCTTCAGAGTGTGCATGTGGGAGTGTGTGTCCCTGCCCTCTCTCCCTCCCCCCTCCCCCCTCCGAGTCCAGTCCTTCAGTGTTAAGTTTCCTGCTGTTCTGTGTTTTTGTTACAGAGAGAGTGAGGGCATCTCTCTCCCCTCCCCCCTCTGAGTCCTTCACAGTTTCATGGGATTTCCTGCTGTGCTGTTTTCCTTCACTCATGGGGAAACCGGATATCTCTGGCGCTTCACACTTCCGGCTGGAGGCTTCAGTGGTGCCTTTTATATATATAGACTAGCCGTTGAGCCCGTAAAAACGGGCTGGTATTGGACTTTTCCTTCCCCCCCCCCTGCGAGGTCACCACCGCTCCCCCCCTCTCGGAGTCGCCGCCGCTGCTGCCACCCCTCCACCCGGCCCCGGCCCTCTCTTCGCTTCTGAACTTACACATCCGTTTGCCGAACGCAGCAAGGCACATCAGCTGAGCTGCCGTGGGCCCTTCCTTCTCTGCCTGTGGCCCCGCCCTCATGTGACATAACGTCAGCAAGGGCGGGACATAGGCAGAGAAGGAAGGGGCAGCTCAGCTGATGTGCGTTGCTGCGTTCGGCGAATGGATGTGTAAGTTCAGAAGGGAAGAAAGGGCCGGGGCCGGGTGGAGGGGTGGCGGCGGCGGCGACTCCGAGTGGGGGGGGAGGGGTAGCACCTCGGCGGCGCAGTTTCCCTCTCTGTCCCGCCCCTCCCGTCATCACGTATTGACGCGGGGGCGGGACAGACAGGGAAGTCTCTACTGCGCATTTGCGAGTGAGTACGGTCACTCGCCGTTTATATGTTTGATGTTTACTTTAAATTTTTCCTCTTCCCAATCAAATTCAGTTCCGTTTTGTAATACTCGAGTTGGGAGCGAGAAAATTGATAAAACATCTTATTGGTCTTTAGTTGTTTCTTCTTTAGATGTAACTGGTGCTAATCCAGAACCTTTACTTTTGAACTGAAATTTAATTTTTCTACGTTATCAATTCTTGATATTGTGGCTCCTGAATGTAAAGTAAAGACTAATAGAAAAGTTAAATCTTCATGGTTCTCTGTAGAATTACTAAAGTTAAATGAGTCAGTTAGAGAAAAAAGTGGAAACAATTGTTAAAACGGTATAAACATGATCTAAACATGGCCAAAAGAACTTATTATTCAACTTTGATGGGTTTAGAAAGGCCTAATCATGGGAAGTTATTTGGACTGGTTCATTATAATTTATCACTTCCTCTTTCTTCTAATGTTATTCAGCCTTCTGCTGAGAAGTTGGCTACCTGCTTTGATTAAAAGTAAATACTTTTTACTATTCATTTGATGGCGATTCTGCTACAAATCATGATTTGCTAAATTATACACTAGACTTGGTTTTGAAGACTCATTTATTTTCTTGAAGTCATGTTTATTGAAGTAGTTATGTAACTCTTTTTATTTTTATTGGGTTTTTTTAAAATCCTTGATGTATGTTCAGTTTTTTACATTGTGTTAATTTGCTTTGAATCTCTTGAGGGAGAGTTGGCAGGTTACAAGCACCTGATAACATAACATAACATAACATAACATAACATAACATAACATAACATAACATAACATAACATAACATAACATAACACTGTACAGTGTAATTCAGCCAATAGCAGAAACCTCTCTCCCTGACATCATCAGCAGTCAGATAGCCTCTGTCCTAACCTAGCAATGGCCTTTCCAGGAACTGGTGCTAGGCAAAAAAAAGCTTTCCAGAAGGAGGTAGAACTGTGTAGAACAGTTCAGAAGCTCCTGAAAAGCAGAAGAAAGAAATGAGTGCTCATGATAATCAGTGGGAAGGGTCTGGTGGCAACAGAAGACCTCCCTCTCTGATTATATAATGCAACCTCAGGTCAACAAAAGTATCTTAGGTTCTATCTCCCCCCTCTGACCCTCAGCTTTAAGCAGACCCTTCTTGCCAAGCCTGCAACAGATATTCAGAGTGAAGATTTAGCCTTTCTATATCTTCACGGATTCACACCTAAAGGGCAAATGCAGGAGGAGGATTGGCCTAATGGTTAGCGCAGCAGGCTTTGATCCTAGCAACCTGGTTCAATTCCCACTGCAGCTCCTTGTGAACTTGGGCTAGTCACTTGACCCTCCATTGCCCCAGGTACAAAGACTTAGATTGTGAGCCCTCTAGGGACAGAGAAAGTGCCTGCATATAATATGTACAGCACTGCATACGACTAGTAGCGCTAGAGAAATGATTATTATTATTATTACATTTGTATCCCACATTTTCCCACCTATTTGCAGGCTCAATGTGGCTTACATAGTACTGTACGGCATTTGCCTAGACCAGTAGAGAACCCCCCCCCCCCCCCGCCAAGGTGTAGTAGTAGTAGTAAGTGTTGTTCTCAGTAGACAGGGAGGGGCATAATCGAATGCGAATGCCCATCTCCATGGACGTCTATCTCCGAGAACGGGTACGTGAAGGGGAGGGACAGACCGTATTTTTGAAAAAGACGGGCGTCCATCTTTTTTTTCGATAATATGGTTTGTGCTGGGCAAATGCATCGGATTTATGCGGATATGAGCTGGGCGATATCGTTTTTCAGCGATAATGGAAACTGAAGGCGCCCAGCTCAAAAACAAACAAATCCAAAGCATTTGGTCGTGGGAGGGGCCAGGATTTGTAGTGCACTGGTCCCCCTCACATGCCAGGACACCAACCGGGCACCCTAGGGGGCACTTGTAAGAATTACAAAAAAAAGTAAAATACCTCCCAAGTCCATAGCTCCCTTCCCTTGGGTGCTGAGCCCCCCAAATCCCCCCCAAAACCCACTGCCCACAACTCTACACCATTACCATAGCACTTATGGCTGAAGGGGGACACCTAGATGTGGGTACAGTGGGTTTTGGGGGCGGTTTGGAGCACTTCCATTTACCAGCACAAGTGTAAAAGGTAAGGGGGGATGGGCCTAGGTCCACCTGCCTGAAGTCCACTGCACCCACTAACAACTGCTCCAGGGACCTACATACTGCTGTGATGGAGCTGGGTATGACATTTGAGGCTGGCATACAGGCTGGAAAAAAAAGTTTTTAAAGTTCTTTTTTTTGGTGGGAGGGGGTTAGTGACCATTGTGGGAGTCAGGGGAGGTCATCCCCGATTCCCTCCGGTGGTCATCTGGTCATTTAGGGCACTTTTTTGGACTTGTTTATGAAAAAAAGGGTCCAGAAAAAGTGACCTAAATTAACGCTAAAAACGCCTTTCTTTTTTCCATTATCGGCCGAGTGCGCCCATCTCTCCTCAGATGATATCCACGCCCCAGTCCCGCCTTCACCACGCCTTCGACACGCCCCCGTCAACTTTGTCCGTTTCCGCGACAGATTGCAGTTGGAGCAGTGGCGTACTAAGGGGGGGCGGTGGGTGCAGCCCGCCCCGGGTGCACGCCGCTGGGGGGGGGTGCCGCGCGCCGGTCAGCTTCGTTGTTTCCATGCTCCCTCTGCCCCGGAACAGGTTACTTCCTGTTCTGGGGCAGAGGGAGCATGGAAACAACGAAGCTGACCGGCGCGCAGCCCCCCCCCCCAGCGGCGTGCACCCGGTGGGGGGTTCTTTTGCCGGGGTGGGGGTGGGGTGACGAGGGGGTTCGCGCTGCACCCAGGGGGCGGGGCGCATTGGCGACCACCCCGGGTGTCAGCGCCCCTAGGAACGCCACTGAATTGGAGACGCCCAAAATCGACTTTCAATTATACCGATTTGGGCGCCCATGGGAGAAAGACGCCCATCTCCCGATTTGGGTCGAAATATGGGCGTCTTTCACTTTCGAAAATAAGCTGGAGGGTGTTTCAGTTATCAGTGTAGTTTACATAAAGATGGTAAACACTTACAAAGTAGCAGGCAGCTCATGGTACAGTCAGTGGCTCTGCTAACTAGTTTTATCATGGCAGCTTTACTCAGGACACTTAAGCTGGAGGTTTAGTTTGTATTCTTCTGTTCTGAGTGGTACCTACCCCCTAGAGATTAGGTGCAGGGTGCCTGGTTAGCCTGCTGGTCTCACCAGTCCTGGCTCTGTCCCTCAATCAATAAATAAGAGCACATAAGCACCGCCACGCTGGGAAAAGACCCAAGGTCCATGAAGCCCAGCACTCCATCTCCGACAGCGGCCAATCCAGGCCCCAAGAAGCTGGCAAAAACCCCAAATTTAATAACGATCAATGGACTTTTCCTTCAGGAATCTATCCAGACCCCCTTTAAATTCAGCAAGGCCAGCTGCCATCACTACCTTCTCCGGCAATGAGTTCCAGAGTCTAACCACGCGCTGAGTAAAGAAAAACTTTCTCCAATTCGTTTTAAACCTACCACATTCTAATTTCATCTTGTGTCCCCTGGTTCTATTATTGTTAGAAAGCGTAAACAAACGCTTCACATCTCTCCGCTCTACCCCACTCATTATCTTGTAAACCTCTATCATATCACCCCTCAGCCGCCTCTTCTCCAGGCTAAAGATGTGCCCCCATCCCTACAGCACTGGGTGGGTTATGTAGACAGCCACTTAGCCACATATACAACCAGGGGGCTACATTGTACTACCTTTGTCTCCCTTTTTCTTCCTCGTTCGGTCCAGGTGGTCTTTGAGCATGATTCGCACGTGCCTCTCACTTTGCAGATCTCGGATGAATGAATGCTTCAGCAACGTTTCTGTGGGAGGGCGGTGGATGTAATTCTTAATAAGGCAGCTTTCGACAAAATTAAGGAACTTTTTTGACCTGCAAAAGAATGTAAAGAAATGAATGGGGGGGCGGGGAGAGGGTCAGAATGTAAACACACGACTTTATCCTTCATCCTGCAAAGCTTTGCACACTTGCTCAGGACCATAACAACATAAAGTTGCATTATGTGTGACTCACCCATTGCCCCCCCCCCCCCCACCTTGCATACTTTACCACTGTCAATTTTTGCACCCCTCCATATTTGCACCTCTCACACAACTCTTGGTATAGCCCTACGCTTGCTGAAAACATTTGAGAAAAACACCGTCAGTGTTTTACCATTTCTTAGATTTCAGCTTGGGGGGTGGGTTTCGTGGGATGAGAAAGAGAGCCCTCATCGGATGCATATCGCACAAGGCTGAAAAACACAAAAAAAGGGTCATGATAGGCAAGCAGAGATCAAGAGATGTGCATTAACTTTACACAGTATCCCTCAGATTTTATACACGGCACTCAATATTGAGCGTGCAAATTTGGGCGTGCCCCCAATTTGTATGCGCAGTTTAATTGAGTGACTAGCCTATGAATGCCAATAATTAGGTGGTAATAATCAATTATTGGTGTTAATTGGCAACAGTTTAGATTTGTGCATGCTCCGTGCTGAGCCCTATTCTATAAAGATGTGTGTTCAAATATTTTAGCGCACGACTGAAGAAGGAGCATGGCCCTGGGAGGGATATGGGTAGGTCAGGGGAATTCACTAATGATGCATATAATATTATAGAATTTGGGGGGGATACATGCTTAATTTACACAAGAGGATTTACACTAGGTTTCAGTTGGTATTTTTTTTTGTTACATTTGTACCCCTCGCTTTCTCACTCATGGCAGGCTCAATGCGACTTACATGGGGCAATGGAGGGTTAAGTGACTTGCCCAGAGTCACAAGGAGCTGCCTGTGCCTGAAGTGGGAATCAAACTCAGTTCCTCAGGACCAAAGTCCACCACCCTAACCACTAGGCCACTCCTCCACTGTTGCTACTATTTGAGATTCTACATGGAATGTTGCTATTCCACTAGCAACATTCCATGTAGAAGTCGGCCCTTGCAGATCACCAATGTGGCCGAACAGGCGTCAGACTCACAGAAACAGAAGCCTGCGCAGCCTTCTACATGGAATGTTGGAATGTTGCTAGTGGAATAGCAACATTCCATGTAGAATCTCCAATAGTAGCAACATTCCATGTAGAATCTCCAATAGTATCTATTTTATTTTTGTTACATTTGTACCCCGCGCCGCAGTCCCACCTGCCCTCCGTCGTCGACCGTCTGCCCCTGCACTGAAATCGCAGTCTCACCTCCGTGAAAGCAGTGCTGCAGGCAGCAGAACACCTCCCTTCGGCCCTCCTTCCCTCCCTGTGTCCCGCCCTCGTCTGACGTAACTTCCGCGAGGATGGGACCCAAGGAGGGAAGGAGGGCCGAAGGGAGGCGTTCTGCTGCCTGCAGCACTGCTTTCACGGAGGTGAGACTGCGATTTCAATGTAAGGGCCCGGCCCAGTAGGGGACGGAGGGGGTGGGGGGGGCAGTGGCGGCGGCGGTGACCTCAGCTGAACTACTAAACATCCATTTTTGATGGCAAATGTGTCAAACAGCATCAAAAATTTGAGCTTGCTATTGCAGGGGAGAATTCAGCAAAAGAAAACCCTAGCACGTGTTATATTCGTGCAGAGATATTTTTCTCCTAGTAAAGGGCCATTAAAACACACATCATGTTATAAAAATAAGGTGCTCAACATTCAGTTTCTATTTATTTACTTATTTATGACATTTATATCTCATATTAAACATGAATTAGGTTGAAACCTGGGAGCATTTAATTTTTTTTTCCTGTGCCTAGATCAAAAGAGAAAGATTGTTTGTAGGAACCTGCTCCTTTTGTTTTGTGGAATGCAGTGGTTTATTATAAAAATACACTTAATATTGTTTATTACTACTATTTAAAAGAGAGATATTCAATAATGAGGGCAAAGCTACCTTCATGCAGAACTTCAGAGTCAATTTAAATGTGCCAACATTTTCCAGTTCTTTGATATATATTTATTTCTTCTTCACAGCATTTTCTCAGTTATTACCCAAATGCGAACACAATTATAATGTTAATTTATAAGTTTGGGATATTACTGAATTCTATTATTCTGTCTCACTGTATTTCCAGTTTTGGCACTGCATAAGTCATCAAAAGGACAAAATATAAGAAAACCAATGGACTGCAATAGGGGCTTAAAGCCCATTTAGTTATGTTTAAACAAATGAGAGAGCTGCATGAAAGAAAATATTTTTTATTATTTTGACTTATGAAAACCACTTGTTCCTGAAAAACATGCTCAAAACAGAATAATCCATTTACAAAACAGATGAGGTAAAGATGTGATTCCATGTCCCCCACTGAAAGGAGAATTTAATTTTACTTCCATTCTTTATAACACCAGGCTTCCCAAGGCAGATCACAACAACAGTTAAGATGGACCCATCAGTAAATAGGATGTCCTCACTGAAATTTGGCCATGTATTACTGTGTTGTATGGAACAGTGTAGAAAAATGACCACAAAATACAGCCTTTATTAGTGCTGTTTCCACCAGCTACAATAAATTTTGAAGCTGTTTTACTGATATTCAGTTTTTATTTCATGATATTTATATCTTTCAAATAAATTAAAAAGCTGTCAAATAAGTACAAAAACATTTTTGTCCTCCACCTTTTAAGGCACTGCCTATCCAACTGGAACAACTTTTGACTTTTAACAGATTGGACCACGCATAGACAGTCCATTATTTCTAATAATCTTTTACTATTGTTTTGGGTGTATTTCTGACTCTGCCTATTGGCAGCAAACTATGCCTACTGGTTTCAACCCATATAATGGGCTAGATAGCCTTGTACTATCTCCTGTTCTCAATCTAACCTCCTTGGGAAAGGCATCCCTTTGCAACTGAGCAGGAGGAGGAACAGGAAGCATCATCCAGGTCTCCCAGGAGACATGACACAGGCATGTTTAGCTACTGAAGCATTTGTCCTTGAAGCTCAGTCAGGCTTGGTAAGCCACATCTATATAAATAAATCCCACCTCGAACATTCTGAAGCTCACTGATAGTCTTCTTAGGCTAGGATATCAGGACCACTCACCCAAACTCATAGACCTGCCTTCAGCCACGCCCCCAGCCACGCCCCATCTGGACATAAAACACTACCTCAACGTTCTGAAGACAAACTGCTGAAAGTCATCTCTAAACAGTTCGTAAGTTCATGGTGGTGAAGCCTTCTAAATAACCATCTCTATGCCCCGCCCTCGTGTCTAACGTCATGACGTTGAGGGCGGAACACAGAGAGTGAAGGGACTGCAACCCTCTCCAACAAGCAATGAACCAGGCAGGGGGAGGAGTACCCTACTCCTCCCCCTGACTAGGAATCGCTACACAACCTCCATTGCCCCAGGTAAAAATATCGACGCAACATCATGAAGCCCCACCCTCTACCCCCTTCCCTCCTCGCCGCATCACCCGACCCCTCCCGCCACTGCATCACGAACCCCCTCCCCCCCAATCCACCGCCTCCCCACCCGCAACAGCTAATACAAACTCTGTCGTGCTGCTGCTGCTTCTCCTATTCAGCAGCAGCAGCCAGTACATAAACACAACACCAAAACAAAAATCTCATACAACGCACCTCCACAGAGAACCATCTCAGATTGGCAGACGTCTCTGCAGCCGTTCCCTCAACGTCACTGCCCCTGCAGGGAGACCCCGGAGGAACGCACAGACGTCAGAGGGGAGAGGAGGAGCGCCTGCACAGACGTGTGCCAATCTGAGATGGATCTCTACGGAGGTGCGTTTTGCGACACAGTGTTCTTTTGTTTTTCTTCTCTTTATCTACCGGCTCCTGCTGCTCAAAAGGAGAAGCAGCAGGGGCCGGCCACCGTTAGCATTCGCGGTTGTGGGTGGCGAGGGGGTCCATGAAGGCGCGGGGAGAGGGGCTTCGTGATGCGCCTGGGTATGGGGGTCGGGTGATGGGCAAG
This sequence comes from Microcaecilia unicolor, assembly GCF_901765095.1. Taxonomy (NCBI): domain Eukaryota; kingdom Metazoa; phylum Chordata; class Amphibia; order Gymnophiona; family Siphonopidae; genus Microcaecilia; species Microcaecilia unicolor. The sequence continues at coordinate 31,377,867 of NC_044037.1, read as the reverse complement.
GGGGGGGGCCCTTGCTAGCACCCGTTTCATTAGAAACAGAAACGAGCATTTTTTTTACTGGTAGTTATTATAAAGCAATTACTTACGAGGCGAACCCTCTGCCATCTCTATTGCCGTGATTCCTAATGACCACAGGTCACTCTGCAAGGACAGAAAGAAAGGTTTACACACTACATATGAACACAGACAATGGGCATTATTATTATTTATTTAGATTTTGCTCACACCTTTTTCAGTAGTAGCTCAAGGCAAGTTACATTCAGGTACACTGGATATTTCTCTGTCCCAGGAGAGCTCACAATTTAAGTTTGTACCTGAGGCAATGGAGGGTTACCTGACTTGGCCAAGATCACAAGGAGCAGCAGTGGGATTTGAACTGGCCACCTCTGGATTGCAAGACCAGCACCACTAGGCCATTCCTCCACCCCAAAGAATCTTGTTACTCTTTGGGGTTCTACATGGAATGTTGCTACACTTTGAAATTCTGCATGGAATCTTGTTATTCTTTAGAATTCTAGAATCTTTATTTATTTATGTAGATTTTGCTCACACCTTTTTCAGTAGTAGCTCAAGGTGAGTTACATTCAGGTACACTGGATATTTCTCTGTCCCAGGAGAGCTCACAATCTAAGTTTGTACCTGAGGCAATGGAGGGTTAAGTGACTTGCCCAAGATCAACAGGAGCAGCAGTGGGATTTGAACCGGCCACCTCTGGATTGCAAGACCATGCTCTAACCACTAAGCCACTCCTCCACTCCATGAGCTGCCCCAATTGGTTAATACATGGGCACTGCTGCACACCAACCTATTAGTGCAAGTTTAGCATGTGAATTCCTACCACCTACAAAATAGGTGGTGGTAGGGGTTCATAATGGTCATGTACTAATGGGAAAATTAGTGCATGGCCATTAATACTAAAAATTGGAAAATTAGCCATTTTACCCCATTGGTAAAAATGGCCTTAGGACATAGAATGATCCGCGTAAGGGTGCAATAAGGCCACTTTTTACTGCTGTTTGGTAAAAGGACCCTTTAGCATGCCACCGGCATACAAGGCACGTAACATAGATTACTGTAAGTTATGTGCTACAGCTCAATATTTATGCAGTAATATTTATGTCTGCCTTTTATATGGTTAAGTGATAATGCCAACTTAATTCTATTCTGTAACGGAATCTGCAATCCCAGATGCTATTATAGAATTTGTGCACATCACCCTGCATTTTAACACCCAAATTTGGGCGACCTTTATAGAATTGCCCCCATTACATTCATTCAATAAACTTGCTTGCACAACGTTACACTTAGGGGTGAATTCTATATATGGCACAGAAAAGAGCTGTTCTATAAGCCACACTTTAAGTTAGCCACGGTTTATAGAATAGAGCTTACTCCCGGGAATCACGCCCGTTTGCACCAACTGAAATGTGGTGCAAACCGTCACGCCTAAATTAGGCACATTTCCTTCTTATTCTATAACTAAATGTATTAATTTTAGGCACACCCCTGTTCCACCCATGCTGATCTGGCGTATAAAATTCAGGCACTGATCCCGTACCTAAATTTACGCATATGTATATATTTATTTATTTATTTGTTACATTTGTATCCCACATTTTCCCACCTATTTGCAGACTCAATGTGGCTTACGATAATACATCCTAACAATCGTCAATCAAGAGTAGACAAAACCATTGGTTACATAAAGAACATATATATTCTAATTAAATCTAATTAGTGCCATTAATTGCATGTTAACAAGCCAATTATTGTGCTAATTAGCTCATTAGTCAATTAAATTGCTTGCGCAAATTGGGCACGTGGCCAAGTTTCCGCATGCAATTTTAGGCAACTTTTATAGAGTTAGGGGGTTAGCGTTCAGAGTTGATGCGCTGAGTTATAGAATTGTGCCAGTTACCCACATAACCTAAGTTAATAATTAACTAATTGGCTTTAACAAATAATTGACTATAATTGATGTTAATTGGAACTAACTGGCACTACTTAGCAGTTACACTCTTAGTTGGGATTCTAGAAATTGAGCGCACAAATTCCATAGGATGTAACTGCAAGGGGGTGTGGACCTGGGCGGGGCATGGGCAGGTCAGGGGGTGTGGCAAACACTTATGTGCATCCTAGCAGTTAGGAACGAGCATTTACACCAGCCATTGAGCTGGCATAGGTGGTCACGCCTAAAGTTAGTCATGTAACTGTGGTCTTACACTAGTATTCAATAATGGCAATTATGTGTATAATTGCTGATATATAATTCATGCTTAGGGGTAAATTCTATATGTGGCACTGAAAAAAAAAATCACTATTCTATAAGCCGTGCTTAAAGTTAGGTACGATTTATAGAATAGTGATTATGCCCGGAAATCACACCTAACTTTAAGTGCGGTCGTTCGCACCAACAGAAATGTGGTGCAAATGTTCGCACCTAAATTGGGTGCATGTATCCCTTTATTCTACTGGGGGGACATAAATGCTAGGAATGCCCTGTTCTGCCAATGACTCTCTTATTTCCATGCCTCTTTTTTTTTTACTTGTGTAAAATTTTTTATGTGTGTAAATTCCAAATAAATCTAATTAGTGCCAAAAATTGCTGGTTAAAAAGCCAATTATCATTGCTAATTAGCTTGTTATTCAATTAAATTGTATGTGCAAATTGGGCGCATGGCCGAATTTGCACATGCAATTTTTGGTGTCTAACTTTGGCCAACCTTTTTTGTTGTTGTTACATTTGTACCCTGCGCTTTCCCACTCATGGCAGGCTCAATGCGGCAATGGAGGGTTAAGTGACTTGCCCAGAGTCACAAGGAGCTGCCTGTGCCTGAAGTGGGAATCGAACTTAGTTCCCCAGGACCAAAGCCCACCACCCTAACCACTAGGCCACTCCTCCACTGTTGCTACTATTTGAGATTCTACATGGAATGTTGCTATTCCACTAGCAACATTCCATGTAGAAGTCGGCCCTTGCAGATCACCAATGTGGCCGCGCAGGCTTCTGCTTCTGTGAGTCTGACGTCCTGCACGTACGTGCAGGACGTCAGACTCACAGAAACAGAAGCCTGCGCAGCCTTCTACATGGAATGTTGCTAGTGGAATAGCAACATTCCATGTAGAATCTCCAATAGTAGCAGCATTCCATGTAGAATCTCCAATAGTATCTATTTTATTTTTGTTACATTTGTTTCCCGCGCTTTCCCACTCATGGCAGGCTCAATGCAGCTTACATGGGGCAATGGAGGGTTAAGTGACTTGCCCAGAGTCACAAGGAGCTGCCTGTGCCTGAAGTGGGCATTGAACTTAGTTCCCCAGGACCAAAGCCCACCACCCTAACCACTAGGCCACTCCTCCACTGTTGCTACTATTTGAGATTCTACATGGAATGTTGCTATTCCACTAGCAACATTCCATGTAGAAGTCGGCCCTTGCAGATCACCAATGTGGCCGCGCAGGCTTCTGCTTCTGTGAGTCTGACGTCCTGCACGTACGTGCAGGACGTCAGACTCACAGAAACAGAAGCCTGCACAGCCTTCTACATGGAATGTTGCTAGTGGAATAGCAACATTCCATGTAGAATCTCCAATAGTAGCAGCATTCCATGTAGAATCTCCAATAGTATCTATTTTATTTTTGTTACATTTGTTTCCCGCGCTTTCCCACTCATGGCAGGCTCAATGCAGCTTACATGGGGCAATGGAGGGTTAAGTGACTTGCCCAGAGTCACAAGGAGCTGCCTGTGCCTGAAGTGGGAATCGAACTCAGTTCCTCAGGGCCAAAGTCCACCACCCTAACCACTAGGCCACTCCTCCATTCTATGATGGGTCACATTTTATACATTTTAACATTCAAAGGGCCAAAACATGCACCATTTTGCCACATATTTAGTTAAACAGTAGCAAAATATAATGGTGCGTTGTCCCCTCTACAGCCTTCAACCAGTTTCTCTCTCACTATCTTTCTCATATACCCTCTCCCCCAGTCTCTCTCGCTCTCTCATGCACCCCCTAGCCATGTTCACCCAGTCTCCTTCCCCTCACCTAGCTTCAGCTGCAGAAGAAACAGTGGGATTCCTGCTTCCCTCCGCAACTTGGCTCTCTGCAAGCTTGAGCTGTGTGGTGCTAAAAGTTCAGGTTGATCTCACAGTTTCAAGTCTCATGAGACTTGAAACTGCATTACCAATCTGAAATTCCGGCCCTGCGTGGCTCAAGCTTACAGAGAGCCGAGTCACAGTGAGGAAGCAGGAATTTTGCTATAAGTTCCACAAGAACTGCCAAGCTTCCGAGGGCCAGAATAAAGCACTTCTTGGGCCGGATTCTGGCCCACGGGCCATAGGTTGGACAAGCCTGCTGTAGAAAACTGCCTCCTATGTGTGTACCCAAATATTTTATAATACACACATATAAATTGCAACTATGCCTCCGGTGCGCCCAAACTGTGGCCTGAAGTGCGTCCACCAGGGGCATAGCCAGACTGCAGATTTTGGGTGGGCCTAGGCAAGAAGTGGGTGGGCACCAAATGTTCTCTTCCCCACCCCCACATCAAAAATATGCTTCTCTCCAATCTCCACCTTGGCAGTCTGCAGCAGGCATGCACTGAAAACTGAGCATGCGAAGGTGCCAGTATTGTGGAAAGCAGCATTTTCATTACCATGTGCTACTGTTGGATGGGCCTGAGCCCTAAGTGGGTGGGCCCCGGCCCACCCAGGCCCACCTGTGGCTACGCCACTGGCGTCCACCCAGCTGTGAACCTTTATAAAAGCCCCTTTCCATGTGTAAAACATGCTTTCCATGCAGAAAAACCTTTACAACTAGCAGAAACAGTACAAGCTTTCAAAGCAGTTCTGTCCTAGGTGCACAGAATGGAAGATGGTTTTGTGAACACAGAGGCCCTTGCAAGCTTCACAGCAGTTTAGTGTGGGCAGAAGCACTCCAAAAATCTGGAATTCCCATGGGGCGGCGATTTCCTGGCTCCTCTTCAGTTTTGTTTCAGTGTTTGGTAAGTGCAGGCCTGGTCACATTCTGCAGGGCGCTGAATCACTGCTTTGGAACGCTGTGGCCTGAAGCTGACCATCTCTATTCATCCCAGAGCACAGAGTCCCAGGAATGTGGGCAAGGGCAGCAACCAACAGGGCAAGGGGAAAAAAAAACTGCAGCCCGAGATCAAAAGATGAAAATGGAGGGGGGGGGGGGGGGGGAAGAGGCAGGAGACTGGGAAGGTCATCCAGAGTGAGCAAGAAAAAGAAGCGAGGAAGGACAGACAGCAAATAGAGAATAGAACGGAACTTTGAAAAGATAAAGAAGGAAAAGATTAGAAGAGAAAAATGAGCAATAAATTTAAAAAATGGAATAAAAATAAAATGGAGAAGGATCTAAGTTAACAGGATGAAGACAAAGGGATGGAATGAGGTTTAAAGCAAAAACTTGAAAATGGAAGTGTTGGAATTTATTGTATTTTACATGCATTGCCTGTCACCTATTATTTCTCTGTGATTACTCTGTGACCTCTGATGTGAATTACTTAGAGAGGTCACACAGCTATGCAACTTCCTGTGGGGGATAGATACAGCAGATGCAGCACATGGAGCACATGGAGCTCATGATCTCTCCTAACCTGAGAGGATCTATGGTGGTGTGAGCATCCATTACCATCTAAGCACATGGAAGGAGCTGATAATACAAATGTATAGTAATATGTATATATAAGCCTGTCTGATTATAATCTAACTACAAACTGTGAGTAAACAGATGTTTTGTTACTTCAACTTTAAAGTGACTCAGCAGTGAATTATTCAGGGGTGAATGAGAGAGAGATGAAGAAAGAAATTAACATTTCTAAAGCTGAAGCTGTGTGTACTAAAATCTGCTAATTATTTACTACAAATAATCCAACAAAAGGGTTATGGGCCCAGGGTCCAGGAATTGAAAAAGAAGAGAAATATTACCAGGCAGAAAAAAAGGCCACATTTTTCTCTTAAGTTTTAAAGGAAAGATTCAGTCTGTCTCTCTCTCCCCCCACACAGCAGACAGAAGGCTAAGAAAATGGCTGAGGGAAGAAATTCACCATTGTTCTATTCTCTCAAGGTGCCTAAATTAACTGAGTTTAATTATCGGCAGTGGGAATTAAGATTCATATGTCTCCTTCGAGCAAAAGGATTGAATATATGCTTAGACCAAGACAGAACAGCTGAAAATATGGCTGAATGGGACAATGCAAACTATTATGTGAAGTGCATGCTTTTGGAAGCTCTCTCAGAGAAACAAGCCATATTAGTGGAGGGAAAAGATACACCAAAGGACATTTTATATAAACTGAGAACTATGTATGCAACTACATATGCAAAGCAGCAACCAATTTGGTTAGCAGAGTTGAATGAAACCAAATTAAGGGATAAAAGTAAATGTAATGATCACATTATGTATCTTATGTCTTCATTTCAAAAGCTAGAACTTTCAGGAATTCCCATGTGTGATGCATTGAAAAGAGCATTTCTTTTTACCTCACTATCAAAGAAGTTTGATGTTTTTAGGTCTGTAAATGAGGCCATTGAAGGGCAATCTTTTGAACAGACAACATCAAAACTAAGGCAGGAATGCATAATAAATGATTCTGAGGAGATGTGTTCTCAAAGCAAGTCAGAGAGAAATGAAACAAATTTCTTGGCAAAGAACAGAGGAAGGCGGAGCTATGGGAAAACTCCACCCAAGGGCAAGCTGATTTGCTACTCATGTGGAAAGGAGGGACATGTATCTAAATGGTGTAAGGAAACACAAAACACTCCCTCTAGCTCACCTAAGCCAATGGAACTAAAGAATTTTCAAACCAGGAAATGTATGAAGGACAAAGATAAACACAAGGGCTTTCTAATGGCAGAAAAATCTTTGACTATGGTAAATAATAATTCAAATGAAAGTACTTGGATTTTGGATTCAGGGAGCACATGCCATTTAACCAATTGTAAGGATTTCTTTCAGGAAATGTGTCCAGAGGAAGGTATTCTTAAAACTGCAAACGCAGGGACTGCTAAGATCCAAGCAAAAGGTATTGGATTCTTAAAATGCAAAGTGTCTAATGAAGTTAAAGAAATTCCTGTAAGTGATGTCTTGTATATTCCCCAAGCAGTTTGCAATATGCTTAGTGTATCTACATTAGATAAGAAGGGATTTGCGATTCATTTTGAAAACAGTAAGTGCACAATCTCTAAAAATGATGAAGTGTATGCTGAAGCTTTTATGCATAATGATGTTTATAAGCTGAACATTTCAGGTGAAGCCTCACATCTGGCGCAAGTAAGGAAGAATGATGGTAAATGTAGTCTGGAAATCTGGCGCCGCCGCCTGGGACATCGTGATTCTAAGGTGATCCAGGATCTTTACAGTAAGCAACTGGCCACCGGCATTCAGATAAGTGCAGATGCTGGTAAAATGGAGAAATGCATAGACTGTGTTACTCAAAAAGGTGTGAGACCCTCATTTCCTGCATACACAGGAAATAGGAGTAATAAAGTACTGGACTTAATACACAGTGACTTATGTGGACCGTTTAATATCCCATCATTGGGAAATAACAGATTTGTGCTAATATTCTTGGATGATTTCTCTAGATATTGTGTGGCCTATTTGCTGAAAGAGAAAAGTCAAGTCACAGACATGCTGAAGAAATACGTAGCCATGGTGAGCAATAAATTTGAAAGAAAACCAAAGGTTCTTCAGACCGACAATGGTGGTGAGTTCACTTCACAAAGCATGCGCACATTTCTAGAACAAGAAGGCATTCAGCATATCACAACAGTAGCTTATACACCAGAGCAAAATTCTGTTGCAGAGAGAAAATTTAGGTCACTTGTGGAAATGACCAGATGTATGCTGTCAGATAGCAATCTCCCTAAAAGACTATGGGGAGAAGCCATTCTCACAGCAGTGTACCTACAAAACAGAATGCCAACTAAAGGCGCTGAGCGCACACCACATGAGACATGGCATGGTAGGAAGCCAAACCTGTCACACATAAGAACATTTGGAAGTACAGCATATGCTCATGTACCAAAGCAAAGAAGGCATAAGCTGGATTCCACAACAGAAAGGGGCATTTTAGTTGGCTATGCTCCAGGACACAAAGGATATAGAATTTTGAATCTGAAAACTGGCATTGTTGGCATAAGACATGTTACATATTTTGATGAAAACAAGAGGGTTGATAAAGGCTGGATTATCCCAGATGAGCCTTATCATCCAGAATATGAAAATAGAACCATAATAGACATGCCAGTGTATATAAATGCCATACCAAGGCAGATGTCTGAAAGCAACTCATCTGTATCTAACGAGGAACAGACAGAGGAAGCAGACACAGAAAGGATCATTGAAGAAGACAGTACAGTTGGAGAAGGGGAATCAATTGGAGAAGAACTCTCAGATTTAGAGGATGCGGAAAGGTCAGACCAACCTGTTGTCAGACGCTCATCCAGGGAAAACAAAGGTGTTCCACCCCCAAGACTGTCTTACCTAACAAAGTCAGCAGAAGCTCAAGAGCCCTTAACATGGGATGAGATTGAGAAAATGCCAGCAGAAGAAGCTGCTGAATGGCGTAAAGCTGCACAAGAAGAAATTGATGCATTGGATAAAAATAATACTTGGATTCTTACAAAATTACCTCCTGGCAAGAAAGCTATAGGATGCAAATGGGTATTCAAGTTAAAAAGGAATGCACAAGGAAAAGTGGAAAGGTATAAAGCCAGATTAGTGGCAAAGGGATATCTTCAAAAATATGGAGAAGATTTTGATGAAGTGTTTGCACCTGTAGTGAAACACACGACAATAAGAACACTTCTGAGCATTGCAGTCTCAAAAGGCATGCAAGTCAACCACATTGATGTGAAAACAGCGTTTCTTCACGGAGATATAACTGAAGACTTGTACATGGAACAGCCAACAGGTTTCATAAATACAAAACAAAGACAGCTAGTGTGTAAATTAAACAAAGGTCTTTATGGATTAAAGCAAAGTGCAAAATGTTGGAATGAAAAATTGCATGAAATATTGACAAATTTAGGATTTAAGCAAGGTGAAGCAGATAAATGTTTGTACACTAGGTGCAGAAATGGACAATATGCATACATTTTAGCTTTTGTTGATGATCTGCTCATTGCAAGCGAAAGTGAGCAAGAGTACAAGGACATTGTAAAGTGTTTAAACCTCAATGTTGAGATAAAAGAACTGGGTAATGTGTCATACTATCTTGGTATAGAAATTGAGAAACAAAATGATGGTTCTTATCTTCTAAGCCAGAAGCAGAAAATAAATGAGCTTATTGAAAGTTTAGGTATGCACGATGCCCAAGTTGTAAGCACTCCCATGATCACTGATTTTCTGAAGGATGAAACAGTAAGAGAACCTTTACCAGATAACATCCAATATAGATCAGCCATAGGTAAGCTTTTATATCTAGCTACCACATACAGGGCTGATATAGCAAATGCAGTAGGAATTTTGAGCAGAAGGGTCAGCTCACCTACCAAATCAGATTGGACTGCAGTTAAAAGGATGGTAAGGTATTTAAAGGGTACCATTGATTGTAAATTAAAGATTTCAGCCAATAGTAATCCAAAACTAATATGTTACTGTGATTCAGATTGGGCAGGGGATCATTCTGATTATAAATCCACAAGTGGATATGTGTTTATGTACGGAAATGTACAAATTTCATGGGCCAGTCATAAACAAAGTATTGTGAGTTTGTCTTCTACAGAAGCTGAATACGTGGCTGTATCGGAAGCGTGCAGAGAACTGATGTGGATTGAAAAACTTTTGCTGGATTTCGGAATAGCTGAAAAGAGACCAATCCAGATAATGGAAGATAATCAGAGCTGCATCCGACTGTCACAGAATGACAAGGTTCAGTCACGCACCAAGCACATCGCAACGAAATACCACAACGTGCGAGAGTTGGCAAAAGAAGGGGTCATCAGTCTACACTATTGTCACACCAGTGAGATGACAGCTGACATCATGACCAAACCGTTACCCAGAGAACATTTTGTGAATCTGCGTATAAAGCTTGGACTTTGTATGAATAAATAATTGCATGACAGTTATGCATGAGAAGGGGTTTGTTGGAATTTATTGTATTTTACATGCATTGCCTGTCACCTATTATTTCTCTGTGATTACTCTGTGACCTCTGATGTGAATTACTTAGAGAGGTCACACAGCTATGCAACTTCCTGTGGGGGATAGATACAGCAGATGCAGCACATGGAGCACATGGAGCTCATGATCTCTCCTAACCTGAGAGGATCTATGGTGGTGTGAGCATCCATTACCATCTAAGCACATGGAAGGAGCTGATAATACAAATGTATAGTAATATGTATATATAAGCCTGTCTGATTATAATCTAACTACAAACTGTGAGTAAACAGATGTTTTGTTACTTCAACTTTAAAGTGACTCAGCAGTGAATTATTCAGGGGTGAATGAGAGAGAGATGAAGAAAGAAATTAACATTTCTAAAGCTGAAGCTGTGTGTACTAAAATCTGCTAATTATTTACTACAAATAATCCAACAGGAAGAACTGTTGGAAGTTGCCAGTTCTCTTTATCACCTCCCTATTCCCTTGAGGATGAAAATTTTTTAGCTGTGTTGCAGCAGAGAAGGCAAAAACTTCTCACCTGCAGGCCCGCCTCGCTCACTTGATCCTCTAACGACGACAGAGTTTGCACGCTGAGAGTGCGCTTTGCTTTGAAAGGTACAGTACATCCTGCACGAGTGGGCAGATGATGACTGCTAGGGAATGTGTTACTTTGTAATTGGTGTCCAAGATCTCATTGTCCTGAGTCCATTTTGAAAATCAGCAAGGTACTAATTGCACCTCTAGATCTGAACTCTTTCCCCTGGCCTTTGCTGGCTTTATGGCAGGAGTGCAGCAAGCCACAGAAGAGAGCCTGAGCTTCCAGCTGTCAGATACGGGCATGTTGAATCAGAAGCATTTGCAGGTGTTACTTGGGCAAAGAAACCTGTAAGATAACTCATGTAGTCCTGGTAAACTTTTAATAAGGAACTGAAGGTACATAAGTACATATAAGTACATAAATATTGCCATACTGGGAAAGACCAAAGGTCCATCAAGCCCAGCATCCTGTTTCCAACAATGGCCAATCCAGGTCACAAATACCCGGCAAGATCCCAAAAATGTACAAAACATTTTATACTGCTTATCCCAGAAATAGTGGATTTTCCCCAAGTCCATTTAATAACGGTCTATGGACTTTTCCTTTAGGAAGCCGTCCAAACCTTTTTTAAACTCCGCTAAGCTAACCGCCTTTACCACATTCTCTGGCAACGCATTCCAGAGTTTAATTACACGTTGAGCGAAGAAACATTTTCTCCGATTTGTTTAACTTTACTACATTGTAGCTTCATCGCATGCCCCCTAGTCCAAGTTTTAGGAAAATTCTTCCTGCAATCTAACTCACTGCGCTGCTAATATTCCCCCCCACCCCCAAAGGGCCAGATTCTATATTTGGCACCTGAAAAACTGGCGCTGAAATCAGCGCTGACTAAACGTATTCTCTAACCGGCACCTAGATTTAGACGCAGTAGATAATTTATTTATTTGTAACATTTGTATCCCGCATTTTCCCACATATTAGCAGGCTCAATACATTTAGTTGATATATTAGTGCCTAAATGTACGCACATCCATTTGCACCAACGAAAACCTGGCGTAAATCCCAGTGCATAGATTTAGACACACTGGGCCACATTCTCTAACTATGCACATACATTTTGCAATGCCAACAAAATGCCCATTTCCCTGCCCATAACCATGCCCCTTTTTGCCTGTGCGCATTAGAAATTCAGTGCACCTTGGTTCAGACTACGATTAGCGAGTTGTGCGCATAAATTCTAATCAGTGCCAATTAGTGCTCATTATTGCTTTCTAAGGGCTGTTGTCAGGGCTCATTAGGTTGTTAAGCTTGTTAAGTTATGCACATTGTTAGAGAATCGGATCTCTAGGCGCGCTATATAGAATCTGGGGGTAATTGTATAAACATGGGTGCCCAACTTCAGCTTAGAGAGGAGATCCGGGTGCCTAATTTCTAGAATAAGCTCAGTTTTAGGCATAACTTAATTTAATTATTGACTGTTAATTGGAATTAACAGCCAATTATTGGCTTGAATGGGTGTTAACTGACATCAGTTAGCACCAATTGGCAGTTTTGTGTGCTAATGACCTTAGTCACTATTCTAGAAGCTGCGTGTTCAATTTCTGTCATATGCAACTTCTTGATTGTAAGCTCTCTGAGCAGGGACTGTCTTTTTTATGTTTGGTGTACAGCGCTGCGTATGTCTTGTAGCGCTATAGAAATGTTAAATAGTAGTAGGAGGAGGAGGGATGTGGCCATGGAAGGGGCATAGGCGGGTCAGGGTTTTGCCTATGAGTTATGGCCTAAGTGTTTGCACCTAAAGTTAGACAGGAAACTTCAAACTTATGCTAGCGTTCTATAAGAGCAGTTCTGCGAGGAACTGATGCTACAGAATCCGCACTCAGTGCGCAATCATCCCGGTCCCCAAATTTCAGGGCCATTTATAGAATTTACCTCTTGATGTAAAGAACCTTTTGCAAATATGCAGATTCAGAAACAACATTTAGAACCAATTCCTGCGTCAACTTTGGGTGCGAGGATTTACACCAACTGCAACCTGGTGTATTTCCTGGTGTGTAGGTTAGGTGTGGATTCCCGGTATTCTGGAATACTGCGAGCATCTTCAGTGAACGCCCCTGAGCTGCCCATGTCCATGGCCACACCTCTTTTGAGTTGCGGGCTAAAAGATTTGCGCATTATAGAATAGCGCTTAGCAAGATGAGCAAGCAAATCCAAATTGTTGCCAATTAATGTCAATACTTGATTCTGGCACTAACTGGCTCATTAGTTGTGCACACATCTCAGACTAGCATTCATATAGTACATAAGTAATGCCACACTGGGAAAAGACCAAGGGTCCATCGAGCCCAGCATCCTGTCCACAACAGCAGCCAATCCAGGTCAAGGGCACCTGGCAAGCTTCCCAAACGTACAAACATTCTATACATGTTATTTCTGGAATTGTGGATTTTTCCCAAGTCCATTTAGTAGTGGTTTATGGACTTGTCCTTTAGGAAACCGTCTAACCCCTTTTTAAACTCTGTCAAGCTAACCGCCTTCACCACGTTCTCCGGCAACGAATTCCAGAGTTTAATTATGCGTTGGGTGAAGAAAATATTTCTCCAATTTGTTTTAAATTTACTACACTGTAGTTTTATTGCATGCCCCCTAGTCCTAGTATTTTTGGAAAGCATGAACAGACGCTTCACATCCACCTGTTCCACTCCTCATTATTTTATATACCTCTATCATGTCTCCCCTCAGTCGTCTCTTCTCCAAGCTGAAAAGCCCTAGCCTCCTTAGTCTTTCTTCATAGGGAAGTCGTCCCATCCCCGCTATCATTTTAGTCGCCCGTCGCTGCACCTTTTCCAATTCTGCTATATCTTTCTTGAGATGCGGCGACCAGAATTGAGCACAATACTGAAGTTGCGGTCGCACCATGGAGCGATATAACGGCATTATGACATCCTGACACCTGTTTTCCATACCTTTCCTAATAATACCCAACATTCTATTCGCTTTCCTAGCCGCAGCAGCACACTGAGCAGAAGGTTTCAGTGTGTTATCGACGACGACACCCAGATCCCTTTCTTGGTCCGTAACTCCTAACGTGGAACCTTGCATGACGTAACTATAATTCGGGTTCTTTTTTCCCACATGCATCACCTTGCACTTGCTCACATTAAATGTCATCTGCCATTTAGCCGCCCAGTCTCCCAGTCTCATAAGGTCCTTCTGTAATTTTTCACAATCCTGTCGCGAGTTAACGACTTTGAATAACTTTGAGTCATCAGCAAATTTAATTACCTCGCTAGTTACTGCCATCTCTAAATCATTTATAAATATATTAAAAAGCAGTGGTCCTAGCACAGACCCCTGAAGAATCCCACTTACTACCCTTCTCCATTGTGAATACTGCCCATTTAACCCCAGTGAAGCAGAAAAGGAACACTGCAATCAAATTAAAATGTACCTCCCTAATGAACTTGAAGATATGTTTAAACTGTTGCTTTTATGACAGAAAATCAGAAAGTTGATTGTTTTCAGTTTTATTAATGCATCTCAATGATTAGCCAAACCCTGTCCTCATTAGAACTATTCACCAGCCTAAAGCACTCACTCTGTAATCATAGGTCGAGTCTGGGTTTTCATCACAGGCTATGACCTCTGGTGCCATCCAGTAAGGCGTTCCAATGAACGTGTTCCTTCTTCCAATAGTTCTGTCCAACTGCGCGCTCACCCCAAAGTCAACTGAAAAGATGGACAAGCAGAAAGGAATTATTCAGACTTCTTTCATCCCAGATTTCTTTTAGCCCATTTTCTATCCCAAAATCTATTTCCCCTCCACTGTTATGCATTTCTAGGAAAACCAAAAAAGATGAATAAATTCCTTACAGACAAAACAGTTCGGAGAATACAGAAGACGTAGGGATGAGTGGAGAAACCCCGAAGGGGAGGGAGGCCTAGTTCTCATATTTCTGTTGCACCTTTTTTGTTTCTGGTTATTCAATACATTTTATATTTGAGATTGACGGACTACTATTTCTATTTTGTTTTTAGAACCAGGCCTCCCCTTTCGGGGGTTTGTTTGGTCATCCCTACATCTTCTGGGTGCATTTCTAGGATACAGAGGAAGCTTTGTCAGCTGAGTGTTATAGAGAAGATCCGTCCAGAATGTGCCTCTACTATAGGGGTCACCTCAATTGTCTCTCTCCTGGACTAACATATATTACCTTTGCAGTATACACAAGCCCCACTGGTCTCATTGAGTAGGAGATCAGAAATTGTCTGTTACATTGCACAATGTTAAAATCAAGCAAATGGCTCCATACTATATTTCTTTTCCTATAGTTAGAAAATGAACTTGGACTAAGAAAATAAAGGAATGGATCCTCAGGAGCTTAGTCAAGATCGGGAGGCGGGGCTGGTGGTTGGGAGGCGGGGATAGGGCTGGGCAAACTTATACGGTCTGTGCCAGAGCCGGTGGTGGGAAGCGGGACTGGTGGTTGGGAGGCGGGGATAGTGCTGGACAGACTTGTATGGTCTGTGCCAGAGCCTGTGGTTGGGAGGTGAGGATAGTGCTGGGCAGACTTATACGGTCTGTGCCAGAGCCGGTGGTTGGGAGGTGGGGCTGGTGGTTGGGAGGCGGGGATAGTGCTGGACAGACTTGTACGGTCTGTGACAGAGCCGGGGTTGGGAGGCAGGGCTGGGGAGGTGAGGATAGTGCGGGGCAGACTTATACGGTCTGTGCCCTGAAGAGCATAGGTACAAATCAAAATAGGGTATACACAAAAAGCAGCAAATATGAGTTATCTTGTTGGGCAGACTGGATGGACCGTGCAGGTCTTTTTCTGCCGTCATCTACTATGTTACTATGTTATAAGTAAGTCCATTGGAGGTTTATTTATCCTAAATTTATAGTAGATGCTACGCCAGATGTAGTAGGTTGTGACCTTCTCAAGTTATCTGTGGTGGAAGAGCCAGCAAAAAAAAAAAGAAAAATGCCATTAATAGCCCACTCTTCACTTCTAGCATGTCATAACAAAGGATTGCAGATAAAGATTAATTCAATCAGGCTTCTAGAGGACTGGATCATCCTAGCCATTGCTACAGAAATATTGATTTTACAATACCACTGACTTGTTAACGCTTCCCCACCTCAAAAAAACACCTCTCCCAGTAACTGAGTTTCAGTCATTACATTAAATAGGTATGGGCAAACTACGGGGCCCTTTTATGAAGTGGCGATAAGCCGAACACGGGCTTACCACTCGCTAAAAGGGAAGCACCGCTGAGCTACCGCAGTAGCCGGCAGTAGTTCTCTCCCCCAGCACACGCCATTTTCGGTGCTGCAAAAATATTCCAATTTTTGTAATGCCGGTGTGTACCCGGCGGCAACGTGCTGCCTGGTTACCGCTGAGTTAGTGCGGGAGCCCTTACCACCATTTCAGTAGGTGGTGGTAAGTGGCCATTTCTTTAAGAAAAGGGAAACCTGTCTTTTGCCCACTGTGGTCAAAAACACATACCAACGCCAGTGCAGGCCCCCTTTTTGCTGCAGCTTTGTAAAAGGACCCCCGAGGGACTGCCTGGGACCCAGGGCCCAGAAAGAAAGAGAGGAGGCCTGAAAATGACCGTGAAAAAATGTCAGCACAGGCATAGTGACAAAAACTTGTGAGTAGAGGCAGAAAAGCTTAGGCAGCAATTCTGTTCGGTGCCTTCTTTTTGGCGCCCCAATGCAGCGTGGTGTGCCAATTCTATAGCGGCATCATAATATTATATAAGACTAGTAAAAAAGGCCCATTTCTTAACGCAATGAAACGGGCGCTAGCAATGTAATGAGTTCCTGCCATTAATGTTTCCACGGTTGTATTCTGAATATAATTGTTGTTTACATGTGTAAGATTTCTTTATATACAATATTGTTTGTGTAAACTGTGTTACAATGTGGTAAAAGATTTCCTTGTTCAGGCCCTTCAATCAGTTTAACAATCACATCAGAAGAGCTCCTTACTCGTGAGAATGCAACATACAGTTGCCCATGTGAGAGACTGAGAGTGACAGTGTGTTTTACAGACAGTGTAAGAGAGAGATACACTGAGTGATTGTGTGTGTGATGTCTGTATGTGTTTGAGTGACAAAGTGATTAAATGTTTGTCTTCTCTTCCGTTCTGTGCATTTGCCTCCACTGATGTTCGTACCTCCCTGTATATGATTGTTTGTTAGAGATTCAATCCACTCCACTGCCCTCCTCCAAGTTCCGTTCTGTCTGATTGGTTCTTCGTTGACAGTGAGAGCCAATGAAACGCTGAACTACAGACTTACAAACCCTACACTGCTGCCACAGTGCCACAAAGTCAACTTCAAAATGTTGGAGGTGCTTTTTATTATATAGGATGAATGCATAATGAGTGATGCTCCCATGCCCCACTCATCCTCCTCCTACTTGGACACCCCCTTTTCAGTTGTGTGCTATGCCCAGTGCGTTATTTCTAGGAAAAAAGGTGCCAGTACTCAAATGCTAGGCCACCCTTCAGGGGTGGGGTAATCACTGAGGGACCCACCCCACAATAGCCAGGCCCCCTGCAATCAGTCACAGAATCTATGACAAGGCAGAATTGGTGTATAGAGCCTGAGCTCTTTCATTAAAACTTAGGGTCCACGGGTCAATTGTAGCAGACAATGGAAAAGGTTCCGGTACTCAGTACCCCCATACCCCCCTCAAAAAAAGTCCTGGCTATGCAGGGGTGTGCTGGTACATTGTTAACAGGGGGCTCTCTCTCGCCAGCAAAGTAAAAGAGAATTCAGGAGGGGCCCAAGCCCACATTTTGGGATCCATTTGTTACAGTAGCCATGGAGAACCGGCTCCCAAAATTCTTAAAAACTTAACAAACGGCTCTCGAGAGCCTGTGAGAGCCTACTCCAGCACACCACTGTGGCTATGCCACTTATACACGAGTTTACAGAATAGCGCTTTTTCCCAAGTACAGGCCTAACTGGTGCCTATTCTGTATTTCCGCACCCCCTTAATGTCTAATGACTGAGGCAATTGACTGGTTGCCTCCCAGTTCTACTTCCTGGTTACCCATAGCCAATCAACTGAGCCTACCTGTTGCAGTTTTGCAACATGTGTGTGTGTGTCTGTTGGGGGGCAGGTGGAGTAGATGCAAAGTCTGCTCTCTCTCATTTGATTTCCTTTTACTTCAGGGTGGGCAAACCTTTTTGCCCAAAGACCATATTAATAGCCTTGCTTAGTTCAGGGTTTGACTAAAGTCTAATGATTTGAGGGTCCATCTCAGAGTTGTGTAGAGTGGTATTTTACCTGGGGGGGGGGGGGGGGGGGGGTATTCACCAGCTAACATTTGTGATTGGTTTGAGTTAGGGAAATAAATTGTTAATAAGTGATTTGTAGAAAATGTTAATAGATTTGTATGTTGCCAATCGCTTTGGAATTTTCAAGGGAAAGTGATGCATAAGCTTAAATACATAAATATATCGCCTACCTGTCTTCAAGAACTGGAGGGTTTGGAGCTTGCGGCCCATATTTGATCTCACTTGGTTTGCACATCTCATTGCTGCTGTCGCCAATGCTTCTTGCTTGGCAGTATGGGAAGGGGGTGGGAGTGTTGTAGAACTTTTGGCTTGAATTTAATCTCTCTCTCACTACCTCCTACCACAAGGTGCAGGGTGAGCAAACTGTATGTGATGTGGGTGCTAAAGTCTGGCCTTTGATTTTACTCTTCTCTTCCTTCACAGCATTAAAGAGTTAAAATGAACTAAAATGGTAATTTATTTTGTCAGTGTCTCATTATTATTAATATGTACGGCGAAAGGGGCCCAATATTAAAAGTTTGTCCAGGGCCACCAGGAGTCTAGTTTCGGCACTAGCTCAAGCTCCTTAGTCTACATCAGGGATTCTCAACCCAGTCCTCGGAACACAGCCAGCTGGGTTTTCAGGACACCCTCAATGAATATGCATGAGATATATTTGAATTCCTTACCTCCATTGTATGCAAATTTATCTCATGCAATGCATATTCACTGTGAGTATCCTGAAAATCTGACTGGCTAGGTGTGTCCCGGGGACTGGGTTGAGAATACCTGGTCTACATCACTAAGACATTTTCGGCCATGGTATTCTGCACTTTAAATATATTTCAAACATTGCCATAACATGGTTGCCACGTTAGTCAATTTAAATATGTAGAAATAAAGGTCAACACTTGTAACTAGCCTTCAAGAGTTATATTCTCTTCATCAGGTTGCTTCAAAATTCATATCACATAAGTAAACTGTAGGCTACACAACCACAGCAGCACAATATCGAGATCTTGATGCAAATTTGATTACAGGCAACATACCCAGCTTCACTTCTGCATTTTCTGTCAGGAGTACATTCTGTCCTTTGATATCTCGGTGGATGACGTGGTGAGAATGAAGATGAGCCAGTCCCTGCAAGATGACCACTCAAATTAAGTAACACAGTAAATGACGGCAGATAAAGACCTACATGGTACATCCAGTCTGCCCAACAAGCACCCTGCACTCTGTTGCAGGTTATAGTCTTTCATGATTAAAAACTGGCTGGCAATGTGTCATCATGCCAACCACATATAAGCAGTTAAATATACTACTACTACTTGACATTTCTAAAGCGCTACTAGGGTTACGCAGCGCTGTACAATTTAACATGGAAGGACAGTCCCTGCTCAAAGGAGCTTACAATCTAAAGGACAAATGTACAGTCAGTCAAATAGGGGCAGTCTAGATTTCCTGAAAGGTATAAAGGTTAGGTGCCGAAGGCAACATTGAAGAGGTGGGCTTTGAGCAAGGATTTGAAGATGGGTAGGGAGGGGGCTTGGCGTAAGGGCTCAGGAAGTTTATTCCAAGCTTAGGGTGAGGCGAGGCAGAATCAGCGGAGCCTGGAGTTGGCGGTGGTGGAGAAGGGTACTGAGAGGAGGGATTTGTCCTGTGAATGGAGGTTACGGGCGGGAACGTAAGGGGAAATGAGGGTAGAGAGGTAATGAGGGGCTGCAGTCTTGGAACAATATATGTAAATGTCTCTGGGAAAAGGTGACTAAATTTACCAGAAACAAAAAAAAAAAAATGAGGTTTTAATGAATTCTGTTAGCGCAACCAATTTGTAATATAACAGTCCAAACCCCATCTTTTTAGATGAAAAAATAAAAAAAAATTACAGAAGTTCAAACATGTAACTTTTGCAGACTGCCTATGGACCCATGACACGAACAATCAGCCATTCTCAACATTTTGGATCTGATACTGTAGTCACTTTTTCCCAGAGATGATCACACTTGTTAAAACCAAAAAGTATTGCTAACAGTATTTAACTTGCTAATTTCATCATTAATCCCTCTGAGGCCCTTTTACTAAGCCGCGTAAGCATCTATGCGCGCCCAACACGCGCCAAAATGGAGTTTCCGCACGGCTACCATGTGGCTCTTGCGGTAATTTCATTTTTGGTGTGCGTCCGATATGCGCATCTGAAAAACAATTTTTATTTTCGGCTATGCATATCGGACACGCGCCAAGTGGCATTTGACAGCATCATTACCGCCCGGTTACCGCGTGAGACTTTACCGCTAGGTCAATGGCTGGCGGTAAAGTCTCAGACCCAAAATGGACGTGCACAATTTTGATTTTGCCGCACGCCCATTTTCGGCAAAAATTTTAAAAAAGGCCTTTTTTTTTTACAAGCAAGCTGAAAAATGGATCGGCGCGTGCCCAACACCCATGCCTATACTACCGCAAGCCATTTTTCAGCGCACCTTTGTAAAAGGACCCCCTCTGTTTACTAAGCCATGCAGCAATGCCAACACAGCCCATTCAAAGTGAATGGTGTTACGTCTGTGGCCGTGACCACCCTCAGACTTACCCTGTTTCTGGGAGTCAGTGGCTGTGCTGGCTTCTGCTTGTCTCTGTCTCTGTCTTAGTTTCTCTCTGGCTCTGTGTGCTGATTGCCCTACTGAACCTCACCTGTGTGGGCTATGCTTTTTCCAAGATGGCTGCTGCCGACTCCTCTATGCCAGTATCCAAGATGGCTCCCGCTGGGCTGACTTCTCTGTGTGTCAAGCCTCTGTTTGGATGCAAGGTTTGACTAGATAGCTTAGGCACTGTGTGGCTTGTTAGCCTGTGTATAGCTTTGCTAGTTCTCTGTGTTTGTTCCTAGTGTTAGACTAGCCAGCTTAGGCACCGTGTGGCTTGTTAGCCTGTGTATAGCTTTGCTAGTTCTCTGTGTTGGGTCCTAGTGTTAGACTAGCCAGCTTAGGCACCGCTTGGCTTGTGAGCCTGTGTATAGCTTTGCTGGTGCTCTGAGTTTGTTTCCAGTGTATGACTTGTTAGCTTGGGCACAGCTTTGTTGTTAGCTGGTGTATAGCTTTACTAGTCTCCTGAGTTGCCTAGTGTATGTTTCTTGTGTTTGACTGGTTTGCCTGGGCATAGCTTTCCTATTAGCTTGGGTACAGTCTACTAGTCCTTGTGTCTAACCTGCCGACTGCCAGAACCCGGACATTCCCTGCCTGGCTGCCTTGCCTTCGCCGAGGTGCCAGGGGGCACTCCTGGATCCTCATTCCTGCTGTTCCTGCTTGCAAGTTCCAGTTCCGGTTTTTCCTGTAAGCCCTGCCGGCCGCCCGAACCTGAGGGCTCAACCCTCGGGGAAAGGTGGTCAAGCGTAGGTGAAGCCTAGGTCCAGTGTGTTCCAGTCCAGCGGGTTCCGCTCCAGTGTGTTCCAGTCCAGCGGGTTTTACTCCTGTATGTTCCAGTCCAGTGGGGCCCTCCAGTGTGTTCCAGTCCAGTGGGCTCCACTCCAGTGCGCACCCGTCCGGTGCGTTCCAGTTCCGTGTATTCCTGTGTAGAACTCCAGTCCGGGGTTCCGGTCCAGTTTTGTCTTATCTCTACCTTGGAGGTGATCTTGCCTGCCACTGCCGCTCCACGGTAGTGGCCCACGGACTCACAAACCCAGTGCTCCTGGGGAGGAAGCCTGACAGTATGCCAAGGTCCTCGAGCACGCGACAAATGGGCTGTGTCGGCATTAGTGCACAGCAGCCACTAGAACAGCATAGTAAACAGGGGGTGAGTCTTCCCCTCCCCCTTGAAATGAGCAGCACTGTCACTCATAGCATACGATAAATAAAATCATATACAACAGGCAAAAATGATCTTCTTTTGACTTTTGCCATTTACGAAACACAAACAGTGGAAGTGCACTGGATTTGTTCCCAGCTACTGGAGTTCTGAATCTACATCTGGATTCGTCAGTGTTGTTCAGTTTTCAGAGTTATACAGAGTTTTGCAAGCTGACATTGAAAAATCTTAATCGGTGGTTCAGCACAGAGTAATACAAGTGAATGGACAAGACTTTCCTGGTGTGATTTTGGCAGTGTTAATAGGACAGTCCAAACTTTATTAACGCTACTGACTTGATTATAAAGAAAGTAGTGTGATTTAGAGCATGTCTTCTCAATTCTGGTCTTTGGAGCTTGCAATCTAATCCAGTTTTCAGAGTATGCAAATTAGCCTTGTTCTGAGACATAAAGAGGGGCATTTTTGATAGGATGTCTAAGCCATGCTAGAGGCGTGTTAGTGATTTTAGCGTGCCCTAAGTATTAGCATGCACTAACCGTGTAGATGCCTATAAATATTCCTATGGGTGTCTACACGGTTATTGCACACTAATTTTTAGCACACGCTAAAAATGTTAGCGCACCTTAGTAAACAGGGTCCTAAGTTCAATTTGGGACGACTCGTGAAAATGTCCAAAAATCGAGTGACAGAGTGATTATCGAACCAGAAAATTTCTATTTTTTTTTGTTTCGAGAATCGCTATTTTCTAGATGTTTTTGTGCTCAGTGTGTCTTTCTTTAGGTACCATGTTTGAAAAATAAATGTCCTAGGGAAAAATGCACAAAAACAAGCCATTGGAATGTCTGTGGGCCAACATTTTTAGTAGACTGGCCAAAGAAACATCCCAGCAGAGCAGTGGGGCAGCCTAGGGGGCACTGCAGGGCACTTCAATAAAAGCTCCCAGGCAGAACTTTCACTGTAATGTCCTTATATTGTACAAGCAGAAACACCCATTTCGGAACAAATGAAACAGGCCCTAGGAAGGCTATCGTCTAAGCGTTTTCTCGTCTCTCTCTCCCCTGCCCTCCCCTCCATGTCCAGCGATTCTCCCCTCCCCTCCCATCCATGTCCAGCGATTCTCCCCTCCCCTCCTCTGCCCTCCCATCCCATCTCATCCATGTTCAGCAATTCTCCTCTCCCCTTCCCTCCCATCCATACCTGAGGTCGCAGCAGCGGCAGGCTCGGCTCGCGTCGCCTCCAGCCTTCCCTTGCCTTCCCTCTCAATGTCCCGCCCTCCTCTGACATCATTTCGTTTTTCTGCGAGGGCGGGACACTGAGAGGGAAGGGAACGCTGGAGGCGAGCTGACATAAGCTCATTTGCATACGGTTACAAACCGAGCCAGCCAGCCATCCAGGGACGCAGATGAACAAATTATTATATAGAGAGATTGTGAGCCTCCAGGAACTCCCCCAAACTCCCCCCCCCCCCACACAACTGTGCCTCACTGTGCCCCACTACAATAGCCCTCAAGCCTGCGGGTGTCACCTATATATAGGTACAGCAGGTATTTAGTGGTTTTTGAAGGGCTCACACTTTCTAGTTTGAGAGGGATATGGCCCTGGGTCCCTTTCTCTGCAGTCCACTGCACTGACCACTAGCTTACTCCCGAGACCAGCCTGCTACTCTAATAGGAATGACCATCATATCTGAAGCTGTCATACTGTCACTGTCATCTTTGGGTGGTGGGAGGGGGTCAGTAATCACTGGGGATTAAGCAGGGGTCATGCCTTAATCTCTGGTCATTTAGGGCCCCTTTTTGCAACTCAGTCATGTTTGAAACAGACACAACCGTCTCAATTTTTGCCCCAGATGTTTTGATTTTGTTCCGTTATGGCAGAAAAATGTCTACATTTTGAGAATTTCTCAAGTCCTGCCAAAACATGCCCCTAACACCCCTTTGAAATTTGGACACACTGCGGAGAAAAATGCCTCAAATCAGAGTTTTGAAAATTGCGGCTGCTTTATGACGTTTTTCAGATGTTTTTCTCTTTTGAAAATAAGCACCATATCGTATGTAGATACAGTACATCAGGTGAACCATGACCATTTTGAAGTATGACACTGGTGGGACAGGACTAAATGGGGACCACTCATGCTCCATTTGGACCCACAGATAAGGTAAGAATTGGGAGATAGGATGGTAGAGGAGATACAAGAGAAATGAGGGGAGGGGTTACTCTTAAAGTTTAGAAATGTGGATTTGCTTGGTTGAGGGGGAGGGGCTGCTGGAAGAAAGATGTCAAATAAAACACATCCCTAATGATTATACATGTGCCGAACCATTTTGAGAAGGTCAGCATGTAATTCAACATAATACCTTTTGGCGCCCTACATGGTAATCTGGAAGAATTTCTATTTTGGGGATGCTGAAAACTGTTTTTGGCTCATGCATACTGAAAACCTACATCTCTACTTTCAACATTTAAGGTTAGGCCCCCATTTTAGGGAAGAGATTTTGCATTTAGTTCATGCTTTTTCAGTTGAAACTCAAAGTGAGTTACATTCAGGTACCACAGGTACTTTCCTGTCCACAGAAGGCTCACAATCTCAGGGGCCCTTTTACTAAGGCGTGCCTAAAAGTGACCTGCGCTGGTGTAGGCGCATGTTTTGGATGTGCGCAGGTCAATTTTTCAGCACGCCTGGACAAAAAGGCATTTTTTTTTTGTGGCCGAAAATGGACGTGCGGCAAAATTAAAACCAGCGCCTGTCCATTTTTAGCCGGAGGTCTTACCGCCACCCATTGACTTAGCGGTAAGGTCTCACGCGCTAACCGGACAGTAAGCGGCCAGTGCGCATAAACTGCTGACTACCACCGGGTAAGTCCACACGGTAGAAAATAGAAAATATTTTCTACTGCATGTTTCGGGCATGCGTCAAAAATTAAATTACTGCCCGGGGCATGCAGTAGCCGGGTAGTAGTTCCAATTTGGTGCACATTGGACGCAAGTAGGTGCTTTAGTAAAAGGCAGTGGCGTAGCCACAGGTGGGCCTGGGTGGGCCAGGACCCACCCACTTTGGACTCAGGCCCGCCCAAAATTGTGACACTCTTGCTGTGGCTGGTGGGGATCTCCAAACCTTGCCAGCTGAAGATTTTCTCTTCTTGGGCACCAGCGCTCTTCCAAATGTCAGCCAGTGGCACTTGCCTGGAGACCGGCCCTTCTGCACATGTTCAGTTTTCGCACATGCATAAGCACTGAGCATGCAAGACAAGCCGGTAGCAGCATCAGTTTGAGACAAGTGCTGCCGGCTGCCATTTGGAAGAGTGCTGGCTGCTCGAGGAGGAGCAGGAAATCTTCAGGAAGCAGGGTTTGGGGATCCCCGCCTGCTCAAGTATTTAATATTTGGGGTCTGTGGGCAGGGAAGGGTGGAGAGAGGAGCAAACCAGAGGGGGATTGGGGGGAAGTGAATTCCATGCCCACCCACCTTGGGCTCAGGCCCACCCAAATTTGACCATCTGGCTACACTCCTGGTAAAAGGGCCCCAGAGCTTGTACCTGAGGCAATGTAGGGTTAAAAATTTTGCCCAAGATCACAAGGAGCTACTGTAGGATTTCTACTTCCTTCCTTGGTTCTCAGCCCATTGCTCTAACCGTTAGGCTCCTCCACATTAAGCCACACAGACCTGTAGAATAGAGACTGCTGGGACTCACCCTGAGGACCTCCCTGCAGATATACGCTATCCAGTCTTCTTTTAAGCAGTTGCCTTTGGACTTCTTTACCAAATCTGTTACCGAACCTGCTCCGCAGTACTCCATAACCAACTGAAGGATATAAGAGGCAAAGGATCAGCACTTAAAGCTCTCAAAGACACAGCAAGTTTAGTGCTGCAAAACCATTTTCAAGACTTGTTACCATTTACATTGGTCTTTAAGGTTGTCTTTTTAAAATTCTGAACCTTACTTATTCCAGTCAAGTTGAAATGCCTTGAAAACATCCAGTATTATTATTAACAAATAACAATTTTGTGATCTTGACAGGAAGAGTCAAAACTGGTTCATGCAGTACATAGTTGTTAACTATGATATTCAGCAATGCCAAGAAGGATATTAGGCCTACAATTAAATGATCATAATAGCAGTAGCTATTTTAGAAAAAGGAAGACATTTCCATATTATATAGTGTCACTCTCCGACAGAAAGAATGCTTTAGAATGTTAATGGAAAAACTGTGCATATTCAATCAATCAACATCAAACGGGGAAGGCATTTCAGTCAGGTAAATAGGCACAGCAGACCACTTTGAGCTTATTTTTTTTGCCCAGCAGCTTTGTCCTGCTTTGTAGGGCTTCCAGCTCAAAGAAAACCGGCCTCTATTGGGTTTATGGCAGCCTTAACCCGTCACTTGGGATTTTAGGATATCTTGAATGAATATTTATAAGATAGATTTTCATGCACTGCCACCACTGCATGCAAATTTATCTCATGCATATTCACGGGGGATATTCTGAAAATCTAACTGGCTGGGGCTCCACCAAGACAGGTTTGGGAACCCTTGTTCACCACAATGGCAATCCGACTACAGGCCCCAGACTATGACTCCCTCCAAAATCCAACATGCATGAAGCCTGAGAGTGCCTAGTTAGCGCTGGCAACTGCCATGGTTGAGACTGCTTCCCTGGCAGCTCCTGGTTGGTTAAATGGCACTTAACCAGCTTAGAAGGATTGCCGGTTATCTCCTGCTGAATATTACCGGTTAGCGCTTAGCAGATAACTGGTTATATCGCATGAGATAACTGGTAATAACTCGTGATATAACCGGATATCCACTAATATTCAGTGCATCGCCGGCTAAGTTTGGTGACCAAATTTGGCCGCCAAAATAGCAGGCCTATTTGGCCAGTTTCAACTAAACTGGTCAGAGCTGAATATCGGCTTGGCCGGTTAAGTTGAAACCGGCCAAAAAAACACCCAGATATTCAATGTCAGTCACCGGAAACATCCCGGCATTGAATATCTGGGCTCAGCAACGACTGTGGGAGTCAGCCCGGCTCACTCCAAATATGAATTCCGAATTTGCCTGACACATCTAGATTTTAAGTTATACATGCAAAGCCTATTCACTTATAATATTAATGCTTGGGATGCATCTGTGCTAGTAGTGCAGAACTTCCTTGGGAACAGACGAGCTGAAAACTATGCTGAACTAGTAGACAACATGCTTAAAGCATATGAACAACTTGGCTGCCGAATGCCATTGAAAATGCATTTCCCACATTCCCATCTTGACTTTTTCCCACCCAATTTGGGACATGTAAGTGCCGAACATGGAGAGAGGTTCCATAAAGACATTTCTACAATGGAGAACAGATATCAAGGCCGCTGGAATCCCAACATGATGGGGGACCTACTGCTGGTTTTTGCAATGGGAAAATATGACCGGTCACAAACGCAAAAGCAGATGCCTGAAGCACTTTTAACAGTGCTGGGCTTCGCTGAAGTAAGACTTTTAAACTGGAATATGAGACTTGTTTGAAGCTTTGTTATACCATCACATTTTCATATACTGTTTACTACGAAAACTTTGATGTAGATCAGGTAATTGTTGGAGTAAAACTCGTTCTGTAAAAAATTATTCAATGCTTTCCAAATGCTTAATTCATTTGGGCAAACTTACGCATAACAAAATTTCCTGACGCGTTACAACAATTCTGACTTCGGATTTGGAATAAGCACACTGAATTTAGTATAGGACAAATGGTTTTTGCCCAGTAGCATATGAAACTTTTTTTGTTGTTGTGCTGTGTAATGCAGGGGTGTAGCTAAACAACAGATTTTGGGTGGGCCTAGGCAAGAATGTGGTGGGCACCAAGTGTTCTCCCCCCCCCCCCAAAAAAAAATGATCTCAGCTGGTGGTAAAATGCTTATTTTCACCTTGGCAGCAGGCATGCACTGAAAACTGAGCATGCGCAGGTGCCAGTGTCGTGGAGAGTAGTGTTTTCGTTACTATCAGGGGAAAATCTTCAGCTGGCGGAGCTTGGGATTCCCACAAGTTACCACTAAACATGTGCTACTGTTGGGTGGGCCTGAGCCATAAATGGGTGGGCCCTGGCCCACCCAAGCCCACCTGTGGCTACGCCACTGGTGTAATGAGTAATCGCTGGGTTTCCGCTGCTGTTTTTACGCTCTAACTAGCACAAGGCAAAAAGCTCTGTAAATACCAGAAGACTAAATTTAGCAAATATGGATGAACTGAATAAAAAAGAAACATGTACCCAAAGCTGATCATCCTGCCCCGCCAGGCTCTTCTTTACAAAAGCGCCATAATAGGTAGCGATATTTCGGTGATGAGAGTACTTCTTCAGCATATTTATTTCCAGCTTGATTTCTTCTTCCTCATCCTAAAAAGAGCAGCAAAGAAAAGGTGTTGAGTGTCAGGATATCAAACAGGCTCGGACAGCTGGACTGAAAGATGAAGTTAATGAAACAGACATAGATGCGAGAGCAGAGTTTTAAAGACTGAGAGAAGTGAAAGTTTTATTAAACAAAGGAAATGCATAAATGAAAGTTGAAATTTACAAAAACTGAGGGCATTTTATGTCGTGTATTTTACACAGTTCTGTCCTCCGACAGCCTTACACTAGTTTATAGTGAGGTCATGAAATGTGTTCTCACTTCTAAGGATTTTTACTACTGCAGTCCTCACTGCAAAGACATATGAGCAATGCATTATGTGTAATGTAGTCTCACATGTAATGCAGTCACTCCTGCTTGTCTGTATAAAGACTGTTACTATTGGTCTATTCGCCCGCAAAGACCTCGACTCTTTCTCAGTCAAGCTTGGCTCTTTTGCCTACCTGCTATCACTTCCTGGTCATTCTTACTATCTCTGTCCTGAGAGGTCAGCTGGGCATGATCTTTCCCTCCAATCGAGGGCTGCCCTCTGGGACCACCCCTGTTACCTGATCGCAGGCTCTGTCTCTATTGGTCCCTTTATCTCCTCCTCCCTGGGCCTGTGTGAGCCCCTTCTTGGCCTCTCTTTCTCCATGAGGCATTCTTCATCTTGCTTCAGACAGTACTTGTCCTGCTAAACCCCTTGTAACTCGTTTTTTTTTTTTACCTCGTTAATTCTTTTTAATAAGATATTGCACATTCCAGCCACCCAGCTCTGAACTACTTGCATCTGTTTATTTTCCCACCTCTGCAATAAAGCTGCCTTTCTTCAGATTTCTATCTCCAATCACTGATACAGCTCTCAGAATTACGGAGTCTTTGTTGCCTTGGGGACAATCCTTCTGAACATCTGACTGTGAGTAAACTATCTATATTCATTCAATAAAGGAAATTTCAGAACATAAAGAGGCTTCAGGTGTGTGCTGGTGTGCTGAGGTTGTACTTCAGGATATTAAGGCTTTACAGATATTACGTTTTAAGTAGGGTTACCACATTTTGTCCCCCAAAAAGGAGGACACATGCCCCGACCCTTTCACACCCCACCCCTTTCACGCCCTCGCTCCACCCCCTATCACATTTTTCCCTCCTCGCGGTCACACACCCCGTCACTCCCCCTCCCCTTACCTTACTACTGCCCTGGTGGTCTAGTGACCTCTTCAGGGCAGGAAAGAGACCCCTCTTTCCTGCCCGGAGTGCTGCCCTGCATGCATCCTTCCTGTTCGTGATCATGGTGCCGATTCAAAATGGCCGCTGAGAGTTGAAGTCTCGCGAGGTCACTTCAACTCTCGGCGGCCATTTTGAATCGGCGCCGAGATCA
The DNA here is from genome assembly GCF_901765095.1 of Microcaecilia unicolor. Classification (NCBI taxonomy): domain Eukaryota; kingdom Metazoa; phylum Chordata; class Amphibia; order Gymnophiona; family Siphonopidae; genus Microcaecilia; species Microcaecilia unicolor. Next base: position 31,348,366 of record NC_044037.1, on the reverse strand, counting down.
CGAACAAGAAGGATGCATGCAGGGCAGCGCTCCGGAAAGGAAAGAGGGGGCTCTTTCCTGCCCCGAAGGCGGAAGAGGTCACTAGACCACCAGGGCAGTAGTAAGTAAGGGGAGGGGAGGCTAGCAATCTGCCCGTTTGTCCGGATTTCTGGACAAATGGGCAGATTGGCAAAACCCGCCCGGTTGCCCGGACATGTCCTCAAAAAGAGGACATGTCCGGGTAAATCCGGTAACCCTAGTTTTAAGAGGCCTTGACATATATCTTGCTGCTGTTTTGAATGCATTTTTTTAAATAACGCTTATTGTGACCACAAGACAGAGTCTGGGGGTGTAGAGGTCTTTGTAGGATTATATCAGCTTAATATGAATAATTTCTCTTTCATGCCTTTTTATCTCGTCAATGACATCCCGGTGCCAGTGCACTATCCCCCAGATTCTACATATGGCTCCTTAAGGTGGGCGTGCTAATTTGACCACACGGCCAATTGTGCGCACAACTTAATTGATTAACAAGCCAATCAGCACCAATAATTGGTATTTAACAACCAATTAGTGGCACTAATTGGCTTTAATTAGAATTTACATGCACAACTTTCTAGGCGTATTCTATAATGCACGTAAATTCTAATACACACAGTTGAAATGGGGGCATGGCCATGGGCAGGTTGTGGGCGTTTTGAAAAACTATGCGCACTATTATGGAGTACACCTGATCTGTGCCTAACTTAGGCGCAGGTATTTAGGCTTGGTTTTAGGTGGCCTAAACGGGTGCACCCAAATTTTAGCCGCAAGTACGGTAAGTGCACAAATTCTATAAACTATGCCTAACTTTAGGCGTAGTTTATAGAATCATGCTAACTGCACGGTTTTTCGGCACTGATTTTTAAGGCGCCTTTTATAGAATTTGGCCCTATTTGTGTCATGGAGTCATTGCCGCCAAAAGACTGGGCCAAGGCAGGCCTGGGGCAAGGCTGCCCCCGGGGCCACGGCCCCTCCAAGGTCACACCCGCCTCCTCCACCTGCCCCCCTCTGTCCGCCACCGGGCCAGGCCCCCTGCATTGAAATCACAGCGCCTCACCTCCGTGTGAAAGCGCAGCAGGCAGCAGCAGATCGCCTCCCTTTGGGCCTTCCCTCCCTGTGTCCCACCCTCGCGGAAGTTACGTCGGACGAGGCATTTTGATTTCAATGCAGGGGGCCTGGCCTGGTGGCTGACGGTCGATGACGGAGCCGAGGGCAGGCGGGTGGGACTGCGGCACCGGGCCCCCCTTGGAGGCCCGGGCCCAGGGAATTTTGCCCCCCCTGCCCCCCCCCACCCCGGCGGCTCTGCATGGAGTAAATACATTACTGCCGGAATGGTAGGGGAGCGCATGTAAAAAATATATTTTGCATTGGAATGCTATTTTATTTCAGATGTATGATGTTTGTATAGCTTCTCTTCCCTAAGAATTTTATTTAGCATTTATTTGTTTTCTATGTAGACTCCTGAGGAAGGAACTGTGTGCTCCGAAACATGGTACCTCGTTGAGTCAAAGTCATCCTCCATTAAAGATCATTGATTTACGTCTAGTGTCTCTGGCCTGTTTTGAGAGCCTGACTCCGTTCCCACTCCTTGCTTTCTTCTTAGTGCATGCTAAAGCATCATGAGAAAACTATATAGCTAATATTGATGTTTTCATGTCATTTTAAGTTGACAGCTGTCAGGCCTAGTAACCCTCAGAAAGTGAGCCCCTGTGCCGAACAGAGTTAGGCAGCCGGACAGTCCTGATCTTACTTGAAGAGTGGAGCAGCCACTCCTCAGGAGGTCAGGGGTGTGTAGCCACAGATGAGACTTCCAGGGCAGATGGAAAGCAGGAGCTAAATCCAGCAGAGTCCAGGTCCAGGCAAGTTTCAGGGCAGGCGGCAAACAAAAGCAGAGTCCAGGTCCAGGCAAGTTTCAGGGCAGGCGGCAAACAAAAGCAGAGTCCAGGTCCAGGCAAGTTTCAGGGCAGGCGGCAAACAAAAGCAGAGTCCAGGTCCAGGCAAGTCTCAGGGCAGGCGGCAAACAAAAGCAGAGTCCAGGTCCAGGCAAGTTTCAGGGCAGGCGGCAAACAAAAGCAGAGTCCAGGTCCAGGCAAGTTTCAGGGCAGGCGGCAAACAAAAGCAGAGTCCAGGTCCAGGCAAGTTTCTAAGCAAGAGCAGTCCAGGAAGAATCCAACGCCACAGAATCCACCAAAGCAGAAGCCGAAGCAATGAGAGTTCTGCCTTGCTGCTCCTAAATAGCCCTCCCCATCAGGAGGACCGGTAACAGCTGAAAGGAGGCGGAGCTACCCACAACCATGACTCAACAGCCCCGGATTGGACGGCCAGAAGCAGTGGGCGGAGTCAGCCGCGATTGGCCAATCCGGACGTTGTGGGGAGTGACCTCGTTCCTCTGAGGCTCCGCGCCTGCAAGGGATCCCTTTCTCGGGGAACGCCGGCCCTGTCCACCTGGCCGGCGTCTCCCCGCCGCCACCGAAGCGGACCGGAAGGCCGGAGCAGCCCAGACTGCAGACAGGATTCCAGCGGTGCGACGCAGGGGCTTGGTGCCCGACCACCTCTCCTGGCCAACGCTCCCTGCGACACCCTGACAGCGTGGCATGCCCGACGGAGAAGCGGCACAGGTGAGGGACGCGACAACAGCCTACCCCTACAAAAAGGTATGCATGTTTTGGTGAATAAGGGCAGTTTACTCAGCTTTCACAACTACCTGCAATACAAACAATATTCCCTTCACAGCGATTACTGCATTTCTTTCTGCAGTCTTGAAACATATCTTGTTACCCTAAGCGGGGAAATCCACCAAGCCTAGGGGGTTTAACATTGTTCTTTTCCTTCCGGTTGCCTCAAAGAATGAATAACTCGGATGTCTTTTATCATTAACTTGCTGCTTTTAGATAACAGGAAATACAGGTTGCGTGGATAAGCACACCAGACACCACCCATCACTGTAGATTTCAGATTTAAATTCTCACACCCTGCCTGAATACGATATTGCAGCATTTCCTGACTGACGTCCAAATGATCCCATAATGACCACAGCATCCTGCTGCTTAGTCAGAGAGCAGAACTGCACAAAAGAAAATGCAGCTTCAGGCCAAAAGGGAAAAAGCTACTTCTCTGAAATCAGAACGCAAAAAAAGGACAGGTGTTAAGGACACTCCACACTCGTCCTTCCCTACACCCCTTCCCGTGCACTCCGCTCCATGGATAAATCCTTCTTATCTGTTCCCTTCTCCACTACTACCAACTCCAGACTTCGCGCCTTCTGTCTCGCTGCACCCTACGCCTGGAATAAACTTCCTGAGCCCCTACGTCTTGCCCCATCCTTGGCCACCTTTAAATCTAGACTGAAAGCCCACCTCTTTAACATTGCTTTTGACTCGTAACCACTTGTAACCACTCGCCTCCACCTACCCTCCTCTCTTTCTTCCCGTTCACATTAATTGATTTGATTTGCTTACTTTATTTATATTTTGTCTATTAGATTGTAAGCTCCTTTGAACAGGGACTGTCTTTCTTCTATGTTTGTGCAGCGCTGCGTACGCCTTGTAGCGCTATAGAAATGCTAAATAGTACTAGTAGTAGTAGTAGAGGAGTAGCCTATTGGTTAATGCAGTGCAGCTCCTTATGACTCTGGGTAAGTCACTAAACCCTCCATTGCCCCTGGTACAAAATAATACCTGAATATATGTAAACCGCTTTGAATGTAGTTGCAAAAACCTCAGAAAGGCGGTATATCAAGTTCCATTTCCCTTTCCCTTATGACATCATAATATCAGAAGTGAGCCAAGTATCAGGCAATCAAGCCATTGTGACATCACTGATGAGGTTGGCTCTTACTGGTGGACTGAGCCTCCACCTACCCTCCTCTCCTCCTTCCTGTACACATTAATTGATTTGATTTGCTTACTTTATTTCTTGTCTATTAGATTGTAAGCTCTTTGAGCAGGGACTGTCTTTCTTCTATGTTTGTGCAGCGCTGCGTATGCCTTGTAGCGCTATAGAAATGCTAAATAGTAGTAGTAGTAGTTAAAGGGATCTGAAACTTGTTTCTGGTCAAATAATCTCACTGTACGACTTAATATGGATACAAATTTTCAGATAATACTCAGGGTGGGCAACCTTTATGCACAGGGGGCGCATGAATGTCGGTACTATTCCTGGCAGACCTTCCGTGATAAATAAACAAATAAAAATTTAACTAAAAATGATGGAACCAAGCTGCTCGAGTGAAAATATTTGTGAAATACAGTATTTAAAATTGCCAAAACTCTGGTTAATTATGTTTTCTGTATATATTTCCCATGGTCTCATGGACCGTATAAAATTTAATTGATGTTTCTCATTCAGCCCGCAGGCCATAGGTTGCCCATCCATGCTTGTAAGAAGAAACAAATTATTATGCAGCTAACAATGTCTATTTTGGTCAGTGCAATGATATATACAAGGGTTCATGCAGTAGAGCAAGAAAAGTCTGATGTCCATGTTGCCCAGTGAAATTTGGAACTTTATAAAGATTCTACATAAGCAAGTCACCTCACTCTAGGGTGTATGGAGGAGTGGACTAGTGGTTAGGGTGGTGGACTTTGGTCCTGGGGAACTGAGGAACTGAGTTCAATTCCCGGCACAGGCAGCTCCTTGTGATTCTGGGCAAGTCACTTAACCCTCCATTGCCTGCCGCATTGAGCCTGCCATGAGTGGGAAAGTGTGGGGTACAAATGTAACAAAAATAAAGTAGATACTATTGGAGATTCTACATGGAATGTTGCTATTCCACTAGCAACATTCCATGTAGAATCTCAAGTAGTATCAACAGAATCTCCAATAGTAGCAACAGTGGAGGAGTGGCCTAGTGGTTAGGGTGGTGGACTTTGGAACTGAGTTCAATTCCTGGCACAGGCAGCCCCTTGTGACTCTGGGCAAGTCACTTAACCCTCCATTGCCTGCTGCATTGAGCCTGCCATGAGTGGGAAAGCGCAGGGTACAAATGTAACAAAAAAATAATAATTTAAACACTTGAAACAACTGATGGAAATACAAAGCTAATCTAAACGAGAGGCAGATGCCATATCAGTAGCAAGGATGCTGAACATAAGATTTTAGGCTGAGCTTTTGGAGAGAAATGTAGGCCATTTATTTGACTTTAAAAACCAGGAAAAGAGGTGCATGACATATTCAGCACAATCAAACTGGGGGATTTTTAGGGATTGAGTTTGTCTATATTTTGGGATTTTTAAGGAAATTTTCACCTAAGCCCTTCTGGGGAAGTCTGGGGGGGAAAATCCAAACACATCTGCAGAAATTCCATGTGGAACTTTTGGATTTGCTTCCTGTGGGTTTCTGCAAATGTGTTTTAAAATCCAATGTGGTGTTGCAGGCCTGCAGATAGATACAAAAATGTTGGTGAACCTGCAAAAAGTCTTGCAGATTTGTCTCATTTAGGGCCCTGTTTAATAAGCCCCGCTGTAGGTGTGCTAGTGTTCTCAGTGTGTGCTAAAAATGAGCACTACTGATAGAGACACCCATATATTCCTATGGGCGTCTCTAGCATTAGCATATGCTAATGTTTAGTGTGCGCTAAAAACGCTATCGCACCTTAGTAAACAGGGTGTAGTGGAAGTGAATTTTAAAGATTGTTTTTCAACTCTGCCTTGACCGACCAGCGCACTTGGGTCTGTATTTTTGATTAGAAATAATTCTGTTTAAAAATGATTGTTTAACTTTGATTGTGTGGAAATAAGTTGGAATGTAGAAGATAAGACACAGCTCTAATTAATTTGGTATGCGAAGGGAGAGGTGGAGCCTGTTTCCAGTTCAGCCTGGCCACCTGGACTGGGAGACATGTGACCACATTCCCACTGTATGGCTTGTTTACCTAAATAGATAAATTCTCTAGCATTCTGTAATTTTCCTTAGCTCTGGACATGAGTTCTAAGCCTAATAAAAAGGGAGTTTCTATCAGTGAAATTAGGAGCTCGTCTGTGAGTAACATACGAACTGCACAGAGAACCATATTTCCTGGTCAAAGAAAGATAAGAGTCTGGGTGATGTAAGGACCAGTGATGATTGTTTTATTGCTTCTTTTCCTGGTCTAGGAGCTCTTAGCATTGCTTAGATGTAGAGACCAGTGATGTAATGATTGTTTATAGATAGGTATTGTTTCTTTTTAGTTATATAGCTAATCATTGTGTGTTTATAGCTTAATCATTGTATATGTCTTAATCATTGAAGATTTTAGAACCTCTAATAAAGGTCTCATTTACCTAATACGAATCCAAAAGAATCCACAGTAATTACTGAGTAGTCTGTGTTAGTGAAGCAGGCTGTAAAACCAGGGCAGTACACAGGGCCCTTAGTTTGCAAATTGTTTTTTTTTTTTAAAGTTTACACATCTCTAGCAAGAAATTGGGTTTTGCAAGATAAGGTCATATTCTGACGCTGTAGCTTCCCAAGGGCTGTGAGTACTACCTATACATATCACAAGCCCCAGTCACCCCAAAAAAGGAGAAACTGAGCTCAGGAATAAAATTCAACCCCCCCCCCCCCTACCAGGCAGCTGTTGCCGACCAAATACAACTAAATTTCAATCAGCTACTTAAAAAGTACTCTTAACAAAAATCTGTAGACGTTGCATTTACAGGAAATCCCAGCCACAAAATCTAAGAAAATCTTTGTTACCTGAGGATACTGGAATGTGGAGAGACATTCTAGATACCTTTACCCTTGATTAGAAAGATTATAGCAAATGTATGTGCAAAATATGTAATTTCTTCATACTTGTTCATCCTTTAAATATTAATAATATATAATATTTAAGGCACAATTAAAAAAAGCCTCCATCTCCCTCATCCTTCCCTGGTTCTATTGCTTCCTGTTCCCTCTACTACTACTACTACTATTTAACATTTCTAAAGCGCTACTAGGGTTACGTAGCGCTGTACAATTTAACATAGAAGGACAGTCCCTGCTCAAAGAGCTTACAATCTAAAGGAAAAATGTACAGTCAGTCAAGTAGGGGCAGTCAAATTGGGGCAGTCTAGATTTCCTGAAAGGTAAGAGTTAGGTGCCGAAAGCAGCATTGAAGAGGTGGGCTTTGGGCAGGGAGGGGGCTTGGCGTAAGGGCTCAGGAAGTTTGTTCCAAGCATAGGGTGAGGCGAGGCAGAATGAGCGGAGCCTGGAGTTGGCGGTGGTGGAGAAGGGTACTGAGAGGAGGGATTTGTCCTGTGTCCTCCTTGCTTCTATCACCAGTCTCCTCATTTGTCCCCACCCTAGGTTCCAAAGTCCCCTCTGCAATTCCATTACCTCCTCCTTCTCCAATGTAACTCCACTATTCCACTTTCCTTGCTCCCATAAACTTATGCCCCTCTATCCTCCCCTCCTTGGATCCATCACACTCTCTCCCAGTCACCCCCAGTTGAAACACTCCTTCCCCATACTCCAGTTGGTTTCTTTACTTGCTCCCCAACAGCACATAGTATTCACATAACTGTTGCTCTTCCACACCTTCTAAAATATTATCTCGGCCCTCCTGCTTCTCCTACATCCTCATGCCTTTACGGGCCTTTCCCTGTTCCTCTTGCCTCTTCGAGGGTCGGGGGTATCCTCCAGTCATCCTGAGGCATAACCTAATGGTTAGTGCAGTGGCCTGAGAACCAAGGGAATTGGATTCAATTTCCACTGTAGCTCCTTGTGACTCTGGGCAAGTCACTTAACCCTCTATTGCCCCAGGTACAAAATAAGTACCTGTATTTAATATGTAAGCTACTTTGATTGTAACCACAGAGAGGTGGTGTATCAGATCCCTTTCCATTCCCTTCATGCTTTTGCCATGATAAAGGGGATTGGTTGTGCAATATGTTAAAGAGGGAATTCAGTCAAAATTATAAACATTCTGCATAAAATAGATAACAGCATGAAATTATTATGGATAGAAATTCCATATGTAAAAGGAAGAAGCATACTGGTAGGGCTGTACTACCATCCGCCAAGCCAGAATAGACAGATAAAAAAATGTTTACAGAAATTAGGAAAGCTGGAAAATTGGGCAACACTATAATAATGGGTGATTTCAATTACCGTAATCCAACGGATTAGGTAGAATCTATTATCAAGCAAAATCACACCTTCCTACCTTATGTACAACGTGTTTGAAAGTAACAATGGCGCCCCCAAGGTGAAAAAAATTATAAGAAATTTTTGAACCAGAGTGAATTGGAGACGGCGAGACGTGGAGAGCTTGGACTGTCTTTAATTATGGAATTATTCCCCTGAAGCAGCTATATTGTAGCGAAACAGGGTGACCCTGTCGTTGGACAATTCTTCAGCTGAGATTAGTACTCTTGCCAAGCTTTGGGAAATGTGTTATTTATGTCTCCTTTACAAGTGTTTGTACAGTACATGGCTAAGCTAGTGTGAAAATGGTTTTGTGGAGTATTTTTTGAAGACACTTGACTGATACGGTTCCCTCATTATACAAAAGGCGTGTCCTTTGACAAAGAAGTGTTTCCGAGTGATCTGATGTCTTTTTTCTCCATTTTTTTTATTATAAATTTTTTTCACCTTGGGGGCGCCATTGTTACTTTCAAACACGTTTTACATAAGGTAGGAAGGTGTGAATTTGATTTCAATTACCCCAATATTGACTGGATAAATGATACATCAGGGAGTGCTAGGGAGGTAAAAGTCATAGATGTGATAAATGACTGTTTTTTTGAGCAACTGGTCGAGGAACAGACAAGAGAGGGAGCCATTTTAGATCTAGTCCTTAGTGGAATGCGGGGCATAGTACAAGAGGTAACAGTGTTTGGTCAGCTGGGAGACAGCGATCATAACACGATCAAATCTGAGCTGCTATCTGGAGTGAAGTCACTAAGGAAATCTACCGTAGCTGCATTTAATTTTTGAAAGGGCGACTATGATAAAATGAGGAAAATGGTTAAAAAGCAAGCTAAAAGGATCAGTCGCAAAGTTTTAAATTGGGCATGGGTGTTATTTAAAAATACTGTCTTGGAAGCCCAGACCAGATGTATTCTACGCATTAATGAAGGTGGAAAGAAGAGCAAACAACAACCAGCAAGGCAAAAAGGTGAAGTGGAGGAGTGGCCTAGTGGTTAGGGTGGTGGACTTTGGTCCTGAGCAACTGAGTTCGATTCCCGGCACAGGCAGCTCCTTGTGACTCTGGGCAAGTCACTTAACCCTCCATTGCCCCATGTAAGCCGCATTGAGCCTGCCATGAGTGGGAAAGTGCAGTGCAGGATACAAATGTAACAAAAATAAAATAGATACTATTGGAGATTCTACATGGAATGTTGCTACTATTGGAGATTCTAGATGGAATGTTGGTATTCCACTAGCAACACTCCATGTAGAAGGCTGCGCAGGCTTCTGTTTCTGTGAGTTTGACGTCCTGCACATACGTGCAGAACGTCAGACTCACAGAAGCAGAAGCCTGCGCGGCCACATTGGTGATCTGCAAGGGCCGACTTCTACATGGAATGTTGCTAGTGGAATAGCAACATTCCATGTAGAATCTCAAATAGTAGCAACAGTGGAGGAGTGGTCTAGTGGTTAGGGTGGTGGACTCTAGTCCTGAGGAGCTGAGTTCGATTCCTACTTCAGGCACAGGCAGCTCCTTGTGACTCTGGGCAAGTCACTTAACCTTCCATTGCCTGCTGCATTGAGCCTGCCATGAGTGGGAAAGCGCGGGGTACAAATGTAACAAAAAAAAAAAAAAGTGAAAGAGGCTATTACAGCCAAAAGAACATTCTTCAAAGAATGGGAAAAGGATCCAAATGAAGAAAATAAGAAGCAACATAAGCACCGGCAAGTTAGATGCCAAGCATTGTTAAAGATGGCTACAAGAGAGTATGAAGAGAAACTTGCCACAGAAGCAAAAATTGTTACACTTGTGGTGGTAAATGTGAGCCCTTCAAAACCCACTATATCCACATCTAGGTGCCCCCTTCACCTGTAAGGGCTATGGTAGTGGTGTACAGTGGTGGGTAGTGGGGTTTGGGTGGGGGGGGGCTCAGCACCCAAGGTAAGGGAGCTATGCACCTGGGAGAAATTTCTGAAGTCTATTGCAGTGCCCCCTAGGGTGCCCAGTTGGTGTCCTGGCATGTCAGGGGGACCAGTGCACTATGAATGCTGGCTCCTCCCATGACCAAATGGCTTGGATTTGGTCATTTCTGAGATGGGTGTCCTCGGTTTCCATTATCACTGAAAATTGGGGATGACCATCTCTAAGGACGACCATCTCTAAGGTCGACCTAAATGTTGAGATTTGGGATTCCCCGGACGTATTATCGAAATGAAAGATGGACGCCCATCTTGTTTTGATAACAGCGATTTCCCTACCTCTTCACGGGGCCGTCCTGCGAGGATGTCCCCAGGAAAACTTGGGCACCCTGTTCGATTATTCCCCTCTCTGTGTTCTACTGACCATGTCATCTATGCGATTATCTGCCCTTGCCCAAAAATTTACATTGGGCAAACTTTGCGCCAATGCAGTTACAATCAATGAGCATAGGAACTGTGTCAGTCAGAAATGAGTGGAAGAACTGATTATCTACCATCATTTATGGTGCTGCTAAATTATTATGGTACTATGTTAGCCTCACAAATGTTGGTAGCTGTGTGGATGTTGCAGTATTGGCCTTCTACGAATCAAACGCAAAGACAACAAGGCCTACAACAGCCTGTCAGTGGAGGCAGAAGAGGCCTGCGCTGTAAGAGAACTGGGACTTGCCTGGGATAGATAAAAGGAAAAGTCAGAGGCTGAGTAAAAGGTATGGAAGGAGTAGATGATGGTTTAAGTATAGGATATATGATAATTTACCCAAAGTGGTAGAGAACTAGCGAAGAGTCTCAACTGGATCAGACTAGATGGGCTAACTTACTATGGCTATGCGAAGAAATTGAAGGGGAAAAGGCCTCAGAAATCTGTGGCCATTTATCAGTCTTTAGACTCTCTTCTTACAGCCTCCAGATGACTGACTAATCATTGGCCAAAAAAGCCCTCTAATTTTCTTGCAAATTCTTCAAGTGCAAATTGTACAGTATCATACTTTTTACTACAAACAAGTGCTCGACCAAAAATTGTTAAATGTACTTCAAGTATTGCTTCCATAGATGGAAACAATACTTGAAGCTAAGTACATTTTAAAAATTTTGGTCAAGCATTTGTTTGTAGTGAAGAGTATGATGACTGCACGATTTGCACTTTTTTTGTTGTTACATTTGTACCCTGCGCTTTCCCACTCATGGCAGGCTTACATGGGGCAATGGAGGGTTAAGTGACTTGCCCAGAGTCACAAGGAGCTGCCTGTGCCTGAAGTGGGAATCAAATTCAGTTCCTCAGTTCCCCAGGACCAAAGTCCACCACCCTAACCACTAGGCCACTCCTCAACTGTTGCTACTATTTGAGATTCTACATGGAATGTTGCTATTCCAATTCCATGTAGAAGTCGGCCCTTGCAGATCACCAATGTGGCCGCGCAGGCTTCTGCTTCTGTGAGTCTGACGTCCTGCACGTACGTGCAGGACATCAGACTCACAGAAACAGAAGCCTGCGCAGCCTTCTACATGGAATGTTGCTAGTGGAATAGCAACATTCCATGTAGAATCTCCAATAGTAGCAACAGAATCTCAATAGTAGCAACATTCCATGTAGAATCTCCAATAGTATCTACTTTATTTTTGTTACATTTGTACCCTGCGCGTTCCCACTCATGGCAGGCTCAATGCGGCTTACATGGGGCAATGGAGGGTTAAGTGACTTGCCCAGAGTCACAAGGAGCTGCCTGTGCCTGAAGTGGGAATCAAACTCAGTTCCTCAGTTCCCCAGGACCAAAGTCCACCACCCTAACCACTAGGCCACTCCTCCACTGTTGCTACTATTTGAGATTCTACATTGAATGTTGCTATTCCACTAGCAACATTCCATGTAGAAGTCGGCCCTTGCAGATCACCAATGTGGCCGCGCAGCCTTCTGCTTCTGTGAGTCTGACGTGCAGGACGTCAGACTCACAGAAACAGAAGCCTGCGCAGCCTTCTACATGGAATGTTGCTAGTGGAATAGCAACATTCCATGTAGAATCTCCAATAGTATCTATTTTATTTTTGTTACATTTGTACCCTGCGCGTTCCCACTCATGGCAGGCTCAATGCGGCTTACATGGGGCAATGGAGGGTTAAGTGACTTGCCCAGAGTCACAAGGAGCTGCCTGTGCCTGAAGTGGGAATCAAACTCAGTTCCTCAGTTCCCCAGGACCAAAGTCCACCACCCTAAGCACTAGGCCACTCCTCCACTGATGAATTTGCATGAAAACTAGAGGGGGGTTTTGGCCAACGATTAGTCTGTCATTTGGAGGTTGTAAGAAGAGAATCTAAAACTGACCTACAGATTTCTGAGGTCTTTCCCCCCTCAAGTTCTTTATTAATATACTAGTAAAAGAGGCCCGTTTCAGAGCAAATGAAACGGGCGCTAGCAAGGTTTTCGTCGCCAACACCCCCCTCCCTCCCTCCCTGGCCAACCCCTTCGTTGTTCTGCCATTGCTCCACCCCCAACGTCATGACGTTTGACGCGAGGGCGAGGCCCGGAGCGATTTCCCACCTCCCGCCTCCCTCCCTGCCAACCCCTTCGTTGTTCTGCCATTGCTCCGCCCTCGAGGGCGGGGCCCGGAGCGATTTTGGTGGCTTCACCACCACGAACCTTCGAACCTTTTTGAAGGAAGTCAGGGCTTGGCTTCACTGACGTCCGTGTCCTCAGAACGTTGAGGGTGAGTTTTATTATAGTAGATTGGTTCTTTTTCGTAGTTTTTCTACCTGGGTGTCTGTTGGTGACAACTTAAGGGTTACTGTGGAAAATTCCCTGATATTTTAAATTATTCATTAGAGTGTTCTAACTTACTACGGGCCAAAATTTACTGTTATTATGCTTGAGAACCAAAATATAGTGAGGATAAGCTCATTTTAGTCTCTTATGTTCTGTCTGTGATAGGAATTTGCTGAGCAGGTGAGCTGCTGTAAGCACGGAGCAGGACGAAGATCAAAGGAGGAACAGAAGTGATTTCCTAGCGAGTTTTCTGACAACGTGTTATAACGGTGACATAACTTTGTAAATGCCAGCTGGATGGTGCCAATTAACTTTGCTTTCACTCCTCTTCCAGAATAAAAAACTGCTTCTGACATTTGCATCTTTGACATGTTCTCTTCTGTGGAGCTGTCACAGAGGATACAATAGTCTCTCGATTTTTATGTTGAACAGAGGAATGGCATGTGAGCAAGGAGGTTGTGATGGAACACAGTGGAAGCAGGGCGCTGCTACAGGAAATCTTCTGTGTGCCATCTCTGGAAACAGATAACAAACTAGACAGAGGCTGGAAGAAAAATCTTTTCTCCTTTATTACAGAAAGGCAAAGTGTGAACTGCACTTAACAAGCTATGTTTTATCTGGCTCCGAAACCCAGAAATTCAATGCTGAAGCCCAGACATGGCCCGGCACTGAATTTCTGGGCATTTCCCCCCATCGGCAGTCGTCAAAATGCTGAATGTGGCCTTCTCACTATTGACCACCAAGTGTCCATCCTCTCCTCTTCCTTACCCTCCAGATCATGGTATCCAGAGATGCAAAAGGTGGTCCACCCCAATGAGTGAGGTTTCTCTCATGTTGTATTTGAGGTATAGATCTGGCACAATGGTGGAGGGACTGAAGACTAAGGAAGGGCTTCTGGCTATTCATTGACAAGGAATGCCTTCATGTGCACTTAAAATGGATTTCTGCATCATGGGCGACACTTTGCGTTGCTTAAAATCATATTTCAAGAGTTTACCAACATTAAATTATGTACACACCTATGTAAACAATTCAACTATATTTAAAGATTCCTCAAGAGCAGTGTCTCATAATTTAAACTACTGTAAAGACACATATTAGACCCTGTAAAATGTTCTAAAACGCTTTCTGATATTATGACAAACTAAAATTATATTAAAGTTTTGATGTCATTTCAGTAAGGCTAACACACAGTCCTTCTGCAGCAAGCCACTCTTGTGAGGAAGTAGACAAGGAACCAGGGTTGCCAGGTGGAAAATTTTTTCCCCACCCAAACCAGCCCAAAACCAGCCCAAAACCCGCCCAAAGTCAAACCCCGCCCCTGACACCCCGCCCCCGCCGTCATCAACCCCGCCCCCGCCGTCATCAACCCCGCCCCGCCATCAACCCCGCCCCCGCTGTCATCGGCCCCGCCACTTCTGTCACCGGCCCCGCCTCCCCGTCATCGGCCCCACCTCCCCCGTCATCGCCCTGCCCAGAATGTCACTAACCCCGCCCAAAATGTCACTAACCCCGCCCAATATGCCACTAGCCCCGCCTTAAAAAACCGCCAAAATACCCCAAAACAAGACCAAAAAAACGCAACCCGCCGCGGGCAAAAATTTCCCTCGGCGGGTCGCAGAAAACCACCCACCTGGCAACACTGCAAGGAACAAACCTGAGGGGTGAGGTTTCAGATTTCTTAAGCCTCTAGCTGTCAATCAAAGGGAGGAGTGACCTCTAGGGCAGGGCTTGAAAACACTGGCACTTAGAGAGGAGGAAAAGGAAGGATGGGGAAAGCTACAGCTAGAGGAAGAGCTCCAGTCCATGGAGATAAAGAGTGAAGCCAAAGGCTGAGGAAGGGCCTGTACCCAGTGAGCGAGGTGTGGAAGAGAACAGTCTCAAAACAGCAGATGAAGACTTAGACATGGAGATAGGTTTTTGATTATTTTCTTTTGACTACATTTCTGTCCAAATATCTGGGGATAATTTGAGTTCATTTTGCCTAGGGCAGCAGCGGTGGGCCACTGTGATAACATAAAACACTGCAAGAGAGGTGGATGCCCAGCCCTTGTGGGCTACCGATTGTAGCCAGGGTTGTATTTTTCCTTTGCTTGGAAACTGATGTTTTCAGAACAGATTGGGACTGAAAATGATTGTTATAAACCAACTGATTGAACTCATAGCTGAGAAAGAGGGAAAAAGAGGGTAAGAAGCCCCCTGTGGTACAAGGACTAAAGAGAGGGCGTACTCCTCATTCTTTTCCCAGTGACTCTAGTGGGAGTACTGCAGAGACAATATGACTACTCAAGTCAAGGCTGTGTTTTTTGGCTTGAAGGGCTAATAAGACCTAAGCCTCTAAAAGTTCCTGTGAAAGGGGGAGCTTTTAAACTGTGTTGTACCTGAAATCCACAGAGGAAGGTTCCTGTATTTCCTAATAAAGACCTTTTGAAAAGCTTATATTTAAAGGCGCAGAAGAATGGCACCCCCTCAAGGCCAGGGGATGAGTTGGGGTGTGGGGCATGGCCACGGCCGTGACAAGCGCTTAGCACTGGGATCCGTGCTCAATTTTGGGCATGAGGATTTAAACCAGCTGAAACCTGGTGTAAATCCCTGTTGCCTATATTAGGTGTGGATCCCCTGAATTCTATAACACTGTGTGCAAATCCTAGAACTGCCCCGACCCGCCCATGCCCCTCCCATGACCACGCCCCCATTTGGATGCACGCAGAAAAATTTACGCGCACATCTTTATAGAATAGTGACTCAAGATGCACACGTAAATCACAATTATTGCCAATCTATGTCAATTGATTGTTAGTGCCCGATTATCAGCTCGTTAAGCAATTAAATTGCTCATACAAATTGGGAGTGTGCAATTTTAAGTCCTATATATAGATTTAGGGGGATTATGTATGCAAATGTTCAAAATACTGACATTTTCACACATACACGTGCAAATGTCAATAGTTGCCCTAATAAGGACTATTTTGTAAATACCCGCTTAACTTAGAAAGCAGGTATTTGCAGGGAGCATACACAGGGAAGGTGCATGGGCGGGACTTAGGCAAGGCTGCAGCTTAGACGTCCATCTTGCAGAATACTGTAAGTTGTGCAATTACTATACCATACCTACTCCTACTGCATTGATGCACCCACACTTCACACCAGGTGCCGAAATGTTAGATGCACCAATACTGGAATACACTTTCCACAATGGAACTTGGACACCCATTTCCGTTATGCTCTTGGGGTGCCTAAATGGAGGTGCCCACTCATGGAGTTACCCCCACAATGGGACATGTGCTTACCTCAGTGACATTCATCACTTTGATTGCTGCAAGCTGTCCAGTCTTCACATGGCGACCCTGTGATGAGAGCAATAGTTGTAAGTGTTGTTGAAGAATCAGCCTTTATATAAGGATTTATTACTGCTTTGGTTAAGTTGATTACATGCCCTATCATTGTGGCCCAGGGTGAGATACCAATAATTTGCATTATGCTTAAGCATAATAAACATAATTGCCACACTATCTTTGCAATCTAAATTATATATGTAATAAAAAGCATTATAATTATGATCACCATTAGGTATGTATACAGCAGATATTTACAGTGTGCCATAGATAATGTTAATGGTATTACTGTACATAGACTGTAGAGATAGAAAATGTAAAATAAGGAGAGATCAAATAGACACAAAATCAAAATGATATATAAAATATTAGAGGTTAATATTCTACCCACAGCAGTCAGCAGTTTTTAGGCAACTATGTCACAGCTTGGGATAAGTGAGCCCTTGGGTCGCAGCCAGGTAAACACGACCTACCCAACATGAAGGTTAGGTGGGCCCTGGCTGGCAGCAGGCAAATCACGCTCTGGCAAAGACAGACCAGAGAGTGGCTCTTAAAAGAGACCTTGAGGACTGGCCTGACAGAGCCTGGGGGATGCCCTGGCAAGTCAGGGTGGACAGTGGCTTTTAAGAGAGCCCTTTGGGGCTGGCCTGGCGGAGTTGAGGCCGGGGAGGAACTGGAATCTGAAGCCCAGGGGTATCCGAGGACCTGGAGACGGATAGCCAGATAGGAACAAGACAGGAAGCTGGCTGAAGGAGACTGGAACAAGGCTGGGACAAGGCCAGAGATGATGGAACAACAAAACTAGAACAAGGCTGGAGGAGAAAACTGGAGCAAGGCTGGAGGAGAAGGCTGGAACCAGGCTGGAACACACCCTTGACTCAGCTAGAGGAACTGTTGTGAAGGCATCACAGAGAATCCTAGGTTCCTTTTAAAGCCCCAACCATGATGTTGCGCATCTTAGGGCATCTTCCCCGGGATTCCTGTCACTGGCCCTTTAAAACATGGCTCCCTGTGCACCTAGGGGAGCTGGCGCCAACCCGCTCTCCTGACGACCAGGAAGGAGGGACACATGTGAGTGGCAGAATGGCCAAGACAGAGGCATGGGTGGCCGGTGGCCCACTGCACCAAAGAGGAAGGTCTGGATCTCAGAAGGCACCATGAGACCTGACCGTGACGCCCCCCAATGCCACCAGGTGAACCGGGGCATGGGACACGGCTGTGACCGTGAGGCTGAACTGAGCCCAGATATGCAATGCCAGGCCATGCTTTGGTTCCACCATTGAATATCTGCATTACAGTGGTCACCTGGAAGCTAATCATTACTTTCAGCACTGGAATATGGGGTGCCACAAGGATCCATACTGTCTCCCACTTTATTTAATATGTACCTCAAGCTTCTGGCTGAGCTGCTTTGGTCAATGGACACAAAAATTCTACATCTATGCTGATGATGTTCAACCACTCAGTGAACCAGATTTACCTACAGCTCTGAGTAAACTGACTGCCTGCTTAACCTCAACTCAGAAATGGGCAAACAACAACAAACTTTGTCTGAACCCAAATAAAACAGAGATTCTTTGGTTACTCTGCCGCACGTCTTATCTTCCACCTGAACCGATACACTCATACCACCCTTCTCCTCAAGTCACTTCATTGGCTTCCGATCAGGTACCGCATTCAATTCAAGCTTCTGCTACTAACCTACAAATGTACTCGATCTGCAGCCCCTCCTTACCTCTCAACCCTCATCTCCCCTTACGTTCCTACCCGTACCCTCCGCTCTCAAGACAAATCCCTCCTTTCAGTACCCTTCTCCACCACCGCCAACTCCAGACTCTGCCCTTTTTGCCTCGCCTCACCCCACGCTTGGAACAAACTCCCCGAGCCCATACGCCAGGCCCCCTCCCTGCCCATCTTCAAATCTCTGCTTAAAGCCCACCTCTTCAATGTCGCCTTCGGCACCTAACCTCTACACCTCTGCCCAGGAAACCTAGACTGCCCAACTTGACATTTCGCTCCTTAGATTGTAAGCTCCTTTGAGCAGGGACCGTCCTTCTTTGTTTATTTTGTACAGCGCTGCGTAACCCTAGTAGTGCTCTAGAAATGTTAAGTAGTAGTAGTAGTACCAAACACGGACAAATACCCAACTTCAAAATATCTTTTGGGAAGTATGAACTTCCCCTAAAATCACAGGTCATGAATCTTGAGATACTGCTAGACTCATCACTCACTCTGATCCCAGAAATTCAAACAACCTTCAAAAATTGTCTCTATCACCCACGACAGCTACGAAATCTCTCTCCATATATTGAAAAGACGAGTCTGAACACAGTGGTCCTTGCCATGATAACATCACGACTAGACTACTGTAATGTCCTGTACACTGGCCAAACCAAAAAAGAGTTTGTATCAGCTCCAACTAATTCAGAATGTTGCAGCATGACTGATAGAAGGCTGCAAGTGGCCTGACCACATAACACCCTTCTTGTAAAAGCTACACTGGCTATCAGTACCTTACAGGGCTACATTTAAAAATCTATTTCAAAGTCCTCATGCTCCTTTTAGTGAAACTGAGCATGCTCAGTTTCACTAAAAGGAGTGTGCTGGACGTGAGGGGAAGAGCGAGCAGGGCAGGCAACACAGCGGCGCCAAGACCGGTGCTGGATGAAGGCTCCAGCTGGCACGGTTGGGGACCCCTGCCAGCAAAACCAGGGGCCCCAAAGAAATTTGGGAGGGGGCCCAGGCCCCTGTGGCCCCACATAGCTACGCCACTGGTTGCTTGCAGCCCTCAATCAGTTGTGCTGCAGCATTCTGAAGCAGTTAGAGCTGGTGCAAAATCTTCCTCATTTAGTATATGTGATGCATGGTGGGGGGTCAAGAGAGGGTGCAGGGGGAGGAGGTCACTAGACCACCAGGATGAGTTACTGTAGGGGGAGGTCAGGAGGGGGTGGAGGGTCGCAGGGTCAGGAGAGGGTGCAGGGGGAGGAGGTCACTAGACCACCAGGATGAGTTACTGTAGGGGGAGGTCAGGAGGGGGTGGAGGGTCGCGGGGTCAGGAGAGGGTGCAGGGGGAGGAGGTCACTAGACCACCAGGATGAGTTACTGTAGGGGGAGGTCAGGAGGGGGTGGAGGGTCACAGGGTCAGGAGAGGGTGCAGGGGGAGGAGGTCACTAGACCACCAGGATGAGTTACTGTAGGGGGAGGTCAGGAGGGGGTGGAGGGTCACGGGGTCAGGAGAGGGTGCAGGGGGAGGAGGTCACTAGACCACCAGGATGAGTTGCTGTAGGGGGAGGTGAGGAGG
This sequence comes from Microcaecilia unicolor, assembly GCF_901765095.1. Classification (NCBI taxonomy): domain Eukaryota; kingdom Metazoa; phylum Chordata; class Amphibia; order Gymnophiona; family Siphonopidae; genus Microcaecilia; species Microcaecilia unicolor. Next base: position 31,328,877 of record NC_044037.1, on the reverse strand, counting down.
GGGTGGGGGGTCACAGGGTCAGGAGAGGGTGCAGGGGGAGGAGGTCACTAGACCACCAGGATGAGTTGCTGTAGGGGGAGGTCAGGAGGGGGTGGAGGGTCGCGGGGTCAGGAGAGGGTGCAGGGGGAGGAGGTCACTAGACCACCAGGATGAGTTGCTATAGGGGGAGGTCAGGAGGGGGTGGAGGGTCGCGGGGTCAGGAGAGGGTGCAGGGGGAGGAGGTCACTAGACCACCAGGATGAGTTGCTGTAGGGGGAGGTCAGGAGGGGGTGGAGGGTCGCGGGGTCAGGAGAGGGTGCAGGGGGAGGAGGTCACTAGACCATCAGGATGAGTTGCTGTAGGGGAAGGTCAGGAGGGGGTGGAGGGTCGCAGGGTCAGGAGAGGGTGCAGGGGGAGGAGGTCACTAGACCACCAGGATGAGTTGCTGTAGGGGGAGGTCAGGAGGGGGTGGGGGGTCGCGGGGTCAGGAGAGGGTGCAGGGGGAGGAGGTCACTAGACCACCAGGATGAGTTGCTGTAGGGGGAGGTCAGGAGGGGGTGGGGGGTCACAGGGTCAGGAGAGGGTGCAGGGAGAGGAGGTCACTAGACCACCAGGATGAGTTGCTGTAGGGGGAGGTCAGGAGGGGGTGGAGTGTCGCAGGTTCAGGAGAGGGTGCAGGGGGAGGAGGTCACTAGACCACCAGGATGAGTTGCTGTAGGGGGAGGTCAGGAGGGGGTGGGGGGTCGCGTGGTCAGGAGAGGGTGCAGGGGGAGGAGGTCACTAGACCACCAGGATGTTGCTGTAGGGGGAGGTCAGGAGGGGGTGGGGGGTCGCGGGGTCAGGAGAGGGTGCAGGGAGAGGAGGTCACTAGACCACCAGGATGAGTTGCTGTAGGGGGAGATCAGGAGGGGGTGGGGAGTCACTTTCTGTGCTGCCTATTATGATGCATCATTTGTACTGTCGTTTATCATCATTGTATTACATGATTCTTCTACTGTGCTGTTTAATTGTGTACATTTCTGATACTACAATCAAGTTACCAGTGGCGTTCCTAGGGTGGCTGACACCCGGGGCGGATCGCCGATGCGCCCCCCCCCCCTGGGTGCAGCGCCTCCCCCCCCCCCCCGGCGAAATGACACCTCCCCCTGGCTAAACGAACACCTCCCTCCCCCGGGTGCATTTTTACCTGCTGGGGTGGATGCCGCGCGCCTGTCTGCTTCACTCGTTCCATGCTCCCTCTACCCCGGAACAGGAAGTAACCTGTTCCGGGGCAGAGGGAGCACGGAATGAGCAGCGCCGACAGGTGCGTGGCACCCCCCCAGCGGCGTGCACCTGGGGTGGACCGCCCCCCCCCCCCCCTAGGAACGCCACTGCATGTTACTCCTATTTCTGGTATTCAGTTTGCCATCTCCAAATCTACCTGATTGACTGTATTTATGCTTTTATGTTTGATCATTTCACCATTGCTATGCTGTTAACAAAACTATATATTCTAAGTCAAGCTCTAACATTGCTTGGGTGAATCTCTTCATAAAGGTGGTTAATAAATTCCAGTAAAAGGAAAGAAATTTGGATTTAGCTCACACTGTTTTTTTTTTTCTTCAGTAATAACTCAAAGAAAGTTACATTGAGCTACAGTGGGTACTTTCCTGCCCCAGGGTGCTCAAAATCACTCCTCAGGGCAATGGAAGGTTAGGTGATTTGCCCATGACTACAAGGAATAGTGGTGGAATTTGAACTCTTGCTGCCCTGGTTCTCCACCCATTGCTCTAACCACTAGGCTATTCCACTCTATACTGTGAGAAAGAGCCATCTATTACCCTGGTGTTTTGAAAAAAAAAAAAAAAACCCCAAACATTTTCTATAGGAAGTAACAGACACTGGCAATTACTGTAGTGTTGGGGAAGCTGAGCATAAATGCAATTTATTTTTGAAACAAGCGTTCTTACAGTGTGCTTATACAAGGTAGAGGGAAGAAATATGTAATTTATAGCCATTGGGGAAAATTCTAGAAAGGTATTTAGCCAAAGGCAAATAATTGGGGCGGGGACGCTTTAAATAATGCAGTGCAAATTGGTTTGGCCTCTAAACTACTCGATATTAGGATTACCGTAGGGCGGATATAGTACTGAAAGGCGGTTCCATCCCAGCAGAGAATGTGCAGCCTGATCTTACAGAAATCTAATTTTAATCTAGGCTCAATTGAGATGGGGCAACAGAAGGAAGAAAATGAGCATTGAGCAAGGGCTCCATTCATATGTGCAAGATCTTCAAGAAAGAGGAGAGGCAGGCACTGGCCACTGTCAGCATGCCACGAAAGCTGAAGTTTCAATTTGACATGTTGTACTACAGGCTGTCTTTCATGTGGCGAGTTCTGCTGATGTCAAAAGAAGCCAGTTACAGAAGTGCTGGGCACAGACTCTGCTAAAAAAATTTTAGCTGCTTAAGTTCCTAAGCTGGCATAGGAACAGGGTTAAACTGGCTCTCTGTACTCCAGACTGCAAGCGAGACTTGCATCCTTGGACAATCTTTAGGCTTGGAGAGTCATCAATCACAGTGCATTGCTGCTGACCAAGGGACCAAGCCACAGAGTTCAGAAAATGTTCACATCCTGCTTTTTATCCTTTTCAGCTACTCCATGCCAAAAATACCAACTTAGTTTTCAAGCCAAACAAGAACCTCCTTAGAGGAAAATGCTGTACTGCTATCATACGATGTATCATGTTTTTAATTTCTACCGAGAATCATGTTCTGCCTTTCTCGGTGTCCTGAGTTCATCTTTCAGTTCTTCTACAATTTTGGAAGGGAAGGGATTTTGGATTTGGCTCATGCCCTTTCCAGTAGAAGTTCAAGGCAAGTTAGACTCAAGAACAATAGGTATTTCCCTGTCCCTAGAGGGCTCATAATCTAAGGGTTACATATTCAAAACAATTTAACTGGGCAGGAGAGATGTCCTGGATTGTGGTTTTGGATTCAGCTCAAGCCTTTCTCAGTGGTAGCTCAGGGCGAGGTACAGTAAGCTTTTTCCTGTCCCTGGAGGACTTACAGTCTAAGGTGGCAATTCTATAAATTGGCTCCAAGATTTAGGCGCCCCAATGCCTTACGCTTAACGCCAATTCTATAATGGCATCTGGGTGCCAAGATTCTGTTATAGAATATGGGCATCATGTGGCATTGTTATGCCTATAGATAGGCGCCAACAGTTGCGCTAAGTCAATGGCAGCTGAAACTGTTGCCGCCAGTGTGCCCTGAAGTGCATCTGACTTATAGCACCTCAGAGAGATGCCCATGACCTACCCACACTCTGCCCCCTCAAACCTACGTGCTAAGCGATTTTGGCACTTATGTTATATAATCATGGAAATTTAATTGACAGAAGACGGCAGGAGTGTGCTTGGCCCATTATCTGGTCTGAAGCCAGTAGGCGGAGCTTGCTACCATATACAATAGCAAATGTTTATTAGAAATAAGGCTCGTCTATGTGTGGCTTGGCATGGACCAATAGTTTACTTTGTTTTGAGTGTATCAAGATGGCAGCTATGGTTTCAGCCTTGTCACATGATACCATCTCCTGTCTAATAAACCTCCTTGTATAGAATAGTACCTAGTGCTGGCGTGCATAAATGCCAATTTGTGGCACGAATCGTGCTCGTAAGTGCTGTTATTCTTTAGCATATGAACCCAATTGGCACCTATCTTTAGACACTAATTGCCCTTCATGTTTGTACCTGGGGCAAATGAGCGTTAACTGTCTTGCCCAAAATCTCAAGCAGCAGCAGTGGGATTTGAACACTGGCATCCATGGAAAGAGATGAAAAGTTGTAGGAAGATGCCGTAAAAAGAGGGAAATGAACACTGAATAGTAAGAATGAACAAAATTTGAACGGAGAGAGAAACAGAAAAACAAATAGAAGAAAGCTGAAAGGAAAAGCTCAATGCTGGAGATTGATGTTGTGGAGGAAGTGAAGAAAACAAGGGACAGGGTGAGCAGTGGGTGATGGGAGTAGAAGGAGAGCGGTATTTAAGAGGTGGGAAAGGACACGTCATAGGAGACAAAGGATTTGTGTAAGGAGGAGATGAGCAAGGGGGCGTGTGAAAGAAATTAGGGAGAGAGAATGGAAGGGTATAAGTAGGATAACGAAAAACTAAAGAAATGAGACACAGGAATGAAATAAGCAAAATGAGAAAGATGGCAGCAGGGTGGAAAAGAATGAGTAAAAGAAAATAGGAACTTAGGGGGGCCGATGTTCAAAGCGATTTAACCAGAAATGGTTCCTAGCCGATTAAATCACCTATTTGGGGATAACCGCTAATTTTCAGTAGCACTTAACCAGTTGGCGCAGAACTGAAAACAGGCTATTTTGGGGCTTTCTGTGGGCTGATATTCAGCACTTAATCGGCCAAGGTAACCACATAAATAGGACCACAAAAAAGTCAGTCCTATCTCTGGGGCATTTAGGGGCCCTTTTACTAAGCCGCGTAGGCGCCTATGCGCGTGCAAGGCATGTCAATTTGGAACTACTGTCCAGCTATCTCGTGGTCTTGGAGGTATTCCATTTTTTATGTGCGTCCACTACACGCGCCCGAAAATATTTTTTATTTTTGAACACGCAGCGCTAACCAGGTGGTAATTGGCGTTGACAATTACCACCCGGTTAACGCGTGACACCTTACCCCTAAGTGAATGGGTGGCGCTAAGGTTTCAGACCCAAAATGGATACGCGCCAATTTAAATTTTGCCGCACGTCCATTTTCGGCCTAAAAAAAAAAGAGGCCATTTTTCAGTGCATCTTAGTAAAAGGACCGCTTAGTGCGCTCTAAATCCATTAGCATGCCTTAGTAAAAGGACCCCTTTATGTGGTAACCCTTAGCCAATTAAGTGCTGAATATCATGCTTAGGGCCTCTTTTAGCAAACCATGCCAAAGGGGCGTAGCCAGACTTCAGCGGAAGGGGAGTCCAGAGCCCGAGGTGAGGGGGCACATTTTAGTCCCCTCCCCCGGCGCCACCAACCCCCCCTCACCATTGCTGACCCCCCCCACCGCCGCCACCACCAAGAACAACTTTGACCCCCCCTGCCGACGACCCCCTTGACCCCCCTCCTGCCGCCAACCCTCCCCCGCCGTTGCCATCGCCTACCTTTGCTGGCGAGGGACCCCAACCCCAGCCAGCCGAGGTCCTCTTCTTCCTTCATTCTGTTTTTGAGTCTGACATCCTGCACATTGTGAATGCAGGACGTCAGACTCACAGAAACAGAACGAAGGAAGAAGAGGACCTCAGCTGGCGGGGGGGTTGGGGTCCCCCACCAGCAAAGGTAGCAGATGGCGACAGCGGGTTAACGGCGGGAGGGGGGGGGGTCGAGAGGGGTGTCGGCAGGGGGGTCCAGGGCCAAATCTACAGGGGGCCCAGGCCCCCATAGCTCCACCCCTGCTGCGCGGCAGTGCCAATGAAGCCCAATGAAAGTGAATGGGCTTTGTCGGCATTACTGGGCTGGGAATTGCTAGCGTGGTTTGGTAAAAGAGGCCCTTAACCGGCTACGCGTTATATTTGTTTATTCCGCGGTTGATATACCACCTTTCTTTAAATACACTGGCTGGCTCTGGAAACCCAGAAATTCAATGCTGGTGCCTGGACGTGGCCTGCCACAGAACTTCCGAATTCAACACTGGTGGTGATCAGCAAAAAGCTGATTGTCACTGGCTGAATACTGGGCCGTTAGAAATAAAAGAGGAAGAGGACAATGATTAAAATTTTAAAAAGGCTGGAGAAATTATAACTAGAAACCTGAATACAAGAATAAAAATAATAGAAGTGAAATTGATAAAGGATCAAGAAAGAAAACAAAAATAGAAGACCAACACACGCAAAGATTTAAAAATATTTTATTGAACTGCTCTGCTCTGCTGCAACTCAACAGCGGGTAGGGTTGAAGTGTGGGTGGGTGAGTGAGAAGCTGGAGAGATGAGTCCGGGAAGGAGCGGGACAGAAAATATTCACCCTGTCTGCCCTCTCCCACAAATAATGCCAAACTGAAAGGGTGGATAGTTTTACCCTTCATAGTTCTTGCCTCCCATCCCCCCCACCCCCAAACTAAAAAGGCAAACTATTATATAACTAGTAAAACATGCCCGTTTCTGGAGCAAATGAAATGGGCGATAGCAAGGTTTTCCTCCCGAACTCCCCCCCTCCCTACCCACCCCTTCGGCGTTGTGAAGCCACTGACCGCCATTGCTCCGCACCTCGTCAACGCACGCCACCTTCACCTCCTGAGTCGTGAAGCCACTGACGCCATTGCTCCGCCCTCGCTCTGTGACGCCATTGCTCCGCCCTCGACGTCATCACGCTTGACGCGAGGGCGAGGCCCAGAGACAGTGATTTCGGTGGCTTCACCACCACCACGAACCCTTCGAACCCGAAGGAAGTGACACTGACGTCAGTGTCCTCAGAACGTTGAGGGTGAGTTTTATTATATAGGATTAAATTAGAGGCCAAAGCTGCTAGTTTGGAGCCAGATAGACTAAAGTGTTTTTTTTTTCTCATGTCTATGGGAAAAAAATGTTTTATATATTTAGTCTCTGATTGGATGTTGTTTATCCTGACAAAAGAGAAACCAGGCTGAAATAATAATAAAATGAATAGTAGACTGCCATTTCCTGTTTCCTCTAGCTAACATTCAGTACATAAGGATACTGATGGGATAACATTCACAACTCCAAGCATATAACTGTAGTTTTGATCAGAGCTGGGTCAACCTTAACTAAATAAAGATATTCACCCCCAGCTGCTTGACCACACCATCCAGAGAGGGGGTGGGGAGAAGAAGCAAAGATTGCTGGAGAAAGGAAAAGCGGTTTGATTAAGCCTGTGTTGGTCAGCATTTTTCACAGTCCTGACCAGCGAAAAGCAGGATTAGGTCAGGATATTCAGTACAGGCTAGTATTAAGCGTTGTGCTAGGATAGCTAACTGGGCATAGTTTGGACTCCATTACATTAGTTCAGTTCATTTTAATGTACTTGACACACTGCCTTTCAATTTAATACTGAAGTGGATTGCAGTGTTAAAATCACAGCGGCAGTGTACCTACCTTATATGGCACCCGGGGCGGAGCACACCCCACCCCCTGGCAGAGCACATGCACCCACCTGGCAACGCACACTCTCGCCTCTAAGCCAGTGGTGTAGCCACAGGTGGGCCTGGGTGGGCCAGGGCCCACCCACTTAGGAATCAAGCCCACCCAACAGTAGCACACGTTTAGTGGTAGCTGGTGGGGATCCCAAGCTCAGCCAGCTGAAGACGTCCCCCTGATGTTAACAAAAACACTACTCTCCATGATACCGGCACCTGCACATGCTCAGTTTTCAGCACATGCCTGCTGCAGACTGCCAAGGTGGAAAGAAGCGTTTTCCCCGCCAGCTGAGATATTTTTTTGGTGGTTGTTGGGGGGGGGGGGGGGGAGGGGAGGGGAAGATCACTTAGTGCCCACCCACTTCTTGCCTAGACCCACCCAAAATCTGTAGTCTGGCTATGCTCCTGCTCTAAGCAAGGGGGTGTGAGGGGCAGAGGCGCTCTGTTGGCTCTGCTGGCCCCCTGCCCCCTCAGACGTCAACTTCTTGTTCCAGGGTAGGGGACTGGCAGACCTGACAGCGCGCCTCTGTCCCTTGCTGCTGGCGCCCCGCCCTAGGTACGCTAAAGAATCATAGTTAACCTTAGATTGGGAGCCCATTTGGGACAGAAAAGTACCTGCAAAAATAGTATATGTAAACTGCTTTGACTGTATTTACAGAAAGGCGGTATATAAAATGAGGCAAAAAAACATGTAAAAAAACACAACACAAAAGATATCATATACATTACAAGGAAAGCACAAAACCGATCTAACCACAAAATAGCAGATTTATTGAATGTACATTAAAAACTCCAACATGTCCGATTAGCTATCTGGGCAACCACATTGCCCTTTTACTAAGCCGTGTAAGCTTCTATGTGCACCAAAATAGAGTTACCACCTGGCTATCACGCTGCTCTTGTGGTAATTTCATTTTTGGTGTGCATCTGACACACGCATCCAAAAAATATGCCCAAATATATTGGTGTGACAAAAGGGAGGCTAAGCCTTTAAGTGAGATTTAAGAACATAAGTGCTGCCATAGTGGCATAGACTGAAGGTCCACCAAGCCTGGTATCCTGTTTCCAACAGAGGCCAATCCAGGTCACAAGTACCTGACAAGATCCCAGAACAGCAAAACAGATTTTATGCTGCTCATTCTAGAATATGCAGTGGATTTTCCCAAGCCCATCTTAATAATGGCTAATTTTCCCATTAGCACATGGCCATTAGCGTGTGTGTCCTGACCACCACCCATTATGTAGGCGGTAAGGGCTCACACACTAAGCATGTGCTAATTGGTTAGCATGTGGCAATGAAACTGTGCTAACCAATTACCTGCAGAACTTGCCCATTCTCCACCCCAGATCTGTTCCCAGCACTAAAGAATTTTATTTTTTAGTGCGTGGGTAGCATGCACATCCCCAAATTACCATGGGACACCTCAGCGTAGGGTTACCATATGTCTGGATTTACCCGGACATGTCCTCTTTTTGAGGACATGTCCGGGCGTCCGGACGGGTTTTGCCAGTCCGCCCGTTTGTCCGGATTTCTGGACAAATGGGCAGGCGGGCAGCGGGCCTATGCTAGCCTCCCCTTACTATCTACTGCCCTGGTGGTCTAGTGAACTCTTTGGGGCAGGAAAGAGCCCCCTCTTTCCTGCCCGGAGCACTGCCCTTGCCCTGCATCCTGTTGCTGTGACGGTCTCGGGATTCAAAATGGCCGCCGAGAGTTGAAGCGGCCTCGCGAGACTTCAGCCTCTTTCTAACCTGCCCTACCTATCTAACTTGACTTTTTTGACAAAGCAAATGTTCACCATCCTAGATAGGCAGGGTTTCAACTGGGGGTCAGTGAGGTGCTGGTGCATAGTTATTTGGATCCGGGTGGGATACCATGCACAGTATCTTTGGATTTATCTTCTGCATTTGACCTTATTAATAATCATAGCTGTTTGATCATTTGATTTGCTGAAATTGGTATTTCAGATACTGTTTTACATTACTTCTAAGGGTGTTCATTTAAGATGACTATGGACTTATTTTTTTAAAATTTTTATTACATTTGTACCCCGTGCTTTCCCACTCATGGCAGGCTCGATGCAGCTTACATATTGTATACAGGTACTTATTTGGACCTGGGGCAATGGAGGGTTAAGTGACTTACCCAGAGTCACAAGAAGCTGCCTGTGCATGAAGTGGGAATTGAACTCAGTTCCTCAGGACCAAAGTCCACCACCCTAACCACTAGGCCACTCCTCCTTACATCAATTGCCATGCAAAGTCCCTCAAGGCTCCATCTTGTCACCCTTGATTTGTAATATTTTTTTGTGTCATCCCTTGTGAGGTTAATTCAGGATTCGGATTTAAGCAGATACTATGCCAATGAAATTATTTTAGTATCTTACACTTATTCAATACTGCCTGACTTGCAACCTGTGAAGGACTGCCTTAATAAAGTCATGCAATGGCTTTGCTATAACCATTGGTTCTCAATCCTGCAAAGTCGGTAGCTGTATGGTTTATGGGAAGATCATCTTATTCATCTCAGACACCACTATTTTCTAGGTCATCTATCCCTTTAGTTACTTCGTTTAAATATCTAGGAGTAATTCTTGGCTCTCAGTTGCAGTTTGATGCACAGATCTCAGCAATAATCGAGTCTTCATTTTTTTGCTTAAAGATAATCATATCTTAACCACTCCAGCCCTTCATTCACTGGTATCACATTTTAGTGTCATTGGGATTGGACTACTGCAATTCTGTTCTTGCAGGAATTCGAGGACAGAACTTGATACATTTGCAATCCGTTCAAAATATGCAGTGTTTCCAAGTTTGATCGTGTTACTCCACTGTGTTATTCCAGAATCACTGGTGCCCGGTCTCTTTTCGGATTCAGTGTAAGGTTCTGATCTTAGGGGCCCTTTTACTAAGGTGCACTGAAAAATGGCCCACGCTAGTGTAGGCACGTGTTTTGGATGTGTACAGATCCATTTTCAGTGCACCTGTAAAAAATGCCTTTATTTCTGTGCTGAAAATGGACATGCGGCAAAATTAAAACTGGCAAATCCATTTGGAGTCTGAGACCTTACCACCACCCATTCACTTAGCGGTAAGGCCTTACTCATTAACCAGGCAGTAATCATTAATGCACGTACAATGCTGATTACCAACCAATGCGCAAGAAAATAAAATACAGTGAAACCTCGGTTTTCGTTGACTTCGGTTATCGTCGGTTTCAGTTTTCGTTGATTTTTTCAGTGAAAAATTTGTCTCGGATTTCATTGGTTGCCTCGGTTTTCACTGCTAATTTTGCAAAAACAAAGGGGCGACCCACGCATTCTCCTGCTCATTGTGGCGTTGTTTCTCGTTGTGTGAGCATCACCCCGCGCGTCTAACGCAACGCACGCAAGATAAAATCACATGTGCTCAAATCTCATCTTCCCTGTTAAGTGTTTCCCTTGCTAATAAGTTAACCCTTTCCCTTTAGCTCCATCATGGGACTATACTTATTCTCTATAAAATGTGTTTTTGGTATGTATTTTGGAGTGTCTAGAATGAATTAATTGGATTTACATTGATTCTTATGGAAATAATTGCCTCGGTTTTCGTCTGTTTAGGTTTTCATTGATTGTTTCCGGACGGATTATCAACGAAAACCGAGGTATCACTGTATATTTTCCGGCGCATGTAAAAAATGAAATTACCACCCAGGCCATGCGGTAGCTCAAAATTGACGCATGTTGGATGCGCATAAAGGCCTACACGGCTTAGTAAAAGGGCCCCTTATCTTAGAAAACTCATTATTCAGATGTACCCACACATCTTTCCTTGCTACGTATTTCACATTCTCCTTTCTATGGAGAATAATTTGCTTTGTATGCCGCCGGTGAGTTGGGTTTGACTTGACATGACATGACAATCTGCATTTTTCTTTCTTGCACCATTTTTATAGAATTCTTCTCTTTGCTTAGATGCATCATTGCACAGTTTTAAAGTAGCACTGAATGCTTTGAGAAGCATTTTGATGCTATGGTGTTTTGGAGTTAGTTGATAGAAATAATGCTTCGAACCAACAGTTCTTGCCTGTTTACTATTACTATTACGCTATTGTAATGCAGTTCTTGTCTACATTTTATTGTATGGAGACCACTCTGGTGCTGTTTGAGTAGGGCAGTGTATCAGATTGATCAATAAGCATAATCATATCATACTGGTTAATCAAGTTGTCAACAATGTATGCTATTTTTTTTTTAATGCTGCAATAAGTCATTTCTTCTCACAGAGATTTCCCCTCTTCCGTTTACAGTTTCTTTTGCTGCCTAATGTTGATCCTTCCTAATCTGTCACAGCACGCCACGCTCTGGATGGTGAAAAATGGACCACGTTGCAATCTCAGAACTACAGACCCGTAGCATTAGCCAAGCAACACTGAAGCTCTGCACAGCTGGAACTGCAGGGAGCTGTACTGAAAACGGAGCCTGCTTCCTTTCTAACAGCCTGAAAAAGATCTGGTGAAAAGATACATGTAGGAACAAAATCAGTTTGTTGTCTGAAATAAAAAAAAGTATTTCATATGCTCCTAGAACTGAGGTTAAATCATGCTATATATATATTTATTTAGATTTTGCTCACACCTTTTCCAGTAGAAGCTCAAGGTGAGTTACATTCAGGTACTCTGGATATTTCTCTGTCCCAAGAGGGCTCACAATCTAAGTTTGTACCTGAGGCAATGGAGGGTTAAGTGACTTGCCCAAGATCACAAGGAGAAGCAGGGGGATTTGAGCTGGCCACCTCTGGATTGCAAGACCGCTGCTCTAAACACTAGGCCACTCCTCCACTCCAGAATCTTGCTATTCTTTGGATTCTATATGGAATGTCGCTACTCTTTGAGATTCTGCATGGAATCTTGTCACTCTTTAAGATTCCAGAATCTTATTTATTTGGATTTTGCTCACACCTTTTTCAGTAGTAGCTCAAGGTGAGGTACATTCAGGTACTCTGGATATTTCTCTGTCCCAAGAGGGCTCACAATCTAAGTTTGTACCTGAGGCAATGGAGGGTTAAGTGACTTGCCCAAGATCACATGGAGCAGGATTTGAACTGGCCACCTCTGGATTATAAAACAGTGCTCTAACCACCTGGCCACTCCTCCACTGTCTTATATATATAATTAATTTATTCTGGGGATGCCTGTGTTAACACCTTCTGGTGCGATTTCTGAGGGGGTAAAATGAAGGGATTCTCTTTTTGGGGTCCTTTTACTTAGTTGTGGGAAAAAGGGCCCTGCGGTAGCGGTGGGGGCCCTTTTTTCCCGTGCACCAGGGCCATTTTTCCCGCAATGGGTAAAATGTCCCTTAAAAAATGGCCATGCAGTAAGAGTACTCTTATCGCATGGCCATGCAGGTGGGGGGGGAGCACACTTGATGGTAACCACTGGATTTTTATTTTAAACTTTGCCTCCCCAAACAACTGAGTCACTGACCACACACATATATGCCTATGAGGATTTTAACCCTTTCCTCTCTCCCGGCCCTTCAGCCTCGCACTGGCGCCTATTTTACAAAAGTCTGCTCCCCCTGATGTCAAAACCTGGCTACGCCTCTGGCTATGCCCATTTCTTTGTGCAGCTTAATGGCCCATAAAGTAGTAAAAAAAACCACATGTAAATACCATTATATGCTCTAGCATAGCAGAGCATGCTAATTACAATATCAACACAACACACATTAAAACATCTTTATAGCCAGCACAGGGGGGTCAGGCAGGTGGAACATACAGACAAATAAGATAGAGTAACCGGAGTTTAGATGGAAGATGTTGGTTTTAGTTTCAATAATGACACATGTATTCAGCTGCTGCTGCACTGTATCTAAGCTTTGTACTAACCTCATCAAGTGACACAGCTATTTTGATCCAAAGGGTGGCTACTCACTTGAGTATGATTCTTTTCCCCACAGGCTTTAAAGCACAGTTGGAGAGGCTTTCTGGTTGTTTACTGAGGGTTGTGGAAGGTTAGGCACAGTGTTGCCAGGTGGAAAATTTTTTTCCCACCCAATCCAGCACAAAAACCGCCCAAAACCCGCCCAAACTCAAACCCCGCCCCTGACACCCCCACCCCCGCGTCATCACCCCCGCCCCCGCCGTCATCAACCCCGCCCCCGCCGGCCCCGCCTCCCCCGTCATCGGCCCCGCCTCCCACGTCATCGGACCCGCCTCCCACGTCACTAACCCCGCCCAAAAACGTCACTAACCCCGCCCCCCGCGGCCGAAAAAAACGCCCTGAAGCCCAAAAAGCAGCCCAAAAAACCGCAACCCACCGCGGGCAAAAATTTTCCCGCGGAGGGTCGCGGAAAACCGCCCAATTGGGCGGTAAAACCGCCCACCTGGCAACACTGGTTAGGCACAGTTCATGAGAACTCCCATTCACAGCTCCTTTCGCTGAACTCATCAGTTAAGACGAGTACACAGCAAGGCAAATATGAAGCTGCATTTTGCACAGGGCCATATATGTGGGAAACGCGACAACCAGGTCGGCAGGGCCAGCTCAAGGGATAGTGGCACCCTGAGCCAACTAGCTTTGGTAGCACTCCCCCTCCCTCCCAGTTCCAGGGTCCCCCCTCCCTCCGAATTTTAAAAGTCATCTTACCTCGTCGGGGTTACGCCGGCAGCAGCAGTGAAAAGCGTGCAGGCTCGGGGCTTTAGCCCTTCCCCTCTCTCAGCTCTGGTCCCGCCCTCATTTCCTGTTTCCGCAAGGGTGGGACCAGAGCTGAGAGAAGGGAAGGGCTGAAGCGCCGAGCCTGCACGCTTTTCACTGCTGCTGCCGCCGGCGTAACCCCGACAGAGGTAAGATGACTTTCAAAATTCGGAGGAAGGGGGGACCCTGGAACTGGGATGGAGGGAGGTAGGGAGGGGGACCGAGGAGGACCCTGGAACTCGGAGGGAGGGGGACCGAGGAGGACCCTGGAACTTGGAGGGAGGGGGGAAGGAGGGGGAGGGAGGACCTTGGAACTCGGAGGGAGGGGGACGAGGAGGACACTGGAACTTGGAGGGTGGGGGGAAGAGGACCCTGGAACTCGAAGGGAGGGACTGGAACTGGAAGAGAGGAGGGGCCTGGAACTCGGAGGGGAGGGGAGGAGGGAGGGGGGAATGCATCACCTGTAAAAAAAAAAATTTTCAGCACCCCCAATCATTTTGAAAAGTTGGTTCCTATGGGTTTACATGATTATCTATCTTCTCTAACAATACCTTACTCTCCAGCTAGAGTTCTCCGTTCTATTAAAGATCATCATTTGGTTCTCCCTAGTCCCAAAACTGCATATCTAGAATCAACAACACACTCTCTTTTTACTTTCTCTCTGCATATGTCTGGAACAATTTTCCCCTCTCTCCCTTTGTGGTAACATTAAAACGAGCATGTACAGTGCTGAAAAACAGGACAGGACGCCAGCAATGTAAGAACAGCACGGGCCAGACGCCTTAGCTGGTGGGGGTTGGGGACCCCCTCCAGCCAAACCAGGGGCCCCGGAGCCAGTTTGAGGGGGCCCAGGCCCTGTGGCCCCCCCGTAGCTACACCACTGCTATAAATTAATTTCAGAAAAGGAAAAGAACTACAAAACATGATAGGAAAGCAACGACTCACTCACACTGGAAGAGAGAGAAGGAGAATAAGGGGGGGGGGGGGGAGCACAATCAAAAGAGAAGGGGGACGAGAGGAACTGATGGAGGGGAAAAGGAGGACAGTAGCTGTGAATCACTGCGAATTCAGTTTAAAGAAAAAGCATTTGTGAACCACCAGGTCTTCAATTTTGACTTAAAATTCCAAAATGAGGATTCAGCACGGATTTCTAGCGGGAGAGAACTCCAGCGAAAGGGGGCAGCAAAAAAGAAAGCGGCATGACGGGTGGAATCCGCTTGGGGCCTGTAGGACTAAGCGATGGTCAATTATTGAAAGGAGAAGGCGAGCAGGTGGGTACGGAATAGTAAGAGACAAGGTAAACAGTAAATAGTAAGAGACAAGGGAACAGGGGTGATATGATACAGACGTTCAAATATTTGAAAGGTATTAATGCACAAATGAATCTTTTCCGGAGATGGGAAGGCGGTAGAACGAGAGGACTTGAAATGAGATTAAAGGGGGGCAGACTCAGGAAAGATGTCAGGAAGTATTTTTTCACGGAGAGGGTGGTGGGCGCTTGGAATGCCCTCCCGCGGGAGGTGGTGGAGATGAAAACGGTAACGGAGTTCAAACATGCATGGGATATGCATAGAGGAATCCTGTGCAGAAGGAATGGATCCTCAGAAGCTTAGCTGAAATTGGGTGGCGGAGCAGGTGGGGGGAAGAGGGGGTGGTGATTGGGAGGAGAGGATAGGGGAGGGCAGACTTGTACGGTCTGTACCAGAGCCGGTGATGGGAGGCGGGACTGGTGGTTGGGAGGCGGGAAATACTGCTGGGCAAACTTATATGGTCTGTGCCCTGAAAAGGACAGGTACAAATTCAAGGTAAGGTATACACATATGAGTTTGTCTGGGGCAGACTGGATGGACCATGCAGGTCTTTTTCTGCCGTCATCTACTATGTTACTATTTGAATGTGAGAACCAGTAGTTCGAACAGAGCACGCTCATCTGTTTTAATAACCACACACGAATGGCAGAATTAGCCACTAATACGAAAAATAGGAAATTTGGTCATTTTACCACAGTGGTGAAAATGGCCTTAGTGCACGGGATCGACCCCTAAAGGGTGGCCTAAGGCCTCTTTTTACCGTTGTAAAGGGCCCCTGAGTGGCTCAACTGTATCTATACTGCATTAGAGGGGATCAGGAGGCCTAGACTCACTCAGTTTTTTTTATTATAACTGTTATTTTGAGGCAGAATGTTCAGTTCTGGTCTCAGATGTCAAATATGTAGGAATGTCCCAAAAAAAATTTTTTTTTTTTTTTTTGGGGGGGGGGGGGGATGCGGAATATTTAACAGATGTGGGAAGAGAAGGCCGTGTAATTTGCCTTTCACCGATAACCCAGGAAAATGACTGAACTATGCCCCACCTCACTACTGCAGGTGATTTTCCTTTCCATTATGGTCCATTACTTTAGGAGGCGACATGCGCTGTACAGTTATGCGCACTTGTATTTACAAAAGATACACAGGAGGTCAAAGTTTAGGCACGAAAGAGATATGCAAACCACCGATAACGGTGTAGTTTTAACGTCTTCTGTTATTTTCTGTAGAGAGCTATGCCCAGACATGTCTTTGTGTGTGTGTTACAGGCACTTCTGCAGGCTCGCTGTATTACTATAACCCAGACATCACAAGAAATCAGAACCGTCTCTCACACCAACTGCTTGCTACCCTTCATACAGTTCTACTAGTTTGTCTCCAGGGATCACGATGAGTCAACTTCCTCTTCACAATCTTTCTTGGCTAAGATCAACCATGCTATTAAACTATCAGTGCAGAATATATCTCTGCACCACCAAGAGCAAGCAAAGGAAACCTGTTTCAGGTCTAAGCCCATAATGTTTCACAATGTTTGCAAATGTTACTCTCCTTTTTTTTTAAATACTAAAGCAAGGAGTGCAAGGCCTTAATATTAACCAGTGAACACGGTCATACACTTACAGTTGTTACTGCAACAACGGCTCAAAATAGACCAAAGACAGGGGCATAAATGGGTCTAGATCAGTGGTACAGATGGGAAGGTGGTAGAACTACAGGACATGAAATAAGATTGAAGGGGGGGGGGGGGGGGGGGCAGACTCAAGAAAAATGTCAGGAAGTATTTTTTCACGGAGAGAGTGGTGGATACTTGGAATGCCCTCCTGTGGAAGGTGGTGGAGATGAAAAAGGTAACGGAGTTAAAAAATGCGTGGGATAAACATAAAGGAATTCTGTTCAGAAGGAATGGATCCTCAGAAGCTTAGCGGAGAGTGGGTGGCAGAGCCGGTGGTGGGAGGCGGGGCTAGTGCTGGGCAGACTTCTACGGTCTGTGCCCTGAAAATGGCAGATACAAATCAAGGTCAGGTATACACATAAAGTAGCCATATGAGTTTATCTTGTTGGGCAGACTGGATGGACCGTACAGGTCTTTCCCTGCCGTCATTTACTATGTTACTTAACCAGTGTGTCGGGACACACTGGTGTGTCTCCAAGAGGTGGGAGGTGTGTCACAAAAAATTTGGTGTATACTGCAAACCCGTGTTTCCTTTTCAACCATCAGTGCCTGCAAGCTGGGAAGACCAGCAATCTTGAGAGTCAGGTTCTTGAAATCCCGGCAACTTGTCCTTATTTCTGCTTCCCCACTACCCCCAATAATAACCCTCTGCCTCCAGTCCCAACTGAAAATGTTGCAGATCTGCTGTCCACAGATCCTGTTTGCTATGCAGCGTATTTGCAGGTTTTTGTGTTGCTTCACAGTATCTGGCAGTGGAGGGATTTTGTGTTGCTGTTATTGAGGTGACACTAGAATTTAAATATACATTTGTTTTGTTGTATCACAAATGAGAAATCTGGGGCTGATGTGTTACCTACAGCTTTTTGATATGGGCTAGGCAAATTCATACTAAACTTATGGTTAAACAATTAAATATTTAGATGTGCTTTGTTCTGCTGTGAGTGTTCGGTGTGTCACATACACGAACGCCGTCCGTCACGGTGTGTCACAACAGAAGAAAGGTTAAGGTTCACTGGTCTAGATTTATGAAGATGAAGGAATGTGAAAGGACATCCAGGGACAACTAGCAATATACAATGGGCCAACTTGCCACGTCACACTGAAACCCATGAGATTTCGTGGGCCAGTGAGGGTAATTCTCAAAAGCCTTTTTTTTTTTGTGTTACATAATGAATTTTCAGAGGGGGTATCTGTACAATGCCACTGAAAATTCGTGACTAGAAGGTTTATAGGTTTAGTGGCTGCCTCTAAAACTATACAAATCCGCTTGAATATTGGGCCAATTTTTTTTTTTTTTGTGGAAAAACAAGAATATGCCACATCAAAGGAATTGTTGAGGATAACACTTACATTAACTTGAAAGCACAAAGAGCAGAAACTATTTTGGGATGGTGCGGAAAGCGCCCTGACAAACTCCAGCAATTTCAGAGCAGAATTTCCACAGGACAGCTCACTCACTATCTGTTCCACTGCCCTTAGCAAGCTCTCTGAGGAGATACCCTGTGATATGTCTCATGATGAAAAAGGGAAATGACTAAAGCCTGCACTTCTTGATGAAAAGGTCTGCATCAGCAGGGATCACTGTCCATGAACACCTCATTGCAGTCAACTTGGGAGCAATCCTAATGAAACTGCCCCAGAATAATGCCTATTGGCCAACTTTACCTAACCTGAACATGCATCCTATGGTTTGCAAGAAGTAATTACAAGTGTGAGATTGATTTTGGCTTTCCTCACTCCTGATTTCCTATATACCACAAAGATCTCCTTGGTCTTCTCAACAATTACTTAAGTTAGCAGATCATGTTAAACTACAGAACAGGGGTGGACTGACAGTGATCTAGGCCCCCGGGCAGTCATTGTGCCGCCCCCGGCCACTGCCCCCCACCCCACTACCACCGCGCTGCCGCTGCTCCTCCCACACACTACAGCCCACCGAGCCTCAGTGGACTCTTCCCGGTCCTACCTTAAGAGCATAAGCGTTGCCATACTGGGTCGGACTGAAGGTCCATCAAGCCCAGTATCTTGTTTCCAACAGTGGCCAATCCAGTCACAATACCTGGCAAGATCCCAAAACAGTACAATACATTTTATGCTGCTTATCCTAGAAATAAGCAGTGGATTAGTCCATTTTAATAATGGCTTTTGGCCTTTTAGGAAGATATCCAAACCTTTTTTAAACCTCGCTAAGCTAACTGCTTTTACCACATTCTCTGGCAATGAATTCCAGATTTTAATTACACATTGAATGAAGAAATATTTTCTCTGATTTGTTTTAAATTTACTACTTTGTAGCTTCATTGCGTGCCCCCTAGTCCTAAAATAAAAAAGCGATTTGTCACGGTTGTGGCCATGCTCCTGCATCCAGGCTCACTTTTTTCCAAGTGATCTGGGTCTATGGCTTCTCTGGACTGTCTTGTCCCTACATTGATGCATCTGCTGTCTGGTGTTCCTGCAATCCAAGCCTCGTTTTGGTGTTCTTGCAATCTAAGCCTCATTCCAGTCTATTCAAGCCTCATTCCAAATTGTAACATCATCAGTAAAGTCCTCTATAAGCACCTTTGAACTCTCATGCCTTTGCAAGAGGTCTCTTAACCTTGTGTTTATGGTCCCTGCTTAGCTTTGTTCCTGCATGCTTTGATTCCAGCCTGGCTTTGTTCCTGTGAGTCTTGTCCTTGAAGGTCTGTTCTGTGTTTCTATGAGTCTTGTACTTGAATGCTTTGTTTCTGTGTGTCTTGCTTTTGAACTTTGTTCCTGAAAGCCTGGCTCTAGAGCCACACCCTGCTCTTGGTGTCTGTTACAGTTTGACACTACCCTTGGCTCTTGCTTTCAGTCTAGCCCTGCTCTTGACTCTTGCTACAGTTAAACCCTGTTTCTGCTTTCTGTTAAAGCCAAGCTCTGTTCCCAAGCTCTGTTCTTGCTTTTTGCTAAAGCCAAGTCAAGCCAAGCCTGTTTCTGAATCCTGTTCCAGCCAAGCCTGCTTCTGAATCCTGTTCCAGTCAAGCCAAGCCTGCTTCTGAATCCTGTTCCAGCCAGGCCAATCCAAGCCTGTTTCTGAATCCTGTTCCAGCCAAGTCTGTTCCTGAATCCTGTTCCAGCTGCCAAGCCAAGTCCATTCCTGAATTCTGATCCTGCCTTGTTTATAGTCTTGATTCTGTTTGTTCTTGTTGCCTTGCTCCTGCCCTGCTTTGCCTGTCTTGTTGTGCCTTGCCTTGTCTCATTCAGTCTAGTCCTGTCTGGATCCAGTCCTTGCCTTGTCCTGGTCTTGCCCTTTTCTGGACCCAGTTTTAAACTAGTTCCGTGTCTTGCCTTGTTCTGCCTTGCCTTGTATTGCCTGGGTCCCAGTCCCAGTTTTAATCCAGTTCTGAGTCTCCTTGTCTCGCCTGGATCTGGTCCTTGTCTTGTCCATTGTGCCTTGTTACCTCTGTCCTGCCTTGTTGAGTCTCCTGGTTTATTCTAGTCCTGTCTTGTCTAGTCCAGTCTTGCCTGTTCTTGATTTTGTCTTCAGCACAGTCTGTTCCGATTCCTGCCTGTGCCTGGCCAGGTGACTGCCAAAACTCCGGCCTTGTCCTGGTCTTGCCCTTTTCTCAGTTGCCTGAATGGCCAATCTGCCCCTGCTACAGAATATAAGACAGAGAAGGGAAATTCTATAAACTCACACTTACAGCGATGCACCACCTATGAACGTCAAAGGTATCTTGAACTGGCATATTTACACATAAGTGCACTAGGTGCTATTCTATGAACTAGCGCCTACATGCTGTAGTGTGCGTAAACAAGGGAGGAGCATGAGCGGACCGTGGGTGTGGCTCCAAGTGATGCAATTTATAGAATATGATCAGTTATGTGTATCACTTGGCGCACTTTGGTCCTCCCATTTACACCTGCCATTAATACAGAGCATAAGAGGTCATGCCTAAGTTTTGGCAAAACCAGTGTAAACTTGGTGTGGAGGAGTAGCTAGTGGTTAGTACAGTGGGCTAAGAACCTAGGAAACTGGGTTCAGTTCCTATTGCAGCTCCTTGTGACTCTGGGCAAGTCACTTAGGGGTCCTTTTACTAAGCTGCGGTAAAAGGGGGCCTGCGCTAGCGCCAGTGTATGTTTTTGATGCGTGCTGAGGCCCCTTTTTACCGCAGTGGGAAAAAGACTGTCCCTTTTTTTTTCTAAAGAAATGGCCTGCGGTTACTGAACCGCTTCAGGGGGAGGAACACTTACCGCCACCATTGAGGTGGCAGAAAGAGTTCCTGTGCTAACCCAGTGGTAACGAGGCAGAGCACATCAATGCTTCATTATTGCCAGGTAAATATTTTTGTAGCGCCAGAAATGGCATGCGCTGGGGGTGGAAACTACTGCCGGGCTGCTGCGGTAGCCCGGCGTTAGTTCCTGTTTGCTGCACGGTAAGCCTGCGGTGGGCTTACGGCTGCTTAGTAAAAGGGCCCCATAACTTTTTATTTCCCCAGGTATAATACTTAGATTGCCAGCCCAATAGGAACTGAGATATAATGTAAATTGCTTTTACACAGAAAGGTGGCATATCAAATCCCATTACCCTTACCTATACTGGGATCAGTGTAATAATGTTTAGTTATCAATTTGTTATTTATCTGGTTATTTAGTCCTTTAATTGTAACTCAACCTTGGGTGTCTCTTCTCAGTGAGGCATGTAATAAATAGAATTTTCCTATTCAAGGGGCCCGTTTACTGGTAAAAGGAGGCCTGAAGTGGTGTTGGCGTGTGGAATTGCCATGTGCCGAGACTACCTGTTACCGCTGTTGGTAAAAAGGCCATTTTTAAAAGGCCAGCAAATCTGCATGCGATAACTAAAAAAATTTCTGCAAGACTACTGCCTATTTAGGAGGCGTTGAGGGCTCCGGCAGTAATAGGGCAACGATTACCGCCGGGCATGCCCCTCCTCCTCGGTGCTAGAAAATAAAAAGGTATTTTCTAGCCGTGGAAATGGAGTGCGGGAGACCCAGAACTACTGCTGGGCTCCTGAGCAAGCCCGGCGGTAGGGCTGATTCGCCGCGTAGCAAGCCGGCGGTTACCCTACCTCTCTTCAGTAAACAATTCCCTAATATTTGCTTTCTATAGTCTATTTACATCTCAATATGCCAAGATGCATAAGTACATAAGTACATAAGTAATGCCATACTGGGAAAAGACCAAGGGTCCATCGAGCCCAGCATCCTGTCCACGACAGCGGCCAATCCAGGCCAAGGGCACCTGGCAAGCTTCCCAAATGTACAAACATTCTATACATGTTATTCCTGGAATTTTGGATTTTTCCAAGTCCGTTTAGTAGCGGTTTATGGACTTGTCCATTAGGAAACCGTCCAACCCCTTTTTAAACTCTGCTAAGCTAACCGCCTTCACCACATTCTCCGGCAATGAATTCCAGAGTTTAATTACACGTTGGGTGAAGAAAAAGTTTCTCCGATTTGTTTTAAATTTACTAAACTGTAGTTTAATCGCATGCCCCCTAGTCCTAGTATTTTTGGAAAGCGTGAACAGACGCTTCACATCCACCTGTTCCACTCCACTCATTATTTTATATACCTCTATCATGTCTCCCCTCAGCCGTCTCTTCTCCAAGCTGAATAGCCCTAGCCTCCTTAGTCTTTCTTCATAGGGAAGTCGTCCCATCCCCGCTATCATTTTAGTCGCCCTTCGCTGCACCTTTTCCAATTCTACTATATCTTTCTTGAGATGCGGCGACCAGAATTGAACACAATACTCAAGGTGCGGTCGCACCATGGAGCGATACAACGGCATTATAACATCCTCACACCTGTTTTCCATACCTTTCCTAATAATACCCAACATTCTATTCGCTTTCCTAGCCGCAGCAGCACACTGAGCAGAAGGTTTCAGTGTTATCGATGACGACACCCAGATCCCTTTCTTGGTCCGTAACTCCTAACGTGGAACCTTGCATGACGTAACTATAATTCGGGTTCTTTTTTCCCACATGCATCACCTTGCACTTGCTCACATTAAACGTCATCTGCCATTTAGCCGCCCAGTCTCCCAGTCTCGTAAGGTCCTCTTGCAATTTTTCACAATCCTGTCTCGCGAGTTAACGACTTTGAATAACTTTGTGTCATCAGCAAATTTAATCTCAGGATTCTGGAAGATACCATATCTTGGCCTAACAAATCACATGTTTTGTGGGGTTTGGCTTCTTTCTATTTTAACGAAGGAAAAATGTATTAGATATTGTGAAAAATAAATAAACCAGTAAGTCCTCTTTCGGATCTTTTGTTTTCTCTTTAGGTAACTGGCAGTGCTAGCCCACATCCTGTGGTAAACAACTGCAAGGCTCTCTACACCCTCACCTCCACATCCTGTGAGTGTGGTACAGCCCTGAAGAGCTGGGGCAGCTGATGAAACTCTGAAAGCAGACATAACTCTTTTCAACAGGAGCTAGCTGCACAGTTCAGTTCCTGCCAACTACTTTCAGTGGATGAGCAGTGTCCGGCCTCAGTAACATCTGTGCAGCCGCTCTCTCACATCCTGGCAGAAACAGTACACATTCTTGTGAGCGCAGCTCAGAACGAGGCAGGCACAATCTAAGGAACAAGCAGAACCTCTGTTTAATTACCCCTAAATTCTATAAATGGCACTTAAAATAGGGCATGCAAATTTGGGCACGTGCCCAATTTGTGTGCGCAATTTGATGATTAATGAGCCAATTAGCACTGATAATTGGGTGCTAATAATTATTGGCACTGATCGGCATTAATTTACATTTGCGCATGCATTTTTAGTCACACGGATCTGTGTGTAAATTTTACAAGCAGCTCCAAAAAGGGGGCATAGCCATGGGAGGGTCACAAGCGGATCAGAGACATTCCTACAACTTATGCGTGCTGTTATAGAATTATTTATTTACTTATTAGATTTGTATCCCACATTTTCCCACCTATTTGCAGGCTTAATGTGGCTTACATAGTAACGTAAAGGCGTTCGCCAATTCCGGTATGAACAAATACAGTAATGTGGTAGAATAAGATTCGTGTGTACAGACACATTAGGGAATCGTAGAGAGGAAGAGTTATTATATGTCCATTACGAGCTTTGGTTTCATTGTGTTGCAGGGTACAGGCATTTAGCTCGTTATTCAATTAAATTGTGCACAGGCCCAAATTCGCATGCACAGTTTTTGGCGACTTTTATAGAATTAGGGGATTAAGATTAGATTCTATATATTGGCACCGAAATGAAATTTGCCTAAGTGTAGTCTAAAAAGTACGCCTTAATTTAGGCGTACTTTATAGAATAAGTCTAAATTTTCACGCGGTACATAGAATATGCCGAGCGCTGCTCCGTGTGACTAAATTTAGTCACGGGCAGTTACACCAAGTAAAACTTGCCATAAATCCTGATGCCTAAATTATACGTAGACTGGGTGTATTCTATAACCACGCGCATAGATTTTAGAAACCCCTATGACCCGCCCATGTCCACACCCACTTTTCAACTATGCGACTTAGAATTTATGCACACCACGTTACAGAATACGTTTAGACATTTCTGTGTGTCAGTTCTAATTAGTGCTGATAATTGGTTGTCAACATCCAATTATTAATGCTGATGAACTTGTTAACTAATTAACTTATGCACATTGTTATGGAATACGCTTCGATTTCATGCGGAAATCTCGGCGCAATATATAGAATCCCGGGGACAGTGTGCAGAGTTATGCACATAGGTTATATAATAATGTCAATTGTATGTGTAACTTAATTAGCTGATAATTGGTATTAATTGGCACTAATTAGCAGTTAAGCATGTAAATGCAATTATTCAATAGTTCATTACATTATGTGCTTATATCCCGCTACCACCTTTTCAGTTCTAAGAGGTTTACAAGTATCCTAGGGGATAAAGAGATCAGAACATTCCTCTGAGAATGACGATGGTTATTTGGTGACAGTCAGAAATCTAGTTAAAGTACATATTTCTCGAATAGGAAAGTTTTTGTTTTCTTTCGTAATGTGAGGTATGGTTGTGAGAATGTTCCTGCAATGTTTTTCCAAAGTCTGGCAGCTTAGATGGCAAGAGATTTGTCTTAGAGCGCTAGTCTCTTCCAGAAGCGGAGCCAGGATCAGCCAGGTTGACGGCGCGGGGGGAGCGAGAGCGAACTTGCACCGGTGCACATTTTCAGTGCAATATGACAAGAAAAAATAGGCGCTGGCAGAACTCTATTTAGGGGAGCAGCCGCTCCCCTGGTGCCCCACCTAGCTACGCCACTGGTCTCGTCATACCCTTGTTTTGGGTTACCATATTTGCTATGACAAAAAAGAGGACACAATTCAGTCGCGCCCCCGTCACACTCTGCCCTGCCTCTGCCCCTGCCACACCCCTCCCCTCCCCACCACACCCCTGCACCGTAGTATCAACTTGACGTCCCCAAAGAAAGCCAGATTCACTCTCTCTCCCCCTATGTATATCCCCTCCCTAATCTTTTTTCCAGCCTCCTTTACAGCTCCCTCCCTCCACCCACGTGACTCCATTCACATCTCCTCCCCTCCCCTCCTGTACCTTATCGTCATGCCCTGGTGGTATAGTATCCTCTTCAGAGCAGGAAAGAGTCCCCTGTTTCCTACCCGGTGCTGCCGCAGACATTTTTCTCCTGGCGCCGCTTCAAAATGGCTGCTGAGAGTTTAAGCAATGACCTTGCAAGACTTATGCTGAAGTCTTCTGAGGCCGCCGCTTGCCATTTTGATGCGGCACTGGGAGCGAGATTTCTGCAGCCACACTGGACGGGAAACAGGGGTCTCTTTCCTGCCCCGAAGATGCCACTAAACTGCCAGGGCATGATGATAAGGTACAGGAGGGGAGGGGAGGGGAGGATACCCTGAGGCCTACCCGTCCACCAATCTGCCCGTCTGCCCGCAAAACCGGACAAATGGGCAGGATGGCAAAACCTGCCTGGATGCCCCGCAGTGTCCTCAAAAACAGGACATGTCTGGGTAAAGCTGGACATATGGTAACCCTACCTTGTTTGAGAGGAAAGTGAAAAAGTTGGCAGCTTTCTGTCTCCTGGTTCTGGTTGGGGTTGTAAAGCAGAAATGAGCTAGCAGGTAGCTGGGGATCGGGCATTATAATGTTTTAAAAAGGAGGTATCCCAATTTGAAAAGCACTCTTGCCTTGATGGGCAGCCAGTGTAGTTTGATGTAAAAAGGGGAGACCCTGTTGTATTTTGATGGCCTGAAGAGTAGCCTGATTGCCGTATTTTGTATGGTTGGAGTCTCTTAAGTAGGGCCTTTGTGCATCCCAAGTATATTATGTTACAGTAGTCAAGAGAAGATATTAGCAGTGCATGTACCAACTGTTCATACTGATTGATTTCAAAGAATTTCTGAATAGTGCGGAGCTTTCTCATTAGGAAGGAACATTTTTTTGGTCAAGGCGTTAACTTGTGCCTCCAGGGTGGGGAGCGCTGTCTAAATGGAAGCCCAGGAGTTTAATGGTATGAGAAAGCGTAAAGTCCGTTTGGTTGATGGTGATCATCTTAGGGATTTGTTCTGGTTTTGAGTTATTAAGTTTTAATTTATGCTGTGCATTCATTTTTCTAGTAGGTTGATATATAGTTGGACCCTGGATAGTATTCTATTAATTATGGGTGCAAAATCTATCATGCACAACTCCACAGGGGGAGGAGGCATGGACTTGGGAGTGGTATATACAGGTCAGAGGAGTGCCTGGCCATATGGCACAAGCATTTACACCAGGCATTGAGCTAACATAAGTACTCAGTATTGTATAACAATAAATGCACATGCAATTGCTAATATAGAATTATGCCTAACTTAGGCATCCTTTTGAGAATTACCTCCTTAGTACTTAGGGACCATTATTACAGTATCAGTGGTATATATATATATATATATATATATACACACACATATACACATACTGTAGCTAAGAACATAAGGACATAAGTATAGCCATACTGGATCAGACCAATGGTCCAACTAGCCCAGTATCCTGTTTCCAACAGTGGCCAATCCAGGTCACAAGTACCTGGCAGAAAACCCAAATAGTGACAACACGCCATGCTACCAATTCCAGGGGCAAGCAGTTGCTTCCCCATGTCTGTCTCAATAGCAGACTATGGCCTTTTCCTCCAGGAACTTGTCCAAACTTTTTAAAACCCAGATATGCTAACTGCTGTTACTACAACCTCCGGCAAAGAGTTCCACAGCTTAACCATTCATTGAGTGAAAAATATATTTCCTCCTATTTCTGAAAAGTATTTCTATATTTTTTTTATTTTAGTTACATTTGTACCCCGTGCTTTCCCACTCATGGCAGGCTCAATGCGGCTTACATATACAGGTACTTATTTGTACCTGGGGCAATGGAGGGTTAAGTGACTTGCCCAGAGTCACAAGGAGCTGCCTGTGCCTGAAGTGGGAATCAAACCCAGTTCCCCAGGACCAAAGTCCACCACACTAACCACTAGGCCACTCCTCCACTCTATGTAACATCCCTAGTGTTTGTACTTTTGGAACTAGTAAAAAATTGTTTCACTTCTACTCGTTCTACACAGCTCAGAATTTTGCAGACCTCAATTATATCTCCCCTCCAGGGCCGCCAAGAGACTGGGCCGGGCCCGGGACAAGGCCGCCCCCGGGTCCCCCCTCCACCCGAGGTCACCAGGCCCCCCCTCCACCCGCTACCTGGACGGGCCCTCTCTCCACCCCTGGGCCCTGTGCACTAACCTTGCGCCTCCCTCACCTTCGCAGCAAGCAGCGGCAGACCTCTCCTTCTTTCCGTGCCCCACCCTCGCGGACATTTCGTCAGGCGAGGGCGGGACACAGAAGGAAGGATTAGCCTGTCGCTGCTTGCTGCGAAGGTGAGGGAGGCACTTTAAAATCAGTTCCGGGAGTGAAGGACTTTTGTCCCCCCCGTTCCACCCTCTCGGCGGCCCTGCTCCCCTCATCCGTCTCTTTTTGAAGCAAAAGAACCCTAACCTCTTTAGGCTTTTCTCATATTAGAGGAGTTCCATCCTCTTTATCGTTTTGGTTGCTATTCTTCGACCCTTTTCTAATTCCGCTATATCTTTTTTGAGATACGGCGACCAGAACTGAACGCAATATGTTGCTCTTCCTGACCCATATAAATGTTCCACTTCCGCCTACAACCTAAGCTGTCTATTAAGATGCTTTGCTCTGTATTGTGTTAAAATTGTAAGTAACATACTATGCTTTAATGTGTATTGCTATTTGAATATATTGTTCTGCTGAAATTGTCTATGGCCTATGCCAAGATTATTCTTTAGCTCCTCAGACGCAAGACACTGACCACAGCTTAGTTCATTGATATAGCTTTCACTGCACCCTTAACGAGAAACGCTCTTACGAGAAACCCGAAGAATACACCGAGCAGAAGCTCCGGCACAAGTTTTTCAATGTAATTATTTGTGAATGAAAACAAGATTTTCTGTATGGTGAAAAGACTCCTGATGCAGGCCTGAAAGGCCGAAACACAGCTGTGTCAAGTCCCAATCACCTTCCCTTTTGTATTTTTATGATCAATAAACTTTTTAAAATTGATTTCTGTAAGGTCATCCTTTTATTTTTGTTTGTAGTCGTCTTTGCTGTTTTTGTTTTTTATCTGTTTTTTTTTTTTTTTTTTTGCAAAGACTGGTTTCTTCTGTTTTTTAAGATTATTCTTGCTCCATACTGCTCTGGGTAAATTTCTTCAAAAACATGGTAGGTAAGTACGTAACTAAGTAAGTAAGTAAGTAAGTAAGTAAATAAATAAATAAGTAAATAAAATAAAATAAAATATATTTTTAAAAGTTAAATTGGTTTATTTTTAATGTGCTCACAGCGTCTTTGAAAGGCTATCAGTGTAGCCTGGTAGACAAAGTGCAGAACTGTAAACTTGAATGTTCCAGACTGATTTCCCCATTCTTCACCGACAATGCCATTGTGAACAAGTCATAGAACTCCTGTGTGAAAACTTAGGGCTGGGTGGCAGGAAACACTGCAGAGGAGGAGGAGGTTTACTCACTACTGCATGATGGGACCTATGACATTACCAGGGCAGTTCCTGAGGCATGCTGGGATATGGGGCAAGACATGAGAGCAGGGAGGAATGGATACAGAATGGGAAAACCGTCAGCCTAGAATGACGATATCTTCTCTTCCAACAGCTGTGTGATGCATCTCACTGAATTATAAAGAGGAGAAAGGTTAATGGAGGCATTCCAGAAAGAAAAGCAAGTGGGAGACCTGTGAGGTGGTAAATATGACATTCATAAGTCTGCAATTTAACTTTTCCTATTTCTTGGTCTGCAATAGACCTCGCAGTTGTGACATTAATGCACTTTTGAATTTCAGTAATGATCAATTTCTCCAGAATTACAAGATCTAAAGCTATAACAAATGATTTATAATGGTGACTTTGACAGCTATGTTGGGAAATTTATCATTTCCTGGCAGTTAATTATTACACAGAATAAAGGAGATTTTTTTTGTTGGCTTATTACTCTGCTTATGAATAACACGTTTTACACTTCCACTTTAATCAAAAAAATTTTTGATGTACGATGTCCTCACAAACGACGTCTTCACAGCCTGGTACAGTTTTCACATTCTGCTGGCTAAAACATACCATCCAATATGCATTAAATTAGGAATTTGATTCTATAATCTATACAGTTTCAGTTTGAAAGATCAATTATAGAAATATTCCAAAAATAATTAAGAATAAGAAATCCAAAGTTTTGACTGCAAAAGTCTTCACCTCTTGATTCAGTACTTGGTGGAAGCCCCTGGTATAGCAATAACTGCCAAGAGTCATTTAGGAAACGTGCCTACCAACTCTTCATGTCAAGATGGTGCAGTCTTTGCCCACTGTTCTTGGCAGAACAGCTCGTTGGGGTCATCCGTGACTTGCAGTCTTCCCCTATCACAGACTTGCTATTGGATTCATGTTTGGGCTTTGACTGGGCCACTCAAGAATATTCACTTTCTTTTTGCTAAGCCACTCCACTGTTGCTTTTGCTGTGTGCTCAGGTTCGTTGTCTTGGTGAAAGATGAATCTTCTCCCCATCCCAGGGCTTGTGCAGACTAGAAAAGTTTCATCTTCAGGATTTGCTTGTATCTGCACCATTCATCTTTACCTCAGTCTTCACAAAGCTCCTTGTCCCTGTTGCTGCAAAGCATCCCCACGGCATAATGCTATCACCACTAGGGTGATGTGCTGTCTTTGTTTTCTGCCAGGAGCTAAAAACAAAGACATAAGAAGCCTTCAGGAATGGGGCATTAACTCAGTTTATCAGACAGACCTGACACGGTCTGTGTTTTGGCAAAGCCACCTGCTTCAGGGGTCTCTTGCAAAGATCACAGTCTCCAAAAGAAAGCAAAAAAAACTGTACCTGGGACAATGGAAGGTTAAGTGACTTCCCAGAGTCAGAAGCAGCTGCAGTGGGAATTGAACCTGGTTCCTGAGAAGGTGCACTAACCATTAGGCCGCCCTTCCACTGTTTTTAACGTCTTTGTGAGCGATATTACGGAAGGGCTGTCTGGTAAGGCTTGTCTCTATGCGGATGATACTTAAACTCTGCAACAGGGTGGACACCCTGGAGGGTGTGAATGACATGAGGAAGGACCTAGCGAAGCTGGAGGAATGGACCGATATTTGGCAACTAAGGTTTAATCCCAAAAAATGCAGGGTCATGCACTTGGGTCGCAAGAATCCGAGGAAACGGTACAGTATAGGGGGTGAAATGCTTCAGTGTGTGAAGGAAGAGCAGGACTTGAAGGTGATTGTGTCTGATGACCTTAAAGCTTTCAAACAGGTAGAAAAAACGACGGCCAAAGCCAGAAGGATGCTTGGGTGCATAAAGAGAGGCATGACCAGCAGGAAAAAGGAGGTGATAGTGCCGTTGTATAAGTCTCTGGTGAGGCCTCATTTGGAGTACGGCGTGCAGTTCTGGAGACCGCACCCACGGAAAGATATAAACAGGATGGAGTCAGTCCAGAGGGCGGCTACGAAATTAGTAAGTGGTCTTGAATGCAAAAATTATAGGGACAAGCTGATGAACCTCAACATGTATACGCTGGAAGAGAGGAGGAAGAGAGGAGACATGATAGAAACGTTTAAATATCTCAAGGGCATTTATGTACAGGAAGAGAGCCTTTTTCAAATGAAGGAGAGCTCTGGAATGAGGGGGCATACGACAAAGTTAAGAGGGAATAGGTTTAGGAGTAACCTAAGGAAGTATTATTTCACAGAAAGGGTGACGGAGGCGTGGAATGGCCTCCCGGTGGAGGTGGTAGAGTCGAGGACCATTCCAGGATTTAAAAAGTCATGGGATAAGCATGTGGGATTGCTTAGGAACAGGTAGAATTGGGGGTTACAGAGGATGGGCAGACTGGATGGGTCATTTGACCTTTGTTTGCCGTCATGTTTCTGTTTCTATGGCTATGGGTTGCTGGTGCCATTTTGGATTATGGCACTAGCAAGGACAGGAGCGACTGGGCATTGCGCCTACCCAGGACTCTAAACACCAGGGACTACATTTCAGTAGGCCTGGGGAAGTTTCTGGGAGAATGGGGGGAGGGGGTTAGTGGGTGTTTCATGCCTTGGGGGGTTTCTGGTAGGAGAAGGGTACATCTGGGTGTGGAGGGGCACCACTAGAGGGGCTAGTTGGGTTCAGAGGGACTGTAGGGGGTCATTTAAGGGGGTTGCCTTGTTAGGGGGTACCCTAAAGGACCATTTAGCTTTGGGGAGGGACTTCTATTTGGTACAATCCAGTCCCTTTACAAGGTGGCCTGGGCGCATCGGGCTGTGTCTTGGTTGATACACTAAAGCTGCTTGTGAGGTGGCTTGCAGGCAGGATTGTTCCTGTACCACGGGAGTCAGCAACCTGCGAAAGTGAGATACTGCAAGTTGTGACTCCTGTGGTAAATCAAGGTGCAGTAAAAGCTTACCTTTCACATATATATAATATGTAAACTGCTTCGATTGTAAACACAGAAAGGTGGTGAATGAAATCCCCTCCCCTTTCCCTTACAGTACTGCAAGTGATGCTCTAGTATATGGACTGTGATGCAATGCACTTATTCAGAAATATGACTCCACCCTGACATACCCCCAAAATGCTGAAAATGACTGGTTAGTCCCGAACAAGTGAGCTAACAGGCTAGGAGCCATTTCTGGGTGGTTAAATTGGTTTGAACATCAACCCTAAAGTATTTACAAAGCTGTCTACCCTCTACCCTACCTTCCAGAGCAGTGGGACAGACTACTACTACTACTTATCATTTCTAAAGCGCTTCAAGACGTACGCAGCGCTGAAGAGACAGACCAACTAGTCATCTGCTGACAGCCACCATCAAAGACATTACTCTGCTTTGCTCTTCTACTTCCATTTGCTGTAAGTCAGGGGTGGACAACCACGGCCTTCGAGGGCCACAACCCAGTCGGGTTTTCAGGATATCTGCAATGAATATGCATGAGATTTATTTGTATGTACTGCTTCCATTGAACGGAAATAGATCTCATGTACCTTTATTGTGGTAATCTTGAAAACACGACTGGGTTGTGGCCCTTGAGAACTGTGGTTGCCCATCCCCTGCAATGTAGGCCAAGCCACAGAAACAAGAATGCCACAAATGAGCAGGGACCATGAAAGGCGTCAGTGTACAATTTTTAATAAAAACAATTGTTGCCATGATTTTAATATCCGGCGTATCATCTGAGTTTCACTGGCTTCCTTATTAACCATCCATATACTAGTGTGCTTTACAGATACACAGTTAACACAAAAGGTAAAGTTACTTACCAGAGGAAAACGTGTGAGGCTCCTCGTGGCTTTTTGAACTTGCATTACACAGCATCAGCTTGGTGGTTTGAATGGATGCCTTTCTCAGAGCAATATAGAAAATTATCTTACAAAACCATTTCTTTTTCTGGTGGAGTGAAGAGGAAAGATTATATCTGCAAAAATATTTTCCACAAGAGAGACTGTGGTGAGTGAATTTGCACCAGCGATCTGGCTTGCTGAAACATGTGTTGGACATGTGCCATATGTTGCTTGTTTGACAGAAAACGTATTGACGGGAAGAATAATTTTCAAAAGATTTTTGACCTGGAGAACTAAGCAGTTACCTAGGGCTAAAAATTGCTCTCTGTCACTACGGTTATAGGATTGCTAACTACCTCTGGATTTCCAGAATAAGCCGAGCCAGTCCTCGTTTTACCCTACTGTCTGCTTGGACTTGTAAAACTGCTTTTCTTTACGAAATCCATAGGCACATCGCCAGTCGCCAAACATTTATCCCCAATGTTTGAAATCCTGGCATGCAAAATCACTGACACAACACTTGCAGGTCAACTATGTATCACGCTGTCCTACCGACCCCCCAGGTAGCTGGACAAATGCCCAAGACAATTTCATGGACTTTGTATCAAACATCTGCACAAACCAACAGAACATCCTGCTAATTGGCAACATCAATCTGCACCTAGACAATGACACTAACGCCAAAACACTAATGAATTTCTTAAACCAATGGAATTTCACAATAGCACAAGGTACCTCATCCCACACAAAAGACTATTTATTGGACATACTAGCCCACAGGCTACCAGCAGACAACATCCACACAATAGAAAACCACAAATGGGACGAGGTACTATGGTCAGACCACAGCAAGCTCACTCTTTCACATTGCAATGGAAAGAATAGAAAACCAAAATCACCACACGTAACCACACTTTCTGGATAACAGCGATAAACGAACATGACAAATTAGAACCAAATGACATTCATTTCATGAGGAACTGGGATGAAGCATGTGGTAACATACTGAACAAAACTTAAAATAAAAACAAGAAATAAAAAACAAGCAAGACCCTGGTATAACGGTGAGCTACTGCACCTGAAAAAACAATGCAGGAGACTAGAAAGAACATGGGCCCAAAATA
The DNA here is from genome assembly GCF_901765095.1 of Microcaecilia unicolor. Classification (NCBI taxonomy): domain Eukaryota; kingdom Metazoa; phylum Chordata; class Amphibia; order Gymnophiona; family Siphonopidae; genus Microcaecilia; species Microcaecilia unicolor. Next base: position 31,295,170 of record NC_044037.1, on the reverse strand, counting down.
AAATAGAAATAAACAAAGACATATGGAGAAAAGCCGTAAGAATTTACAGACACAATATAAAGAAAGCCAAAGCAGAATACTATGACACATACACAAATCCAGAACATTTTAACACGAAAAAAATATTCGAACTCATGAACAACTGACTGAAAACCAAGGACTTTCGGGCATCAAATGAAACATCACCTACTGCAGACGAGTTAGCACAGTATTTCGAACAAAAAATAGCTAAGACAAGATCAAAACTCATGACACCGCAAACTTCCGTCACTGATTTCTTACAAGACTGCGAAACCAACAACGACCACACCAGGGCGGACAGAATCTGGTCCACATTTGAACCACCCAAAATGAGAACAGTGAAGGCTCTGCTGACAAAAATACACACATGCGAAATGTCTGCTAGACAAATGCCCCAACTACATGGTTCATTGAACACTTCACCAAAAATATCACATACAAGCTGGCAGAAGGTCAGTTCACAAAAGATAAAGGCGAAATCATGCTAACTTCAATCCTCAAGAACACAACCAACAAAACCAGTGATCTCACAAACTACAGACCAGTAGTCTCAATACCACTGCTGAACAAAATGATGGAGGGACTGGTAAAACAACAACTAATAGAATACTTAACAAAATTCTCAGTCCTACATAAGTCCCAATCAGGCTTCAGACCACAACATAGCACCAAAACGGTCCCAACTCATTAGAGTTGTTTTGATGATTTCCAATAAAGCATCTCCCTTGTTTTTTTGGAAGAGTCAGCCCACCCTATTCTCTGAACTCCTCTTTGCAATGGGGTCAACCTAGGACTGGATCAATCCTGTTGGGTAAATCTGGAGCCAGTTGGCAACCTTAGTGGGTATAGAATTCTCCGCTTTGGTATATCCAAAGCTCCACATGTTTGGGAGCAATCCATAAACATAAAAAAACCCAGAGAGGCTGTCATCTGTAAATGTTATGGAAATAAAGACTACAAAATAACATTTAACAAAAGAAAAGTGATTTTTTTTAAATTTTAATAAATTATAATAACCTTTATTTCAGTACATTTAAGGACACAAAAAGAAAGTGGTTTTAAAGAAGAAACTCAAGAGGGTTTAGTGTTTAGTCTATAATGGAGTTTGGGTGGTCCTACTAGGAACAGATAGGGATTAAGGTGATGTCAATAATAAATAAACCTGCCAGAAAAGCAGAGCTGCCACAAAGAACAGAAAATGTGGTAAAAACAGCTTAGCAGGGTTTAAAAAAGGTTTGGATAATTTCTTAAAAGAAAAGTCCATAAGCCATTATTAAGATGGACGTAGGAAAATCCACTGCATATTCTAGGATAAGCAGCATAAAATCTGTTTTACTGTTCCGGGATCTTGCCATGTACTTATGACCTGGATTGGCCACTGTTGGAAACAGGATACTAGCTTGATGGACCTTCAGTCTGTCCCAGTATGACAATGCTTATGTTCTTATGTTTTTATATTCTTAGATAGGGTGATGTCACTATAACCAGGAGCTTGTTGGGTAATGTTGTTTTAAGGGGACAGAAGCAAATGGAAAGCAGTGGATAATTAGGGCATGTTTTAAGCAGAAAGAACAATTATTTGGAAAAGCAAGAAAAAGGTGGCTGACAAAGAGAGGGTCACAGAGCTGGTAGTTGGAGCCTGCAAAGGGCAGGTATCTGCCATGGAGGAAGAACAGCCATAGTGGCAGGGGCCAGTCAGAGGGAGTCTAGATGGATATTCTTCTGTGAGAAACCTGTGAAAATCTGAAGTTTAGGGCCTGGCTTTGAAACTAGCAGATTACAATTTGAAATGGAGTTTTAGGTTGTCATTTGGAGCAGAACTTCAAAATCCTCTCCTCAAGGCATACCTAAGTCTGGTTTTCAGCACACTGGATATGCGTGATAAAAATCTATATATCTCATTCAAGTGCTTCACCAGTTCCATTTGGGAATACATGTGATTTGCTCAGACTCATTGCCTGAACACTTCCTTGTTACTATGTATGTTACTATGTTCCTGGTATGTAGGTTTGCCTTGTGACTTATAGTACCACAGGGTATCAGCTCAGCATATTCTTGGTATCCTAGCAGTGCAAAAAAACAAACAAACCCCCCAAAAACAAACAAACAAAAAAAACCAATCCAGAAAAAAAACCAAATACATTTTACATCCTGCCTAGAACAGTGGGTAAGCTTTTGGCAGCAATGGATATCGATGCTGTAAACCAAGAGGAACTCACTAAGCAGAAGCAGCTTGGGTCTCCAAACATTTTTGGGTTGTTCTGTTTCATAAGTACATAAGTACATAAGTAGTGCCATACTGGGAAAGACCAAAGGTCCATCTAGCCCAGCATCCTGTCACCGACAGTGGCCAATCCAGGTCAAGGGCACCTGGCACGCTCCCCAAACGTAAAAACATTCCAGACAAGTTATACCTAAAAATGCGGAATTTTTCCAAGTCCATTTAATAGCGGTCTATGGACTTGTCCTTTAGGAATCTATCTAACCCCTTTTTAAACTCCGTCAAGCTAACCGCCCGTACCACGTTCTCTGGCAACGAATTCCAGAGTCTAATTACACGTTGGGTGAAGAAAAATTTTCTCCGATTCGTTTTAAATTTACCACACTGTAGCTTCAACTCATGCCCTCTAGTCCTAGTATTTTTGGATAGCGTGAACAGTCGCTTCACATCCACCCGATCCATTCCACTCATTATTTTATACACTTCTATCATATCTCCCCTCAGCCGTCTCTTCTCCAAGCTAAAAAGCCCTAGCCTTCTCAGCCTCTCTTCATAGGAAAGTCGTCCCATCCCCACTATCATTTTCGTCGCCCTTCGCTGTACCTTTTCCAATTCTACTATATCTTTTTTGAGATACGGAGACCAGTACTGAACACAATACTCCAGGTGCGGTCGCACCATGGAGCGATACAACGGCATTATAACATCCACACACCTGGACTCCATACCCTTCCTAATAACACCCAACATTCTATTCGCTTTCCTAGCCACAGCAGCACACTGAGCAGAAGGTTTCAGCGTATCATCGACGACGACACCCAGATCCCTTTCTTGATCCGTAACTCCTAACGCGGAACCTTGCAAGACGTAGCTATAATTCGGGTTCCTCTTACCCACATGCATCACTTTGCACTTGTCAACATTGAACTTCATCTGCCACTTGCACGCCCAATCTCCCAGTCTCGCAAGGTCCTCCTGTAATCGTTCACATTCCTCCTGTGACTTGACGACCCTGAATAATTTTGTGTCATCGGCGAATTTAATTACCTCACTAGTTATTCCCATCTCTAGGTCATTTATAAATACATTAAAAAGCAACGGACCCAGCACAGACCCCTGCGGGACCCCACTAACTACCCTCCTCCACTGAGAATACTGGCCACGCAATCCTACTCTCTGCTTCCTATCTTTCAACCAGTTCTTAATCCATAATAATACCCTACCTCCGATTCCATGACTCTGCAATTTCTTCAGGAGTCTTTCGTGCGGCACTTTGTCAAACGCCTTCTGAAAATCCAGATATACAATATCAACCGGCTCCCCATTGTCCACATGTTTGCTTACCCCCTCAAAAAAATGCATTAGATTGGTGAGGCAAGACTTCCCTTCACTAAATCCGTGCTGACTTTGTCTCATCAGTCCATGTTTTTGTATATGCTCTGCAATTTTATTCTTAATAATAGCCTCCACCATCTTGCCCGGCACCGACGTCAGACTCACCGGTCTATAATTTCCCGGATCTCCTCTGGAACCCTTCTTAAAAATCGGAGTAACATTGGCTACCCTCCAGTCTTCCGGTACTACACTCGATTTTAGGGACAGATTGCATATTTCTAACAGTAGCTCCGCAAGTTCATTTTTTAGTTCTATTAATACTCTGGGATGAATACCATCAGGTCCCGGTGATTTACTACTCTTCAGCTTGCTGAACTGACCCATTACATCCTCCAAGGTTACAGAGAATTCATTTAGTTTCTCCGACTCCCCCGCTTCAAATATTCTTTCCGGCACCGGTGTCCCCCCCCAAATCCTCCTCGGTGAAGACCGAAGCAAAGAATTCATTTAATTTCTCCGCTACGGCTTTGTCCTCCCTGATCGCCCCTTTAACACCATTTTCGTCCAGCGGCCCCTGTCATTGCAGAGCTGGAGATGTGGGCTACACACTTTCCTTCATGCTTGTGTGTGTTTGATGACAGTTCAGCAGGAAAACAAAACCACAGCAGAAAAAAATTCCCCCCCCCTCCCCGCTACTACCTTTAAATCGCCCTAGGGGAGACCCCTGTAACATTCTTCCAAATATGGGAAGGTTGATGCTGTGCAAGGCTGGTGCCAAGGAACCTGCATGGACACAGCAGGATTAGCAGACTCTCACGTAGCCACCTGCTAGAAAATTTCCCATCTTCAGGGCTGTGCAAAATGTCTGCAAAACAAAATCTTATGATCTTGGCTATAAAGTGTTAAGATGGAAATACTTCACTGCAGGCTATTTTTAGAAGACGTGGTCTATTGAATTGAACTCTGGTAGCTTATCACTGTTTTCTGGGGAAAAAAATCAAGCAGTGTTTATGAAAATATGAATGTAAGGACAAAAATGCATATTGTGTAGAATCAAAGCTAGGAGCAGAAGTTTAGGTGTCTTGACTCTCGAATTAAAAAGAATGTGAAAATTTCACTTTCTGTGTAATTAGGAACAAGATGGTCTACCTAGCAGTAAAACAGCCTATTGCATCCATCAGTCAAAGATATGCTTGGATGGCATGTCCTGAAAATTTGGTATGAAAAGGATACCAAGAACAACACTTATTTGGGGGACACACGTACACACATACAGATGTAACAATTTCATAAGACTTTCATCAGAAAGTAGGGCAAAAAAAAATCTTACTTAGCAAACAAAGATGGTCATGGTGCATTCCTGATGACCCAAAACTCTCAGTTTTGCTGAGGTTCTATCTTTAAACTTGCAGAGCTGGAGTCTAGTCATTGGGCTTCACTGGACATGCTCCAAAACCACAAATTTGATATTTTCTCTTTCATCATCACACCAATGTACATTCGTTTGCCTGGGAGATTCAAATCATGCTCCCCTGCCTTCACTCTTGATTCCCACCCATCACTACAAGCATATGGGAACAGTATCCATTATTACTACAGACAACCTATTAATACAACATGTTCAGAGTTCCTCCAACCAGTGAAAATGCATCTCAGGTTCATTGGACGAAATGTTGACCAGCAGTGGGAGAGCTTTAGAGGACAATTGTCTTGTCTGTCTGTATTATTTTTAGATTGTAAGCTCTATTGAGCAGAGACTGTCTCTCTATGTCAGGTGTTCAGCGCTGCGTGCGTCTGGTAGCACTATACAAATGTTAATAATAATAATAATGTATACTATGTGAGATCGACTGGCGGTAGACTTCTCTCTATCAAGCTAGGAAGGTCCGCCCATATGCAAGAATTTTATACACATCCCTCCTGTCTCCACACATATACACAACAAGCTTGAAATAGCAGTTTTGTCAGTGGGAAAGGGACAGGAAACCTCTAGCATCCAGACAGCTCTGCAAGGGGAGGAGGAGAGGACTGCATTAACCTTGACATGCACACATTTTATTAAAACAACCTACCATGTGATTTGGAAACATGAAACTCAATTGTGCTTTCTGCTTCTACTAACGTTTAATGAACATTTTCCTCATAGATATAAGGGCTTATACAATAAAATGCAAGCTAAAATCATCTAGCATGTGAGACAATACAAAATTAACTCCCTTGTTAAAATGCCTCTTAATGGACTATGTACAAAAAAAAAGGAAGACCACTAAAAATGTGAAGCTGTCTTTCCTCCAAGCTGAAGAGCCCTAGCCGCTTTAGCCTTTCCTCATAAGGAAGTCGTCCCATCCCCTTTAACATTTTTGTCGCCCTTCTCTGCACCTTTTCTAATTTCTCTCATCTAGTCTGTAGTATTTACTTTTCCTATTACCTATTACATTGAAACATTTAGATAAAGTAGTGTATAATAAGTTTTCTTAAAGCATAGCAGAATATTTTGAAACACTTTGAAACAACCCAGAACATCGATCTTGAGCTTGCAGAATACTTGCTGAGTTGCATCAATGCAATAAATGTAGCACAGAAATAGTAGGTATGAACTTGCCCATTATTTCACCCTGGTGCCTCTGTGCTACCCTACCCGAACTGTAACTCGCCTTAAACTCGGATTTTGTAAAGGCGAACAACTACATCTAAACCTAAATCCAAAACAGCTTTGAAGTGTACTGAGAATAAACGTAATTTTAAACATGCCCCTCTACACATAAATATCCCTGTGCGCTAACCCCTTATTTCTATAAAAGTCGCCAAAAATTGTGTGTGCAAATTTGGGCTTGTGCGTGCAATTCAAATGAATAACTAGCCAATTAGTGCCAATAATTGGCTTTATATCAAGCAGTTAGACACTAATTGAAATCAATTAACAGGTATACATGTAAAGTTTGGCATGTGATCTGTGCCTAAATTGTATATGTGTCCCAGAAAAGGGGGGCATGGAAATGGGAGGGTCATGGGCATTTCTGGGCAGAGCGTGGGCGTGGATTCCATTTACATGCATAATTATAGAATAAGGGGGCTTCGCATGGTGCAAACAGACGTGCCTAAATTTATGTGCGACCCCTGTGCTTAAGCCCTATTTTATAAACCATGCCTGTTTTTTTTTTTTTTGAGTCAATTTTTGTAGAAATGATTTACAGAATTCACCCCTAAGGAGGGAATTCAATAAATGGCAAAGTTAGATGCCAGGATGATCTACGCTAAGATAGTATTCTGGAAAGAGCGCTCCGTGGAAAAAACCTTTACAGAATACTAGCTTAGAATGCATTTCACTCCTAACTTTGGGCACAAGTATTATGCCTGCTAAAAGCTGGGAACACCAGAACAGGCATCCATACACACATTGCAAAAGTAAACAACTTCTACAGAGTATATCCAAAACTTCTTTTTTATTTTCTCAATTCCATCATCCAAAATTCCAGACAGTAGATGTACAGATCAGCAGAACCCAAAGCAGTCCAGAACAAGTAAAGTCAGCAAAAACACAGCCTAATTGTTCAACCACCCTTAGGATTCACCAAAACCATGTGCATGTAAGGACTGGATAAACAAATTAAAGCAAAGTTTAAAGCAAATGCCCTTAATATATAATAGTTGGTAGCAATAATAAAACAGTGATGGAATATTTACATAGCAAGCAGCCTGAGCCAATAGATGTATTTTCCATTGAACATAATTAAGTTTGTATGAACTTGGCGGCTAATAGTGTGCTGAACTGGACAATGTTAGCACATTTAGACTGACTCTGGACTTCTGCATGAAGGTAGCTCTGCCCTCATTTTTCAATATCTGTCTTTTAAATAGTAGTAATAAAAAATATCAAGTGCATTTTTATAATACCACTGCAATCCACAAAACAAAAAAAAGCACGTTTCCCTATTCCATTTTTTTCTTTTGATCTGGGTACAGGACAAAAAAAAAAGATTTTAAATGCTCCTAGGTTTCACCTATTCATGTTTGATGTCGGATATAAATGCAATAAATAAGTAAATAACTAAATACATAGAAACTGAATGTTGAGCACCTGATTCTCATAACATGATGTTTGTTTTAGTGGCCCTTTACTAGGTGAAAATAGCTCTGTAGAATACAGGGAGTCCCTACAGCCAGCCCCTCCAAATGACACAATGATTTAAAATGTAGAACAAATTAGCACTCTAATCGATGAAACCAATACTTCCTCTGTGTACATTTGTCTGCTGCACAAGCCAGCATGTTTGAAAATATAATGTTACCAACAATAAAGAATGACAACGAGGATGCAGCAGCTCATAGGTTTCCTTGCTTTGTTTTGAGTGTAGTAGATGACGGCTACGTGGGGAAGAGGAAACAAAGGCTAGCCTAAGTGGCTTCAACTTTTTGACATCATTCCATCTCCTGTTTCTTTTCTTGATGCCAGCATATGGCTACTCTGTGACTCCCAGTTAGATATATACAGCTTGCCAGTTAATGTTCTCACACTCTTCCCCCCTCCTTTTTTTAACACAGTCTAGACTGCCCCAACTTGACATTTCGTCCTTTAGATTGTAAGCTCCTTTGAGCAGGGACCGTCCTTCCTTGTTAATTTGTACAGCGCTGCGTAACCCTAGTAGCGCTCTAGAAATGTTAAGTAGTAGTAGTAGCATTGCTGCAGAGTGAAACTGGAATCCAAAGGAGCAGCAGTCCTTTCTAATTGTTATCAAATGGCATGATTGACTATTTTGTGTATTCTTAAGTGAGCCTTACATTATGTAGCAAACAGGAAATTTAAATTCGGGCATATGCCTACCGACTCAGGAGAATACACATGATTCTTGTTCAATTATGATTCTGCTTGATTCCATTCTGTATGTCATGCTCCTTTGAAGAAACATAAATACCACTAGAAATCACTGCAAAAAGCAAAACAAAAAAACCAAAAAACCAAAAAAAACTAACCCCCCAATATCATTCTTAAAGATAGTTTTAAGAGCCCTCTTCTTATTTCTCTCAATCAACTACTCTTTTAACTTCCCAATATTTATTATAAAAAATGTAATTGAAGGTAGCCAAATAAGGGGTCCTTTTACTAAGCCGCGGTAAAAAGTGGCCTGTGGTAGTGTAGGCGCGTGTTTTGGGCGTGCGCCGGGCCAGTTTTTACCACGTCTGCAAAAAAGGGCTTTATTTAATGGGACAGAAAAAGGGCATGCGGTAAAACTGAAACCAGTGTGCACCTAAAACCGGCCTAACTCCACCCACTGATCTAGCGGTAAGGGCTCACGCGCTACACACGTGGTGGTCGGCGTGTGCCAACTGCCGATTATCACCGGAAACGCCGCATGTGGGAGGAAATAAATAATCATCCAGGCGTTATGGGCACGCGGCAAATCTGAAATCACCAACAGAGGGAGCGGTAGCCTGGCGGTAGTCTCATTTTGGCACACACTACACGCGTGTAGAGCCTAACATGCCTTTGTAAAAAGGGCCCCCTAAGTTAACAAGGAAGTTTGAAACTAAGGTGATATTACTCTTACACAGTGTGTTTCTTTGTCAGAGAACTTAATGGCTTGTGATCTCCAAAAATGAAACAGCTGATTCCATAAATAACAAAGGTTTCCACACAATTAATAGTATAAATTTGCATGACTGCAGACATTTGAGTTGTGTCAGTCTGGTTTCAGAGCAAACAAAAGAGGTTCAGGAAGCCTATGGATTGAAAAACAATGGCAAGCCAAATATGGATCCGCTTTAACAGGGCTTCAAAGAAAGGAAAGTGTGGTGGATGCAGGGCACCGGTTATTATTCTGGAGGTGTTAATGGGAGGGGGTGGGGGTGGGGGGTGAGAGAGAAGGATCAGACCTAATAAAGATCGGTTTAAAAGCACTGGTCTAATAGAGTTGAAAAAACTGATTGTTCTCACGAAGCAGAATTGCTCAAAATGTCAAGAAATCTGACATACAGGGTCTCATTTTCAAAACAGAAAAACATCCGAAAAATGGCACAAAGCAGCAAATGGATGTTTTCTGGCAAAAATGTCCAAATTGAAATTTTTGAAACTCATTTTAAAGATGTTTTTCTATGTTGTTTGTCTATATTTCAAAGGGGTGCATTGGAGGCGTGTTTTCGGCGAGACGAGGGCAGGTTTACGATTTGGACGTTTTCTGTGATAATGGAACATTGCCAAAATGTCCAGGGCAAAAAAATATAATGTTAGACCTGTTTCAATAACAACTAAGTGCCAAAATGTGCCCAAACTGACCAGATGAACACTGGAGGGATGAAGGCATAATCCCCTTTAGTCCTCAGTGGTCACTGACCCCGGACAAAATTCCATGGGCTTGGGCCTCCAAGGGGGGCCCGGCGCTAGGGTCAGGCCGCCGGCGCTGCAGTTCCAGGTCTCACCTGCCTGCCTCCTCGGCTACGGGCCCCCTGCATTCGAAGCGGCAGTCACAGATCGCCTCCCTTCGGGCCTTCCCTCCCTGTGTCCCGCCCTCGTGGAAACTGGAAGTTACATCAGACGAGGGCAGGACACAGGGAGGGAAGGCCAGAAGAGAGGCGATCTGCGACTGCCTCCCTGAATAAAGGGGGCCCGGAGCCGTCGAGGCAGGCAGGTGAGACCGAGGACTGCAGCGGCGGGGGTGACAGGGGCGGCAGCGGTGGGGGGAGTGACAGGGGGCAGCATCGGCAGGGGGAGCAACGGGGGGCAGCAGCAGCGGGTGGCAGAGGTGGGGCGGCAGCGGCGGGGCGGCCTTGTCCTGGGCCCAGCCTAGTCTCAATAGTAGGGGACAGGCGAGATCTGCAGGATTCTAGAGGACCTGCCTGTCCCTAGTGATTGAAAACACAATATTGATGCACCACCTCCCACTGGCAGCAATGCACTTGGAGGACTTCCACTCAGCTAAGAGGGAACCGTGGTATAAGGTTCCACCAGTTCCATGCCCCTGTAGCACCATCACTCCAACTTCATTCTTTTAATAAAGACGCCATTCTTTGCCATTTCAGCTTAGTGGTTACAGCAGCAGGTTGTGAGCCAAGGATGTTTTCTTTCTTTATTTGCATAACTCTATATATCACTTTAGACCTAAAAAAAAGTCCTTAAATGGTTTATAATCCAAAGGCAAATCAAATAAATACACATACAACTGAAAGGAAGTTAGATAAATACACATCACATACAATCCCAACATATTCTATGACTACACCTAAATCAAAATAGATAAAACAATTAAAAAAAAATTTAAAAACCATGACAGAATCTAAATGAAGTCTGTCCTAGCAAATGATGCAGTGAAGAGTTTAAGACCCGAGATGATACATAAAGACTCAAATGACACTAACCTCCAAAATTCTATACGCAGCAGCCATATTGTTAGGTAGGCAATTATAGAGCAGGGCCGGTTGTGTACAACTCTGCCTTTATAGAATACTGCTTAGCGCCAAGTTTTTTGGCACCTAACTTTTAGCAACCTATATTGGATTTGCCCCCTAAATAAAGAGGATTGTGAAAGTGAAGACATTTATACACCTTAAACTGAATATGGGATTCAACAGGTAACCAATGTAAGTCCTTAAACAGGGGTATTACATGATCAAATATTTTCTTTCCAGAAATTAACTTTGCATCGACATTCTGCAAAAGTTGTAGATGGAAAATAAACAAAGCAGATCGTTAAGAGCGAAAATATATAATTTATTAATGAAAACCAAAAAATATATATAAATGCATAATATAGATATACACACATATGTGTAATTTTTGTCAATATTTCTTCATTCAATGAATATGCATACAATACAATATATATGTTTAATATCATTAAAAAAATTTTTTTAATGTTATATTATTTATTTTGTAGCCCCTGAAGCAGTCCTGCTGGGTGAAACATGGCCTGTGTCGGGCTGATTTATATATATATTTTTTGGTTCTCATTAATAAATTATATATTTTCACTCTTTAAAAAAAATTTCTTTTTCACGGGGCTTATTGGACACCTGCTAGAGTGGCCAGGATCACTAAAAGTCTTGATTACAAATGCTGGTCCTGTCAAGAATCAGATGGATCCCTTTCCCATATGGTTTTTTACTGTAAGAACGTAAGAGCCTACTGGCGACTCATTTGGGCTAAGTTGCGCCTTATTTTTCAGTTGCCTGCATTAACCGTGATCTCTTATGATATTGTGCTTTTAAGGGCCTCTTCTCCTAACCTCTCTCTTTTAGAATCCGATAAGAAATTGTTTAACATTTTGTTAGCGGTTGCTTTACATTTAATTGTTTTAAACTGGAAAAATAATGTACATCTCAATTATAATGAATGGTGGAGTAACGTGTGTGTGATTAGGAAATATGAAACTATACTAGCCCATAGGCACCGTTGTGTTCAATCTGTCTTGAAGACCTGGGCTCATTTGGATTCATTTTGTCAGACTCCTAATAGCACTACCTGATAATTGTATAATTGCTGATTTGCTAGGGGTATTGTCATGGTATGTTGTTCTGCCTTTTTTATTTTTGTTATTAACTTTGCCATGGATTATTGTTACTGTTTCTTTTTGGTTGTTTTGTGTTATACTTGTAAAACCTTAATAAAAATATGAAAAAAAATTTTTTCCAACCTTATTCCCATCTCCTTAAGTTCTATCAGCACCCCCAAAACTTCAAGGAAAACAGCCAAAGAATCTGGACCCTGAGAAATGTCTAATCTGTTTTCTCCAGGTTAAGCTTCAGTTTATGAAAATGTAGTTAAGTAGAGACATAAAACAAACAACTGGGGAAACAGCTGTAGGAGATCATCATTACTGGAACAAGTAATTGAGCATCACCAGCAAAAAGAAAGGGGGGTTTCAGAGAGAGAGAGAGAGAGAAAGAGAGAGAGAGAGAGAGAGAGAGAGAGAGAGAGAGAGCGCATGGGAGTGTGTGTGTGGTGGGGGTGAACAGGGACTCAGGTTGAGTAGGAGTGTGTGAGGAATGGGGAATTTTGGGGACAAGCAGAAAGAAAAGTGGAATAGAGTGGTGGTAGATGGAAGATTGGGGACTCAGGGATTGAGGTAGGGGTGGTGAATAAGACTGGGTGATAGAGTGACAGCACAAGAACATGGAGACTGAGAGGAAAGGGACAGCGGGGGGAGGAAAATGAAATGGGAGTGGGTGTAGCCAGTCCTCAGATTTTGGGGGGCCCAGAGGCAGATTGGGGGGATAACACATTTCCTCCCTCCCTTCCCTGCCCCGGCGCACCAAAAAGAAAACCTTCCCTAGCGGGGATGACAAAGCTCCGCCAGCCAAACCTTTCTCTCGCACTGTTGCATTTCACAAGAAGCAGCGGTGTGCCTCTAGCCACTGATGCAGGGAATTGAGCATGTACAGGGAGTTCAGGTGTCAGCAGCCGGAGGCACGCGGCCAACATCTTCTGTACTGCAGCAGCGCAAGGAGGAGGAAAGCAGCTTGGCAATTAATTTCTTTGGTTGGCGGGGCTTCGGCATCGTCTTCAGCCATTCGGAGCTGCATGTTTGGAGGGGGCAGGCCCCCAAGGTCCCCTATGGCTACACCACTGAGGAGGAGAAAGATGTCTGGAGAGAGTGGAGATTCAGTTTGGGTTTAAGGCGGCAGAATAAGCGAGCACGGACTGCAGGATTGAAAAGGGAGAGAGGCCTAGGGTGGGGAGCAGGGACTGGGGGACTGCATGGAAGGTGAAAGACCAAGAAGAAAAAGATGGCAAAAATGGGACCAGTGAGGCTGGAGAAATAAAATACACAGACAAGAATGGTAGAAAAAAAAAGCCTTTTATTTTCCTTCTAGTAATTGAAATGTAGCAACTTTGGAAATATTATACCTGGGAGAGTTTTGCACAAAAATAAATAATAAATTCTGTAACTTTAGATTGCATTATTTTGATAAGTATACAGTGCTCTGCATAATTTATTTTGAAATGCAATACACTATAGTTATTAGTCAAAAAGATGCAGTGCCTGTAATAGTTGTGTGAAGTCCACAAGGGGTACTGGAATATGGTATAAGGCCTACCTTTGCACTTTCTCTGCTCACTGTTGACTACTCCCCAACATCCTCCTTCCCAGAACCCTATCCAAGTTCTGGGAAGGAGTGGAGGAGTGGCCTAGTGGTTAGGGTGGTGGACCTTGGTCCTGAGGAACTGAGTTCGATTCCCACTTCAGGCACAGGCAGCTCCTTGTGACTCTGGGCAAGTCACTTAACCCTCCATTGCCCCATGTAAGCCGCATTGAGCCTGCCATGAGTGGGAAAGCGCAGGGTACAAATGTAACAAAAATAAAATAGATACTATTGGAGATTCTACATGGAATGTTGCTACTATTGAGATTCTGTTGCTACTATTGGAGATTCTACATGGAATGTTGCTATTCCACTAGCAACATTCCATGTAGAAGGCTGCGCAGGCTTCTGTTTCTGTGAGTCTGACGTCCTGCATGTACGTACGTGCAGGACATCAGACTCACAGAAGCAGAAGCCTGCGCGGCCACATTGGTGATCTGCAAGGGCCGACTTCTATATGGAATGTTGCTAGTGGAATAGCAACATTCCATGTAGAATCTCAAATAGTAGCAACAGTGGAGGAGTGGCCTAGTGGTTAGGGTGGTGGACTTTGGTCCTGGGGAACTGAGGAACTGAGTTGGATTCCCACTTCAGGCACAGGCAGCTCCTTGTGACTCTGGGCAAGTCACTTAACCCTCCATTGCCCCATGTAAGCCGCATTGAGCCTGCCCTGAGTGGGAAAGCGCGGGGTACAAATGTAACAAAAAAAAAAAAAAAAGTCTAATTCCTTCCTCTCAGGGAGGAGAGAGGAAATCTTGACTTTGATGCCACCCATTGCCACAGGAAAATTTTCAAAATAAATATGTGTGTGTACTTTCACTTTGAAATTAGCATTAGGAACTGATGCACACACGTTTACACTTCCTCTTTCTCACATATTTAAAGGCGAACCCCATCCTGATCCTACTCCCAAAAACCATCACTACTCAGTCAGTCTGAGTAAACTTATGCACATAGGGTCGGATTTTATAAACAGAGCTGAAAAAAATCGGTGCTAAGTGAAATTCTATAAAACGGCACCAGATCTAGACCTGCTGAAACCTGGTGTAAATGTCGGTACCAAATTGGGTACGCAGACCGGTATTCCATAACTACACACATAACTTTTTGGAATGCCCCCGACATGCCCCTCCCATGGCCATACCCCATTTTGAGATATGGGAGTTGGGTGTCCTGCTTTATAGAATAGCACGCAGCCAGATAAGAATATAAGAACAGCCATACTGTGTCAGACCAATGGTCCATCTGGCCCAGTATTTTATTTGGATTATTATTATTATTTTGTTGTTTTGGTGGTGGTGGTGAGGGAAGGGGGCGATATCATCTATAGTGTGCCCTGCACCCCATTCCTCAAATAGTATGCACTATTGACAACACAGGGTTTTTTTCCCCCTGTCATTTCAGGTTCAAATGACATGAGAAATGTTAACATTTTCATAAAGGAATCCTGTGCAGAAGGAATGGATCCACAGAAGCTTAGCTGAAATTGGGTGGCGGGGGGGGGGGGGGGGGGGGGGGGAGGGGGAAGAGGGGTTGGTGGTTGAGAGGCTAGGATGGGGGAGGGCAGACTTATACGGGGTCTGTGCCGGAGCCGGTGATGGGAGGCTGGACTGGTGGTTGGGAGGCGGGAAATACTGCTGGACAGACTTATACAGTCTGTGCCCTGAAAAAGACAGGTACAAATCAAGGTAAGGTATACACATATGAGTTTATCGTGGGCAGACTAGATGGACCGTGCAGGTCTTTTTCTGCCGTCATCTACTATGTTACTATGTAAATGACATGAGAAATGTTAACATTTTCTATGTCATTTTAAACAAATGCAGTCCCAAGCAGGGCTGCCGAGAGGGGGGTGGGGGGGGGGGGACAAAATTCCCCGGGCCCGGGCCTCTGGGGGGGGTCCAGCGCCGCCGCCACAGTTCGGCCCGCCCGGCCTCCATCGCTCCCTGGCATTGAATTTAAGCGTCTCACCTTCGAAAGCGCAGCAGGCAGCGGCAGACCACTCCTTCCTTCTGTGTCCCGCCCTCACCTGATGTAACTTCCGCGAGGGCAGGACACAGAAGGAAGGAGTGGTCTGCCGCTGCTTGGTCAGTGCAGAGGGCCCGGGGGTGGAGAGAGGGCCCGGTGGCGGGTGGGCCCGGCGACCTCGGGTGGGGGGGCCCCGGGGGCGGCCTTGTCCCGGGCCTGGCCCAGTCTCTCGGCGGCCCTGGTCCCAAGTACAGAGATGTTTACATGGAGCAGAACATGTGACATGCCTGGTCTGCAGACCCTCGGTTTGCAGTGCTATAGGGCATCTCTTGGGGGTGCTGAAGTCATTTGGGGAAAATGAAATGGGGGGGGGGGGGAGTCAAGTTCATAAACAGAATGACACCGAGCCCATTTCAAATTCTGGCTAGATACAAGGCTGCATAACAGAGCCAAATAGGATTTACTGTTCTTTTTTTTCCCCAGGCATACTGTGCCTCTTTATGGAACTATAAAATAGTTCTGAAATATCCCAGCAGAGTTGAAAATGAAGAACTAAAATTAAGAGGAGACAAACTGTGACAGAAGAAGCTATCGCTACATGCCATCTGTATGAGAGGCAGGATGCGCAGAAACCTAGAAAAGGGGTTTTGTGTGTTGGACCAGCCCTATGGAAACCTATTCCACTTCAGTTAATGGATTCCTACCTGAATTTTCAGAAACTGTATAATCTGTCTGGAGTTTAACTTCTTTAATTATAAGGATTTGTTGTTCTGTGCCATGTTAGTGGTTCGGTTGATTCTGTTATGGCTATTTGTGAAAACTGATTGTACTAGAACATAAGAAAACCAATGCTAGGTCCATTTAGCCCAGCATCCTGTCTCCAACAGGGGCCAATCCAGGACACAAGTACCTGGAAGATCTCAAGTCTATCTGGCTAATAATTTATGGACTTTTCCTCCAGGAACTAGTCCAAACCTTTTTTTAATTCCGCTATTTTGGTCACCTTGAACATATCCACCAACCACCTAATTCTATAATTTCGTGCACCCAAGTTTCACGCTTGGCACATAACATTGTGCACACAGGTTACAGACTACTGCTGGTCCCCTGCCCCCTCTGACGTCAACTTCCCGAGAGGAGGGAGGCAAGATTTCCCGGGCCCAGCCTACAAGGGGGACCCAGCGCCGGCAAGACTTCCAGAACCAGACAGAACATTCTGCTCCCTCCTGCTCCTATGTCTTGGGACCCGGGTGATTGAATGCGATAACCCAGGTCCCGGCACACAGACCAAGGGAGGAGCTGATGCAGGAAGGTAAGGAGGTGAAGAGCAGCCTGAGCTGGAGCAGCAAGGGTGGCGGCATTCCGAGGGAGGGTGGCAGTGGTGGCCATGCCTCATGCCCGGCTCTGTCTCTCAGCGGCCCTGGAGCTGACATCCACGTGCCTGCTTGCGAACCTCCTTGCTGCCATCACTTGCGAACTGCCCCCACCGCCCCGCCTTACATAAGCTAGAGGCATGCCCTTTCAGATATTGTACGGGTTCACTTCCAAATTACTGATTAAAACAGTGTCAGTTTCCTAGTTTGGATTCTCATCCTGTTTAAGAGATCAGATGACCTTATGGTCACCTTTTTAAAAAAAATGTTCAACTGTTAAAAATTGCTGATTCCGTCTTTCATCTATGCAGGGCTTTTTTGAGGGGGTACTTGGGGGTACTCAGTATCGGCACCTTTTCCATTGTCTGCTAAAATTGACCCATTGACCTCAGGGCCACCGAGAAGAGGGGCAGGGGGGACAAAATTCCCCAGGCCTCCAAGGGGGGCCTGGCGCCGGGGTCAAGCCACTGGCGCTGCAGTCCCCGGACTCACCTGCCTGCCCTCTGCTCTGTCTGCCACCGGTACCCCTGCATTAAAATCGGCAGCACCTCAGCTGACCTCTGTTTGGAAAGGCAGATTCCTTTACTTCGGGCCCTCCCTGTGTCCCGCCCTCACGGAAACTGGAAGTTACGTCAGACGAGGGTGGGACACAGTGAGGGAAGGCCCGAAGGGAGGCAATCTGCCTTTCCAAACGGAGCTCAGCTGAGGCACTGCCAATTTTAATGCAGGGGGCCCGGTGGTGGATGGAGCCGAGGGCAGACAGGTGAAAACAGGGACTGCAGCAGTAGTGGTGGGGGGGGGGGGCGAGGGCAGTGTCGGCAGGGGGGGGCCCGGCTTAGTCTCTCGGCGGCCCTGATTGACCCCAAGTTTTAATGAAATAGCTCAGGCTCTACACACCAATTCTACTTTGTCATAGATTCTGTGACTGGTTGCAGGGGGCCTGGCTATTGTGGGATGGGTCCTCAGTGATCACCCCACCCCTGAAGGGTAGCCTAGCATTTGAGTACTGGCACCTTTTTTCTAGAAAAAAATGCACTGCATCTATGGCACTCTCATATATATATATATATATATATATATATATATATATATATATATATATATATATATATATATATATATCACACACATAATACTGAGCACCATGACTTCATTTGAATATTGAAATTGAAAATAATGGCAAATATGGAAAGCAAGATGCACCTCTTTCCTGATGTGATTCCCTAGAGCCTATCCATTCTCAGGCTTTTCCCTAACTTTCTTGAACGTAAGGATATGCTTCCTGCTTATTCCACAATTACTACTTGCCAATAGTAATGCAACAGATCTGACTGGATGGCTCTAAGGAACACTTTGTGCTTAAAATAACAACCATCAAAAAATTAAACCAACGCTCGCCAGACACCACACATCTGTAAATATAGAGTAGCTGGTGCTTACTGTCTCTTTCCTCTTCCCCTCCCCTCGCCAATGGCTGACCTTGGACCTATTACTGGTTGTGAGGGCAAATGCTTGCACATACAGCTCCAGAGCACTCTTTATGGATTGCCTGGGACTCTGAGCTGCTCAAAATCTGTTTTCCATTGCAGAACAGCTCAGACTAGCATAGGGATGGTGAATAGGAGGAAACAGACACAGTAAAATCCTTCCTCTGCAGAATCCCCTTATTCATTAGGATCCAAAATACAAAAGCCTGGCAGGGATTCAGCTTGATTTCTGGATTTTGGCAGCCTGGCCTCTGCAAAGGTTTGCACATTCAGATGCATTTTCTTCTGTTTGAGTTTTATGGATGGTGGATAGCAGGTGATTTGAGTTTTGTGGCACGTGATTTTTAATGGAGGAATTTAGGGCTGAGGGGTAGATGATATTCAGCAAGTGAGCTGAATTAGACCCTGCATATTCAGTGCCAAGCCATATCTGAGGAGGATTCTCTGAGCTATGAGTTCCTTGTCCTTCCTGTTGGTGCCTGCTTGATCAATTCAAAGGTGGGGCAGCCAGGCTTCATCTCTGTGTAACCTTGGTCCCGCTCACACTGTCCGGAGGGTGCCGGCTAAGCTCTTCAGGTTGCACCCGAACCAGGAATCACACAGAACAGTTTTATTGTGAAGATTAAGTGAGATCAGTATTGCTGCAACTGTCTTGAATGGGTTTGCAGAATTCTTATGCAACAGAAGATATTAAAGGGAATCTAAATGAAGGCGCTAATCGTGCGCCAATGGTTACAGAATATTACATATTTATATTTCAACGATTTTTATTGATGACAAAACAATACAGTAACATTATACAACCATCTGGCAGTAGCAAACATACATCCAAAAATACATCTGGCGTGCTCCTATAATTACATGATGTCATCAAATTATAATTCCCAACACTTTTATGGCGGAAGGAACAAAATATCACCAATTACCTACTATACCAAAATGGAAAATAAAATTTCCAGTTATTACAAAAATGAACCTTCCCATTCACAATGAATATTACATATTTATTTATTGGGATTTATTAACCACTTTTATGAAGAGATTCACCCAAGGCGGTGTACAGCAGGTACAGTTTAACATAAAACTTACAATTTTGTTAACAGCACAACAATAGTAAAATAACCAAGAATAAGCATAAATACAATAAATGAGGTAAACTTGTAAACAATAAATTGAACTTAATAATAGAACTACCATGAAACAGTATCACATTTAACAGCACTGGAAAACAAATACCAGATATATAATACAATGTTAGCATAATAGTAATGAAACACCTAATACGTTAGCACATACAAGCAGGATTGGTGCCCTTAACTGGCAAATACATCAGGCATTATTCTGTAAGCACGGAGCGCATGTGTCACTTAGCGCGCACTTGCAAGTAGGCCATATCTGTGGGTGTGTCATGGGCGTTTTGCCTAGTGATGTGCACAACTTATATGGAATACCGTGAGTTGCCTGCACTGCTAAGCGCATTCAAGTAACTGATTGGGTAAAAAAATTGGTTGAATGGTAGGAGACAGAGAGTGGTGGTAAATGGAGCGTGCTCTGAAGAAAAGGAGGTCGTCAGTGGAGTACCGCAGGGATCGGTCCTAGGGCCGGCTCTTTTTAACGTCTTTGTGAGCGATATTGCAGAAGGGCTGATTGGTAAGGTTTGCCTCTTTGCGAATGATTCTAAACTCTGTAACAGGGTGGACACTCTGGAGGGTGTGAATGACTTGAGGAAGGACCTAGCGAAGCTAGAGGAATGGACCGATATTTGGCAACTAAGGTTTAATCCCAAAAAATGCAGGGTCATGCACTTGGGTCGCAAAAATCTGAGGTAACGGTACAGTATAGGGGGTGTAGTGCTTCAGTGTGTGAAGGAAGAGCGAGACTTGGGGGCGATTGTGTCTGATGACCTTAAAGCTTCAAAACAGGTAGAAAAAGTGACAGTCAAAGCCAGAAGGATGCTTGGGTGCATAAAGAGAGGCATGACCATCAGGAAAAAGGAGGTGATAGTGCTGTTGTATAAGTCTCTAGTGAGGTCCCATTTGGAGTACTGCGTGCAGTTCTGGAGACCGCACCTACGGAAAGATATAAACAGGATGGGGTCGGTCCAGAGGGCGGCTACGAAATTAGTAAGCGGTCTTGAATGCAAAAATTATAGGGACAGGCTTATGAACCTCAACATGTATACGCTGGAAGAGAGGAGGGAGAGAGGAGACATGATTGAAACGTTTAAATATCTCAAGGGCATTTATGTACAGGAAGAGAGCCTTTTTCAAATGAAGGAGAGCTCTGGAACGAGGGGGGCATATCACAAAGTTAAGAGGGAACAGGCTTAGCGGTAACCTAAGTATTATTTCACAGAAAGTGTGGTGGAGGCGTGGAATGGCCTCCCGATGGAGGTGGTGGACTGTTCCAGAATTTAAAAAGGCATGGGATAAGCATGTGGGATCGCTTAGGAACAGGTAGAATTGGGGGTTACAGAGGATGGGCAGACTGGATGGGTCATATGGCCTTTATCTGCCGTCATGTTTCTCTGTTTCTAAGCGCAGCAACTTTAAGCCTCCCATTGACATGGCGTACACAGTCACGCCTGGATATCAGTGCGCCAAGGCCGCTTTGCGCTAGTATTCTATAACAGTTAGGTGCCCCTAGAATTGGTGCTATGCATGCTGTTTTCTACAGTAATAAACTTGAGCGTTTATCCCATTGTCTGTTCAGCCTGCTTCCTTCTCCCACTTTTTGGCTTGCTTTGTTTACCCCTTGGGTTTTTAAATTTTCAGTTACCTTTTGGTACCTATAGTTTGGCACAACTTAACAGAATTGCCACCCTTGTGTTTACGAAAACAAGGTTCAATCTGACTGTTGGAATTCTGTCAGTGGCATGCCTCAGGGTTCGCCATTGTCTCTCATGCTATTTAATTGATACCTGAATACATTAGGGGGTCCTTTTACAAAGGCATGCTGAAAAATGGCATGCGGTAGTGTGGGCGTGGGTTTTGGGCGCGCGCAGAATCATTTTTCAGCGCACCTATAAAAAAGGCCTTTTTTGTTTTTTTGCCAAAAATGGACACGCGGCAAAATCAAAATTGCCACGCGTCCATTTTGGGTCTGAGGCCTTACCGCCAGCCATAGACCTAGCGGTAAAGAATTTGGGCGGTAATGACCTACGTGCGTCAGATGCCACTTGGCGCGGGTCCACTACACGCGCCAGAAAATGAAAAATATTTTTCAGATACGTGCCAAAAATGAAATTACCGCAAGAGCCACATGGTAGTCGGGCGATAGCTCCATTTTTGGCGCATGTTGGGCTTGCATAGGCACCTACGTGGCTTAGTAAAAGGGGCCCTAGGTCTCTTGTTTAAGATACCAGGCAGTCAATTGTACGCATACACAGACGATACATTTATTTTAGCTCCTGTTACAGAAAGTTTTAATAAAATGGATCTATTAATTAATTGTATATATACCATTGAACAACAGATCGTAAAGATTCTCTGGTTCAGTAATGTACTGGATGTAGCACTTACAGAGTTGTCTTTTTATTCAGGAATAACTCTTCCAGTTGATAGAAGGGAAGAGTACAATGGAAGAGTATAAGTGCAGTGGCGTAGCAATGGCGGGGCGATGGGGGCGGTCTGCCCCGGGTGTCAATGGGTGGGGGGTGCATCCATCCACCCCCCCCCCCTGGTGCAGCGCCTCCCCCCTGACACGGTCCCCACCTGCCTACGAGCTCCATCCATCTGCAGCGCTGCTGTAAAGAAGAAATCGCTTCGTCAGCCCTTCCCTCACTCACTGTGTCCCGCCCTCTGACGTAACTTCCTATTTCCTCAAGGGCGGGTCAGAGTGAGTGAGGAAAGGGCCGACGAAGCGATTTCTTCTTTACAGCAGCGCTGCAGATGGATGGAGCTCGTAGGCAGGTGGGGACCGTGTCGGGGTGGCGCTATGCCGGTGGGGGTGTCCACGCCGGTGGGGGGGTGTCGTGTTGGTCTGCTCCGGAGGGGGGGGGGTGCAGCGGCGATCTGCCCCGGGTGGCAGCCGCCCCCGCTACGCTACTGTATAAGTGAAGAGGAGAAGAACATTGAAGGTGTGAAAGAAAGTGGATTGAGAGAATGGGAGATACAGTGGATAAAGAAAAACAAAATAAATGGGACGTAGGAATGAAATAAGCAGCAGCAGGGTGGAAAAATCTAGAGGAAAGGATGAGAGAATAGAATGAGTACAAGAAAATCCAGCAATAAAAGGGGGAGAGAAAGAAGGAAAGACTAGAGAAATGAAAACTAAAGAAAACAGAAAGGATTAAAAAGAGAAATAAAAAAAGAAGAAAAAAGATTGAGAAATACAAGATTTTAAAATATTTTATTGACCTGCTCTGCTGCAGCAGAACAGGTTGGGGGTGGGGGGGTTGGAAGTTGGTGGGTTGGACATAGGGAAAGAGAGAGAGAGAGAGAGAGAGAGAGAGAGAAAGAAAGTGAGAAGTGAGAGTCTGTGAGAGAGAGCATGGGGGGGGGGGGGAGAGTGTGTTTATGAGAGACAGAGAGAGAGAGAACTGGAGGCAAGAGAGAGGAATGCAACCCTCCCTGCTATTCTAACCTCTTTACATCCTACTCCCCCCCCCCCCCCTCCAACCTAAATATGCAAACTGTGCCTATGGACTGGAACTGCTGCTTCCAAGAACTGGGAGAACATTCTCTGAACAGTGCTGTAGCAAGGAGCCAGAGAGCTCTCTTTGCTACTACAGAGGATAATGTGGCTAATTTCTGGAGTGTTAGGATAGCAAAAACCTTTGTCTTGCTCAGTTCAGTTGCATTCCACCCCAGGCTGGGAGGTGCTAAACAGAAGCAGATGTTACTGAAGTCAGCAGCAGCAAAAGCCATGTTTCCTTCCTGCAAAGTAGGTTGCCTAAAATAAAAGCAGTGGGACTTCCCTTTCGATCTTGTGACAGCCAGAGCTCAGAAGGTACTGTATGATAGTGATGGCAAAACAGGAGTGTGGACTTTGAACTCTTAGGTCTATGTTAATAACCGAAGGCACACATAACTTTGCATCTACAATTTAGATGCTATTTTGTCTCAGAACCTCAAAGTACACCTGCAGGAGTGGAAGAAATTGTGTGGGGCAGGGAAGAGCAAACTTTCTTCCAGTTGTGCATTTGATCATAAATCAGAGCTGTACATCTGTATCTGCCACTGACTCACAGAAGCAGGCTATTGTTTGAAGAGCTGGACCGAATAGCATATTTTACTATTCGGCTGAATACAAATAATGAAAAATATTATTCAGCTGAATACCGAATATGAATAATGGACATTGGGGGGTTGGGATGGGGTACACACTGTCTGGCATTGGTTTTGAACATTGTATGATTAATGGTTGTAAATGGATTAAAATAATAAAGTTGTGAACTTAAAAAAAACATAACACATAATAAAAGAAGCAACATGAAATCAGAGATCAAGTGTTTATTTCAGTAGGATTTCTCACAGAAGAGCCCTGGATTATTCGTAGTTGAATTTAAATCACTATTTGGCCGAATACAAATGATATATTTGAGGCATTATTTGGGGCCGAATCGAATCGAGTATGAATATTCAGTACAGCCCTAATAGTTTGCCTTATCTTTTAAAACCCCAATCTCTGTCTTTTCAATGTAGCAAGTTACCGTCCTACCTCCAATTTAATCTATCTTTCAAAGTTCATTGAAAGGGTGGTATTTTCACATCTTTCCAATTACCTTTTTAATACCAATGAACTTCACAGTGGCGTGGAGGGGCATTTTCGAAAGAAACGTCTTGTGTGAATTTGGACATTTTACAAAGACGTCCAAATTCGAAGGCGGAGAGAAGGTCATTTTCGAAAAAGATGGATGTCCATCTTTTGTGTTCGAAGATACCATGGAAGTCCCTTGGATTTGGACGTTTTGCGATTTAGACGTGTTTGATTTTCGGCCATTTTCAAAAACAAAAATGTCCAAGTCTAAAATTCAAGCCATTTGGACGAGGGGGAGGAGCCAGTATTTTTAGTAGACTGGTCCCCCTGACATGCCAGGACAGCAGTTGGGCACCCTAGGGGGCACTGCAGTGGACTTCATAAAATGCTCCCAGGTATACAGCTCCCTTTCCTTGTGTGATGAGCCCCCACCCCCCCCCCCCCAAAACCCACTACCCCTAACTGTACACCACTACCATAGCCCTTACAGGTGAAGGGGGCACCTATATGTGGGTAAAGAGGGTTTCTGGTGGGTTTTGGAGGGCTCGCTGTTTCCTCCACAAATGTAACAGGTAGGGTGGGGGTATGGGCCTGGGTCCACCTGTCTAAAGTGCACTGCACCTACTACTAAACTACTCCAGGGACCTGCATGCACTGTCACGGACCTGAGTATGACATCTGAGGCTGGCAAGTAATATTTTTAATCATGTTTTTTGAGGGTGGGAGGGGGTTAGTGACCACTGGGGGAGTAAGGGGAGGTAATCCCCAATTCCCTTCAGTGATTATCTGGTCATTTCGGGCACCTTTTTGTGCCTTATTCGTAATAAAAACAGGTCTGTTATGATTCTACTGAGACTGGCAGGGGAATGACTGGGACTCGCTTCTGATTGGCCTGTCAGGGATTGAGCTGATGTCTGAAGCAGCAGAAGTCAGACCTATTTAAGGTTACCTCTCCCTACAGTGTATGCTCTAACGTTAATTCCTGTCAGCTGAGCTCTGGTTCTCTTTCTCCGTCTGTGCTAGTGGTACAGTGTGTAATTTGAGGTGTTTTAATTTTATTTATTTTACTTGTTACATTTGTATCCCACATTTTCCCACCTATTTGCCGGCTCAATGTGGCTTACATGTTACCGTAGAGGCGATCGCCAATATCGGTATGAACAAATACAGAGTGATGTTGTGGCATAGTAGAGTTCATGTGTGACAGACACATTGGGGAATCGTGAGGAGGAAGAGTTAAGTTATGTCCTGTACGAGCTTTGGTTACGTTATGTTGCAAAGTTAAGACATTTAAGTTGGATCGTTAGGTTATGCCTTTTTGAACAGGTTAATTTTTAGTAGTTTCCAGAAGTTTAGGTGGTCATATGTTGCTTTCACGGCGTTTGGTAGTGCGTTCCATAGTTGTGTGCTTATATAGGAGAAGCTGGATGCATAGTTTGATTTGTATTTGAGACCTTTGCAGCTTGGGTAGTGGAGATTTAGATATTTTCGTGATGATCTTGATGTATTTCTGGTTGGTAGGTCTATGAGGTCTGTCATGTATCCCGGGGCTTTGCCGTAGATGATTTTATGAACCAGGGTGCAGATTTTGAACGCAATACGTTCTTTGATTGGGAGCCAGTGCAGTTTTTCTCGTTAGGGTTTGGCGCTTTCGAATCTTGCTTTTCCAAATATGAGCCTGGCTGCTGTGTTTTGAGCAGTTTGGAGTTTTTTTTTAATGATTTGTTCTTTGCATCCTGCATAGATTCCGTTGCAGTAGTCTAGGTGGCTTAGTACCATGGATTGTACCAAGTTGCGAAATATTTCCCTCGGGAAAAAAGGTTTCACTCGTTTGAGCTTCCACATTGAGTGGAACATTTTCTTTGTTGTAGCTTTCACTTGGTTCTCTAGCACGAGGTTTCGGTTGATTATGACTCCGAGGATTTTCAGGCTGTCTGAGATCGGGAGGGTGTAGTCTGGGGTGGTTATGTTGGTGGATTTATTCGTGTTGTATTGAGATGATAGGATGAGACAGTGTGTTTTTTTTTTAGTTAAGTTTTAGTTGGCATGCATTCGCCCATGAGTTCATGATGTTCAAGCTGAGTTTGATGTCATTGATGATTTCTGTTGGATCATGTTTGTAAGGGATGTATATTGTGACATTGTCTGCGTAAATGAAAGGGTTAAGGCCTTGATTAGATAAGGACTTGGCTAGTGCGGTCATCATTAGGTTGAAAAGGAGCGGTGATAGTGGTGAACCTTGAGGTACTCCACACTCTGCTTTCGATGGTGATGATATGTTCGAACTTGATTTCACTTGATATGTTCTAGTAGTTCAGAAACTCTTGATCCAGCTAAGTACACTTCTGCCAATCCCGAAGTATTCTAGGATGTTTAGTAGGATCTTATGGTTGACCATGTCGAACGTGCTAGACATGTCGAATTGGAGGAGAAGTACACTTTTGCCTATTGCAATTTCTTGTTTGAATTTGGCTGAGAGAGTGATTAGTACTGTTTCGGTACTGTGGTTGGAGTGAAATCCTGATTGTGATTCATGTAGTATTGAGAATTTGTTAATGTAGTCAGTGAGTTGCTTGGTTGCTTGCTCTCCTTTTGTTTGTGGTCTCTGTGTGTGTGTGCTGGTTGTAACCAGTGTGTCCTTGATTGCTTCTCTGCAGGGTAGCTGGGTCTGTCTTCTGCCTGGTCTCTCCCTGCCTCTGTTAAGCAGCCTTTCTGTCTATGGTAAGCTGGTTCCTGCTTTGTTTAACTTTCCCTTTACTCGGTGTTAACGCTTTATATGCAGAGCTTGATATTGGCCTTCTGTGAGTCCTGCTTCCGTTAGGCAGCCTTTCTGTCCATGGTAAGCTTGTTCCTACTTTGTTTGTTTAAGTTTCCCTTTACTCAGTGTTAACCCTTTATGTGCAGTGCTTGGTATTTGCCTTCTGTGAGCGCTGCCTCTGGTGTCTGCCTTATCCCTTTCTGTACTCTTGTGTGCCTGCTTCTTTCCTGTCCTTATTTGAAAGCAGCCTTTTCCTTCAGCCTGTTTTTCCCTGTTTAGCCATTCCTATGGAGCTTTGCTCTTGTAGAGTCCGTGTCAATAGTGTCCCATTCTATCCCCGGCTTTCCTTTTTTCCCTGTGGGCTTTGCCCTCCGCACCCTGAGTTTCTGTGTAGCCTTTGTTTGTATTCTCTCCCTCTGGTTGTAGGCTGTATCCACCAGTTTTGTCTGTCGTCCTTCCCTTTGTGTCACTGGCTAGTGCTGTGTGCATTGTGTCACATTCCCAGGCTTTGGGCAACCAGGCGTGAACTCTGGAACAATGTGAGCCCTTGGCCTACTGTCGTCGAGCGGCAGCAGGAGGCAAACCCCTCCAAGCAAGACTGGGTAGGATTCAGGATGCACTTGACTTGGCTAGAGTCAGATACTGGAACAAGCTTGGCTTGACTGGGCTGGAGCCAAAAGCTGGAACAGACTTGGCTTGACTGAACTGGAACCGGATACTGAAACAAGCTTGGCTTGACGGGACTGGAACCAAATGCTGGAATGGACTTGGCTTGGCCTCACTGGAACCAGATACTGGAATAAGCTTGGCCTGACTGGAGTGGAACCAAACACTGGAACGGACTTGGCTTGGCTTCACTGGAACAAGCCTGGCCTGACTGGAGTGGAACCAAATACTGGAATGGACTTGGCTTGGCTTCACTAGAACCAGATACTGGAACAAGCTTGGCTTGACTGGAACAGGATTCAGGATACTCAGGCAGGGCAGACACAAGCAGGGTAGGGCTGAAGCTAGGGACAAACAGGGTAAAGACAGACAAGCAGGGACAGAACCAAAACAGAAAGCTTGCACAGCTGAGGCAAGCAGGAAGGGGACTTGAACTAAAGACTACCAGGATAAAGACAGACAAGCAGGGACAGAACCAAAACAGAAAGCTTGCACAGCTGAGGCAAGCAGGAAGGGGACTTGAACTAAAGACTACCAGGATAAAGACAGACAAGCAGGGACAGAACCAAAGCTGAAGGCTTGCAAGGCTGAGGCAAGCAGGAAGGGAACTGAAGCTAAAGACTACCAGGGTAAAGACAGACAAGCAGGGACAGAACCAAAGCTGAAGGCTTGCAAGGCTGAGGCAAGCAGGAAGGGAACTGGAGCTAAACACTACCAGGGTAAAGACAAACAAGCAGGGACAGAACCAAAGCTAACCCACACTGACAAACAACAGAACTAAGGCTTAAGCTAATGTAGAAGGGACTAGAACAAGCAAGGCAGACTAGGCTGGACACAAGGCACACAAACAGACAACAGAACTAAGGCTAAAGACAGAGGCACCACAATAAGAAGACAAGACACAGAAGTGCCCACAGACACACAGACCAGAAGAAGGCAACAAGGATCTAGGCAGAAGTGCTCACAAGCACACAGACTAACCTGGGGTACCTCTGAGAAGAAGCATAAGGAACAGACAAATATCAGGGTGGGGAATAGATCTTACAATCCTATACTCAATCACTGCTACTCCTATCACACCACAGAAAGAAACAACATATTTTGTCAAGACAAATATACAGTTTGGCAGAAACTGATATAAGCCCCTTTATGGCTGAGAGAGGGCCACAGTTTTCAAGGGCAGTTCATGTCTAAAGGTTGCCTTCTTATACTGCTGTATTCACTGCCATCTGGGTTTACTAATGTACAAAAAAAAAAAACCCTCTGAATACTAAATGCCTTCTCTCCTATCAGATAACATCAGTCCAGCAGTCCTCCAAAATGGCTAGATCTAAACTGCAAATATTACTCCTTATATTTTATTTATAAATCTGGAAGAAATGCAAGTCAGTTTTTTTTTCCCACAGTGAATTGATGCTGCCGGAAACGACTGAATCCCTTTCTAAGCTGATCTTTGGCCGGCTCTTGCAGAAAAGGCAATTGCAGAAGCCAGCGCCATGAGTGGATAATTTGGAGTTGTGACCTGCTTGTCAGAAACTCTAGTAAAGTGCCCCCTGCGCCTGAGGGCAGGAACTTGACTTTCTTTCGCATATTTCAAATCTTCTGTTATGCCTCTACTTCTGGTTAAGGACCTGAGGAAATATGACAGTGGTTTGGTTTTACGCAACCCAGCAGGAGCACTTCTGGGAGAAATCTCTAGTGTGGCAGTGCTGGATTAAAAAATGTCTTCCCTCGCAGCAAATGTCATCGAGAGGTTACAAATCAATAGACGTGCTGGACACGAGTTCCAGTCTGAGCCACATAACCTAGAGCAAGCTGCTTTTCGATGGACTATAATTGAGTAATAAGAACAAGAATTATATTGCTGTTCTTCGTCTCAAACTTATAGAACCTTTTATGGAAATCAGGTGTCAGAAATGTGCAGCTCAATTAATCCCGCTGGTCAAAACTGGGGCAATTCTATAAAAGGGCAGCAGGAAAGCACTTATCAGTTGCCTGCTCGATTAAGGAAAGTAGGCACCTACTTTTTTTTTTTATACAATACAAATGTAACAGGGTAAATATGCATGTATGTTGTAGGTTCAACCACTTACACCAGCCAAAAAGCTGGTATAAATACTTACATCTATGTTGTTAACAAATGCATATAAACGATAAGCCCTTTTACTAACCCGTGGTAAAAATTTCAGTTACTGTGACTTAATGCGGAACTTAACTGTGCAATAACTGCAAATTTAAGGAGACAAGCATTGGGGGCATTCCCAGCAATTGCCGTTACAGGTGCCGTGTAAAACTTGCAACTGCAATGTGGTCCTGTGCTTGGAGTTAATGCAAATTCTATAAAGGGTGCCCAAAGTTGCATGTGATCCTGAGTTGTGCGCACAACTAAATTGGCTAATGAGCCAATTAGTGCCAATAATTCGGTGCTAACAATTCATTATTGGCACTCATTGGCAGTGGCGTAGCAAGGGCGGGGCAGTGGAGGAGGTCCGCCCCAGGCGCATGCTGCTGGGGGGTGCAGAGAGCAGCCGCGCACCTGTTGGCTCCACTGGCTCCCTGCTCTCCCTGCCCCGGAACAGGTTACTTCCTGTTCCGGGGCAGAGGGAGCAGGGAGCCAGTGGAGCCAATAGGCATGCGGCTGCTCTCTGCACCCTCCAGCAGCCAAGAAAGGGGGGGGGGGGCTCGATGCACCAGGGAGGGATGTATCATTGCGCCGGGGGGGGGGGGGGTGTCATGCTGCACCCTCGGGGGACGGACGCCACTGCATCCCGGGGGGCGGGGGGTGTGCAGCACTGATCCGCCCCGGGTGGCAGCCGGCCTAGGATCGCCACTGCTCATTGGCAACATTTTGAATTTGCATGTGCATCTTGCTAAGTGCTATTCTATAGAGATCCATGCAGACATCTTAAGGTGGGCAACTCAAAATTGGGCATGGCCATGGGAGGGGCATGGGTAGGTCAGGGGCATTCCCTAAAGATGCACACAGTATTACAGAATTCTTGGGATCTGTGTCCAACTTGGGCGTTGGCATGTACATGAGGTTTCAGCAGGCAGAACTACGGCACCCAAAGTTAGGCGCGAGATCCACACTTAAGTTCTTTTCTATAAGAAGAGCTCACCCTTTATGGAATAGCGCTCTGTGCTGATTATTTTCAGCACCCAAATTTGGGAACCATTCACTGAATCTACCCCTCTATTTAGGAGGTGGTAAGTGGTCTTGTTCTAACCGCCAAAGTGCCGATCAGTGTGCATTATTTGCAGCGAGCTAATCACAAAATGGCTTCCTTGCCCACGTTCTCTGCCATATAATACAAAAAGTTCTTAACTGTAAAGCCTCTTAATATGACTGTGCACTAGCAGTTACTGCATGGTAAACCACAAATTAACCCTGTAATTCTAGGATGTGGCATAACCAAATTGCTGACTAGCTCGCATGGTTGTACCTGCAACTTACAGCATAAGGACAGTTCATGTGTTACTTAATAGAGTAATTAGATGCTAATTGGCCTTAACAACCAATTGTTACCTAAAATTAGATGGCAACACCAGTAATTGGGAAGCAAAGCTAGTGCTGGGCAGACTTCAACGGTCTGTGCCCTGAAAAATGAGAAGGACAAATCAAGATCAAGTATGCATATGTAGTATTGCATCATATCGTATGCTATGAGTTTATCTTGTTGGATGGACTGCACAGATCTTTATCTGCCATCATCTACTATGTAATTGGAGGGCTGGAATGGAGGCGTTGCCTAATGGTTAGTGAAGTGGCCTGAGAAGCTGGGGAACTGGGTTCAGTTCCACTGTGGCTTCTTGTGACTCTGGGGGAGTCACTCAACTGTTTGTTGCCCAGGTATAGATTAGATTGTGAGCCTATTAGGGGCAGAGAAAGCACTTGCATATATAATATATGTAAACCATTTTGGTTGTACCACAGAAAGGTGATATATCAAATCCAGGAGGTGAATAACTGCACATCAAGGTATGTCCTGCTTCTCCGCCATTTGGGATCAACTGTTCTCTGTTGAGTCATAAGTCTCAGATGAACAGTCAGGCCTGGGATACAGAGGAGAAGGATGTGATTTATGTGTAGTCATTCATTTCCTCTTCCTCTTGCCATGCAGTCTCTGCAGAGGAGGGGGAAGAGGGATTGAGGAGAGTTGCGGATCCCATGCCTGTGCCGGTGGGGAATTCTGCACAAATCTTGAGTTGCAGAGTTGCACAAAACAGAATTTCCCCCAGGAGTACTCCTAAGGTTCTGCCACAAGAAGTTGAGGTTCTTATAAAGTCTGAATCACATGCGGTTATATCTCGGAGAAGTAGTCTTGATTAGCAACCACAAAAGTCGAAGGATAGGGCGCTATGGTTTGTCTGATCTCTGTAACATTTACTGACATTCTCTGCAATGACTGACCATACAGGCTTTTCCCTAGAGTTTACACTGAAGGTTAGATTCTATATATGGTGTCAAAAAAAGAATTATTCTATAAGCTGTGCTTAGAGTTAGGCGCAGTTTATGCACAGGAATCACGCCTAACTTTAGGTGCAGCCATTTGCACCAAGTGAAACGCAATGTAAATGTAGGTGCCTACATTAGGCGCGTATCCCCGATAATTTTAGGAACACCCTCGTTCCATCCATGAACTTCCCATTTCTGCGCCCCCTTTTTCAGATTATGCAGATCCCACGCTGAAATTTACACATGTAAATTGTACAGCGCTGCGTAACCCTGGTAGCGCTTTATAAATGTTAAGTAGTAGTAGTAGTAGTAAATTCCAATTAAATCTAATTAGTGCCTGGAATGTAAAATAAGAATGTATCCCGATGTCTCTAAGACTACACAAAAGAAAAGAGTTTCTTAAATTACGCCACCTTTTTCTATAATTTAGGTATTAATCTATCTTTTTCTATTATATTGTGTAATGCCTCCCAACTGTGGACTAAAGATGAGCCAAAGATCTTGATTTAACCAACATTGTTAATAACTAATTTCCTTATGAATATATAACAATGACTTATAGTCATCTTTTCTGTTTCAAGATTTGCACTTGAATTAAACTTTAAATGCAATAAAAAGAAAAGAAAAGAAAAAAAAAATCTAAGTAGTGCCAATAGGTGCTTGTTAAAAAGCCAATTAGTGGTGCTAATTAGCTTGTTATTCAATTAAATTGCGCATGCAGATTGGACATGTGCGCAATTTTTGGGCAACTTTTATAAATATCGGGGGGAGGGGGGGTGGGGGTGAGTGTAGAATTCATGAGCTAACACTGGAAGCAAAGTCCCTCTTTTTTCTTGAGACTGCAACAATAGCTACTACAAAACTTCAGACAGGGGCAGGAAATGATGGCAATAGGCTGTGGATTACAGAGACTCAGCATGGTGGCACTGAAAGAAAAATCATAGCTGAACCATTACACCGAATCTGTCAGCAGAATCCCAACGGCACTAATACCTCTGAAGATATTCCCTCACGGAGAAACTATTTTAAAACAAGATCTGGATCATGCAAACACTTTTAACACAACACCAAATGACGGGGCAGGTTTACCAAGGCCCCGATGCTCAAAACTCCAGCGCTGTTCCGAATAATGCCATACAAATACCGCCACAACAATGCAGAACAACGCCCTAATGCTCAACGCTGTTGAGATGCAAATATAGGCGCACTCATAGCATTGAGCGTTAGGGAATTTGGCAGGAGGGTTGTGCCGATGCGTGCGCAGAAGAGTTCCGCAGTAAGCTCGGCTCCTGTGCGCACGCGCCTCGTAAAACCCGAACAGGAAGCACACGTTTGTTTGTTTTCTGCGGCCTAAACATTATTTTTTTTTAAAGCTTGGATGCTTATATTTAGATGCAGGAAACAGACACCAATGTGTGCTTCACTCGCTGTTTTTAAATTTTTTTTCAGCACGGACGCTTTAAATTTAGACGCAGGAAACAGATGTGTACTTTCGCTTGGGTCTGCGCTTAAGGGCTTGCACAGGCTTCCTTCTACTTCCGCAAGCAATCAATACTGGCAGATTTTGAAGAAAGAATCACGAGACATCGTCTCTTCCAACAGCCTAACGCCTGCTCCAACATGGCGTTGTTTTTTGTTTTTTTTTTCAGCAGTAAGGCAGTTTTGTATCGGGCCCTCTTTTCTGAGCATTGGAGAGGAATACAAAATGAGCTCATTTACATGAGCTCGACTACATCTGCATGCTACCTGCGCTAAGGCTCGGTGCACTCATTGTTTGCCACGCTAGACCCCTCTGAACATTCTGCACCGGTAAATGCGGATACTAATACAGTGCTAATGGCCTCTAGCGCCCACGTTTGCGTTTGAGCAACAGGACCTGTTTATTTTTGCACTTACTGCGCCTTAACAGCACGAAATGATGCGTGGTAAGTGAAAAGGTTGCGTGGTGAGGGGTGGGGCTGTGCCCAGCATGCCCTCCGCAGTTCTCAAATGGAAATGATCAGCAGCACGTGTTAAACCTGGTGGCTCTTAGCACCACCTCTTGAGGAGGTGATAAGTGAAGCCATGTTAACTGCGCACGTGACAGCATGATCTATGCACTCCACGTTAACCACAGTATGCAGCCCACTTCCATTCTCCATCCATGACCCGCCTTGTTCCTACCCCAACACAACAAGCAGTTAACGCTCAAATTAGCTCATGCTATCAAGCCACTGCTTCTCCGATAACAGATTCTAGATAGAAACATAGAAAAATGAAGGCAGATAAAGACCATATAGCCTATTCCGTTCACCCAAAAAGAAAGAACGCAGGGCAGGACAATGGCAACTCCACAAGGATCCAAAAGGGAAGCCCAAAATAGGCTCTTTATTAATAAAGCACCACAACTGAACAGACCTGACATGGAGCTGTGTTTCGGTGAAGGTCGTTGCCTGCCTCAGGGGTCAGAGAATCTTATGAAGTGCTGTCAAATTGCTCAGTGTGCTGTGCTATCAGAACAGCACTATATATAATTCAAAACCTATCCTCTGCAAAGCTGAAGAAAAAGCGACCTTACTGAAGGTACCAAGGCCAGTGTCCTTTCTTTTTGGACCTCCATCTACATAGGGTTTTTCTCTAGTTCTGACTGTTGGCTATCCAGTTTGCTCATCCATGCCATCTACCACCCCTTTCCTCTCCCATTGAGATCCTATGTTCTTGCCCCAAGCTTAAGTCAACAGTTTAATGTGCTTTAATAAACATGCCGTAATATCCTCTCTCAGCCAATAAACCTTAGTTGAGTTCACTTACAAGAACGTCCAGCTTAGAATTGGGACATCCTGCTCATAACATCCA
This sequence comes from Microcaecilia unicolor, assembly GCF_901765095.1. Lineage (NCBI taxonomy): Eukaryota > Metazoa > Chordata > Amphibia > Gymnophiona > Siphonopidae > Microcaecilia > Microcaecilia unicolor. The sequence goes on along the minus strand of NC_044037.1, from coordinate 31,260,276 downwards.
AAAAGCATCCATCTCGCAGGCATTTTTGAACAGGAAAATGGGATTTCCTGTTCAAAAAAAAAATGAGAAGGATGTTCTTGTGCTGACAATATCGAAAATGAACACCTATTTCCCCAAAATGAAACGTCCAAAACATTAATGCAAAAAAAAAAAAACAGGCACAAACATGTCTGTCTGGTCTCATTTGTACAAAAATGGCCACATAGACATCTCTGCAGAGCAGAGGGCCAGCCTAGTGGTCAGTGCAGTGGACTTGAAATAATAGGACCCAGGTACAAATCTCACCTTAATTCTGTTATATGTTATTGTGAGCATATGCGCGCTCTTATAGAATACACCCAGTCCGCACCTAATTTAGGCATCGGCATGTAACTTCCTGTGACTAAATATGGTTGTGTGGAAGGCGAATGGCATATTTTATAAATGCAATCTAAATTACGGGAACCACTGGTTTTAATCTAATTCCTTATTCTATTTCCCAGTTGGTACTTGAGTATTGCTATCCCAACAGATATCTGAATTACTGCTTGTTATCCAATTGGACCTCAATGCTTCCAAGCTTGACTGGTCTCAAAGAGATCACCCTTTGCTCAATGTTTAAATGGACGTATGACTCATGGTTAATGGTTTTTCCTCCTAGGTTTTGGTTTTTTTTTACATTAACCCGGTGAGCACTGGGTCCTTTTGGAAAATGGACCAATGATAAGATTAGCTCCAATAAAAGCGTGGCTGCTCATTTAAACATTGAGCAAAGGGTGATTTCTTTGCCGATTTTGGACTAGAATCTAGTCCATAATGCCTACAAAACATCTAGGAAATGGCCATTTTCAAAAAGATGTTTTTCTGGTTCAAAAATCGCTATGTTCATCATTTGATTTTTGAATGTTTTTGAAAAAACAGAGTGGAGAAGTGGTCTAGTAGTTAGAGCACCAGGCTTGATATCCAGAGGTGGCTGGTTCAAATCCCACTGCTGCTCCTTGTGATGTTGGGCAAGTCACTTAACCTTCCATTGCCTCAGGTAGAAACTTAGATTGTGAGTCCTCCAGGAAGAGGGAACTACCTCTTGTACCTGAAAGTAACTCACCATGCTCTACTACAGAAAAAGGTCCAGTGTGGGCCTGGGTGGGCCAGGGCACATCCACTTAGGGCTCAGGCCCACCCAAAAGTAACACAAATTTAGCAGTAGCTGGTGGAGATTCCAAGCTCTGCCAGCTGAAGACTTCCCTCTGATGGTAAAGAAAATGGTACTCTCCACGATACTGGCACCCGCGCATGCTCAGTTTTCAGTGCATGCCTGCTGCAGACTGCCAAGTTGGAAAGAAGCATTTTCCCGCCAGCTGAGATATTTTTTGGTGGTGGTGGGATGGGGGGGGGGGGGGGGAGAACATTTGGTGCCCACCCACTTCTTACCTAGGCCCAGCCAAAAACTGTTGTCTGGCTACGTCCCTGAAAAGGTCTGAGCAAAACCTAAATAACTAACTATCAAAAATGCCCTTTAGTGCCAAAACATCTTCCCTTATCAAGCAGCAAGACTATAGAATTTGCAACTGATGAAAATAAGATCTGAAACTAATTGTGTTCTTTTCAGAAGGGCTATAATAACTATTCTGTTCATGAATATATCTTTGTCAAAAAGTAACAAGCTGATATTATCTAAGTCTAGTCTTAAGAATTTTTTTTCTTTACCAATGTGTAATGCATTTGATAATTAATCCATTGTAACTTCCTAGACATAATACCCTAGCTTTTTGTTTGCAATCTGCTTTGAACTTATGTGGGTATCGGTTGTTAAATCGCAAGAGGATTCTGAAAAATGACAAGAGGACCTTATGAGATTGGGAGACTGGGCATCTAAATGGCAGATGATGTTGAATGTGAGCAAGTGCAAAGTAATGCATGTGGGAACAAAGAACCCGAATTATAGTTATGTAATGCAAGGTTCTAGGCGTCGTTGTTGACGATACGTTGAAACCCTCTGCTCAGTGTGCGACGGCAGCTAAGGAAGCAAATAGAATGTTAGGTATTATTAGGAAAGGAATGGAAAACAAATATGAGGATGTTATAATGCCTTTGTATCGCTCCATGGTGCAACCGCACCTCGAATATTGTGTTCAATTATGGTCGCCGCATCTAAAAAATGATATAGTAGAATTAGAAAAGGTACAGAGAAGGGCAACAAAACTGATAAAGGGGATGGGATGACTTCCCTATGAAGAAAGGCTAAAGCGGCTAGGGCTCTTCAGCTTGGAGAAAAGACGGCTGAGGGGGAGATATGACAGAGCTCTATAAAATAATGAATGGAGTGGAACGGGTAGATGTGAATCATTTGTTTACTCTTTCCAAAAATACTAGGACTAGGGGGCATGAAATGAAACTACAAAGTAGTAAATTTAAAATGAATCAGAGAAAAGTCTTCTTCACTCAACGTGTAATTAAACTCTGGAATTTGTTGCCAGAGGATGTAGTAAAAGCAGTTAGCTTAGCAGGGTTTAAAAATTTTTTTGGATGGCTTCCTAAAGGAAAAGCCATAGACCATTATTAAAATGGACTTGGGGAAAATCCACTGCTTATTTCTAGAACAAACAGCATAAAATGTATTGTACTGTTTTGGGATCTTGCCAGGTACTTGTGACCTGGATTGGCCACTGTTGGAAACAGGATGCTGGGCTAGATGGACCTTCGGTCTGTCCCAGTATGACAATACTTACAGTATGTAATATAAAAGATGTATGTTATGCTATGTTGTGTTATATTACACACTTGGCTAGATGTCTGTTGCTTTCTGCACAGGATGCCTGGAACACACCAGTTTAACCAGTAACAGGGGGTTACATTGAATTTACTTTTCCATCAAGACAGACTGTGAGAAACCACCTTGTACACCCAATCCACACTGTTTGCCAATTTCATACACTAGCGGAGTAGCAGATCTAACATGTTATCATGTTTTTATTAAAATGAGCTAACAATGGTCTCTGATTAAGATAAAGGTTACATTAATAAAGCTTATTTTCTTTTCTCTGTGACCCTGCTACATGCTGAAAAGAGGGTTCTTAAATCATTCTACCATCAAGCAGAGGCAATGTCACTCTTATATTACTGTCTGCTTGGCTTTCCGCTTTACCATTCAGCTGTAGCAGCTCATTGTGGTAATAGCTGAAAAATATTCTCTTTACAGCTTCCTTTGCAAATCACTCTATCCAATCAGAAATGCAGAGCGGGAGGAGTAATCTGAAAAGCACTCCAGCTCTTGACAGATGCACTTTTTACTTGATCCAAGCTGGACTGGCTACCTGATGTCAGAGGAAAAACAAACCAGGACTGCTAAATGACAGCTCAACCCAGCTGAAGTCTCATATTCTGGGCTGCAGTGTCTCCAAATGGATTAGGTTTGCGCATACCATGACAGTAATGAACTTCATTCCTAAACCAGACTATGTGGAGAATGATCTCAGTATCTCAAATGTACTGCTACGGTTCCCTGTAGTACTTGCATCAAGCCAAAGACAGCTTCCTTCTAGAGTTCACTGAATGCAATATTTATTTTTTATTTTTATTACAGTTGTACCCTGTGCTTTCCCACTCATGGCAGGCTCAATGCAGCTTACAGGGGAGGGTTAAGTGACTTGCCCAGAGTCACAAGGAGCTGCCTGTGCCTGAAGTGGGAATCAAACTCAGTTCCTCAGTTCCCCAGGACCAAAGTCCACCACCCTAACCACTAGGCCACTCCTCCACTGTTGCTACTATTTGAGATTCTACATGGAATGTTGCTATTCCACTAGCAACATTCCATGTAGAAGTCGGCCCTTGCAGATCACCAATGTGGTCGCGCAGGCTTCTGCTTCTGTGAGTCTGCAGGACGTCAGACTCACAGAAACAGAAGCCTGCGCAGCCTTCTACGTGGAATGTTGCTAGTGGAATAGCAACATTCCATGTAGAATCTCCAATAGTAGCAACATTCCATGTAGAATCTCCAATAGTATCTATTTTATTTTTGTTACATTTGTACCCTGTGCTTTCCCACTCATGGCAGGCTCAATGCTGCTTACAGGTGCTTACAGGTACTTATTTGTACCTGGGGCAATGGAGGGTTAAGTGACTTGCCCAGAGTCACAAGGAGCTGCCTGTGCCTGAAGTGGGAATCGAACCCAGTTCCTCAGTTCCCCAGGACCAAAGTCCACCACCCTAACCACTAGGCCGCTCCTCCACTCCATATGTATATGTATAGGGCAGCTTATCGAGGTGTGCTTTGAAATTCTTTTTCATCAGACTGGTGGCACCCAATGTAATATGAAATATTTCTGTATCTTTCTGCCACATTGACTGTCTCTGACTATATTGCTTGGTACTTAAAAACCTTCTCTTTCTCCACCCAATAATCACTTGGCTCTGACATCTTTATTAACTGCGCTATCACCTTCTCCTAGGAATAGGTTTTAAGATTGTGCCAGTTTGGGTGGATATTTTGTGATGGAACTTATGAACATTCTAACATGGGGATGATCATTTTCAAAACCTTTTTTACCCAGATAAACAGGCCTTTGCAGGTGAAAGCAAACTTCTATCCATAGGGAAAATATAGGCTGGGTTGAGTCAGAAGAGAGAAAATACTAGCAACTATTTAATTCTGAAATACAGATATGGAGCAGCTTATAACCTAACAAAAACAATAAAAGTACAATTGTACACAACAAAATACAGCAAAAAAAAAACCCCAACAAAAAACAAACAAACAACCCAATAACTACAAAAATAACTTTCTGCACCTGCTGTGGCAATGTGTATGGCAGGTAAGAGTAGGAAGGTCCATAGTATATATTTTTTTTGTTACATTTGTACTCCGCGCTTTCCCACTCATGGCAGGCTCAGTGTGGCTTACATGGGGCAATGGAGGGTTAAGTGACTTGCCCAGAGTCACAAGGAGCTGCCTGTGCCTGAAGTGGGAATTGAACTCAGTTTCTCAGTTCCCCAGGACCAAAGTCCACCACCCTAATCACTAGGCCACTCCTCCACTACCTTTCTCTCCCACTGTTCCTGCAAGTCCAGATGTTCAGAGGGCACAGCCACAAGAATTTCTCTTTGAAAATTCACTTGCACACTCGCTTGTGAAACGTACCCCTTGAGCAACTTGAAAATTCCCCCCCCCCCCTTTTTCAAAGTGCATATATATTTATATGTATTTGCTCTAAAGTGCCCTGGAGAAAAGCTCTATACACGTGCAGTGCCATGTTAGAAAAGTCATAGATGTTGGCATATACACATTGTAGGCAAAACGTCTATAACCTGTGAGTTATTTTACAAATGTAGGAATAAAAGTAGAAGCCTACTGTAAAATCAACATATCTCCGCCCCCCCCCCCCCCCCCCGACCAAAGCATCATGAAAGCCTTCAAACATGTACAGCACATCAACGGCGATGTTTCAAAATGTGGCAATGTAAAATGTTTAACAAAAGGGTGCCCAAGAGTGCCCATGAAGCTGAAAACGGCACACATGAGCTCGCACCATCTTGTCTTGCTCCAGAGGACAACTACATAGCATCCATGGTCCCCATGACGTTGCTGGTGTCCATTCAGTGCCTGCAGGGGTGGTGGTACAAAACGTATACCCTCAGATCCGATATAAGCCGCCTTCAATTGGTTGCCGACATTTGGGTGCTGATCCAAAAATGTGCCCAACTAAATTGGCTAATGAGCCAATTAGTGCCAATAATTGGGAGCTAATTGGCACCAATTTGAATTTGCACACATCTCGCTACGCACTATTCTATAACAATGTGCACCCAAATCTCATAGCGCACAACCCAAAAGGGGGTGCGGCCATGGGAGGTGTTCCTAAAATGAGTGTGCAGTGTTATAGAATACCGGGGATGTGACCCAAATTTGGCACCAGGAATTACACCTGGTTTCAGCAGATTTAAGTCCTGGTGTGCAAAGCTATTTTATCATGGGTACTCATCTTTGAGTGTCCATTATAGAATAGCATTGCGTGCTGATTTTTTTGGGTGCCGATTTTCGAGCACCATTTACTGAATCTGGCCCATAGTGTGTGCAAAACATTTAGCACTGCAAAATGTTTTGGATTTTGCTCATGCCTTTCCCAGTAGTAGCTAAAGATGAGTTATATTCAGGCACACTGGGTATTTCTCTGTCCCGGGAGGACTCACAATCTAATTTTGTACCTGAGGAAAGGCAGAATTAAGTGTCTTGCCCAAGGTGAGAAGCAGAAGTAGTGGGATTTGAACTGGGCACTGCTGGATGTCAAGTCTGGTGGTCTAACCGCAAAGCTAATTCTCCACTCCTCTCTGAGGTGCAAAACGTTTAGCTCTGCTATAAGCTGCAAAACATTTAGCACTGCCCTTTAGTAAAGGACCCCAATATTTAGAATCTGAGGCTGACATTAGAATAATTATGAGATCTCTTGTATGGACATAAACTGAGATTCTTTACAATAAATTTCTAAAGCCTTACAAAATATTCAGCTTGTACTAAAGATTTAGGGACTCCCATAGATCTTATAGCTCTGGTGTGGTCCAGGTGCAATCAGGGTCCAGCTTCACAGAGGGGCCCCTTGTGGCACTGAGGCCCTGAGTGACAGCTCTGATCCCCTCCCCCTCTCCATACTGGCCACACTTGCATTATGCACTGCTATGTTGACTTTTTATTAAGCTGTGACCTGAAATTTGTTTACTGACACAGATGAAATAAAAGCACGGGTGTGTCCTACAGGAAAGATGTGCACTGTCTGATAGTAGAAAGCCTGATGCAGAATCATACTTTACCACAGAACACATGTCCTAGTAACGAGAATAGGAGCTGCATGCTTAATTCATCAGGCAATTTACCGAGACTTTATCCCACGGCTTCAAAATCAACTCCCTACAGCCCTGCATAAATCAGCCAGTATAAATGTCAAGAAAGCTACTGAATTATGTCCAGATCTGATACAACAGTGAAAACTCGTAATCTCCCAGCCCAGGAAAGTAATTTGGAAGCTGGTAGCATGAAAATGCTATTGTAGGTAATTTTTTAAATTCTAGGGAGAGAGTCTCAGGTCCACGGCTAAAGCAATTGAGAACCGGCTTAATAATTAGGGAACCCAGGGCTGCAGCTTCTGGGGTCAGCTACAGTTGAAGCAATATGATAGGTCCTGATGCCACACACTGACTCAAAGCACCATCTGAGCATACTTTTACATTTTAATGCATCGTTTTCAGGATCATTTTACTACTCCTACGACTTATCATTACTAACCTACAAATGCACTCAATCTGCAGCCCCTCACTACCACTCTACCCTCATCTCCCCTTACGCTCCTACCCGTAACCTCCGCTCACAGGACAAATCCCTCCTCTCAGTACCCTTCTCCACCACTGCCAACTCCAGTCTCCGCCCTTTCTGCCTCGCCTCACCCTATGCTTGGAATAAACTCCCTGAGCCCATACGCCAAGCCCCCTCCCTACCCATCTTCAAATCCTTGCTCAAAGCCCACCTCTTCAATGTCGCTTTCGGCACCTAACCATTGTACCTCTATCCAGGAAATCTAGACTGCCTCAATCTTGATTTACTGCACTTTTTGTTCTTCTGTGTTAATTGTACAGCGCTACGCAACCCTGGGAGCGCTTTAGAAATGTTAAATAGTAGTAGTAGTAGTAGTTATTATTTCTATAGTGCTATTAGATGTACACACTCTACACAGTACACACAGGTACTGCTCACAATCTAAGGGGCCTTTTTACTAAGCCGCATAGGTGCCTATCAGGCTTATTTTCGAAAGAGAAGGATGCCCATCTATCGACACAAATTGCAAGATGGGCGTCCTTCTCACAGGGTCGCCCAAATCGGTATAATTGAAAGCCGATTTTGGCCGTCCCCAACTGCTTTCCGTCGCAGGAATGACCAAAGTTCCCGGGGACGTGTCGGAGGCGTAGCGAAGGCGGGACTTGGGCGTGCATAACACATGGGCGTCCTCGAGCCATAATGGAAAAAAAAGGGCAACCCTGAAGGACACTTGGACGACTTTACCTGGTCCTTATTTTCTTATGAACAAGCACAAAAATGTGCCCTAAATGGCCAGATGACCACCGGAGGGAATTGGGGATGACCTCCCCTTACTCCCCCAGTGGTCACTACCCCCCTCCCACCCTCAAAAAATGTTTTTAAAATATTTTTTCCAGCCTCTATGCCAGCCTCAAATGTCATACTCAGGTACATCGCAGCAGTATGCAGGTCCTTGGAGCAGTTTTAGCGGGTGCAGTGCACTTCAGGCAGGTGGACCCAGGCCCATCCCCCCCCCCCCACCTGTTACACTTCTGGTGGTAAATGTGAGCCCTCCAAAACCCACCAGAAACCCACTGTGCCCACATCTAGGTGCCCCCCTTCACCCATAAGGACTATGGTAGTGGTGTACAGTTGTGGGTAGTGGGTTTTAGGGGGTCTTGGGGTGTTCAGCACACAAGGTAAGGGAGCTATGTTCCTGGGAGCAATTTCTGAAGTCCACTACAGTGCCCCCTAGGGTGCCCGGTTGGTGTCTTGGCATGTCAGGGGGACCAGTGCACTACGAATGCTGGCTCCTCCCACGACCAAAGGGCTTGCATTTGGTCATTTCTGAGATGAGTGTCCTTAGTTTCTATTATCAACGAAAATCAGAAATGACCAAGTCTAAAGACGACCATCTCTAGGGACGACCTAAATGTCAAGATTTGGGCGACTCTGACCGTATTATCGAAACGCCCATCTTGTTTCGATAATACGGGTTTCCCCGCCCCTTTGCCGGGACATCCTGCGAGGACGTCCTCAGGAAAACTTGGGCGCTCCTTTCGATTATGCCCCTCCATGCGCGCCCAATGCACGCCAAATTGGAGTTACCGCCTGGTTACCACGTGGCCCTTGCGGTAATTTCAATTTTGGCATGCATCTGAAAAATGTTTTTTATTTTCTGATGTGCAGCAGCTACACGTGCCAAGTGGCATTTGATGCGCGTAGACCATTACCGTCCGGTTACCGTGTGAGACTTTACCGCTAGATCAATGGCTTGCAGTAAAGTCTCAGACCCAAAATGGATGCGTGGCAATTTTCATTTTGCCACATGTCTATTTTCGGCAAAAATAAAGAAAAGCATTTTTTGTAGGTGCGCGGAAAATTAATTGTGCGAGCGCCCAAAACATGCATCTACACTACCGCAGGCCATTTTTAGCACACCTTAGAAAAAGGACCCCTAAGTTTTGTACCTGAAACAATGGAGAGTTAAGTGGCTTGCCCAGGGTCACAAGGAACTGCAGTGGGAGGGGTGATATTGAGGTGATCATATAATTGTTGAGTCCAATATTCAGCCATTGACAATCAGAGTCTTGCTGACCGCTGCCAGTGATCAACCTGGAAATTCAATGCTGGGCCATGTCTGGGCTTCAGTATTGAAATTCCAGGTTTCTGGAGCCAGCTACGCCATAGCTGGTTAGAGGGTCCTTTTACTAAGGTGCGCTGAAAAATGGCTCGTGTTTTGGGCGTGCGCAGATCCAGTTTTCAGCGCACCTGCAAAAAAAAAAATGCCTTTTTAAAAATTTTTGCCGAAAATGGATGTGCAGCAAAATCAAAATTGGTGTGCATCCATTTTGGAGCTGAGACCTTACTGCCAGCCATTGACCTAGCGGTAAAGTCTCACATGGTAACTGGGCGGTAATGACCTATGTGCATCAAATGCCACTTGGCGTACGTCTGATATGCATGTCCAAAAATAACAATTATTTTTCGGACACGCGCCAAAATAAATGACCGCAAGAGCTCCTTTTTATACGGTTAACCAGGCCAGGAAAGGTCTGAATATCACTGCTTAACCAGCCAAGTGCCAACTCCGCCCCCAAAATAGCCAGCTCTCATTTTGACACTAACCGGTTATTTTCTGCTGCACTAACTGGTTAAATGCCACCGAAAATTAGTGGTTAGCCCTAGAGAGGCAATTTAACTGGCCTGGAGCCGTTTCTGGCTGGTTAAATCACTTTGAATATCGACCCAGTTGAGTTTAATTATCAACATCTTGGAGGGGGAAAGAGGAGCCTATACTGAACACAGGGCTATTCATTTTTTTTTGTTACATTTGTACCCCATGCTTTCCCACTCATGGCAGGCTCAATGCGGCTTACATGGGGCAATGGAGGGTTAAGTGACTTGCCCAGAGTCACAAGGAGCTGCCTGTGCCTGAAGTGGGAATTGAACTCACTTTCTCAGTTCCCCAGGACCAAAGTCCACCACTCTAACCACTAGGCCACTCCTCCACGCAACATTCCATGTAGAAGTCGGCCCTTGCAGATCACCAATGTGGCCGCGCAGGCTTCTGCGCAGAACGTCAGACTCACAGAAACAGAAGCCTGCGCAGCCTTCTAAATGGAATGTTGCTAGTGGAATAGCAACATTAGAATCTCCAATAGTAGCAACATTCCATGTAGAATCTCCAATAGTATCTATTTTATTTTTGTTACATTTGTACCCCACGCTTTCCCACTCATGGCAGGCTCAATGTGGCTATGGAGGGTTAAGTGACTTGCCCAGAGTCACAAGGAGCTGCCTGTGCCTGAAGTGGGAATCGAACTCAGTTCCTCAGTTCCCCAGGACCAAAGTCCACCACCCTAACCACTAGGCCACTCCTCCACTCCATTTGGCCAAACTGGGTCTTTCTTTATAGATGCATCCCTGAAACACACGGGGAAACAGAAAATCTATTCCTACTTTCTAATGATCACATGGACTAGTGGGAGAAGAGCTGGTGGAATTTCATCACAAAAAGCACTAATGCTCTTTTAAAGATTTTGCTGAGTGCTGCACTGGGAAAGGATTCACAACTGATCAGGATATTTTACAGTGGCCACTATAGCAAAACTTCATTGTGGAAAAGTTTGAAAGTCGGAGTCTCCTTCAGAGTTTATGCTGATGCTAGTTAAAAAAGAGGAAAGGGGTGGGGGGAAGTGGGAGCATTTTTGTGTAACCTTTGTCCAAGTTTGTTTACTGATTATAAAGCATTAGTGGAGACTGTGCAAACATATTTTGAAGATCTAATGCACCCAAATAGTTTGTACATGAAGGTTTGGACAACACCTACCCCCCTGTTTACTAAGCTGCTAGCACGGCATAGTAAACAGGGGGGCTAGTTTGTTTCTTGGCCTGCTTTATTGTTCTGGAAAAATGTGTGATTAGTGAGCCTCACAATATTTGTTTCACAGTTTCTATTTGTTTCACTACCTTTTCTTCCCGGTGTCTCTATCTATCTATCTTATGGGGCATGCATTGAAGCTACAAAGTAGTAAATTTGAAACAACTCAGAGAAAATATTTCTTCACTCAACGTGTAATTAAACTCTGGAATTTGCTGCCAGAGAATGTCGTAAAAGCAGTTAGCTTAGCAGGGTTTAAAAAAGGTTTGGATAATTTCCTAAAAGAAATGCCCATAAGCCATTATTAAGATGGACTTAGGGAAAATCCACTGCTTGTTTCTTGGATAAGTAGCATAAAATGTATTGTGCTGTTTTGGGATCGTGCCAGGTACTTGTAACCTGGATTGGCCACTGTTGGAAACAGGATACTGGGCTTGATGGACCTTCGGTCTGTCCCAGTATGGCAACGCTTATGTTCTTATTTGGAGCCAATATTCAGACCGTGAGAGGTAGCAGGGCTGCCTCCAGCAGTCGGCGGTCAGCCCAGATATTCAATGCTGGGCCGTCTCCAGCAACCGACATCGAACATCCGGGTATTTTTTGGCTGGTTTCAATTTAACCGAGCAAGCCAATATTCAGCACTGGCTGGTTAAGTTGAAACCGGCCAAAGAAAGGCCTGCTATTTCGGTGGCCTAATATGGCTGCCAAACTTAGCTGGCAATGCGCTGAATATCAGCGGATAGCCAGTTATATTGCATTATATAACCAGCTATCCATTAAGCGCTAACTGGTGATATTCAGCGGGAGATAGCCAGCTACCTCCTGCTGAATATCGCCAGACATCCAGTTAAGTAGCATTTAACCGGCCAGGAGCTGTTCCTGGCCAGTTAAATGGTTTAAAATATCGGCTGCATATATATACACTCGCACACACATATACATGCAGTGTGTTCTGTAACATTGTGTTCAATTCTGGTCGCCACATCTCAAGAAAGATATAGTAGAATTGGAAAAGGTGCAGCAAAGGGCGACTAAAATGATAGTGGGGATGGGACGACTTCCCTATGAAGAAAGATTAAGGAGGCTAGGGCTATTCAGCTTGGAGAAGAGACGGCTGAGGGGAGACATGATAGAGGTATATAAAATAATGAGTGGAGTGGAACAGATGGATGTGAAGCATCTGTTCACGCTTCCCAAAAATACTAGGACAAGGGGGCATGCGATGAAACTACAGTGTAGTAAATTTAAAACAAATCGGAGAAAATTTTTCTTCACCCAAAGTATAATTAAATTCTGGAATTCGTTGCCGGAGAAAGTGGTGAAGGCGGTTAGCTTAGCAGAGTTTAAAAAGGGGTTGGACGGTTTCCTAAAGGACAAGTCCATAAACCACTAATAAATGGACTTGGGAAAAATCCACAATTCCAGGAATAACATAGGAATAACATGTATAGAATGTTTGCACGTTTGGGAAGCCTGCCAGGTGCCCTTGGCCTGGATTGGCCGCTGTCGTGGACAGGATGCTGGGCTCGATGGACCCTTGGTCTTTTCCCAGTATGGCATTACTTATGTACTTATGTACTTATGTAACATTCGTTTTTGGCTGTGACTGATCTGTTTGTCGGCTCTGCAGACAGTTTACTCATCCTAAGCTTGCTGTTCAGAACGTCCATTTGTCTTATAGAATGCCCGATGGCATCTTGCCGGGCCTATTTATCTTCCACACTGGCACCTTCCATTCATCTGCTTGACTTCATTTGTCTCTGTTCTATTCTTCTATCCTGTCATGGCCTTGTCTGAAACCATAAACATTCTTTTTTTTTTTTTTTTGGGGGGGGGGGGATGCGATTGCTTTCGATTCACGGATATCACATTTGAGTGAATTCCTTCAAAAAGGCGGTAAATAAATCCAAATAAATAAATAAATAAAATATCCTGCTCATGCTTTAGTAAAACCCACTGGATCAAATTCAGGCCTAAACTTACAGTATATAATATGCTGATTGCTAAAGAGTGACAGTTTCCCTGCCTCACCTACATGCCTGCAGTTCACATTTTAAAGAACATTTTAAAGTGGAGGAGTGGCCTAGTGGTTAGGGTGGTGGACTTTGGTCCTGGGGAACTGAGGAACTGAGTTCGATTCCCACTTCAGGCACAGGCAGCTCCTTGTGACTCTGGGCAAGTCACTTAACCCTCCATTGCCCCATGTAAGCCGCATTGAGCCTGCCATGAGTGGGAAAGCGCAGGGTACAAATGTAACAAAAATAAAAATAGATACTATTGGAGATTCTACATGGAATGTTGCTATTCCACTAGCAACATTCCATGTAGAAGGCTGCGCAGGCTTCTGTTTCTGTGAGTCTGACGTCCTGCAGGACGTCAGACTCACAGAAGCAGAAGCCTGCGGAATGTTGCTACTATTGGAGATTCTACATGGAATGTTGCTATTCCACTAGCAACATTCCATGTAGAAGGCTGCGCAGGCTTCTGTTTCTGTGAGTCTGACGTCCTGCAGGACGTCAGACTCACAGAAGCAGAAGCCTGCGTGGCCACATTGGTGGTTAGGGTGGTGGACTTTGGTCCTGAGGAACTGAGTTTGATTCCCACTTCAGGCACAGGCAGCTCCTTGTGACTCTTGGCAAGTCACTTAACCCTCCATTGCCCCAGGTACAAATAAGTACATAAGCAGCATTGAGCCTGCCATGACTGGAAAGCGCGGGTTACAAAAAAAAAGTCGCATGGCTTTTGCTATTAATTTCTACTTGCCTCCCACAACTATCAATTAAATCTAGATGTTGCCAACATACACAGATAAAAGCATAACACATCACACAAAATTAACCAACATGTATTCAGTCAGAATTTCAAGAGGCATTTCTGCCTTTGAAGAACAAGTCTTCAGACATTACGAGAAATAGGTGTTAGGTTTTTATTTTTTTTTTAAACACTCTTACTTCCTGTTTTCTCGATCACTCACACTTCATATTATTTGCCGAGTTTCCTTTCACTATGATGGTGGTAGGTACTTAGAATAGACTTCCCGTGCTGGTTCTATCAGCCAAAACCCTGCCAGATTTCAAGTGTGAAAAGGATAAAGTTCCAAGTTTATTCTTATTTACTATCCAGCCAAACAGACATGCCATCTAGGCCATTTACAATATTTAATCTAAAAAAATAAAATAAAGTGAGTATAAACACAAGACAGATAGTGGGGGATGGGGGAAGGGGGTAGAACTCCATTCTTAATAGAAAGGAAAGGGGGGAGGAAACAAACAAAAGTGTGTGTGTGTGTGTGTGTGTGTGGGGGGGGGGGGGGGGGTTATCAAGTCGTCTCTGGGGGATACCCTGGGTGGCTCACAGGAGTATGAGAAGGATTAAAAGTAAGCATCACTACACAGAAAAAAGTCTTGTGGTCTATTTTAAATTGAGATAAGGATGTTTCCAGTTTCAGGTGTAGGGGTAGTGAGTTCCAGAGGTACAGCCCTTGTTTGGAAGAAATCGAGGCTCTAGTGTATTCGTGGACTATTTTTTTTTTATATATATATAGCTAGGGACAGAAAGCTGGCTTTGATAGAGGGATCTGAGAGTACATGAGAGTAAGTACTATATAAGGTGTCGAGAGAGATTTTATATAGGTTTGCCCGAGGATAAGGTTTTGAATACAAAAAGAAGTAGTTTATAAGTGATTTTGTGGGTTATGGGAAGCCCATGGGCTGTTTTTAGGAGGTGTATGATATGATCAAATTTACCTTCATTCAGGGCCCCTGAGAGTGGGGGCAGGGGGGACAAAATTCCCCATGCCCGGTCCTCCAAGGGGGGCCCTGCACCTGGGTCTCTCTCTTGCTCCTGCCGGGACCCAAGTGATCGCGTCTCAACAGGAGTGGGAGAGAGAAAACTCCGGCGCTGCGGCCAGGTCCCCCTTGGAGTCTGAGGAGGACCCGGAGGAGCAACTCCAGCGCTGCTCTTCTGTCCAGCTGAGCGGCTGCTTTTCCTCTCAGGGCGCATGCTCGGTTTTCAAACTGAGCATGCCCTGAGAGAAAAAGCAGGGGCAGGCCATCGGCAGAAGAGCTGCGCTGGAAGACTTCCCCTGCTGCCGGGGCCTCTGGATCCCCTCCAGCCAATAAGGTATTTTGCGGCAATGATCTGGGGGGGGGGGGGGGGGGGAGTGACCGCGATCCGGGAGGGGGCGACTGCAATCCAGGGGGTGGTGGCAGCCCTGCCCCAGGCTCGGTGGCGATGGCCCTGCCTGCATTGTTGCTAATACGAAGAGCTGTATTCTGTACCAATTGGAGTCTTCACAAGTCTTTAAACCTAGGGACCCTAAAGTACATTAAGCAGTTAACACATGAATTACTGTGTGCAGTAATAGCACAGTGGCATCACAGGGTGCACTTAAAGGGGCTTAGAATGGGCATGGACTGCACACTGCAGTTAACGAACAGCACTTCCTATGTGTTGCCACTTGCAGTGACGATCCTGGCAGATCGCCGATGCGCACCCCCCTTCCTGGGTGTAGCACGACCTCCCCCTGGCGAAATGACACCCCCCCGGCACATCAACCTCCCCCTCCCCCGGGTGCATCTTTAGCTGCAGGGAGCAGCCGTGCGGCTCTTGGCTCTGCTGGCTCCCTGCTCCCTCTGCCCCGGAACAGGAAGTAACCTGCACCTGGGGTGGACCGGCCCCACCGCTCCGCCCTTGGTACGCTGCTGGTCACTTATGCAGTTCTGGGGGCATTAAATGCATCGGTGCTAACTGCAAACAGTCTTAAAGAACATTTCAGTGCAGTAACTGCAGAGGGCACGCAGGCACCCCCTCCCCCAACAGTTACTGCACAGCCTTTGCACTTACTACAAAGTAATATTTTCTGTTAAAGTGCAGAAACTTGTCCCACTTTAGTAAAAGACTCCAAAGGCACCTTTGTGGTGGAAGGAAAGAGAGAGAAAATGACACACAGCGAGTGGGCCCTGTAACTACACAGCAAATAGATACAATCAGGCACCTTGAGACCTGCTGAGGGAGGGATGAATTTTGTCCACCAGGATTTACTTGAGGCACACCTCCACTGCTGGGCTAATCCCACTGAAAATTAACCTTAGAATAGTTTGCCTGAGCTGGTTTCCTGAATTGCTGTTACTAAACATTATTCTATAACTGATGAAAGAGAAATTTCAGGCCTCAGAATTCATCAACTCAACATCTATAAAGGCTCAAGGACTTATTGCTATCAAAATACCAAACACTTCGACTAGGGGCAGACTTAGTCAAAGGACTCAGCTCACACATTTTCTGGAGACAATATTTATATCAGGTGCCGACCACAGTATACATTTTTCATTTTAAACAATATTCTCAGTTTGTGTCTGAGGCAATGGAGGATTAAGTAGGGGTGTGTAGGTGCAAAATTTTTATTTTTATATCACTGAGGTTCTCAAGGTGACAAAACAATGCGGCAAGGCAGTGGCCACAGCCGGAAGGATGCTAGGCTGCATACAGAGCTGTATAACCAGCAGAAGAAAGGAGGTGTTGATGAGTACTGTGTTCAGTTTTGGAGGCCGTATCTTGCCAATGAATATATACTATTAATGACACATAAAAAATCCAAAACGTTATTTTCAGACAACGATATAAAATGACATGAAAAATGTTGTTGACATTCCCATGGTATTTCAAACAAATGAATGTACCTTGGATTAAGTGACTTGCCCATGAAAATAAGGAACAATGGTGGGATGGGTTTTTTTAAAATTTAAATTTATAGAATTATAACCTGCAGAAGAAAAAACTCTTACTTAAGAAAAAAGCCACAAACGGAAAAACAAAAGTATAATGAAACATAAAAGAATAAAGAAACAAAATTATCATGGAAAGTAAAAATACAATATCAGTACTTGATTTCTAAGACCCCCCCCCCCCCAATAGGGCTTCAGTGGGAGCTGAACTGGATTTTGTTGGTTCTCAGCCTGCAACTCTAATCTTTAGGTGACTCTTCCATTGCTTTGTGGATGAAATATCGCCCAATGAGGTGCAAATATTTTTCAAAAAAATTTTATAGCTAAATTTTGCATGATATTTTCCTGCCTACCTCATTTGTACACATAGAAAACAGCAATAGTGCACAGTAAAAAGTGATCTAGCACATGAGTCTCAAGGTCTAATACAGTGGCAAGAGGATAATGTCTGGGATGTGCACCAAACTTGGTTGTCCTAACCCCTTTATCATTTTCATCGCCCTTCTCTGTACACTTTCTAATTCTGCTATATCTTTTTTGAGATGTGGTGAGCAGAATTGCACACAGCATTCAAGGTGTGGTCGAACCACTGAGCAATACAAAGACATTACATTCTCATTTTTGTTTTCCATTCCTTTCCTAATAATTCCTAACATTCTATTTGCTTTCTTAGCTGCCGCTGCACACTGAGCAGAGGGCTTCACTGAATCATCAACGATGACACCTAAATTCTTTTCCTGGGTGGTGACTCCTAAAGTGGAACCTGCCATCAAGTAGCTATAGTTTGGGTTCCTCTTTCCTAGATGCATCAATTTGCACTTGCTCACATTAAATGTCATCTGCTATTTGGATGCCCAAACGAAGAGATAAATGCATAACTTCCTTATCTGTAGATACTGAATCATTGGAGGAGGGGGATTGTCTCTATCTAACTGCCTCAGGTTATATGTTTAGTTATGGCTAGCTGCAGCAGTCTGTATAAGTGTTAACTTTATGCACATATCAGGCACATCCTATATAATAAAAAGCACCTCCAACCAGTGGCGTACCAAGGGGGGGCGGTGGGGGCGGTCCGCCCCGGGTGCATGCCGCTGGGGGGGTGCCGCGGCGCGCGCCTGTCAGCTGAGTTCGCTGACTTCGCTAACTTCGCTGCAGCTCCCTCTGCCCCGGAACAGGAAGTAACCTGTTCCGGGGCAGAGGGAGCTGCAGCGAAGTTAGCGAAGTCAGCGAACTCAGCTAACAGGCGCGCGCCACGGCACCCTCCCTCCAGCGGTGTGCACCCGGGGGGGGTGTCATTTCGCTGGGGGGGGGGGGCGTGCTGCACCCGGGGGGGAGGAGCGCATCGGTGCTCCGCCCCGGGTGTCATGCCGGCTAGGATCGCCACTGCCTCCAACATTCTGAAGCTGACTCTGTGGCACTGTGGCAGTGTAGGGTTCGTAAGTCTGTAGTTCAGCGTTTCATTGGCTCTCACTGTCAACGAAGAACCAATCAGACAGAACGGAACTTGGAATTTCTAACAAAAAATCATATACAGGGAGGTACGAACTTCAGTGGAGGCAAGTGCACAGAACGGAAGGGAAGACAAACATTTAATCACTTTGTCACTCACACACACACAGTCATCACACACACACACACACACACACTCAATCACTCTGTGTATCTCTCTCTTACACTGTCTGTAAAACACACTGTCACTCTCAGTCTCTCACATGGGCAACTGTATGTTGCATTCTTACGAGTAAGGAGCTCTTTTGATGTGATTGTTAAACTGATTGAAGGGCCTGAACAAGGAAACCTTTTACCACATTGTAACACAGTTTACACAAAAAATATTGTATATAAAGAAATCTTACACATGTAAACAACAATTATATTCAGAATACAACCGTGGAAACATTAATGGCAGGAACTCATTACATTGCTAGTGTCCGTTTCATTGCGTTAAGAAACAGGCCTTTTTTACTAGTTTTTCTATAAAAGGCTAATTCTAGCTTTTGAAAATGACTTTTCAAATGCCTGGGCTGACCAGGAAGCTTTTAAACTGAATAACAAAAAAAATCAAACCTTATATACTTGTCCGTATGTCCCATTTCCAACAACTTCCACCAACTCAAATATTCCTGCTGGTTCCTGTGAACAACATGTTAAAGAGACTGTTAGTCAGAGAAAAGGTCAGAGGCAGTTCACTTCATAGGGAGGGATTAGAACAAGGGCCCCGTGCACCATGAAATCCAACAGAGGTGTTGTGTAGTGCACATCTCTCTAAATAATTTGCTTTGTGAGTTAGTCACTCAGTTAAACACGCTCAACATCCATATTTGTTCTGACTTTTCAGAGCATTGACTTTTCCGTGTGGCAGTGGTTGCCATACCTGGTTCTGGAGGCACCCCAGCCAGTCAGGTTTTCAGGATATCCACAATGAATATTCATGAGAGAGATCTGCATGCAGTGGGAGCAGTGCATGGAAATCTCTCTCGTGAATATTCATTGTGAATATCCTGAAAACCTGATTGGCTGGGGTGGCTCCAGGATCAGGTTTGAAAACCTCTGCCTTATGCTCTACTCTGGATATTCCATTAAAAATTTCCCTTAACACCTTTACTTGTGCACGAAATAAAATGGGTCAGTATTCGTCTGTTTATGCTTTCCAAAAATACTAGGACTAGGGGGCATGCGATGAAGCTACAATGTAGTAAATGCAAAATGAATCGGAGAAAATGTTTCTTCACTGAACATGTAATTAAACTCTGGAATTCATTGCCAGAGAATGTGGTAAAGGCGGTTAGCTTAACAGAATTTAAAAAATGTTTGGACGGCTTCCTAAAGGAAAAGTCCATAGACCATTATTAAATGGACTTGGGTAAAATCCACTATTTCTGGGATAAGCAGTATAAAATGTTTTGTACTTTTTTGGGATCTTGCCAGGTATTTGTGACCTGGATTGGCCACTGTTGGAAACAGGATGCTGGGCTTGATGGACCTTTGGTATTTCCCAGTATGGCAATACTTATGTACTTATGAGTTGGGGACTCCCACCAGCCAAAGTATTTGTGGCAGCAATGCTTCAGCTGGCGGGGGTTGGGGACTCCCCCCAGCCGAAATGTACAGCGGCGGCAGTGGGTGGCAGAGGGGAGCGGCAAGGTGGTGGAGGGGGGCGTCGGCAGCAGATGGGAGGCAGCAGTGGGGCGGTGATGAAAATGTGGCCCCCCACCTTGGGCTCTGTCCCCTTCCCACCTTGAGGTCTGGCTACGACCCTGACATTCACTGCAAATCTCTCTCATGTACCTTGATTGTGAATATCTTGGAAACAAGCTGGAGACCCTTATTTGTCATCATTTCTATCCTTGTATATCCCAAAGTGTTCTTCATCAAAACCAGTTCCAAAAGCAACTAGCCTGAAATTCTTCCGTAAGGATTCTAGGAACCACGATTGGCACTAAACACTCCTAGGAGGAGGAAAAGTTTATTAAAAAGCTGCTGTCTTTGTAACTTGGGTTTGGCATGTGCAAGTCTCTCTCAGACTCTGCAATTGTGGGGAGAAAGGAATGAGGAAAGGAGAGACAAGGGATGGGTTCATGACTCCTGGAACAAAGGCCCAGATAACACAGGCCCCGATGCTCAAAACTCCAGCGCTGTTCCGAATAGTGCCATAGAAATACCGTCGGAACAGCGCAGAAAAGCAATGACCTAATGCTCAACGCTAATGAAATGCAAATATAGGTGAATTCATAGCATTGAGCATTAGGAAGTTTGGCGAGAGGATTGTGCTTTGCACATGCACAGAAGATTTCCGCATTAAGCTCAGCTCCTGCGCGCATGCGCCTGGTAAAACCTGAACATGAAGTGCACATTGGCGCCTGTTTTTTTGCAGCCTAATTATAAGCATTTTAAGATTTTTTAGATGCAGGAAACCGATGCCAATGTGTGCTTTCACTGGGTGGTTTTCTTCATTTATTTTTTGTTGTTGTTGCCTGGATGCTTTAAATTTAGATGCAGGAAACAGACACCAATGTGTGGGGTCTGCTGTTTCTCACAACCAGTACTTAAGGGCTTGCATGGGCTTCCTTCAATCAAGGATTTTGCAGAAAGAATCATGAGAGAAGAAACAAATCCTCTCTTTCAACCCTAAAGCCTGCTGTGACCTGGTGTTATTTATTTTTTTTTTTGCAACAGTAAGGCAGTTTTGTTTCGGCGCTGTTTTCTGAGCATTGGGGGAGGAATACAAAATGACCTCATTTCAGTGGCGTAGCCACAGGTGGGCCTGGGTGGGCCGCGGCCCACCCATTTAGGGCTCAGGCCCACCCAACAGTAGCACATGTTTAGTGGTAGCTGGTGGGGATTCCAAGCTCCACCGTCTGAAGACTTCCCCCTGATGGTAATAAAAACGCAACTCTCCACAATAGCGGCACCTGAACATGCTCAGTTTTCAGTGCATGCCTGCTGCAGACTGCCAAGATGGAAAGAAGCGTTTTCTCACCAGCTGAGATATTTTTTTGGGTGGTGGTTGAGGGGAGGGGGAGAGAACACTTGGTGCCCACCCACTTCTTGCCTAGGCCCACCCCAAATCTGTTGTCTGGCTACGCCCCTGCCTCATTTACATGAGCTTGACTACATTTGCATGTTCTCTGCGCTGTGGCCTGGCACGATTATTGTTTGCCGCACTAGACCCTTCTAGACAAAGGTAAATGCGAGCGCTAGTACAGTACTAATGGTCTCTAGCACCTGCGTTTACTTTTTTTGTTTTGTTTTGTTACATTTGTACCCCACACTTTCCCACTCATGGCAGGCTCAATGTGGCTTACATATTGTATACAGGCACTTATTTGTACCTGGGGCAATGGAGGCTTAAGTGACTTGCCCAGAGTCACAAGGAGCTGCCTGTGCCTGAAGTGGGAATCGAACTCAGTTCCTCAGGACCACAGTCCACCACTCTAACCACTAGGCCACTCCTCCACTGTTGCTACTATTTGAGATTCTACATGGAATGTTTCTATTCCACTAGCAACATTCCATGTAGATATCAGCCCTTGCAGATCACCAATGTGGCCATGCAGGCTTCTGTTTCTGTGAGTCTGATATCCTGCACGTATGTGCAGGACTGCAGGGCATCAGACTCACAGAAGCCTGCGCAGCCTTCCACGTGGAATGTTGCTAGTGGATAGGAATAGAAACATTCCATGTAGAATCTCAAATAGTAGCAACAGAATCTCAATAGTAGCAACATTCCATCAAGAATCTCCAATAGTATCTATTTTATTTTTGTTACATTTGTACCCCGCACTTTCCCACTCATGGCAGGCTCAATGCGGCTTACATATTGTATACAGGTACTTATTTGTACCTGGGGCAATGGAGGGTTAAGTGACTTGCCCAGAGTCACAAGGAGCTGCCTGTGCCTGAAGTGGGAATCGAACTCAGTTCCTCAGGACCAAAGTCCACCACCCTAACCACTAGGCCACTCCTCCACTCTACTTTTGAGCTTCGGGGCCAGAAATAACTTTGGAATAACATACAGTAGGTGGTGTATTCTCTGTGCTTTGACAGGTGTAAGGAAATACACAAAACACAAACAAATAGAATTTCATAATACACCGGTGCTTTTTACAGACCAGTATTGTTCCTTCCGTAAATGTCCAGCCTGTGTTTGCCTTCCTGTTACCTAATACTCTGTGACATAAGCAGCATGCATGTGGAATCCCACTCACGGGCTCTTTAATGTGACATATCAGTAAATGATTACAATAACATGTATAGATTGCTTTCATTTCTGCCTCTGCCACCCCATCTCAGCAGTTCCTGATTCATGACCCTAGAAACTTTTAGCTGTTAAATTCCCAAGGCTCCAAGTTCCTGATTCAGGCTACTTGCAACTTCACTGGGTGTTGCTTCATTACAATCTTGGGGGGGGGGGGGGGGGGATGCGGTATTCCTTATAGGAAAGACCAAATGGATGACCACTACCCACTTCTGGTATCTAAGCTTCCTGCTGACAGGTAAAACATTTTTCTCTGTCACTTTACTAGAATTAGCAGAACCTTTCAAGATCATTATAGATTTCTTTAGCCCTGTGGTGGAGCATTTCATAAAAATAGCACCATCGACAGCAAATATTAAAGAAACAGTGATCTATTTTCTAGTAAATTGTCTCAGCAAAGATATTTTGAATGAATATTCTTTATACAGTCATCCACAAGCGCGTCAAGAGCTCCACTTTTTTCCTCATGAATTATAATGCTCTTACCTCACGCCTTCTCCCTGCCTTTTATACTATCACTGGTCTCAGGCTGATGAGTTGGTACGCTGCTGATTGGTCCAATATGAATGTCCTTGCTCTGACTGGTTCCTGTCAAATACATCTCTGCTGACCGGCCTCCTGTGCCTATATAAACCCTATAATTCCCACTTTTCCTGTCCTCAGACAGGTCTCCTGTGAGTCTCTGAGTGTCTTGTTTTTATCTGCCTCTTGGTGTTTGACCTTTGCTAGTCTCCTGGTAACAAACCTCACTCTGCTTGCCTGACTTGTGTGTTCCCGGACTTTGCCTCTGCCTACCAGTGGCGTACCAAGGGGGGGGGGGGGTGGTCCGCCCCGGGTGCACGCCGCTGGGGGGGGGGGGTGCTGTGAGCCTGTTGGCTCTGAGTCCGCTCGTTCCCTCCCTGCTGCTTCCTCTGCGCGCAACAGGTTACTTCCTGTTCCGGGGCACAGGGAGCAGCAGGGAACAAGCGGACTCGGAGCCAACAGGCACGCGGCACCCCCCCCCCCAGCAGGTAAAAATGCACCTGGGGGGGGGGGGCGCATCGGCGATCCGCCCCGGGTGTCAGCCAGCCTAGGAACGCCACTGCTGCCTGCTGATTTAGGATTTGGTTTCCCTAACATCCCAAGACAGCAACAGGGCACCCTAGGGGGCACTGCAGATTTTTGCACTAGCAAAAGGTACTTGCCATAAAATAACATGGGATCACATATGCCTCCTATTTAAAAGATGCTAAGTAATGCCATATTAAGTCTGCGCTATCCAGTTAGCTTGCGCTAATGCAAATGTGCTTTCAGGATAACGCTACCATGCCCTTTTCACACCCATGATACATCCCTCCTGAAAAAATGTAAAAAAATTAAATTATGCATGATCAGTGCACCCTGACAAGCAAATTACAGCACAATGCTGTAATTAATTAATTAAGATTTTGCTCACACTTTTTTCAGTAGCAGCTCAAGGTGAGTTACATTCAGGCACTCTGGATATTTCTCTGTCCCAGGAGGGCTCACAATCTAAGTTTGTACCAGAGGCAATGGAGGGTGAAGTGATTTTCCCAAGATCACAAGGAGCAGCAGTGGGATTTGAACTGGCCACCTCTGGATCACAAGACCAGTGCTTTAACCACTAGGCCACTCCTCCACTACCAACATTCTGTGTAGAATCTCAAATAGTAGCAACATTCCATGTAGAATCTCAGATATTTATTTATTTAGATTTTGTTCACACCTTTTTCAGTAGTAGCTCAAGGTGGGTTACATTCAGGTACACTGGGTATTTATAGGGTTTTTACTAAGGCACGCTCACGTTTTTGGCAAGCGCTAAAATTGTGGGCACGCTAAACGTTAGAGATGCTGCATTCCTATGGGCGTCTCTAACGTTTAGTGCACCCACAACTTTAGCGCTCTCCAAAAACATGAGCGCGCCTTAGTAAAAGACCCCCCCTGATGCCTTTTATGGTAAAGCCTCTTATCCCACATCAAGTGCATTTTAACGCTTAACATGGCTTAGTAAAAGGGCCAATGTGCTTAGTGAATCAACAAGTAACACCTATTTACTGGAGTGCAAAAGAGAGGAAACCTCATACGAACTGTGGCACTGCCTGGTGAGTGCAACCAGAAAATAATTAAGGCTCACAGTGAAAAAGTAATCACGGGTAAAAACCTCTCTACTGGGCACTTAGTAAATACGATAGTGGCAAAAGTCGTCTAACCCACTCATCCTGTCTCATTAATTTAGAAAGTGGCCAAATAGCCACTCCGTGTCGATTCGCTACAGCAGCTCCCAGCTCGCTGGGTTGTGTGTTGAAGACCCTTGAGAAAGTGGCAGCGAAACGGGTCCGTCGGAACCTCAGCAGTGCGGAGCAACGGAGCTAAGCTACACAGCAGTACAAGCAGTATAAGATAAGTGTTGGCTGGTTGGTAGCCGGCCATCTGGTAGCCACGCCCATGCCCCACCTTCACTATGCCGCTGACACGCCCCCTTGAACTTTCGGCGGCTCGGCAACGGGAAAGCGGCAATGGTGTCAAAAAAGCAGCTTTCGATTATACCGATCTCGCCGCTTTTGAGAGATCGCCGGCCATCTCCCGATTTATGTCGGAAGATCGCCGGCGATCACTTTCGAAAATAAGCCGGATTGTGAATCAGATCTATATTGGTATACTTAGATCAGTAGAAGGGCCTCCAAATCAGTCACTTTTGCTGAAATCTAAGCTTTATAGCCCGCTAGAAATTATATAATGCATGCGAGGGATCCATCCCCTGCAAGTTCTGCATTTTTGCCAAGCTACAGTAGCAGACCTTATCTAAACAAACCAAAAAGTTGGGGGTGGGCCAGGGTGCTGGATGATGTGTGAGAACCGGTAAGCTCATCTACCTAGAATAGTGGAGACTGAAAAGAGGAAGATGAGAAGCAATGACTTTGCCGAAAGTGTAAAATCCCAAAGCAGCCAATCTTCTTCGGCTGGCAGCTGGTCTGTACCCTCAGCAGGCACTGACGAGTATCTGGGCCGATTGATTGAGCCCACAGGTTTTTAGCTGCTGCTGCTCGTGATGCTGCTGTGACATCGAAATAAATAAATTTGTGTTTTGCTAAATTAACCTTTGCAGCACCAGTTTAATTTTAAAACTATTAATTGTCTTTCAGGACTGTCAAATGCTAGAGAAGAAAGCTCAAAGCTAATGTAAATATCCCAGGAAACAACATCACGATTGCCTATGTATCTGTGGATAATAAATAAATAAGACAACCCTTCCAACTATGATTCCCTTATGTGGCTATACCATATGAACTTTATCTTACCACAACTTCACTGTCCAGCTCATTTTCGAAAGAGAAGGGTGCCCATCTTTCCACACAAATCGGGAGATGGGCGCCCTTCTCTCAGGGGCACCAGAATCGGTATAATCGAAAGCCAATTTTGGGCCGTCCCCAACTGCTTTCCATCGCTGGGACAGCCAAAGTTCCCGGGGGCGTGTCAGAAGGGTAGCGAAGGCAGGACAGGGGCGTGCCGGGGCGTGGTTAAGAGATGGCTGGCTGTGGCCGATAATGGAAAAAAATGGGCGTCCCTGGCGAGAATTTGGTCTGCTTCTTTTGGTCCCTTTTTTTTAGGTCCAAGTCACAAAAAAGTGCCCGAACTGCCCACTAACCCCCTCCCACCCTAAAAAAAAAATAACTTTAAGAACTTTGTTTGCCAGCCTCTATGCCAGCCTCAAATGTCATACTCTGGTCCATGACAGCAGTATGCAGGTCCCTAGAGCAGGTTTAGTGGGTGCAGTATACCTCAGGCAGGCGGACCTAGGCCCATCCCCCCTACCTGATAAACTTGTGGTGGAAAATGGGAGCCCTTCAAAACCCACCAGAAACCCACTGTACCCACATGTGGGTGCCCCCTTTCACCCCTTAGGGCTATGGTAGTGGAGTATAGTTGTGGGAAGGGCTCAGCACCCAAGGTAAGGGAGCTATGCATCTGGGACCAATTTGCCAAGTCCACTGTAGTGCCCCCTAGGGTGCCTGGTTGGTGCCCTGGCATGCGAGGGGGACCAGTGCACTACAAATCCTGGCCCCTCCCAACACCAAATACCTTGGATTGGTTCGTTTTTGAGATGGGCACCATCGGTTTCCATTATGGGGGAAAACCGAGGGCGTCCATCTCTAAATCTGGCGATCTCAGCATTTAGGTCGAGATTTGGGCGCCCCCCAACTGTATTTTCAAAATGAAAGATGGACGCCCATCTCGTTTGAAAATACAGTTGGCCCCGCCCCTTCGCCGCGCCGTCCTCGGAGATGGGTGCCCTTAGTGATGGGCATCCCCGTTCAAAAATGCCCCTCTATGTATTTGTTTACACCAGAGTCCACAATCGCCTCTCCGGTACTATGTAAGTCACATTGAGCCTGCAAATAGGTGAGAAAATGTGGGATACAAATGTAACAAATAAATTAAAAACAAAATAAATAAAAGCATGATTGGTGCTGGAAGACATATATAGGTCACATCTTTTAAGCAGAGGTTCATCTTCTTGATATAATTTGCTGTGCACAAATTGCGTAATGCCCAGAGTAGCACTTAAGCAATGACAGGAAGCTGAATAAGATAATATGCTTTCACAGCATTTATTGGGTTGCTTGGCTCCACCCACACTGTGGTCACACCTAATATTTTGAGCCCTCACCCTGGTCCTTGTTATATCATTCTTCTACTGCATATCTTCTGCTGAACCTGCATATGTGAAAATTAAGCCAAGCTCTTCATTATCTTAGAATGAAGCATCAACTTTGATCCCAACTTAATTTCACCCAACTTATCCATTTTACCATTCTATCAACTACTAGCTTTCTTGCACATACACTACAAGTTTGATCCCCACTCATCACTTAGAGGTTAAATGTTCTAATGCACCATGATATGTTGGCCTTGTCTTTCAGGTATCCTTATCATCTACAAATTGTCCAATTTTCAGACAAGACTGATGACCCGGAAATTGGTCAAGCATCGTTCATCTCCTCCTCTTTGTCCCTCACTAGGCTGCTGTGTTTCAGACTGTGTGCATACACTTAAGGTCTCTCATAGCATTTCCTGTAATCAGTTTCTTTAGCTTTCAGAGTCAGCTTTGTGTGCCAATTTAAAAAGGGCTCGTCCTGGCACCCAGGCAGACGACTGCTTTTTGGGCTGTCACGACACTGCATCAGTGGCTCAGAATTCTCTTCCCTATTCTTCCAACCTGTTTTGTTCCCTGCCCACTCATCTCTATAGTTTATATTGCATACCCCATCCTAAAAATATATTCAAATGCACTTCCCTTTTCATCATCTGATCCAGAAAAGGCATAAGAACCTAAGAATTGCCATTCTGGGTCAGACCAATGGTCCATCTAGCCCAGTGTCCTGCTTCCAACAGTGGCCAATATGGGTCACAAAGACCTGGCAAACTGGCAAAGTTCCAAATAGCCACAAGAGTCCAAACTACTGATCTGAGAAATAAGTAGTGACTCTCCCCCAATGTCTATCTTAATAGCAGATTATCTTTTTCCTCCAGGAACTTGTCCAAACCTTTTTTAAAACCCAGATACAATAACCGCTGTTACCACTTCCTCCACAAACAAGTTCCAGAGCTTAACTATTCATCCAGTGAAAAAATTTTTTTTTCTTCTGTTCGTTTTAAACATATTACCATGTAACTTCATGGAGTATCCCCTCTCTTTGTGCTTTTTTTTTTTTTTTTAAAGGGATTCCTTAAAAAAAAGTATACTTACAACTTTTCTAAAGGCAACATTATTCTCAGTTGAAAAGCGGCTGCCAGTCAGACACTTTTTTTTTTTTTTGGCCATTTTGCTAATTCCATTGCCACTCCCGGGTGACTGGAGTGGCAATGTCTGGCTGCAGAGTATCACAATAACCGAAGGCTCAGCAGAGTTCAACAAAAGCAGCAATCTCAGCACAGATATGCAGACTATGTAAAAACCTCCGAAACGGGCTTTCCCAGACAGTCCAAAGACAGCTGCTGTCCAGCTGCAGTAAAACAAACGAGGGTCTAACTTATTTAAGCTCCGGAGTCCAGGATCTTACAGGACAGGGCTGACACTACGAACTTTAAAGCGTGATCCTCGGGTCTAACTTATTTAAGCTCCGAGTCCAGGATCTTACTGGACCGGGCTGACACTACAAACTTTAAAGCGTGATCCTCGGGTCTAATTTATTTAAGCCCCGAGTCCATTACTGGACCGGGCTGACACTACGAACTTTAAAGCTTGATCCTCGGGTCTAACTTATTTAAGCTTCTAGTCCAGGATCTTACTGGACCGGGCTGACACTACAAACTTTAAAGCGTGATCCTCGGGTCTAACTTATTTAAGCTCCGAGTCCAGGATCTTACTGGACCGGGCTGACACTACGAACTTTAAAGCGTGATGCTCGGGTCTAGCTTATTTAAGCTCCGAGTCTAGGATCTTACTGGACAGGGCTGACACAACAGAGTAGTACAGACTTAAAGCGTGATCCTCGGGGTTTACACACACATTTTCAGCCTGCACTACACCCACGCAAACAGCCAACGTGACAGCTGAGTGCAACAATCGCAACTTCCACACTGGCTTCCCCTTATTCCCGTGCCGCATCCACACAGCTCTTTCCTGGACCCCACAAGAAGGATGAAAAAAAAAAAGCCACAAGAGCAGAGAGATCACCTGGCAGAGACATTCACTCTTATCACTGTCAGCAACTCACCCTGAAAGAAGACAAGTCCATGTTTTCCAGGCTCCGGGCAGCGTATTCTCGGGCCATGTCCCTGCAATAGAGGGAGGGGGGGAACGTCCCAAAGAGCTCTGTTTATGCCAGGTTATTTCTTCGCCAAGGATTTGCATTTGATGTTTTGGGGAGGGGGTGAGGAAGGTGAAGGGGCGATCGTACGGGGGAAGGGGGTTCGTTTGCAGAGCTGAGCTAACGGTGTCAGTCCATGGCTTAAGTCAGTTTTTGTGTCTGTCTCTCTCTCTGCGACAAACACAGGAAACTTCGATCCAGCTAAACCCGGAAAACATTCATACACCGAGGAAACAGAAACAAATCCTCTCCTTCTCTTTCTCTCTCTAAGAAAACAACTTGCAAAGAATATTTGGCAGGGGGAAAGTTTGGGAAGGAAGTGACGTCCCCGATGGTTTGGAAGCGTTTGGGATTCTGATTGTCATTGATGAGTGCAAGGATCGGATGCTTGTGACATAGGAGCCGGCTCTGGGGGTGCTGGAGCCCCCCTCCCCCCAATTTTGAGAAAACTCCTTGACAGCGTCCAGGGAGGAATCATTTCCACTGGGTTTAGAACCCCCCCCCCCCCCCCCCGATGCTGCTGATAACGATACGTCTGTAGTGGGCTGAACTGAGCGATGGTGCAGCCTAGTGGGGGAGGGGCGAGGAGGGAAGGGTCAGATATGACTTTTTGAAACACTGAGAACATTGTGCCTCGCTTGACATTTTGCATTTCTGGGCTCCTCGCGTGCTGCATTTGACACAGAGAGAGCTTCAATGGGGTTTCCTGTGACCAGCCTTTTCTGTACCTCTAACTGGCTGGAACTGACTTTGAGAATTACTGCTGTAGAGGAGTGTGGTAGCCGTGTTAGTCCACTCTTAAGGTTATCAATAGAAATCAAACAAAATAAAACATGGAAAAGAAAATAAGATGATACCTTTTTTATTGGACATAACTTAATACATTTCTTGATTAGCTTTGGAAGGTTGCCCTTCTTCGTCAGATCGGAAATAAGCAAATGTGGTAGCTGACAGTGTATATAAGTGAAAACATTCAAGCATTACTATGACAGTAAAATAGATACCATTGGAGATTCTACATGGAATGTTGCTACTATTGGAGATTCTACATGGAATGTTGCTATTCCACTAGCAACATTCCATGTAGAAGGCTGCGCAGGCTTCTGTTTCTGTGAGTCTGACGTCCTGCACGTACGTGCAGGACGTCAGACTCACAGAAGCAGAAGCCTGCGCGGCCACATTGCTGATCTACAAGGGCCGACTTCTACATGGAATGTTGCTATTCCACTAGCAACATTCCATGTAGAAGGCTGCGCAGGCTTCTGTTTCTGTGAGTCTGACATCCTGCACGTACGTGCAGGATGTCAGACTTACAGAAGCAGAAGCCTGCGCGGCCACATTGGTGATCCGCAAGGGCCAACTTCTACATGGAATGTTGCTAGTGGAATAGCAACATTCCATGTAGAATCTATAGAAATCAAACAAAATAAAACATGGAAAAGAAAATAAGATGATACCTTTTATCTTATTTTCTTTTCCATGTTTTATTTTGTTTGATTTCTATAGAATTACTGCTGAAAGGCGATGTGTTAAACCCGAACTAGAAATCCCCTCCTGGCCCGCTGGAAGATTTAGTGGTTAAAGAAGAGGGCTGAGAACCAGGGGTTCAAATCCTGTTTCTCCCACCAAAACCCTGGGGACAGGGCCGTTCTTAGCAATTGCGGGGCCCTGTGCAGACCGGTTCATTGGGGCCCATGCCCACACCCGCCACCATAAGCCATAATTTTTCAGAGTTTAAAAGGAAGTTTAGAGCTCTCAGAACCCCACCTCACCCCGTACCTTGATATGCATCCACCATGTTTCAGTACAGAGTGACAAACAGCAGTAGCAGTTTTCATATCAGGTCAGCTGCCGAGCCCAGAGCTTCCTTGCTGCTGCGTCCCGCCCTTGTGGAAGCAGGAAGTGACATCACAAGGGGCGGGACACAGCAGCGAGGAGGATCTGGGCTTGGCAGCTGACGGGATATGAAAATCGCTGCCACTGCTTGATGATCTCTACTGAAATGTGGACGCACATTAAGGTACGGAGCAGGGAGGTGTTCCAAGACAGCAGGACAGACATACTAGAGATGCGGGGCCCCTAGGAGCGCAGGGCCCTGTGCGACCGCCCATGTCGCCCCTGCCTAAGACCGGCCCTGCCTGGGGCCCTTTTACTAAGCTGCGTAGGCACGTACGCGCATCCTACGTGCATCAATTTTGAACTACCGCCCGGCTA
This sequence comes from Microcaecilia unicolor, assembly GCF_901765095.1. Taxonomy (NCBI): domain Eukaryota; kingdom Metazoa; phylum Chordata; class Amphibia; order Gymnophiona; family Siphonopidae; genus Microcaecilia; species Microcaecilia unicolor. The sequence goes on along the minus strand of NC_044037.1, from coordinate 31,228,625 downwards.
CCGCAAGGTCATTTAATTTTCTACGCACGCCCACTATGTGTAAGGGGTCCATGTTTTTTTCTTAAAAGAGCCACTTACCTGGGGCTTGTGGAGAGTCCCGGGCTGTCAGGAGCCGGCATGGGGGCGGAGTCGCGGGGACCCGCAAACTCGGAACTGCTCCCGTGCCGGTAAAGGGAGGCACTCCAGGCTTGCGGGACCCAGACTCCGTCAGAAAGGGGCTGAATCTTGGTGCCCAGAGGCAGGGGGAGCCTGAGGAAGTTGTCGTTCCGGTGCCAAGGTGGTCCTGATTACCGGGGCTGCAGGAGACATGTTTTCAGGGCATGCGCGATCAGCATGCACGCACAGAGGAGGAGGAGTGAGGCCCCCGCGAGGGAAGGGGAGAGGAGCAGAATCGGGTGTAATTGCCCGTAGGTTAATGGCGCAAAGCGCGCCGGAGGAGCGCTGCTCTGATTGGTTAGCTGGCTCAGCAACAGAGACAGGAAAAGCTCAGTATGTTCCCGGATGTCAAGGGCTCGAAAAACACCTGGAAGAACAGCCCTGATTGGTGCAGAGGCACCCAGGAACAAGGGTGGGGGGCTGGAGAGAGTGTGTGTGCACAGAGCCAGAGCTCAGTAGCAGGGGAAAGGTTGATAAACACAGTCACATCAGGGGTGACTGAATTTTTAAAGTCCTCAGAGGCTTTTTTCGGCTAAGGGGCAGTCAGACAGTCAGGAGCAGTCTGTAGCTGTTTGAGGTGCTGCAAAACAGAGTGGCTGGCTGCAGTAGTGAGAGGTGAGAAATGACAGTGTTAAGATTTATCCAGCAGTGATCTGTGTGCTAAGAACTGCTGTGGCTGAACTGGAGGAGTAGACAGGTTTAGCTGCAGGAAAGGTATTGTAAGTATGGATGTATTAGTTGTGTGCATGGATCAGAGCTCTGAAGAATGGTTGTGGATTGAGAGCAGTGGCGTAGCCACAGGTGGGCCTGGGTGGGCCAGGGCCCACCCACTTTGGACTCAGGCCCACCCAAAATTGTGACAGTCTTGCTGTGGCTGGTGGGGATCCCCAAACCTTGCCAGCTGAAGATTTTCTCTCCTTGGGCACCAGCGCTCTTCCAAATGTCAGCCAACGGCACTTGCCTGGAGACCGGCCCTTCTGCACATGCTCAGTTTTTGCACATGCATAAGCACTGAGCATGCACGACAAGCCGGTAGCAGCATCAGTTGGAGGCAAGTGCTGCCAGCTGCCTCGAGGAGGAAATCTTCAGGAAGCAGAGTTTGGGGATCCCCACCTGCTCAAGTATTTAATATTTGGGGTCTGTGGGCAGGGAAGGGTGGAGAGAGGAGCAAACCAGAGGGGGATTGGGGGGATGTGAATTCCATGCCCACCTACCTTGGGCTCAGGCCCACCCAAATTTGACCATCTGACTACGCCCCTGATTGAGAGATTGATTATGATGATTATTTTCTTGGTTAAAAAAAAAGGACTAGAAGTCTGTGTCTTTTAAAAAGAGATGGAGATTATTTTTGCAGTGTTTGAAGATGTGGCATGTGCAGGGTTTGGAACCTTCACCTGCATGAGCCTGGTAGAATGTGTGATGTCACCAGGAAAAATTCAGTTGTAGGAGACAGTTGGAAAAACCTGAAGAGAGACAGAGGCAAGTGTGGCTGCAGTCTGAGTTTTAGATAAAATTAAGAGAAAAAAAAGATTATGGGTCTCTAATTTCAGGATTTTTAGTAGTTTGGGAGAATAAGCGGGGCATTTTCGAAAGGGACGTCCAAGTTTCGATTTGGACGTCCTTGCAAAATGTCCCGATCCAGGGGCGGGGAAACCCGTATTTTCAAGACAAGATGGACGTTCATCTTTTGTTTCGAAAATACCGCCAGGGACGTCCAAATTCTTAAGTTTGGTCGTCCCTAGATTTGGATGTCCTTAGACATGGATGTTTCTGACTTTCGGAGATTTTCGAAACCAAAGACGTCCAGGTCAGAAACGTCCAAATGCAAGCCCTTTGGATGTGGAGGAGCCAGCATTTGTAGTGCACTGGTCCCCCTGACATGCCAGGACACCAACCGGGCACCATAGGGGGCACTGCAGTGGACTTCCTAAATTGCTCCCAGGTACATAACTCCCTTACTTTGTGTGCTGAGCCCCCCAACCCCCCCCCAAAACCCACTCCCCCCAACTGTACACCACTACCATAGCCCTTACGGGTGAAGGGGGGCACCTAGATGTGGGTACAGTGGGTTTGTGGTGAGTTTTGGAGGGCTCACTGTTTCCTCCTCAAACATAACAGGTAGGGGGGTATGGGCCTGGGTTTGCCTGCCCAAAGTGCACTGCAGTACCCACTGAAACTGCATACTGCTGTCATGGACCTGAGTATGACATCTGAGGCTGGCATGACATATTTTTAAAGATGTTTGTTTAGGGTGGGAGGGGGTTAGTGACCACTGGGGGAGTAACAGGAGGTCATCCTGATTCCCTCCGGTGGTCATCTGGTCATTTTAGGCACTTTTTCGTGCCTTAGTCGCAAGAAAAACACGACCAGGTGAAGCCATCCAAGTGTTCGTCAAGGACTGCCTTGCTTTTTTTTGATTATGGGCGAAGGACGTCCAAGTGTTAGGCACACCCAAGTCTCGTCTTCGCTATGCCTCCGACACGCCCCTTGAACTTTGGCCATCCTTGCGATGGACTGCAGTTGAGGACTTCCTAAATCGGCTTTCGATTATACCGATTTGGACGTTTCTGTGAAAAGGATGGCCATCTTGCGATTTATGTCGGAAGATGGACGCCCTTCTCTTTTGAAAATGAGTGAGAAAGGGGAAAGAAAACTTCTGTTTACAGGGGGTGAGAAAAACGTTGTGAACTAGAAATTTATTTCAGTTGATGTTAGAACTCTGAAAAGAGTTTGAAGAACTGGGGATTTTAGAGAAACAATATTCTCCTGATGGATATGACAGGGGATTATTAAGGAAAGTTATTAATTTCATGATTTCATTTTAAAAAGAAGCTGGTGTTTACAGAGGCTGGTTTTAAAGAAGAGAGAGCCTTTTAAAGATCGATCTTCCAGACAGGAACTGGTCCAACTCTTCTCGAACATATCTCAATCTCCATCTTCCCAACTGTAAAGGCCTCAAATACAAAACCTACTACGCATCCAACTTCTCTGTTATAGGCAGCCAACTCTGGAACGCCTTACCTCGACATATCCGAAAAACCAGCGAACACCTACCCTTCCGAAAGCTGCTGAAGACTCACCTATTCAAACAAGCCTACCCAGACGACCCTACAAAGTCTCGGACCTAACACACACCACAGACAATGCCCACACTCTAATCCTTCCCCACATCGCACACTACTGTCCCACTCATTATAAATGTGTTATCTCCATGATACTTTGTACCATACTTTGTATTATCTCCTTGTAACTTTGTACCATATTTTGTATTATCTTTATGATACTATGTACCATACTCTGTAAGCCGCACTGAACCTGCTATTGAGCGGGGAAGAGCGGGGTATAAATGCCACAAATAAAAAAGAGTAAGTTCTGGGAAAACTGTTTTTTAAAAGTAATTTCTGTTAAGTTTTCCGAGTTTCTTGGGAGAAAGGGAAAGTCAGAGCTGAAAAGGTTTAGAATGTCCAGTGCTGCAGAGAAGCTGCAGTGACCTAAAGCTTGAGGCAGCTTTAGAGTCTTGGGGTCTGCATAGAACCTTCAGTGCTGCATTGGAACTAAAGAGGCAGCTTGGAATCTGAGCAGTGCTGGAAGCTGCTTAGAGGCTGACAAAATCTGAGACTTGCCATGTTGTAGAATCTATGATTTCTTAAGCAGAAAAAGGGTTTGTGTGCTGCACCAGTGTGTTGAGCATTGCTGACAGTGAACTGTCAGGGTGCATTAAAAAGCTTTATGGGATTTTGGGACATTAGCGCAGGGACAAATAATTATATTTTGTTTTCTGAATTAGTTAGTATACACGGCTTTTCTGCCAAAGAAGATATTGATTCAGCTGCGCACACAGGGAGTCAGGGTTTTCCTTCTTTGATTTCTCTGAGAAGGTTAGTAAGTCCTGAAGACACCCTAAAGAAGAGATTCCAGTGAGGGGATCCGGAGACTGTTCCAGCTACTGAGAGCCTGAGGTACCCACCATAAGAAAGCGCCAGAGCCGGTGAAGTTGTTTTTAATATATATATTTTTTTTTTGTGTGCACACTCAGTTTTCTTTTTAAATGCAAATATCACTTTTGGTGGTATTTTTAAATGGACATTGGGCCAGGGCAGAGCAATACTCAAGTGAAATGCTGTAGTAGCATTTTCCTGCCAGGAACACAAAGGCTGCTTAAGCCTAGTTAATTTTGAAGACTCCTGTTGAAGTAAAACTGTTTTAAGGGTCTGTAAAGAAAAAGAAGAGTTTTAGTAACACATACTTGCAAGCTTAGAAAAAGGTTAAAAGAATATTTTATTTATTTGTTGCATTTGTTGCCCACATTTTCCCACCTATTTGCAGGCTCAACGTGGCTTACATTGTTCCGCCATGGCTAACGCCATACCAGAGTAAAAGATACAATTAGAAATTACATAAGAATATGGGTAACATAATGGAGTAAAGCATCAAGTATAAAGAGATCACAGTCGGAATAACAGTTAAAGCAGTAATGTGCTAAAGTTCAAATGATGGATCGTTGTGGTATGCTCTGTTGAAGAGGTAGGTCTTCAGTGATTTCTGAAAGTTGATTAGGTCACGCATTTTTTTCACATCAAGTGGTAATGCATTCCAAAGCTGCTTGCCAATGCAGGAGAAGCTGGATGCATGTGTTAATTTGTATTTTAGTCCTTTGCAACTGGGGAAGTGAAAATTCAGGAATGTACGTGAAGATCTTTTGGTGTTCCTGGGTGGTAAGTCTATGAGGTCTGACATGTAGATCGGGGCATCTTTGTAAATGATTTTATGAATCGGGGTACAAACTTTGAACGTAATACATTCCCTAAGTGGGAGCCAGTGTAATTTTTCTCTTAGGGGTGTGGCGCTTTCATATTTTGTTTTACCAAATATGAGTCTGGCTGCGTTGTTTTGGGCTGTTTGAAGTTTCTTGATGATTTGTTGTTTACAGCCAGCGTAGAGTGCATTGCAGTAGTCTAGGTGACAGCACCATTGATTGTACCAGTCTGCAAAATATATCCCTTGGGAAGAAAGGTCTTACTCTTTTGAGTTTCCACATTGAGTGGAACATTTTCTTTGTTGTATTCTTCACATGGCTTTCCAGTGTGAGATTTCGGTCAATGGTAACTCCAAGGATTTTCAAAGTACTTAATTTTAAAAAGTACTTACCTGATGTTCTTTCTCTCGCAGGTCATTTGATCAACACAATAGTTGATTTGAATAAATACTGCACTTTAGAAAGCCCAGTTGAGGTTTTAAATTTCTTTGCGTTTTTAGGAATTTTAAAATGACCTTTAAAATGTAAAATACACTTTAGCTAATGGTATTAGCTCACTATTTTAAAGTTCTATAGGATATTCATTTTTTAAAAATATTTATCTGCAATAAAAACTTGAAATACTTGTAAAGCCTGTGGAAGCCTTTTATTGCCTGTAGCCTTCGTGGAGGTCTCATTCACTCTGGCAAATCAACTCTGGCAAATTTTTAGTGGCAGTAGTGACAAGGGTGGAAGTGTGCTTCGTTTTAAGGAGAACCATCTTACCCCCGGTGCTGTGACCGATAGCAATTTTTGTTATTGTTGCAAAACGAAGCAGCGCTGAAACCTACGTGCTGCATATGCGCCCCAGAAAATTTCTGGCACACGGCGCTAACCGGACGGTAATCAGCAATGTTTACAATCTGACCATAACTGCTCGGTTAACGTGTGAGACTTTACCGCTAGGTCAGTGGGTAGTGGTAAGGTCTCATGCCCAAAATGGATGCGCACTAATTTTTATTTTGCCGTACGTCCATTTTTGGCTAAAAACGGGCCTTTTTTGCAGGTGCGCTGAAAAATGAACCTGCATTTCCAATACACGCATCTATACCAGCACAGGCCACTTTTCGGTGCACCTTTGTAAAAGGACCCCTAAGTGTGATGGCTAAGGTTTGGACGGCTTCCTAAAGGAAAAGTCCATTGGACATTATTAAATGGACTTGGGGAAAATCCACTATTTCTGGGATAAACAGTATAGAATGTTTTGTACTTTTTTGGGGATCTTGCCAGGTATTTGTGACCTGGATTGGCCACTGTTGGAAACAGGATGCTGGGCTTGATGGACCTTTGGCCTGTCCCAGTATGGCAATACTTATGTACTGGGGATTCAGAATTGAATCTTGCTACTCTCTGGGGTTCTACATGGAATGTTGCTACACTTTGAAATTCTGCATGGAATCTTGTTATTCTTTAGAATTCTAGAATCTTGCTACTCTTTGGGGTTCTACATGGAATGTTGCTATTCTTTGTTTTTCTGCCAGGTACTTGTGACCTAGATTGGCCACTGTTGGAAACAGGATGCTGGGCTTGATGGACCGTTTGGTCTTTCCCAGTATGGCAATACTTATGTACTTATGACATTACCTTCCATTGCTCCAAGTGCCAGATGCAGACAGTAAACCCTTTCTAGGGTAAAGACCTACCTACTGTAGGTGTCTCATCTTCAGCATAGGTTCGGAAAGGAGAGCAAAGTGACTCCCACACCCTGCCCAGCATCCCCCATGGTCTCTCCTCCATACTCTAAGCATCACAGAGCCCTTTCCTCCTCCTTTCTGCCATAAGCATTGCGAAAGGATGCCATGTGCCAGAAAAAGAATGGCTTGCCACCTCACTTTCAGCCATCAGATAGGACCCGAGGTAACCTAAATCTCTGCCCAATCCAATGGCTCTCTTCCCTGGTCATCCTTCCTAATCTCCCTCCTCACCAGGCAGCCTCCTCTCCCAAATTTACAACAGGAAAAGCATTTCATCAGAACTCATCTCCAGTCTCTGCCAGGTCAGTTTTGAAGTCTCAAGTCACAAAATCTCGTGACCTAACATGAGATTGGGCCCCACAGGAGCAGGGAATGATGTTCAGTTTAAAATGCTTCTTTATCCCCTGCTGCCGTGGGGGTCAGTCTTGTGGTAAGATTTTGCTGCCCTTAGCATGGGCCTGGTCCTCTGGCAGCAGGAAATGAGGTCTAATTCTGCACTTCTGAATTTTGCACAGTATTGGAGGAAATGCATTTCTGTTTCTCTGTAAGTGTTGCACTACCTATAGAGTCTGGTTTCTTGAAGTGGGGGGGGGGGGGGGGGGGGGTCCATTTCAGTTTTTGTCTCCATGTTTGTTTCTCATTTATGGTTATGGTTTATTTGCTTATATCCACTTATACCTAAGCAGTGTACAAGAGAACATACATACGATTCAAAATTTACAGAATTAAAAACAAATCAATAAAAACATATCAGAAAAGAAAGGCAAATCTTCACGTACAGAAACACACCAATCAAGACAAAACTACAACAGTAGTTTTCTGCCAGGTACTTGTGACCTGGATTGGCCACTTTTGGAAGCAGGATACTGGGGGGGGGGGGGGGGGGGGGGGCTAGATGGAGCATTGGTCTGTAGGGCTGTTCTCATGTTCTAACACAATTTCTGTCTGCTCTCTTAGTTCATATTAGCTGGGGGTCTGGCCATGTGACCTAGGTGGATGTTTCTGCTTCCCTGTAATACACGGAAGCAAAACGATAAGATGATGCCTTTTTTATTGGACTAACAATACATTTTTTTTGTCTGGTTTTTGAAGGCAGTGCCTTCTTTTTTTGGTCAGAAATGAGCAAAACCAGACAATATAAGAATATTTAAGTGAAACATAAAAGGATTCCAATGACAGTATCATGGGGAACGGGAAGGGATAGGGGTGGGGATGAGAAACAGGGAGATGACAAAGCAGTATAATTATATGGTTTATGTGGTAGGAAGCCCAGATCTCTGTTATAACCCCTTTTGCTGGTGTCAAAGTATTTTTTTTTTCATCTTTACTTCAAAAATCTTATGTTCCGGGATTTTAAAAAACATTTTCTCTTAGTGTTCTGATCATAAAGTCATTGTTGCAGTACTCTGGTCTTGAAATTGCTCTCCCACAGGTGTGTTACCCCGATTAGCTTCATGATCACGGGCATAGCCTCTCAGCTCTTCTCTCCTCTGCCCCCACTTTCCTCCCCCAACTATATCTTTGCTGGTGAGGATTTGTTGGTCGTGCCCCTGCCCATGCTCAGGGCCACCGAGAGGGGGGGCAGGGGGGACAAAATTTCCCGGGCCTCCAAGGAGGGCCCGGCGCCGCAGTCCCCTCCACCCACCCCCCTCTGTCCACCGCCGGGCCAGGCCCCCCCCTGAATTCAAATCATAGCGCCTCACCTCGACCTCGCTCTGTGTGAAAGAAGTGCAGCAGCGGCAGTCTGCAGATCGCCTCTCTTTGGGCCTTCCCTCCCTGTGTCCCGCCCTCGTATGACGTAACTTGCGCAAGGGCGGGACACAGGGAGGGAAGGCCTGAAGGGAGGCGATCTGCAGACTGCCGCTGCTGCGCTTCTTTCACACGGAGCGAGGTTGAGGTGAGGTGCTATGATTTGAATTCGGGGGGGGGGGGCTGGCCTGATGGTGGACGGAGGGGGGCGGCGACGACGACGTCGGGGGCAGCCTTGCCCTGGGCCCGGCCCAGCCTCTCAGCGGCCCTGCCCATGCTGCCCCAGCAGTGAGGAAGCTGGTGGTGTGCTTCAGCAGCGGATGGCAGCACTTCCATGCGTGCTCAGTGTCTTCCCTTCTCTATCATCATCTCATTAATTTAAGTGTCTTCCCCTCTCTGTCATCTGAATAAACTGAGAATAGGACTTTGAGTTTAATTAAGGGCTAAGGAATTGGGTAAGACAGAAGAAGACCATGAACTTAGAGTCTGGATGGGACTAAAATAAAGGCAGGACCAAAGGATTTGCTGAATTGGTGATAGGTCTGAATTGGGGAGACATTAGATGGGCTGGATGGTGTGAAACGGAAGAAAAGAAACAGATGGGGAGTGGTGGAGAGATGATTTAAAGGATGTGGAAGGCCTGGCCAACGATTGAAAGACAGTGAAAATAGGAGCTAATGGGTGATGCAAGACATGACGAGGGAGAGGGAATGGGGAAACTGGGGAGGAGATGAGAAAAGGGTAATGGGAAACTGGTTGAGATTAAGAGAAAGGGGATGGAGGCCAGTATGAAACTGGGGCTTATGAGGGAATGAGAAGCAGAGGAATGTAGGGGTTTAGTACTGAGGGTGAAAATGGGGGTCTTAAGAGTAATAAAAGACTGGGGAAACAGTGAAATGCAGAATGGAATGGGGGAATAGAGTGGGAGACAAAAAGCTGCTACGTAAAAGCAGTTAGCTTAGTGGGGTTGAAAAAGGGTTTGGATAGCTTCCTAAAAAGTCCATTAGCCACTATTAAAATGGACTTGGGTAAAACCTACTGCTTATTTCTAGGATAAGTATTGTACTGTTTTGGGATCTTGCCAGGTACTTGTAACCTGGATTGGCCACTGTTGGAAACAGGATACTGGGCTTGATGGATCTTTGGTCTGTCCCAGTATGGCAATACTTATGTACTTATTTATCATAATTACTATTAAACCCTGATGGTTGTATTGTGCCAATTCATTTACTACTATTGGCATTTTTAACCTTGGATAAGTAACAGTGAACAAAATATCATCGACCTAGAGCATAATTTTGAATTGTTCTGCTATACCTTTAATAGGTAAGTGCAAACAGAAGTGGAGACATCAGGAATCCCTGTCTTGGGCCTCTCCCCAATATAAAGTCTTGAGAATAATTCCTATTTGCCTTAGTCTGGGCTCTTGGTTCTAAATATATAGCTCTTATCCTTGCACAATATTTATCCTCAAATCCCATCTTATTCAGAGTTGCAAACATGAAAGCCCAATGCACCCTATCAAAGGCTTGCTCTGTGTCTATAGCTAATAATTTTATTTTTTATTAATTTTAGCAAACCACATCAAATTCAATACTCTCGTAATATTGAGCTGTATTTTCAAAGCACTTAGGGCCCTGTTTACTAAGCTGTGCTAGAGGCACGTTAGCATTTTTAGCGCGCGCTGTGTAGGCATCCACAAAATTCCTATGGGCGCCTACACAGCGCACGCTAATTTTGTGCACACGGTAAAAATGCTAGCCCATAGACTTACAAAGTTACATTATCTCATGCTTCCCTCCTTCGCATAGATTCAGCTTAGTCTTCATGGACCAGGGAAGCTAGATACAAGGATAGGTGTTCTGCCAGTAATTTTGCTAATATCTTGATATCAATATTAATTAAAGATATTATCTTATATGATCCACAGCAGGTAGGGTCCTGGTATGGCTTAGGGAGGACTGTAAGCATATCTTCCCAAAGCCTTGCCCATTTGTAAAGAGTTGAACATGTCCATCAATTTAGGAACTAATAGATGCCAAAATTGCTTATACAATTTTGTTGTGGATCCATCTATTCCTGGAGACTTTCCTATTTTTAGGGATTTAATGGCCCATTTTATTTCTGTGCACATAATCCCCCTAATTCTATAAAAGTCGCCAAATATTGCGTGTACAAATGTAGACACATGCAAATACATGCCCAAGCCCCACCAGCCAAAGTGATTTGTTGACCGTGCCCCTGCCCATGCTGCCCCAGCAGTGAGGAAGCTGTAAATGTAGGCACACTCCGATCTGCATGCACAATTTTATAGAATGAGCCAATTAGTGCCAATAATTGGCTTTTTAACAAGTAATTATTGGCACTAATTAGATTTAATTGGGACTAACACATGTAAATTTAGGAGTGGGATCTGCACCTAAAATTTATGCATGTCCTGAAAAAGGGGGCACAGAAATGGGAGGGTCATGGGTGTTTTGAGGCAGACCAGGGGCGTGGTTTTGAGTTACCCTCCCTACCCATCTTCAAATCCTTGCTCAAAGCCCACCTCTTCAATGTTGCTTTCGGCACCTAACCTTTATACCTATTCAGGTAATCTAGACTGCCCCTATTTGACTGACTGTACATTTGTCCTTTAGATTGTAAGCTCCTTGAGCAGGGACTGTCCTTCTATGTTAAACTATACAGCTCTGCGTAACCCTAGTAGCGCTTTAGAAATGTTAAGTAGTAGTAGTAATATGGGTGCTCCATGCGTAAATTTAGATGCTGACATCTAGCAGTGCCTAAGTTTACACGTGACCTCTCCACTTACATGTTATTTTATAAATTGCGCTGAACTTTAGGCACGGCTTATAGAATACTGCTTAAACAGGGTTTTTTTCAGTGACAAGTTTTTAGGCGCCAATTATAGAATCTAGCCCAATATCTGTGTCCAAGATTTGCCCTATCTGTCTCTTAAAGTTGTTGCAAGGAGACCCTCTCCAAATACTCCTTAATATTATTATCTTGTATCTTCTCATCTGAGGCATACTGCTGAGAATAAGAGGTCTGGAAGCTCGGTTTTATTTGTCTCTCTTCCTCTTATATCGACCCATGTTTATCTTTCATTTTCCAAATCGTCCCCTTTACTTTTTTTAGCTTTTAGTTTATTGTTGGCTAGAAGATGTGAGGCCCTAGCTCCCTGTTCGTAATCTTTGTTTCACCAGCTGTAGATGCCAGGGCTTGCTTTGCAGCATGTAATTCCTCAAACTCATACTTCACCTGCAGAAGGTATTGATAAAGCAATTTTGGCCCCAGGCCTTATACCGAGCTTCTATCTGGTCAAGTGGGATAAACATAAAGGAATCCTGTTCAGAAGGAATGGATCCTCAGGAGCTTAGCCGAGATTGGGCGGGGCTGGTGGTTGGGAGGCGGGGATAGTGCTGGGCAGACTTATACGGTCTGTGCCGGGGCTGGTGGTTGGGAGGCGGGGATAATACTGGGCAGGCTTATAGATCTGTGCCAGAGCTGGTGGTGGGAGGCGGGGCTGGTGGTTGGGAGGTGGGGATAGTGCTGGGCAGACTTATACGGTCTGTGCCAGAGCCGGTGGTTGGGAGGCGGGGATAGTGCTGGGCAGACTTATACGGTCTGTGCCGGGGCTGGTGGTTGGGAGGCGGGGATAATACTGGGCAGAATTATACGGTCTGTGCCAGAGCTGGTGGTTGAGAGGCGGGGCTGGTGGTTGGGAGGTGGGGATAGTGCTGGGCAGACTTATACAGTCTGTGCCCTGAAGAGGACAGGTACAAATCAAGGTAGGGTATACACAAAAAGTAGCACATATGAGTTTATCTTGTTGGGCAGACTGGATGGACTGTGCAGGTCTTTTTCTGCCATCATCTACTATGTTACTATGTAAGTGTCCCCTCAATAGCTCTTCCGAATGCTGTTGCTCTTTTTGTAGATAGGAATCTGTGGAGATGAACATTCCGTGAATGTAAACTTTTATCCTGTCCCATAAAGTGACTCTGCCAGTCTCTTCTGTATCATTAAATATCATATAATTCTGCAACCTCCTCCTTCCCTCATGTGAAGGAGCACTGACTGATTACCCCAAAGGCTATAATAGAGCCTCCACAGTCCCCTCTCCCCACTCAGAGATTTTAAATTGAGTGACTTGACACTGAGGCATGATCTGACCACACAGTAAAGGAAAATGGGAAGTAGACCAGGCTGACCAGGAACAAACACAAAGACTTCTAAGGATGGTAAAACATTTATTGGTGAAGGCTCAACACTTGGAGCAGAGACAGTTTGCTGATGCTACAAATCCTGTTTCTTTACAAAGGTCTTTTTCAAGACCAGATTTTCTCATCTACATTATCAACCATTATTCACCTGTTGCTGTTTTTTTTTACACATATTATATGAAGACTCTGCCAAAACACAGTTCTGTGTCGAGTCTTCATCCATAATGTTTGTGCCTGGTCTGCTTCCCACTTTCCTTTACTGTGTGTTTGTTACCGTGGGATTTCAGTGTTCCTCTGCTTTGGCAGATTTCCACATGATCTGACCACAACATATTTCCTCTTCCCTCCTGGTGTATCTCATATCTGGGAGCTTTATCCATTATAATTTATTTATTATTTATTGCATTTGTATCCCACTTTATCCCACCTCTTTGCAGGCTCAATGTGGCTTACAATATATCATGGATAGTGGAAATCCTATCTATGGGGGAATGTGACTGATGTATTGATGAATAATAGGGCTATTCCGTAACATTATCCTTTCTGTACAGCCAGGTATCACTGGTTGCAGTTTATCCATCGTCCCTTATGATTGGTTCCTATGTCCCACCAGCCCTTCTCCCCTGCCCTGTGTTGTCCAATTTTGGATTTAGGGACAAATTAAAATCTCCCCCAATAATCAAAACTCCCACCCTTCTTACTTCCAAGAGCATCCCATGTTTACCAAAAGAGGTGCCTGATTTTCATTGGAAACATAGATCTCGCTAAGACTACCCACTTCTCCTTCATGATCCAGCCTAGCGGTTAGTGCAGCGGACTTCGGTCCTGGGGAACTGGGATCGATTCCCACTGCAGCTCCTTGTGACAATGGGTAAAGTCACTTAACCCTCCGTTGCCCCAGATAAATGGCTTTGGATGTGGTTGCAAAAACTGTAGAAAAGCGGTATCCTCTCCAAGATAATATACCATCCCTCTACGTCTTTAGTTTCCTTAAAAATTTCCACTTTTCATTTCCTTTCAAAAAGAATTCCCACTCTCTCTTTTCTATAATTATGCTGTTTTACTACACTGAGAATTATTTATTTCCCATCACACGCTCATCCTGCCACTTCAAATGCATTTCCTGCAGAATTAAAACATCAACTTTTAACCTAGTAGACCTCCCTGATCTTCCGCTGCCTCTTAATCTGGAAATGTAAACCCTTAACATTCCACGAGGCTATTTTTAACTCTTTCTTATGGTCCCACCATCCCTTCCCCAACTATTCCCTCCTCTCATTCAGCCAACCCTACTGACCTCTCTGCTCTCTCCACCACCTACGCTTTATCTGTCCTACCCCACCGCATCCCACAGCCCATCCTACAAATCCCTTTGCTGCCTCAGCCTTGCAGCAACCACCTGAGAAAGAGTGACCCCTGCCAACCAAGTGCCTTTAAACATTAATATTAGAAATCCTCTCCCCACCCTGGTAGTAAAATTAACTGGGTAGCAATCCAATTGTAAAATTTGACACATCCTAGCTATCCCCACCCCCAAAACTAATTTATGTATTCACCCCTCCCTCCAATCTCCCTCTCTCCATTCACCCACATACAAATGACACAGTGTTCTACGCTTCCATCGTTCACCCCTCCTCCCCCCCCCCCTTTTCCATTGCACACACACATACCCAACTAACTCTCATCATCACACTCACGGCTTAGATACTAGAATCTTGCACTTCATTCACTCTCGGTTCCGATTCCAATATTACTAATTCTTAGCCAGTTCTTCACTTCACAACTAGTCTCTGCTGCTTCTCCCCTCTAGATAAGGCCTTTTGCAGTGGAAGGCTTTGTCTGGTTATTTTTCAGTTTGTTGTGGCAATTCCCAAAGCCAGTCCCCACTGCTTATAAGGTTTGATGAGCATTGTTCAGGGTTTTGGACCCTTTCCACCATGATGCAGAGCGGTGAACACTATTCCTGCTGGATACAACCATTTATATTTCATTTGAGTTTGTTTAAAGGAGCTGAGTGATGGTCTTGAATGTGGACTACTGCTGCAGGATGACTCGTGCTAGGTCTGAATAGATAGCTTCCTGATGACCCTTTCATTCAGATCGATTAAGCGCTCTCATAATACCTGAAATACGCTTCTTAATAGCATAGTCATGTAAACAAATAACTATGTCTAGGCGGGTTTTTAACACTGGGCCCACGGGAACGATGTGCCCAGTCTATCTTGATCTCCACACTTGCCCCATTTGGGTCTCTCTGCCCAAGTGCTGTCCAACAAATCTCTGTTGCAACTTCTGCACAGTTCTTATAACATAAGAGCATAAGTGTTGCCACACTGGGACAGACCAAAGGTTCTTCAAGCTCAGTATCCTGTTTGCAAAAGTGGCCAATCCAGGTCACAAGTACCTGGCAAGATCCCAAGATTTTATGCTGCTTATTCTAGAAATAAACAGTGGATTTTCCCAAGTCCGTCTTAATAATGGCTTATGGACTTTTCTTTTAGGAGATTATCCAAACCTTTTTAAAATCCTGCTAAGCTAATTGTATATTGTGGTACCATCCTGGTACCCATAGCAGTCCCCATGATTAGGTGTCATTATTGAAACGGATGTAGTTGTGGGTCAGGATGAATTGGATTAACCTTGCTTCCATGTAGTAGGAAAAGGTGAAGTGAAGGATGAAAGATGAGAGACTGAGAGCAGGGATCAATAGCAATCCAGCCGGTTCTACTTTCCTAAAAGTAGGTGCAGTGGTGCAATATTTACAGTGCTGTCTTTTCATAAGTGGATCTGTTGCTGTTTGAGTCCTGGGAAGTAGGTCTGATGTGGTATAGTAAGTTTCCTATATAGGTTCTGAGTGTCTTTTGGCAGGGTTTAGTATTATTTCACAAAATGTCTTGAAGTGGAAGGAGTGTTTGTTGTTGTGCTTGAGGTGATACCACAATTTTAATATTTACTTTTCTGTGGTGAGTTCTATTGGGAAAGGTCCTAACTCCATAGCTGGGGAATGTGGAGTGTGGGTTATAGAATGCTAAACGTGGTGATGATGCATAGTGGTCATGTGACCACAGCAAAATTTGGAGTGCTTGAGTGATCTCAGGAGAGCTACACGATAGACATTCTGTCCTAGTTGAGATAATATTTAATCACCTCTCTGACCTCATGTGCAACTTTCTTAAATAAGTCCCCTTATTTTTTAACTCCTCTTACTCTCTTACCTATCTATATGTTCCATCTTTGCTTATACCCTATACCCAATTACGTATTGTGATGACATTGTAGGTAGTATACTATGCCATACCTTGTATTGTTATTTGAATGTTTTTACTGCTGTTATTGTCTATTGCTTATGTTTGATTTATTCTTACTGTGCACTGTCTTGAGTGAATTCCTTCAAAAAGGCTGTAAATAAATCCTAGTAAATAAATGCAGAGTGGTCACATGAAAGCAGCAAAATTTGGAGTGCTTGAGTGACCTCGGGAGGGCTAGTTGTAGTGACAACGCAGAGCAGTCATGACTGCTTCAAAATTTGGAGTATTGAATGACCTCGGGAGGGCTACACCCCACTAGCCAAATCCTTATCCAACAAAGCCTTAACCCTTTTATCTATGCAGACGATGTCACAACATTCATTCCTTACAAATCTAAACTGACTGAAATCATCAACGAAATCAAGTTCAGCTTGTACATCATGGACTCTTGGGCAAATTGCATTTCAACTAAGACTAAACAAAGAAAAAAACTCACTGTCTCATCCTCTCATCCCTACACAGCGTGGACAACCCCACTATTATCAACACCCCAGATTACACCCGCCCTATCTCAGACAGCCTGAAAATCCTCGGTGTTACAATGGACCACAGCTTAACACTAGAGAGCCAAGTGACATCCACAACAAAGAAAATGTTCCACTCAATGTGGAAACTCAGACGCGTGAAACAATTCTTCACGAGGGGAACATTTCGCAACCTGACAATAAATGGTAGTAAGCCATGTAGACTACTGCAATGGAATTTATGCGGGATGCAAAGAACAAACCTTAAAGAAACTTCAGACTGCTCAAAACACGGCAGCTAGACTTATCTTCGGAAAAACGTGATTTGAAAGTGCAAAACCCCTTTGTGAAAAACTACACAGGCTCCCAATCAAAGAACGCATTGCTTTCAAAATCTGCATTCTGGTTCACAAAATTATCTACGGTGAAGCCCCGGGATACATGACAGACTTGATCGACCTACCAACTAGAAACACATCCGAATCAACACGAACATATTTGAATCTGCACTACCCAAGCTGCAAAGGACTGAAATACAAATCAACTTACGCATCCAGATTTTCCTACATAAGCACACAACTTTGGAACGCATTACCGAAAGCCTTGAAAACTACGAACAACCACCTAAACTTCCGGAAAATAAAAATAAAGACAACTGCACCAAAAAAGGAGAAAAATAGAGAAAACCCCATTGTTAGGAAACCGGCAAGCACATCTTGGGAGACAGATTGTTTAAAAAAGGATTTATATACAAGGTGTTTAGTTAAACACAAACCCAAAGATTCTATATATCGTGCTGAGATTTCTGCGTGGAAATCCAAGCGTATTCCCAGTGGTGTTCCTGGGGGGGGGGGGGGTGCAGTCCGCCCTGGGTGCATGCCGCTGGGGGGGTGCCGCGCGCGCCTGTCCTCCGTTCGTTCCATGCTTCTTCTCTGCCCCGGAACAGGTTACTTCCTGTTCCGGGGCAGAGAAGAAGCATGGAACGAACGGAGGACAGGCACGTGCGGCACCCCCCAGCGGCGTGCACCCGGGGGGGGGGATTCCTTCACGGGGGGGTGTCCTTTCGCCAGGGGGGGGTCGCGCTGCATCCGGGGAGGCGCTGCACCTGGGGGGTGGGGCGCATCAGCGATCCGCCCCGGGTGTCAGCCCCCCTAGGAATGCCACTGCGTATTCCATCATAATTCATAGTAACATAGTAGATGACGGCAGAAAAAGACCTGCATGGTCCATCCAGTCTAAGCAGTGCTGATAATTGGATGTTAACAAGCAATTATCAGCACTAATTGGCATTAATTAGAATTGGAAACACAAGGATTGTACAAGGAATCTCACTGACCAGAGGACAGACCTTTGCTTTCTACATCAGCCTCCCCCCTCCTGAGCAACCTGCAGGGAAGTGTCTTCTGTAACGTGGTGCGCCTAAATTCTAAGCCGCATAGTTGAAAAGTGGGCGTGGTTGTCATAGAATGGGCGGCTCATGGGCGTTTCTACAATCTATGCGCGTTGTTATAGAATACACCCACGCCACGTCTAATTTAGGTGTCGGGATTTACACCAGGTTTTAGTTGGCATAATTGACCGAGACTAAATTTAGCTGTGTGATCCGGCGATCGGTATACTCTATATACTGCACAGAAATTTAAGCCTATTCTATACAATTTAGGCATACTTTAGAGAATACGTCTAGGCGTATTTTTTTACTTTCGGAATTTTCAGGCACCATATATAGAATCTAGCCCCAAATGCTTTTCTTTCTAAGACATTAGAAACAAGTACATCCTCACATGAAATAGATAAATTAGATAAAATAGATGAACATTACCTGACCCTTCCTCCCCTCTCCCTCTCTAAGATCCCCCCAATTCTACCTACCATTCATGTACTTCATTCCACCACAATATCACTGTATTCATGCCATGTATTTCATTCATGAATATCATTCATGCCATGTATTTGTTCAGACCGGAATCGGCTAAGGCCGTTAACGGTAATATGTAAGCCACATTGAGCCTGCAAAGAGGTAGGAAAATGTAGGATACAAATGTAACAAATAAATGAACACTACCTCTAACCAAGCTGCATCGACAATCTGAGAAAGAACAATGCCATCATTAGCATCCACTTACTGGTGGCACAGAGAAATAATGTGATTTGTGCAAGCTCTTTTAAAATACTCCCTTAAACTGTGTCATGGTTGTGCCCATGTTTCGGGCTCTCCTTCTTCTCGCCACCTAGCTAGGCCAGACTTGGGGGCTGCAATGGACTGTCTGATTATTATCACCCATTCCAGATTTCAGCCCAGTCCGGTCCGGATCTTCTGGGTTGCCAGACTTGCTTGTTTTGTTTGAATCTACACAGCACCTGTAGTTGCCTGGTGATTGCTGCAGCTGAGCCTCAGCTGCTACTGGGCTTATTAGCCATTTTGAAACTCTCTGCTTTGCCTTTGCATCGCCTTAGGCCCTGGTACGTTGGTGCTTGTTGCACTTCTGCTTAGTTTGGGTTCTTGCCTGGGATTCTTGTCTGTTTTTAGTTAGTCTGTGTGTAGTTTAGATTAGATTGTTGCCTGTTTTCTCTCTGCAGTTTCCAGTCCTGTCTTTTCTCTGTCGGTATTTGTTCCCTGTTTTAGTGGCTGCTTGCAGCTTTCAGTCCTTTCCCTTAGCTTATCCATTCCTTGCCCTGCTGTCCCTGTATGTTCCTTTCCCCTCTGACCCTCAGTCCTGGTTCAGCCTAGTGGGGATCCAGGTCCTGCCCTGTCCGGTAAGTCCTGCCGGCCACCTGCACCCAGGGGCTCAACTTCTGAGGAACGGTGGTCAAGTGCAGGTGAAGTCTAACTGTTTGTCAGAGTTCTGCCTTGTCTCTGGTGTGGGGTGGTTTCGCCTGCCGCTGCCACTCCTCGGCAGTGGCCCAAGGGCTCACAAACCTAGTTCCTGCTGTGAAAGCGTGACAAACTGCAGCAGCCACAGGTTCTTCACAAGTGCATTGGTATTAGCTTGAGGAGCAACTTCAGGGCAATTGCAGCCTAATGCATGGCCCATATGACAACATGAATTCTGAATCCACCGTGCCTTTGTCACTGGATGTCACAATGATGTCCTGAGCGAACCCTGGAAGGGAAGGGTCAGAATTCTGTGAGGAAAGATTGCCATGACTACTGCTGAGGATTGAGTTAAGGCTTTTCTTCTGCTGCTGGGAAAGAAAGAAAAAAATAATGTGGGACGCACTAGGGTTTCCACAGGACCCAACTGTGGCCTCTGGGCCTTACGTTAAAGATCACTGCCATAGCCCAAGGTATAACTTTTGAACCTAAAGGTCATCTTTAGAGAACTCTAGTGCTTATGTCTTCCATCCTCCTCTCTCAGGCAGTGATCTCCATCTTGGACTCAAGCAAGCCTCTCCACAGCCTTTTCTCTTCTCTCTGTCCTTGTAAATTGTATCATATTTTTATCAATGATCCAATCATACATTCATTCAGTCAGTCAGCGATTATTCAACTGCAATTCCAACAGAAAGTCTCATCAGGCTTGTATTGAATCAGATTCAGTTCAGCACTGTTGGATTTGACTATCTGCAACAGGTTCCAGTTGAAAATGAAGAAAGCAAATCTTCTCATATGAATGATGATGTGGTTTAATTTGCTGTGTAGTACACTGAATCCATAGTATAAGGCCAAGACATCCTCCCTGCCATGCCTTGGAGGGAAGGGTGAAGTTGGGAGTATAGTGTTAAGCAAAGAAGAGATGGTCTGCTCCCTAATCCAACCCCTTCCCTCCATTATTTCTTCCTCTCCTAAGCAGCCAGCAGGGAACAGGAAGAGAACCCGAGATTTCAATGTACTGCCAGCTCCTCCCTCAAGAACTATTGTTCCATACTGTTCCATAGGTGAAGGATGGGTCATAGTTCTAGGCACCAGCCCTGGGGTAGAACCAGCAGGAAAACAGCTGTTTTCAGTCTGAGGTGATTGACAGGCACAGTAATACTCCATGCTACTTGGTGTCTGGTGCAGTAGCATGGGCCATGGGAATCCAGGGCACTCCCACGACCCATACCTCTCTCTACTGCATAGCAGTAGAGAGAGTTTTTGAAATTGGTATTTGGATTAGCTCATATCCTTTTTTTCCCAGCAGTTACATTTAGGTACAGTAGGTATTTCCAAAGGGCTTACAATCTAAGTTTTTACCAGAAACAATGGAGGGTACTACTACTTAACATTTCTAGAGCGCTACTAGGGTTACGCAGCGCTGTACAAATTAAACAAAGAAGGACGGTCCCTGCTCATAGGAGCTTACAGTGACTTAGAGCTTAGAGTGACTTGCCCAGGATCCCAAGGAGCAACAACAGGATCTAACCAAGCTTCCCCGGTTGTCAGCCCAGTCTATAACCTCTAGGCTGCTTCTCCACTCTGTTAGCCTAGAGGTGGCACTATCTGCTCCCAGCTAATGATATTGTTGGGAACCTAGATTTCTGCTCATAGGGATCCCACAGTAAACTCTAGTGGCTTAACTAACGCAGTATACGCTTGACTTTACCATCACATCACTAGTTGCTAGACAAAAGTAGTTTCTCCTGTGACCAGTATTAAAATCAAGGAAGAAGACTGACCAAGACCAGGACCAGAACCAGAACCAGAACCAGTACCAAGCTATCCAACACACTCCCTGAGTCTCTCGGTACCTCTAAGAACTGAGACTATAAGTGAGAAGGAGAATAAGTGACATTAAATACTGTTTACATTCTGCTTCTGCAACTCTTATTGTACCCGTTGATACGTCGAAGAAACTTTTAAGTTAACGTTTTGGTCCCCACTCCCCTCCACTAGCACGTTTTAAACTGGAATTGTGCGCACTTCAATAAACAGTGATGTTCTCTAGAGTCCCAGAGCCTTTCAGAAGGTCAGATCACCAATATTGGAGTGGTCTGCCTTATTGTGAGTGTGAAGAGAACAGTATGTGTGAAAAAAAAATGTGTTCGGCCTCCCGGCCCTGATCTCCAGCCAATAAATCTTCCTGTGTGAACAGTCCCCTACATAGTATCCAGGCATACACCAACCGCCTCCTCTACAATATCAACAACAACGTAGCGGTGCCAGCAGGAGGCAGCCACTGCCCGGTTCTGAACACCGCCGATCAAAAACAAATACCTTTTAGTGTTGCTTAGAAGTGTGCTAGAAAAAGCAAAGGGTGAAATCATGGCCTAGTGGTTAGGGTGATGAACTTTGGTCCTGGGGAACTGAGGAACTGAGTTCGATTCCCACTTCAGGCACAGGCAGTTCCTTGTGACTCTGGGCAAGTCACTTAACCCTCCATTGCCCCGTGTAAGCCGCATTGAGCCTGCCATGAGTGGGAAAGCGCGGGGTACAAATGTAACAAAAATAAAATAGATACTATTGGAGATTCTACATGGAATGTTGCTACTATTGAGATTCTGTTGCTACTATTGGATAGTCTACATGGAATGTTGCTATTCCACTAGCAACATTCCATGTAGAAGCCTGCGCGGCCACATTAGTGATCTGCAAGGGCCGACTTCCTTCTACATGGGGAACTGAGGAACTGAGTTCGATTCTCACTTCAGGCACAGGCAGCTCCTTGTGACTCTGGGCAAGTCACTTAACCCTCCATTGCCCCATGTAAGCCGCATTGAGCCTGCCATGAGTGGGAAAGCGCGGGGTACAAATGTAACAAAAATAAAAAAAGAAAATTATTATAAGCAATTCAATGCATTATTCATCAGATCACAAAAATGAAGACAAAGAAATAAATAAAATTGAGGTAGACTGCTTGGATCGTAACAGAATTATATTTTGCTTGACATAAACTATTGTGAGGCTCCAATAAGATAACAGGAGAACCATATATTAGTAATTGCATGATTGTTGGCAGTAAAACTAAAGTGATGACTATGCCGATGAACTTTTCTCCTGCCAAAATCTCTGCTTTCTTAGGCTGCTTGTCAGACTTGCAGGCCTACCAGGTGAATGTTGGCTCCTGTTGCTAGTGAGCCACAAAGAGCATTTTGATTGCAAGCACACCGACAGGTTCAATGCTTCCTTGTGTTCTCTGTGCTATGGAAGCAAAGTGTTCGGGCCTTAGCTCCTGAACAAACCTGTCTCTCTTCATTTGCGCCTGGCAATATCACAGAAATCTCTGTACTGCTGTTTCGTGTTATTAAGATGGACTTGGGGAAACCCACTGCTTATTTCTAGGATAAGCAGCATAAAATCTGTTTTATTGTTCTGGAATCTTGCCAGATACTTGTGATCTGGATTGGCCACTGTTGGAAACAGGATACTGGGCTTGACGGACCTTCGGTCTGTCCCAGTATGGCAACACTTATGTTCTTAAGAAACGCTTTTGGCATTTCCACTTTCCTTTGAAGTCAGAATGATTAAATTTTTTGACACTCACCAGACAGGACTTAACAAAGATCTGGGTTTTCTAGCCCATTGTAAATCATAAAATTGTACTGCTTTGTCACCCTCCTGTCTCCATGCATATCTCCCTGTCCCTCATCCACCGGACTCTTCCTGTCTCTCACCTATCCACCCCCATCCTGTTAGACTGTCACTGAAATGCTTTGATGTTTCACTTATATATACTGTCATCTACCAACATTTGCTTATTTCCGAACTGACGAAGAAGGGCAACCTTCGAAAGCTAATCAAGAAATGTATTAAGTTATGTCCAATAAAAAAGGTATCATCTTATTTTCTTTTCCATGTTTTATTTTGTTTTATTTCTATTGATTTCTTTTAAAAGTGGACTAACACGACTACCACACCTCTCTAATTTCCTGCAGTGATTTGAAAACTTGCTTCCAGTACGTCCAAATAATTTTTGCAAAGGATAAAGCACAGGTTTCAAAAGAATGTGAAACAATTTAGCTGGTTGCAGTTTGTATTGACCTGACTTACAGGACAAACCTTCATTTACCTTTACAGGGTCTATTAGCAAGGTGTGGACCCCCCCCCCCCCGAGGGCTAGTTAATTCCTTCCCTCTCCTTTGGTTTGGGCTGCCCCATCCCCATTGTAGTGATGTGCAGCCCAACATTTCTCATTTTGTTTTCTTTCGTGTGTCATTTGGAGCATTGCTCATTTTGTTTTGGTTAATCTTCATTTTCGTTTCGAGGGCAATGTCATAAGAATGCATCTCTTTGCAACTGGTGTGCCCTCTTTTCAAAACGTGTGTATTTGCAAAGAGGCCGGTGCACTATTTCAAAAAGAGTGCACACTCTTTCCTAATAGAGTGCATATGCATACACTAATTTGCACAAGCACTCTGCAGCATTTTTCCAGGAAAAGGTTCAACAAGTATTGGGTGTTGAGGGTTGAGCTGCAACTGCTCAACCCTCAACACCCAATACTTAGATACGGGTAGAAAGAAAGTATGAAAAACAGCACAAGCAGAATTCTTACAGGTCTCTTTACCAAGCTCAGGTGCCCTTTTAATAAAAGATGTTAAGATCTGGGCTTAAGGCATTTTAACGTGGGACTTTCCCACTTGTTAAGCCTGGATTTTCCGGTTTAGGGCTTTTTAAGTAATCGCTTTTTACAGGTCCCATGCGTTTATTTTTCCATTAGTATGTGGGACTTTTGTAAAAAATTAATGCAGCAGCATTTACCTATTTAGGAGGCGCTACATCAGAATGCGCTAGCTGGATAATGCTTCCACACCCATTCCCTACCTATGACAGAGCGTCTCCAGAACAAAAATTACAAAAACATTAAATAATGCACAATTAACATGTGTAAACAGGCGAAATACTGCAAAATGCATTTTGGACTAAGCCTTTTATGGCCCACTAACAGCAAATTAGGCTTTAACGCCCTTTAGTAAAAGGGTCCCTATATTAGCTGTTATTGAAACTAACACGTAATGGACCAGATTCTCTATATATGGTGCTGAAAAAAAATGAGCATTGAATGCTATTCTATAAATGGTACTCCGAGTCAGGCATCATTTATAGAATAGCCTGTACCACCGGGATCAGCGCCCAACTTTAGGTGCAAGGATTTACACCAACTGATACCTGGTATAATTCCTCATGTGTAATCTAGGTGCGGATCCCCTGAACTCTGTAATACTGCATGCATCTTTAGTGACCCACCCAAGCTCCTCCCATGGCCACGCTCCCTTTTCTGTGGCATGCTAAAAGGACCACGCATCTTTATAGAATAGCGCTTAGCCGGATGCACACGGAAATCCAAATTGTTGCCAGTTAACACCAATAATTGATAGTTAGTGCGCATTAATTGGCTTGTTATTCAATTAAATTGCACAAGCACCCAAATTTGCCCATGCAATTTTGAGCACCATATATAGAATCCGGAGGAATGTGTGCTAATTTCCACGTTAACCAACTAACACTGACGGGGACAGGGAATGAGTGGATGCTGCACCTTATAATTAACATGAGGTAGTTAATGTGTTAATTGATAATGCGGTCCAATTAATTGATAATGTGGCACTCATACTGTTCAGTAGCACTTCATCACCACTATGGACACTGACCTATGGGGTACCACAAGGATCAGTACTGTCACCTATTCTGTTCAATATCTACCTCAAGCCACTAGCCAGGCTAATTCGGTTGATGGACACTCAGTTCTACATCTTCGAGGATGATGTGCAGCTACTCATACCCATTGAACCTGACTTACCCACAGCCCTGAATAAACTAACTACCTGTCTAACATCAATTCAAGAATGGGCTAAACACAACAAACTTTGCCTGAACCTAAGTAAAACCGAGCTTCTATGGGTCCCTAACACAGGTGGGCACATTCCTGACATCAAAATCTCTTTTGGGAAATATGACCTCCCCCTCAAATCACAAGTCAGAAACCTTGGAGTACAGCTTGATTCAACACTTAATCTGATCCCCCAAATCCAAGCAACCTTCAAGAGCAGCTTCTACCACTCATGACAACCACGCCGCCTGTCTCTTTACATTGAGAAGGCAAGTCTTGTCTCAGTTGTGCATGGCATGATAACATCAAGACTGGATTATTGTAATGCACTCTACACTGGTCTGACTACAAAGGGTCTGCAGCA
The DNA here is from genome assembly GCF_901765095.1 of Microcaecilia unicolor. Taxonomy (NCBI): domain Eukaryota; kingdom Metazoa; phylum Chordata; class Amphibia; order Gymnophiona; family Siphonopidae; genus Microcaecilia; species Microcaecilia unicolor. The sequence continues at coordinate 31,203,182 of NC_044037.1, read as the reverse complement.
GTTCCAACTGCTTCAGAATGCTGCAGGAAGATTGTAAGCGATGTGACCACATCACACCATTTTTGCAAAAACTTCACTGGCTACCAGTACAACACAGGGCCAAATTTAAAACTCTATGTTTGATCTTCAAGGCCCTTGAAGGAAATGGCCCAGAGTACTTGAAGAACAGGATCTCTCTCTAAACTCCTCCGAATTCACTAAGGTCCTCCCAAGGAGTATCCCTAACCACACCGTCTCCATAAGACGTTTCATGATGTGATGATACCCACAAGCGAGCCTTCTCCGGAGTAGCCCCCACACTCTGGAATGCACTCCCTGAAAGGCTTCACCTAACACAAGACTACCTCTACTTCAGGAAGCAGGTGAAAGCTTGGCTCTTCAACCAAGCCTTTAATGGAAGAAGGAACTAATTTGTTAGTAACAAACACACTCACACAAGGAACAACACCAGCTGCACAATACTGTAGCAGGACACGTTTACCCACGCCTACCCTAGCTAAGATAATGTTCAACCACTTTTGTGACCTCATTTGTAACTTTCTTTAAATTAGTGCCTAATTTTTTTTCTCCTGTTGCTCTATCTTATCTATCTAGATGTTCCATCTTTGCTTATACCCTATGCTGTCTGTTCACGCTTTCCAAAAATACTAGGACTAGGGGGCATGCGATGAAGCTACAATGTAGTAAATTTAAAACGAATCAGAAAAAATGTTTCTTCACTCAACGTGTAATTAAACTCTGGAATTCGTTGCCAGAGAATGTGGTAAAGGCGGTTAGCGTAGCGGAGTTTAAAAAAGGTTTGGACGGCTTCCTAAAGGAAAAGTCCATAGACCGTTATTAAATGGACTTGGGGAAAATCCACTATTTCTGGGATAAGCAGTATAAAATGTTTTGTACTTTTTTGGGATCTTGCCGGGTATTTGTGACCTGGATTGGCCACTGTTGGAAACAGGATGCTGGGCTCGATGGACCTTTGGTCTTTCCCAGTATAGCAATACTTATGTACTTACTAAAATGTTTTATTGTGAATTATGTTGACATTGTAATGTAGTATATTTTGCCATACTTTGTACTGTTATTTGAATATGTTTTTCTGCAGTGATTGTCTGTTGCTTATGTTTGACATTGTTGCTGTACACCACCTTGAGTGAATTCCTTTGAAAGGGTGGTAAATAAATCCTAATAACTAAATACGTAAAATTAATGCCACCTGAATAGGAGTAGCTAACTGCATTGCATATTGCATATTGAAATATTTTTCTCTGTGGCTACCAAATGCAGAACTACTGAGAACACTCCCAACTGATAGTGCAGAGGTTTTGCAGTTACTGAGCATTACTCTTGGCTATGACAGTGCAGTAACTGCAAACTCTTACTGCAACTTACTGATTTAGATTGTAAGCTCTTTTGAGCAGGGACTGTCTTTCTTCATGTTCAATTGTAAAGCGCTGCGTATGACTGTTCCCTTCTCCACTACTGCCAACTCCAGACTTCGCGCCTTCTGTCTCGCTGCACCCTACGCCTGGAATAAACTTCCTGAGCCCCTACGTCTTGCCCCATCCTTGGCCACCTTTAAATCTAGACTGAAAGCCCACCTCTTTAACATTGCTTTTGACTCGTAACCACTTGTAACCACTCGCCTCCACCTACCCTCCTCTCTTCCTTCCCGTTCACATTAATTGATTTGATTTGCTTACTTTATTTATTTTTTGTCTATTAGATTGTAAGCTCTTTGAGCAGGGACTGTCTTTCTTCTATGTTTGTGCAGCGCTGCGTACGCCTTGTAGCGCTATAGAAATGCTAAATAGTAGTAGTAGTAGTAGTAGCACTATAGAAGTGATTTATAGTAGTAGTAATAACTTACTAACTAAATCCCTTGAAGTTTAATTGTATAAACCTTTGGCAAAAGATAAATATCTAATGTGAGAAAAAGTAAAAGACATATATGATAAAACTGAGCTAGCACCATGAATCAAGGGGTAAAGGTCTCATTAGGGAGAAATACTAAAGGAAAGGAAATATACATAGGATGGAGGAAAGGACTCATTGTTTGACGCAGGAACTGCCGGTGTACCAAAGGAAGCTAATAAATAGAACAGAGAGACTTAAAATGAATCAAAAAGAAAAGCTGAAACAATAGAGCTCTGCATTTTATCCAAAGTATCATCCAACTAGTACCCAAAAATGTGTCGTTTTAGGTTGTTCTGGCCAAAGTGATGCCGAGTGATGTATAACTGAAGCTTTCGTGGGTAAAGCTCTTCATTTCTTAGCACAAGCTATAATGAAATAAAACAATAATGTTTCTAAGAATACAAATCAGTACTGAGAAATACCAAGTTATACAAAATGTACAGCTATAGGAGGGCCTGGTGCTAATGGCTTCCTGTTATTAATGTAGACGATGGCGTACTATGGTCTGTAGTGCCTAGGGGCCAATATTGACAATTGCACCTCCAAACATATGTCACATCACAAAAGCCCCTGCATTTCTGTTTTTGTGACCACTTATAGAATGACCCCAATGATGCCCTATGAGCTCTAGAAGACAGCTGTCTCTGCACAATGCAGATGTTAAGAAAAACACATGTGGTAATCTATAAGGCAGATCATACCCTACACATCTTGGCTTACAAATGAGATTCATTGCTGTCATGCGCCTATGTTTAGTAAGCGGCGCTATGGGCGTGTTAGCATTTTTAAACACGTGTAATTGGTGTACGCGCGTTAACCGCTAACACGCCCATAGAAATGTATAGATGTGTTAGTGTTTAACGCACCTTAAATTTACAGGCGCGTTAAAAACGCTAAGGCACCTTAGTAAACATACCCCATGGTATGCAAAAAACCAAAGGTAACCTCAAATCTCCAAAGAGAAGCCGTAAGCTTCGCAATCCGAAAAGGAGTCTAGTCTTATCGCAGGTTTCAAAACACTGGAGAAAAAAGAGTGGCGGAAAAAGTCCACTACACAATGTCGTTGGAGCAGAAACAAACTGCTACAAAAAAAATTCCCAAAACCTGGTGCATATTATTATCTAGCATAGCACCCACTCAAACTGAGTAGTCCATAAATATCTCAATAAGTTTCCAAAAACACTGTGCATAAAAAAGTTGAAAAATATCCACGACTTATCTTCAAAGATGCAAAGAGTCACCACAAGCAATCTTCAAAAGCACACTTTGATGAGGTGACACAGTTCTGCACAATTCTATAAACCCTGACAAGGGCCACTTGTTTCGCCGACAGCTGCATCAGGAGGAGGAACTTAACTCAGTTTGAGTGGGTGCTATGCTAATATTTTGATAAATAACAAAATGCATTGTGTTTTTGTTTTTTTTGGAGCAGTTTGTTTCTGCTCACAACAGTAACATACATAGTAACAAACCATAGTAGATGACGGCAGAAAAAGACCTGCACGGTCCATCTAGTTTGCCCAACAAGATAAACTCATATGTGCTACTTTTTGTGTATACCTTACCTTGATTTGCATCTGCCATTTTCAGGGCACAGACCGTATAAGCCTGCCCAGCACTATCCCTGCCTCCCAACCAGCCCCCCCCCCCTCCCACCATCGGCTCTGCCACCCAATCTCAGCTAAACTCCTGAGGATCCATTCCTTCTGAACAGGATTCCTTTATGTTTATCCCACACATGTTTGAATTCCGTTACCGTTTTCCTCTCCACCACCTCCCGTGTCGTGTAGTGGATTTTTTTTTCTGCTGCTCTGTTTTTTTCCGGTGTTTTGAAACCTGTGATACTAGACTCCTTGTTGGATTCTGAAGCTTATGGCTTCTCCTTGGAGATTTGAGGTGTCTTTTGTTTAATATGTGTACTAGACAGCATAATATCTCCTCAACTAAGTGCCTAAGCAAAAAGATTGTTTTTGTTTGTCTGTTAGTAGCTTTTGCTTTCCCCTTTGTTGGTTTTTCGAATATGCAAAAAACAAATCCATTTGGTTTACTGAACAGTTCAGCTCATTATGGGCAGACTAGACTGTTGCAATGCTTTTTAACTGCCAGTGTATTTGGTCCTTGGACTTTTTAACTCTGCTAATTGTCCATGAAAAGATGGATTTGAATTCCTCTGCAAGCAGTTGGACAAGTGACAAAGTATGGGGGTCAACAAACGTCTTAGGTCAAGATCCCAAAAATATGCTTCATTGCTGCAGTGATGACATGCGATGTCCCTTTGCCAAGAAAAAGCCTTGAAGGATGAGAAAGACCCCAAAGAACTGGTTATTAGGGCAGAAGAGCCAGTCTAGCAGGGGAGAGGAGTCCCTGCCAAGAACTGGAGTGGCATGGGTGTTGGGAACTGTGATCTAAAGGATGGCAATGTGTTACCATGTTTATAATAATCTGAAGTGAAATCTAGTAACCCCTGGTGCTGCAATTTCTAAGCTACCTTTGATTTTTCCAGTGCGATACTGGTTGGGTAAGCTAAGAACAAAATGAGTCAGTCCATGCCAAACAGGATATGTGTTCTGTCTCCATCACCAGAGCTACGATGTGGGCGTCTTTCAGAAAATACATTACTTAGTAGGTTGCTCAATAGTGCTGTTATAGGAATGATTCTTGTCTGTTTTCTAGAAGAGTATTTCTGAGCGATCTCCAGTACTTTGGAGTTACAAAACCCGTTTCTGTGGTGTATCGATAACCTCTGACCTCAGCACATTGTTTCAGTACCAGAACTCTGACCATGTCAAGTAAAGTTAGAGACTTCTATAAGAAAAACAGGAAACACCATTCTTTGTTCCCTGTGTATTTAACCAACGTCTAGTAGACATGCCTATGTCATTCACATTTCTGTATTTTCATTTCTCTAGAAGATTTAACATTTTTGGCATGCTTTAAAGAAATAGTTTTTTGGCAAACCCCCCCCCCCCCCCCCCCCAAAAGAACAAAAAACTCTTCCCATTAATTTCATGCAGTAATTACTTTTATACTGGGTGGCTGCCAGTGCCCTGTCCAATGATTTTCCCACGCAGTTTGCTTGTGTCAGTACTCTGTATCACTACCTCTATAGAATAATCATCCCTTTCTGTTATTCTGTTTCATTCCCTGCCATGTTGCTAAAATCAATGCAGAAAATTGGTAACGATTTTGCTTTCCTGCCTTTTGTCCTTTTTCTCGGATTATTTGTATCTACACTGGTTTTGCTGAGATCTGTGTTAACCTGTTCATTTTGCTGTTCAGTTAAATTTATTGCCAGCTCTGGGGTCTCGAACCCCTGGTGCTTGAGGGCCGTGAACAAGTCTGGCTACTAGAGCAACCAAAATAACCCAAATTGACCCAGGTCTTCTATTAAGTGTACGCAAATATATCTGATGATTATTCATTGTTGAAATCCTGAAAACCTGGCCTGCTGGCAGCCCTGGAGAACCCTAGCTGAGAACCTCAGCTCTACAGGGCAGCTTTCAATAAAACATCTGCTTCCCTAATTAGGTTCCAAAGTTCAGGGTTATCCGGTTGAACTGGGGTGTCTAATCGAGCAGCATTTAGCTTGTATCAGTCAGTGTCTTTTAATTTCTGGCTGCCATGGGCTGATTGAGACCTGGACATTCAGTGCTGAGCCATATCTGGTTACTGACATCTAATATCTGGGTCTTGGACAGCCTCTGAAAGTTATCCAGCTACTGCTGATATTGAGAGCCAGTACCCAGATACTTATCCAGACACGTTAGGGCTGCCATTTTTGTAATCCTACTTACTAAGGGGCTTACCGCTCGCTATACAGGAAGTACCACTGGGCTACCACAGCAGCCTGACGGTACTTCCTACCCCTAGCGCATCATCATTTCCAGCGCTACAAAAATGTATTTACTTTTGTAGTGCTGGAGTGTACCCAGTGGTAATTGGACAGTACCTCGCACTGCCCGGTTACCATCAGATTAGTGCAGGAGCCCTTACTGCCACCTGCAGGAAGACGAGACTTCCCCTTTACCAGCTGCGGTAAAAGGGAGTCTCGGCGGCCCGTGTGTAAAATATGTGCTGATGTCAGCGCTGACCCCGTTTTTCTGCAGCTTGGTAAAGGGGCTGGGACGACTTCAGGGTCGCCCAAATCGGGGATGGGACGACTTCCCTATGAAGAAAGACTAAGGAGGCTAGGGCTTTTCAGCTTGGAGAAGAGACAGCTGAGGGGAGACATGATAGAGGTATATAAAATATTGAGTGGAGTGGAACAGGTGGATGTGAAGCGTCTGTTCACGCTTTCCAAAAATACTAGGACTAGGGGGCATGCGATGAAGCTACAGTGTAGTAAATTTAAAACAAATCGGAGAAAACTTTTTCTTCACCCAATGGCATAATTAAACTCTGGAATTCCTGCCGGAGAACGTGGTGAAAGGCGGTTAGCTTAGCGAGTTTAAGAAGGGGTTGGACGGTTTCCTAAAGGCAAGTCACATAAACCACTATTAAATGGACTTGGGAAAAATCCACAATTCCAGGAATAACATTTATAGAATGTTTGTACATTTGGGAAGCTTGCCAGGTGCCCTTGGCCTGGATTGGCCGCTGTCATGGACAGGATGCTGGGCTCGATGGACCTTTGGTCTTTTCCCAGTGTGGCATTACTTATGTACTTATGTACTTATAGTAACATAGTAGATGACAGTAGATAAAGACCTGTACGGTCCATCCAGCCTGCTCAACAAGATAACTCATAGCATAAAGTATGATGTTCATATGTATACCTGATCTTGATTTGTCCTTGCCATTTTCAGGGCACAGACCTTAGAAATCTGCCTGCGACTGTCCTTGTTCTAAAACTTCTGAAGCTGAATCTGTCTAGCCATGATCAGGGCACTGACTGTAGAAGTCCGCCCAGAACTGGCTTTGCTTCCCAATTACTGGTGTTGCCACCTAATCACCGCTAAGCTTCTTTGGATCCATTCCTTCTAAACAGGATTCCTTTGTGTTTTTCCCATGCATTTTTGAATTCCGTTACCATTTTCTTCTCCACCACCTCCCACGGGAGGGCATTCTGAATAGTTATCCAGGCATCAGCACTGAATATTGGTGGAGTTTACCGACTCTGCCCCCGGAGCACCCCAGCACTAATTAGATAGTGTCATGGTGATCAGACAATGTTCAGCCGCACTATTTTTTCAATGCTGCTGAATATCACGTTGGAACCCAGTCAGTGGAAGTTAACCGGGCAGGAGCCGCTCGCGTCTGGTTAACTCCCACTGAATATTAACCTCTAAAATTTCAAGTGCAAATTTTAATGTGTGCCAATTAATTTCAATAATTGGTTGTTAGCACTCAATTATTGATAAATAAGGGCTGATTAACCAATTAATTCCCTTACGCATCTTGGGCGCGCACGCAAATTTGGGTGCCAGATAGAAAATCTGGGGGTACATGTAAAAGTGTGAGCCCTGCCCACACTCTACCCATGTATATGTTCACCTGTCAAATACATACTGTGTAAGATACGCTCATATTTACAAAATAGCACTTAAGCAGATTTTCAGCATATACACACACAAAT